>NC_139022.1:152058501-153258501 GCF_964662115.1 Mustela nivalis | reverse complement strand
TTTCCTTTTACTTCACACATGGAGAGAGGCCACACAGTTCAAAAGACATCTTGGTACTGTACTGTGGTCAGCTGTAGACACACATGATGGCCTGTGACCCGTTGCTTTTAGATAGAGAGCCCAGAACTGAGTGGAATATTAAGACCTCATGGTCTGGATGGATACACATCTGGGAAAAACAAAATAGGCACTGTTTCTGAAGCACTCTGTCCCCTTCTTTTGTCATAAGAGTTCAAAATATTTTTCCTACCTGTAAGTAAGCAACCCACTAAACCCTGAATCTATTCTTACAGAAAAAGTCACTTTGGAGTGGATCCATCCTGATGGTCTGAATTCTCTCTCATCAGAAGATTGGCCTTTTCTTTGTCCCTTTACCTATAAGACTGTTGCTCTTTTAGGTTCCTGGGAAAATGTAAAAGAATTCCTGATAATGGTTGGCCGATTAAAATGATATCCCTCAGAGCGCCTGGGTGGCTCAGTGGGTTAAAATGATATCCCTCAGAAGAGTTATTTACCTCTAATTGAGGCACCCTTAACCTTTTGAGATTATGAAAACAGTGAGAACTTGGTGGACTAGAATGAATTAGACGTGGGCATGGGGACCCCTGCAATGCATGTGTGCCCACCTATTGTGTTTGTAGATAAGGTCAACTTGGCCCACACCCTACCTCCTTCTCTTTCTCACAGGGCTTGGTTGTACTTGGTCAAAGCCAAGTACACATGGAGCAGGGACACACTGAGGCTGCAGTGGAGTTCTAAGCACTTTGCATATATTTAGTCAGCCTTCCAAATAATGTAAGTATCCATGAAGCATCTAAAAGGTAAGTCATCTGACTTACTCTTCACAGTTTACCCTAGTACTACCTGTATCACAAGTGCTAAGCAAATATAGGGTTACTACCAGTTTAGAGTGATGAGATTTCGGCATGATTCAGGCCAAGATCCACTTCTGTATTACAGCAATAAAAAGTTTTATTTCACATAAAGTTCTATTTCACATAAAAATTTTTTAGGAACATTAGAGAAACATTGATTTTAGGGCACTCTGAAGCATCCCAGACTTTCAGATTTCCTTAGCAGGAAGCGAACTGACCTAGGAGGCAACAGTCTTGCTCTCTAGACAAGGGAAATCTTTAATTACAGAAGCCTCATCCATATACGAGAAAGAGCAAAATGAATCCCCACCTCTTTCCCGACCTAAATTCCAAAATGTGTTCATTTCATGGTGGGTGTACATAGGCAATGAGTCAAATTCTCCTAATAGTTCATCATCATTTAGAGTTCTTTTGTACTCTGAATGATGTTCTCTCTAAATAATCCCCAAGTCAGGCCAGACTACTCCAGTTCCTTCTAAGGTAATGTGATTTTTATTCCCTCCAAACACCTGTTTGGAGATGTCAAATAGGGAATTCTACTTTCCTAGGAAAACCTTGCAAGTGAGTTCTCGGAGGTTTCGGGCTTGGAGGCTTGTGTCTCTTCTGGCTGAAACGACAGACCTGATGTTTGTCTGTCTCTCTGTCCTGCGCCGTGACAAGGAATCCAGTGGGGGTGAAGTCCTCCTGGAAATGTGCTTCTGGAAAATGCATGAGCCTTGCAACAAGACTGAATTTGCTCTCACTATGAATTTGGTTGGTTGTTAATAATTATCTCTGGACTCCTAGCAGGAGTGGTGCCCTGGTAAAATTTCTACATGACACTGCTGGGAAAGAGAGCTGGAGGCTTATCAAGGAGCTAGAACAGTTGTCTCCACTCTGACCACGTATCTGTTGCTCTTAGAGAAGCCTGTTGAGTCCTTGTGGTGAGAGGCTGGGTTGGGGAGGAGAAAGTTAGGGTGATATTTGGTTGCATCTCTTTCTGTTAAAATACTGGGAGCAGGAGAAAGTTCTCCCAAGCACATTAGTGCCCTGTATTTCTCCTGGGCAGTGCTGGTGTCTCGAGTATTGATAACTTGGCTTCACGGCTCTCCCATGCCGTGACACTATACTGCTGGCTGGGCTGCCCAGCCAGCCTGGACTGGACTCACCCTGGAAAGCTCTTTGAGATATAGAGGGTATGTCTCATCTTGACTCAAAGGAGCCCTAAGGCTCTGCACCTCTGTATCCTTCACAGGGGATTGTGAGACCACTCACTGGGTATTAGCTGCTGGAGCTTTGGGAACAGAGGACCGCAAGCTGGGTGGCTTCAACATCTCACATCTGCTGTCTCCCACTTCTGGAGACTAGTTTTCACCGGAGGGGAACGGTCATGTGATACTGATTTGACAAGATGGTGACTGTAAAACAAAGCCATTATAGCCACCAGGAGCACAAAGACGATGAGACAATGAATGAGTTGCCCCCAAGCCCTTTTCTCCAGCTCGCATTCCCTTCTGACCAGAAGCCCAAGGAGGACTGGTGTGGAGAAAGGCTTCTAAGGGTATCATTTCCAGCCAATTGTATTGTAACAGACTCCAATGCATTCTCTGTGTCTACTATCTTGTCCCTTCTAAACTATTCTCCACATTTCAGCCAGGCTTTCCTTCTGGAAGTATAAATCTAATTGATTGCACACCTTTCCAGTCCACTGTCCTCTCATGCAAAGACCTCAGTGTCCCTCCTGAGCCAGCTCTACCTTCTCTGGTCTCACTCTCTCTGGGCTGTGCACCCAGGTCTCCAGCCACTTTAATTCCAGTGACCTCCTTGCTTGCTTGGTACCCTAGCCCCTGCATTGGCTATGTTGGGAACATGCTATTCAGTGACCCCCTCCTCTCAACCTTACCTTGAAGACTCAGTTCAGGTGTCAAGTCCTTAGGACTTCTTTCCAGATCAGCTCAGATGGGATCCCAGCTCCTCAGGCAGACCCACTGTCCAGGTATCTTTCAGGAGCCCAGACTTCACACTTTTTTACCACATTATGGGTCCAGGGGTCTGTGTCCCTCAGAAGCTTCTTGGGTGCAAGGACTATATTTCAGGTATCTTCCTGTTCCAGGCCTACCCTGTTATATGACTGGTGCTCAGTCAGCATTTGCTGAGAGAACACATGAGTAAGGGAGTGACCCGTAATTTTGTTATAAACAGTAAGTACATGTCTCTGGGCTTTGTCATAAATATCTGTTTTTAATGGCCCTGGGAATTCAGGGCTCCTTGTGAAAGAGCCAGAGCCTACCTCTGCCTGCCATTCTCAGCTCTGTGACCCTCTCTTTCCCCCACCTCCAAATTTCCTGGGGACTCTGAGACCCGTGTTTAGGTTTTATAATGGTTATGGGTGGATATTCAAAGGGGCTTCCATGTCTGTGGCTAACAAACAGGATGGGTGGGAAGGAAAGGCATAGACTAGGATGGAAGGAGCCAAGTCTGAAGAATGTTCTGGAAAGCCAGGGAGGAAAAGCATGAATGGGAAGAGAGAATGGGAAGTGTCATGGAGATGTGTATTCCCAGGGCAGAGTAGCCTAGGCTCACACTGTCTCTTTGCCACTATTGCCAAATGGTGGACTGTGCCCTGGATTTCCAGGCAGGCCCTCCATGTGAAGACAAAAGTAAATGAACAAGAAATTAGGGCAAAAATTCTGTGCTAGGAAGCATCTAAATTGCAGATACCTTAAGAAAACAGGTGCTGGTGAGGCGCAGACACTATCTTCCTCAAAGAAATTTTGGATACAGAAAATTCTGTTGCAGTTCCAGGGTGGGGGTAGAGGGAGGTGTTCTGCATATGCAAGCAATGCCCCAGACACCAGGCAGGTGCAGCAGAAGGGGCCAGATGCTGTGGCACAAGGAGACGCCAGCTGTCCCCAAGATTGACCGTCTGTTGTGGTTTGAGCTTGACTCTCCTCTGCTTGTGTTTTTGATTAGACAGAGAAGTTTGGGCTGCTCTTGCTGCCCCTCTAGGAACACGCAGAGTCAACACTGGACCGTCCACCTTGCAGACATGTCTTCCTTCCTCGGGGGATTGCCATTTGGGTGATTCAAGGTGGGAAGGCAGCTCTTCCTCACTCTACCCAATGTTTCTACCTCTGCCCTCTAACTACCCACAGTAACTCTGCCTCCTCTAGTTACGTAACAGTGGGGACAAGGAGTCAATGTGTGTCTCCGGAGGAGCCCCACTATTCAAGAAGCCTTTGGGCCAAATAGCCACTATCTTCTTTTTTGTAGATACAAAATTCTCAAGAGTTCTCCACTGTGTGTGGTCACCGTGCAAGATACATGGGCATGCATGTGGGTAGAACAGGACCAGATCCCCAAACAAATTCCATCATTGTCTTCCTGGCCCCATTTACCCTTTTTATTACACTGAGAGAAAGTGATATGGGTACCAAGGAACACCAATGCCATGCTCTAGGAGATGACCAGATTTTAAGCAATGACCTTGCACCAGCACATCAGGTCTGAGTGATATATACTCTTTTGCCCAGGGAGCACCATGGAGCTAGTAATTCATAACAGGCACATTGCTATTTGTCCTGCAATTTTTGACCTGACTTACCAGCTCCTCTGGAGAGCAACCCCTTCCACTCAGCTGCATTCCCCTGGCTGGGCTCCAACCATTCCCACCCATGGACCATAACTAGTGTGGCAGAGACTTTGCTCCCACATGGGAGCATCTTTCTGAGTAGAAGGCATGGCTCATCTTGCTCTCATAGCTGTTTCTTACCACCTGAATTACCCTGCTTATTCCTTCTGTTCTACAGAAGCTGTGTGGGCTAATTCTACTGGCATGTGATTGGGTTGAAAAATGAGTGCACAGAAAGCTGGATTCCAATCCTATGGAAAGAATGCCTTTTTTTTTTTTTTTTTAACCTGGTATGTTAGGTTGGTCCATATCTCCCTTGGTTCTCCTGCCTCCCTACAGTTGGTTTTGCTTGTGTCCACACAACATCTCACAAGGCAGGTGAAGATGGTGGCAAGAGAGATGCATTCTCAGTGCAGAAGGTGAACGTCCCAGTATACTTTGCCCTATCCTGTGGCAAAGAGAGGCTCAGCCAAGTGGGCAGCTGAGACCCACTTCAGGGGCTTCAGGCTTTCTGATGATTTGGTAAAGTTCCTCTTTAGAAAAGATTTCTGGAGGTTTAGATGGCTCAACAATTATTTACTGGCTATCTGCCACATGTTGGGCTCTCAGGTTGAGGCTGGCATGATTCCTGCCCTTAGGAAGTTTCTATAAAACTTTCTGTCTATAAAAGCAGGGGAGGCCTGGTGAGAGTCAGTGAGGCTCTGGCCTGAATACAGGTTTCGAGAACCTTGCCTTAGGCTGCTTCAGGCCTCTGCACTCAAGTTTGTTATTCCACTTCTCCAAACCTTTTTCTTCTTTCACATCTTGAGGCCCTTGCTACTTTCTCTTCATCCACTCTTTTCATTGCTTTGCCATTAAAAAAAAAAAAAAGACTTTACTTATTTGAAAGAGAGAGGGCTTATGTGTGCATATGTGTGCACAAATGAGAGAACAAAAGCGTACATGTCAGGGTCGGGGGTGGGGAGGGCAGAGAGAGAGAGAGAAAGGGAAGCAGACTCCCCGCTGAGCAGGGAGCCCGACATAGGACTCAGTCCAAGGAACCTGGGATCTTGACCTGAGCTGAAGGCAGACACTTAACCGACTGAACCACCCGGCCATCCTTTCCTTTTGCCCTTTAACTCACTGAAAAGTCTGCTTGAATGGATAAATAGGCTGTGGCACATCCATACAATGGGATATTACTCAGAGCTGAAAAGAAATGACCCATCAAGCCATGAAAAGACACGGAAGAAGCTAAAATGCATATTTGCTAAGGGAAAGAAGGCAATCTGAAAAGGCTACATTCTGTATGATTCTGGTTATATGACATCGTGGAAAGCACACAATATAGACAGTAAAAAGCTCAGTGTCTGCTGATGGTTTGGGAGAAAGGAGGGTTGAGGGAGCTGGGATTTTAGGGCAGTGAAACTATTCCATATAACTCTTTAATGGTGGATACCTGACATTAGGTGTCGGTCAAAACCCACAGAACTGTACAACACAAAGAGTGAACCCTAATGTAAGCTACAGACTTGAATTAATACTAATGCATACATATTGGATCATCATTGTAATGAATGTAGCACACGAATGTAAGTTGTTAATTGTTAATAGCAGAGGAATTTGTAGGTAGGGAAGACTGGGAAACATTAGAACTCTATTTTCTTTGCAATTTTTCTGTAAACTTAAGACTGCTCTCAAAAAATGACATCTGTTAAAAGAAACAAAAGAAAACCCCTCAGCCCAATCCCCCAACTTGAACCTGGCAAGCTTGGGCTCCAGTGGCTCTGCATAGCTCACTGGCTGGCCTCTTCCTTGTCTCTCTACTTTCCAGCTGGATCTGGAAATGTTTCCAACTCCACATCAAGGCAATGCGTTCCTGACTCCAGCATCTTTTAGTTCCCCCTGCCCTACCCCAGTTTGCCCCTTCCCACTCCCCTAGGATGGACAGATCTGTCATATGATCATGCTAGTATATTGTCATGCTAGACTTTTGATCTCTGTGCCCAGGCCCAGGGAAGTGTGCCACACTTTCCTCTTGGAATACCTGAGCTCCACGGTGGGCCTTCATGTTGGTCTTTATCTTAACACAGAATGTCCTTGACCATTTCGTATCAAAACACAGACTGTTCCCTAAGACTTTGTACAACCATTGAGATCCTAGTCATGGTTCCTGCCCCCCTGCCCATTCTCAATCTCACAAGAGAAAGTGGGAGGGGATCAAAATTGACAAAGAAAGGTGAAAGTCACCAAGGCTCACCTGTGACATTCCTGCTGCCTGTCACCCCACTCACATTTCTGGCTGGAGCTTGCCACATCTTTGTTACGAGCCTTAGAGACAAGTGTTCTGAGATGTCATCCTCCCCTACATTTCCTACATGGATAAGGAGAATGTTGGGACTCTAACCAGTCATCCTTTTACAACCTGGGAAAAGGTACAACCCACTGTTAATAATTTATCTACATATTAAAGTACTGAGGTTTGTAATCATTGCTCAGTAATGGGGATAGGGCAGGTAAGAAAACCTGCTGCTGTAAAACATGAGGGCTTTTGTTTCAGCTTGTTCCAAGGGTCAGAGCATGGGGTCAGGGGAAGGCTTGCTCACCTATGTCTACTGGGTTTGGCTGGTTCCGGGGTTGGGAGAAGACCTTTGTCTTTCACAGGCTCTAAGCAAAAGGTAAAGTTGATTTTTAAAGGGAAAATATTAATATTAATATCAAGTTCCCAGAAAAAGCAGCCCATCAACTCCTGTGAAATACAGGTGCTGAAAAAGAACAAGAGAATTGTTCTTTCAGATAGCATACTCAACAGTCCTATACTGAGCCTGGCAAGCTGAGAAGTCTGAACTTAATCCTATAGGCAGGGAGGAGCCACTAAGCTTCTGGGGAGGTGCCAAGAGTAGGACAGGATAAAAGGAAAGGAAGCGAAGAGAGGAACTTAAATAGAGAAAAAGCAAAACGAGTGAGAGAACAGTCCTCTCTTAAGGTTCTCCCTCACGTGCTGTCTGCCTGTTCAGAAACTGCACACACATGCAGAACGGGCAGCTCTTATAGGGGCAAGCAAATTTTGGGTTACTTAAGGCTCACTGAAACTCTTTTAAGAATTCTCCAAAGCCTGACTCCCTGAGGAGAAGCACCTTCTTGGACCCTTGCTCCTCCTACCTTATCACTTCTTCCCACCAGAAGAAGCCAGTAAGGGGGGCAGTTCCCCACAGCAGAAGCTAATTGGGGCCAAGGGACATCTGCCCTGAGTTTAGAATCCTCACTGACTGTGAGGGTCCACCCTAGACTCAACTCCCCAGGTTTTGCAATAGTACCATCTGTCATTCACCTTATAGCGCTAGAACCCTGCTGCACAGTATGTGCTCAATAAACACTAGGTGAAGAAATAGCTGTATAAAATTGGAGCCACAGCTTCAGAATAATCTCTTTCGAACTGACTATGTCAACCATTTTCTTCTGGAACATCCCACCCCTTGTACTCTGTTTGCATTAAGGATTACAGCAGTAAGGATTACAGTGTGGAAGTGGTGGTATGAAAGCCATAGATTTCTTTTCTACTGCCTCCTCCAGCATGAGAAAGTGCCCAGGGCATAGCAAACTGTTACACCTTTGGAAGAATGTCTACAAGTTTTCTGAAGAAGACATGCCAGAGTTGTGGGACACATTTAGCAATTCCCTGGATCTTTGAAGAAAAAATAGGAAAGAGAAGAAGTCAACTAAGTTTTGCTTATCAGAATAGAAGTGTTCAATGTGTTCATGGCTCTGGCCCCCAAAGAAACCATTGCAATTGCAGTTAGGAGAAGAGAAGTCCTCTTATTCCTTTGAGGAGGTTGTCAAACTCCTTAGTTGGAATTCTTTATGAAGTCTCATTCTGAAATGTGACAGGGGTCTGGCCTTGGCAAGAAGGTGAAGGAGTCTTGCTTGGCAGAGGGTAGTACTATCTGCCAGGGGGATAGTAGAAAAGTGAATAAAGGGTAGAGTGTAGGTGGGATCTCCATGAACAAAAGCAGAACGAACCTCACCTAGCAGGCTTGTCTCCTCAAGAGGATTGCTTCTCTTGAAATAATCTTCCTCACTCCCTGGGCTAAGGCATGAAGACCACTGCACAGGAAGGAGGGCAGGGCATGGAGCTCCTGATCAGGAGCCTCAAGAGCAGCCTAAAGCCACTGGCAAAGAGATTCCAGTGTGTTTGCAAATGGACTAAGTGGGGACCAATCAAGCCCTTTCCAAGGGAATGTGTCTTGGGGGTAAGGATGTGGAGGTCTTTGGGCACCACTTTCTTCTATGACCCCAACTTCTTCTTACCCAAGGTAAATCATTTTGCCAAGAACTTTAGTCATGAAGAGAAATAAGTCACACATGGGAAAGGAAGAGGGTGAGGTCAGCTCTCCCCTTGTGCTTTGCTCTAGGACCTGGAGAGATTCACAGACTCAATGGAAGTGTTTAAAGATACAATCAATTCTTCATTCTTCTCTTTTCTGTCTTTGAACACCACTTAGTGAGAGGGCCGAGTCCTCCTCCTCTGGCTGCTTCCCCAACCCCTGGGCTTCACTGTGGGCTGGCTTCCTCCTGGCTCAGATCTGGGACTAAAGATGGGGCTAGGGCCCAGGTTGAGTTTGTATCCTTGCCTCCCCATTCAGCTCAGCTTCCTACTATCCCTCCCGACCACCATGACTGCTGGTCCTCTCATCCCAGCCATTCAGTCCTGAGGCTGGACAGAAGGACCTACAGGGTGTAAATGTGGATGGCGGCTGCAGGTAGACCAGTGCGCTAACCCTGCAGCATCCACGAGAGACAATTTTGAGGCTGGGCTGAGACCCACCCCCTTCAGGAAGCTTCTGCCACCAGTAAGTGCTGCTCTGAGCACACATCTTTGTTCAATTGTGTACTGGAACAAAGGTACCAGAATCCAAGGCTCAGGGCTTTCTTACCACTTGGGTTTGCCAACTTGGATCTACATCAGCCCCTGGGGATGCTCCTTGGGCATGTAAAAGCATGTGGACGAGACGGGCAAGCAGAGGAGCCCTGCCCTGACAGTTGTGCAGCTGTTTTGGGCGTTGCAGTGGAAAGGCATATGGAACCGTTTCTCTAGCCAGCCCTTCAATTCCTCTTACAACATCCTTCGCACCCCCCTCCCCCAGCTCCCCAGCGACGGAGCAGTTTTCTGGGTAGCCCAGATCCACTTAAGGAATTTGTCAATGGTGCTGACAAATTGTATACTCACCCTGGATTCATCTCAGGGCCCCTCTGAGAGCAGGAGGGTTGAGAAAACCTTATCCCAGAGAAGGATTCCCTTTTCCTGATCACACCTGCCAAAGTACCCAAACAGAATCATTTATTATTCGTGCATGGTTCCATGGAGCCCCTAGGGAGGCTACAAAGCTGATGACCTGGCATCAGACAGAAGGCATGTTTCTGCAGGATGCTTACAGAAGTCTCTGTATTTTACAGAACAGACAATGGCATTTTTATCTCCTCTTTGCCTTGTTCCTTTCTCAAAGACAAGGCAGGAATTTTGACTCTAATTTCCCTGTCCCTATTGAGTAATTGGCCATTTAATCTTAATTTATTCTATTCTTTTTTTTTTCTTTTAAAGATTTATTGAGAGAGAGTGAGAGAGAGAAAAAGAGAGCATGGCAGAGAGGAGTGGAGGGAAGGGAGAGAGAATCTTAAGCGCGACACGAGGCTTGATCCCAGGATCCTGAGACCACCACCTGAGATGAAATCAAGACTGCTAAACCCACTGCACCATCCAGGTGCCCTGGTTTATTTTATTCTCTGTTATTTGTGATTAAGGAGGGGGCAGCTGTTCTCTAAACAGAAAATATGCTGGCTGTCGAAAGAAACATTTTTCTGGTTTCTTGCTTTGTTTTTATTCCTAAATTCCACCACTTGGGTCTTTGTTCTCTCCTTCCCCTCCCTTTCTTTATGACTAAAAAGCATGTAACACCTATCTGGTTTAGGTTCTAAAATCAGTCACTTAGACTGTGTTTACCGCAGCTCTGATGGCATTGTCCTCAGTGAGCTGCAGACACTCTACAAGTAAGCTCATAGTCCAATGAGCCTGCCACTTCCCCAGCCTGCTGATCTGTCCCTCCTTGAACTCTTTGACCCTAAACAACCACCACCATTTCAATAACAGCAAAGTTCAAAGGAGCTAATTACGTGTCCTCTGCCTGTGAGGTCAGCTGGCTGTCCCCAATAGGCTGGATTTCTGGTTCTCCAGAGCTGGCCACAGAGAAAGCAGAGGCAGTCCCTTTGCAGGAAACCCCAGGGTCAGAGGGAATGGGGCTTCTTTTCTCTGAAGCAGGACCCCCTGACTCCCCCCTCCCCTTTCCTTACACCTCCAGCCAGGCTGCATGACTTGGGGACATAAGCAGGTTAAGATTTCTCAGAGGTAAAAATGGTTACATTTATGAGACAAATAACATATCTGGTTGAAAATGTTATTTTCTGAAAGGAAGAGTTGTGATCTACTTTGCGATTCTATGTGAGGTAAAAATTTCCAGCAATTTCCTGTGAATCTGGTAAGGACAGAAAGGTTTTTAAGACATCATTCTTCCAGCTGTATGTTTACCTTAAAGGGAGTGAAATTTAGGAAACTTCTAAAATATTGTCTAAAAACCTTCCTTCAAAAGTTGAAAATTGAAACAAACAAACAAACAAACAACAAGTTGTCCAACATATATTCTTTCCCTTTATACTTTGTCCTTTATAGCTCTTTAAATAAAATCTGGTTGTTACATGAGCAACAGTAACCACATAGCTTATTTTGATATTCCCAAATAAGGTGCTGTAGACCTGTAAAGGAGACTGAAAACTAGTATTTGGCATACTTCAATTCCTGCTATATTTTGTAGCTTCCTTAATTGTCATAAATTCCAAATCTGTACTCTAAGGCAGCAAAATTTCCAAAAACATTTTATCTGTCATTGCAACTAAATAGAAACCCAGGACTGAACGAATAGAAGAAAAACAAAGGCTTTGATAAAGTCCCCCCCCTCCTCCCCGCAAAAAAAAAATGTAGACACAGAGGGCAGTGGTCCTGCTCCAGACCCAGTCCAAAGCGCGGGTGTGAATTTCAGAAAATGCAGTTTCTTTCCTGCAAGCATGGTCCTTTAAGCCCTGAATGGTTCTGATGACTGGCAAGAAGCGGGGGCTGCCGGGGAGGAGGGGCAGGAAACTGGGAACTTGAGTAGTTGCTGAGGTGACAGGGGATGGATGACAGGACAGGAAGACCAGCATAAAACTTACTAGCTCTATAAACATATATTTTTATCCCCAGGGGTACAGGTCTGTGAATCACCAGGTTTACTCACTTCACAGCACTCACCAAAGCACATACCCTCCCCAATGTCCATAATCCCACCCCCTTCTCCCAAACCCCCTCCCCCCAGCAACCCTCAGTTTGTTTTAAAATAAAGGAGTATTTATAAAAAAAAAAAAAAAACAAAAAAACTTACTAGCTCTAGAAGTATTTCTCCCAGAATCTCACTTTTTTCCATTGGAAGTTGGGGATAAAAATACTTCACAGGGAAGTCGGGAGAAATAATATTTTAATGCACCATCCCATAGGAGGCAATAGGTAAATGGCAATGGTCATGGTGGTCAACAACCCTGGACACAAGAGTAATTCAGTTCTTGGCTTTGGCCACAAGTTGCCCCAGGTTCTTCCATCTGAAAGCCATACTTGCTCCAGGGTAAGAGAAGACTGTAAGTCATTCTCAGAATATAAACACCCTCCAGGCAGTGACTGATAATGTAATTTGTTGACTGACAATAGTTTTGCCCAGAAGAGGAAGAGACTGCTCAAAAATATACTGTTTTGGGGAAGAGTGGGTGGCTCAGTCGGTTAAACATCTGCTTTCAGCTTGGGTCATGATCCTGGGGTCCTGGGATCAAGTCCCACATTGGTTGGGGGGGTGTCTTTGTTTCCCTCTGCCACTTCCCCTGCTTGCACTCTCTCTCTGTCAAATAAATAAATAAAATCTTTGAAAAAAATACACTGTTTGTAGAGGGTAGCTTAATCTCACTCAATAAATTTTCATACTACAAGGACACGGAGATACTCTTATGGACACACTCTCTGAGAATGAAACTCTTCTTAACCAAGCTTGATCTGCAGCTATGGAGGGAACACGGGACTGAGGGAAGAGCCCAGACTTTCCAGCAGTGCTCCGACACATCAGGACACTGGGGGTACAGTCACAATTCCAACACTAAAAAGGATACCTTCTCTTTGTACAGTGCTCTCCAGCTTCCAGAGACTCTAGGCTTGTCTGGCCTGATTGGGGATCCTTCTCTCTGAGACATCAGGCCAAACAGTACTAGCCCCATTTTATAATAAACAAACAGTCCAAAGAGTCAACAGCTTTGTCAGAGATCACACAGAGGAATAGCACTGTTATCCCTCTGTTAGGGATACTGTTAGGGCAGAGTTAGAACTTGGATTCAGATTTTTCAGATCTTTTATCCTTCTTACTCAGGATTCTGTTCACAAGGCCCTGTTGTTTTGTTTTATTTTGTTTTGTTTGTTGTTTTTATTTTTTGTTTGTTTTTGTTTTTTTCCTTCCCTCAAATTTTTGCTTTATGGATCTAGAAAATTCCATGGTTCAATACCTGGGGATGAATTCTGTCTCCATCAACCCATGTACCTTTGAGCAAGTCACTTCTGCTATATAAAACTGAGTTTTTTCTTTCAGTGGGGATGAAGATAGTGGCCCTCAAAAATTATGAAAGGGTAGAAGCAATATGGTACCTGAAGTTATTAATATGGTATCTAGCACACGGTAAATGTTAAAAAGTCGATCCTTAATTTTACTCTTGTTGTTGCTATTTATCCTTCCAGGCTTGGGTTCTTTCCATGAAAATTGGAAGGCAGCCATGAAGGAGAAAGAAGAGGCTTGGATATGGCATGTGTCAGAAGACCTGTGCCCAAGCCCTGGCCTGGCTGCTGCTTAGCCGCATGGCTAAAGAGCACACCACTTCACCATTTTGCCTTACTCTCTTCATCTCTGAAAAACAAGACTGATAATACATGCCTTCTGGAGTGTCTGTGAGAGTGGAATGAAAAATAAATCCCTGGAAGTATTCTGCAAAGCCAAAGTGATGTGCAAGAGTGGGCAGAAATCCCTCTACTGGAAACCTTCTCTCCCTCATGTCCCATGATTTCACAATGAAGTATGTTGCCAAAGAATCTTTTATCTCATGAAAGCGGCAAAAAAACATGGATCCATCTTCTATGACTCAGGGAAACTGCATTAAGCAGAGGTCGAAGTTCAATCACTCACCCTCCTGGTGCCATCTTCAGAATCTATAATGAAAGGGGCCTAAGTATACCAAACACTGCTTTGGGGCAAGAGGATAAAATGAAAGGGAAGAAGTAAAAATTCAGCTGGACAAGAAAAATAAAGGTGGAATTTTCACCTGTTGGGACAGGTCAGCTTTTTGAGGGCACCCCAATAGAGAAAAAAAAAAAAGCATGTGACACTGATCCATGCTTGCCTAAGTTCAAAGCTTGGAGAGTGACTAATGAGTACTGCAAACGAAACTTTATGGCAAGAGAGAATAACCTGTGTTGGCTTGGAACACAGACTAGCCTTAGGGAGTGGGCTTATATGATTTAGTGTCTACCGAGATGCCTCAGAGACATTAGCAGTTCTAAGACGACACTCAGTTCTTAGTGAAACCACTGGTTTGGGGAAACACAGTCCAGTGCCTTGCAAAACCATGACCTTATAGAAATATGTAGTTGATCCTTGAGTGAGATTTCTTATACAAAACCAAAGCAGAAAGAGGTTCAGGGACGCCTGCGTGGCTCAGTCATTGAGCAACTGACTCTTGGTTTCAGCTCAGGTTATGATCTCATGGGTCGTGGAATTGACCTCAGGGAGTCTGCTTGAAGACTCTCTTCTTCTCCCTTTCCCCTTTCTCTTTCTCTCTCTAAAATAAAATAAATTAAAAATAAAGAGAGAGAGAGAAAGAAAAAGATTGACTCCTTATTTCCAAGTAGAGGACTCTGAATCCTTTTTTGGGCTCTCTGGCAGGGTCTAACCAAACAACCATCCCTGCCTCCACAACACAACAGGAAAACAAACCAATTCTCCATTCAGTCTAGCAGTTATCTCTGCTTTCTACAGCTTCCCTAAGGCAATAGAAGCTGGGGCCAGATTTATAAATGCGTCTGAGAAATTTATCATGTGACTCAGGCATTTATGGAGGGAAGTCTTGTTTGGCCACCCCTACACGTTTATCTTGCTACTTCTATGTTAATCCCGGCAGCATCACATTACCTGAGATTTGCCCTGTTGTCAGGATGCTTTGACTTGTAGCTGTCTCATCAGACGTAAGCCGTGCATAGCCTCCTTTTGCTCTAACCCGAGACTGGAAAAGTGCTAACATGACAACTCAATTTAACATGTGCTTCTTAAATATTAACTACGTGTGAGGAGGGGAAATCTTAGACCAGGAATGACGCAGTCTAACAGCAAAACAAAAGATAAGATCTCTCCATAGAAAGCTATCCAAATCTCTCAGTGCCCCTCCCTTCTGTAGTTTTTGTTGTAATTAAAACTGAACAAAATAGCCACACATAAAATAAAGGACTCTCTTCAAAGGGCCATTACCAAACAAGCCTCAGAAGCAGGAGAATGTGGAAAGATACTGGGCCCATGTTTTTTCATCTGTACTATAATCAAAGAAACACCTCTTATGATCTATCCTATAAACATGGTCAGAGGATTAAGGAAATGCTGTTATAGGTATTTGCCATATGCATATACACATACACATATGTGTATATGTGTATATGTGCATATGCCATTTGCATATACACACAGATACAAAGATCTACATATCTATATATAGGTATATAATATATAAATATATAACATAGGTATATAATATCTATATGCTCAACATATATTAAAATTTCAGAGATATAAGAATGAACATGAAAGTGACAATGATTTCCAAAACATGGACTGAATATCCTTTCCATATGGAAAGGGTGAGTATGATAAAATGGAATACTAATGTCTTTGTGCAGGCCAGTATTGCAAATTATTTCATAACACTTTAGAGCTGGAGGAACCTTCGTAGGCCAGTCTAGCTCAGCCTCAGACATCATGCTTTTATTCCAGCTTAGCATCACCCTCCGACAGTTATTCGATCTCTGCTCAAACACATCTGGGTAGATGGAGATCACTACTTCGCATAGTAGTTGCAGGGTATCATAGGGAAAGGTCTCCAATGTAACCATGGTTTGACTTAGGATTTCCCCAATTTAAGGTGATATTAAAGCAATATGCATTTAGTAGAAATCATACTTTGGACTGTGATTTTTGACCTTTTCCTGGGCGAGGGATATGTGGGAAGAGCCTTTCTGGTGATATTGAGCAGTGGCAAAGAGCCATTATGAGAGTGAACAAATGGTGCACTTACAACCTTCTGTCTACAGACAACCATGCTATTTTCCCTTTCAGTACAATATCACATAGATTACATAAGAGTCAACCCTTCATTATAAAACAATCTTTGTGTTAGATGATCTGGACCAACTGGAAGCTCATGGAAGTGTTCTGAGCACATTATAGCCTAAGCTATAATGTTCGATACATTAGGTGTCCTAAATGCATTTTCAACTTAATATTTTCAACTGACCATGGGTGCACTGGGACATGGCTTCACTGTAAGTCGAGGAAGTTCTGTACTAGTAAATTGAAAGCTTTTCTTTGCACTCATAGATATGTCCTACTCTAACAGTGCCCACTGTACTGGTTCTGTGTTTCGGAGGAATTCTGCCTCCTCCACATAATGGATCTTTGATGTTAAACTTCCAGCAAATACTGACTCCTAATAAGGTATCAAAGGCTATAGATATTCAAAACACAGGAGGTGACTTTTAAAACCACAATATCTGAATCATACTGTGGAGTTTACTTAACATTCAAGCTTCCAAGGTAAATGATATCTTACTCCTTCGGTAAGTACAAAGTAAGAAGACAGCCTTAAGGAAGGCCTATTTGGATGTTATTAATATCATTGCATAAAGGGAAACACTTGTAGGGCCTGTCTGTCCTGGGTTAACTTCAACTTACATTTCAATTTCTTTGCCATTCTCTTCATGAATATTTAAACAAAACCAAACAACCTGTACTACTCAGGGGCAAAATCCATCTCTCTGATTTGCAGGATTTAACTTTCAAAGTCTCGGGTAGTGAGGACAGTTGCAGTGTTAGTAACGTCTCAGAGTAGCTTCCTTCTAGCACTTCACTGCTCTTAACAGGACGAGGCTGCCCAGTCCCAGATGCCTGGTTTCAAAAAGCCAGGAAAGGGCAAAGGAAAAGATACTTGGAAACATGACCAGGGGTATCTTTCATTCCTTGATCCCAAGACCTGTGTTACAGACCATTCATCCTTTCAGTTTCAAACTTAGCCAGTTATCAGATATATTCTCGAACAGAGCCTGTCCTTACCAATGCTCATTGCAGTAGAACACACAAATGCATTAAGGTCTCTAGATTCAAGGGGGATATGTGCTGTAGTTAAGGCTAGAGACTCTGAAGCCAGGTTGCCTGGGATCACCTAACTTAACTCCTTATACTTTACTTTCCTCATTTGTTAGATGGAGATAATAATAAGAAAACTCACTGATTGCTTCTGCCAGACAATTTATGTATTTGCACTCAGTGATCTTTGGTCAAATCCAGTGTGGTGGTCTTTTGCTTTTGGAGGGACGAATGTAATCTTGCAGAGAAAACCATGCTTATGAAACAAGAGATCTGACTTCAAATCTTCTACTAACAGTGACTCCCATGCATCACAGAAGAAAGCACTGAGCACAGTATTCAGCCCTTTACAGTCTGACCCAACCTGTTTTTCTCAGCTATACTTGCTGTCCTTTCCTACTTCTTCCTCACTTGTTTTGCCCATCAGGCTACTTGCAACTGCGCCAGATCTCAGGAACATGTGACGTGCTGTTAAGTTTGCATGTGCTATTTTCTCTATAAAATCTCCTCTTTACTTTCTTCTTCTGCTTGTTCAGTAACTGCCCCCAACTGCATCCATGACTTTATCACAGCTCTTTCCTCCACCAGACTTGTGCATTTTTGAGGGTGGAAAATGGTCCCCTTTTCATCTTGGTGCCTTAGATCATATCCAGCACAAAATGGGCAAGAAATAGCAATTGGAAAATGACTAAGAGATTAAATGCATATCTTTTAGGTAATTCTTTTAAGAAGGATGGTCATAATATGACTTGTTTCCACTTTAGAAAAATATGTCAGGGCATCTGTTTGAAAGCAAACTAATAATACAAGATATATTAACAAAATACATGATAGGAAAGCAATATAGCCTAGGTCATTCCTCTGCTCCTGTGAAAGCTGACAATTATTTTATGTGACTCTGAAAATGTCAGTGGAAATTCCTCCTTTAATGAAATCCCTCCCTTTAAGGGATGTTGTATAATGACCCTAACTCCTGGCCTCGTTCTTAAACACGTTACAAATCCCTGATGGTGTCTCGGTGTCAGCTGTGTTCTTGGTAGATTTTGCTCCATAGTGGGAAGGAAGATGATCTGAGCCCACACCACATCTTTCATCTGGCTTTGGAAGGAACACCAATTACCAATTACCAGGTTACCTTGTTGATGTGTTGCTTCAAATGCGCCTCTGTTTGAGAACAATCCTTTCAGAAAGACTGAGCTGTTCTTCTCTACAGGCAGTAGAAAAGTGAATGGAGTCTAGTGCTATGGAAGTTGGGCTCCTGGCAAAATATAGTTAAAAAAATCCTTTAGCTATCTAACATGTGGTTATGCCAGGGGGACAGTAGCTGCAGGAGATGCCACGCTCAGCAAGACATTCTGCTGAGTGTGTAACTAACAAGACCCACTGGATGGAAGAAAAGAAATGATGAACCAAGATTTCTTGAGTTCCTACCATGACCAGGGTCATTCCATTGGGTCTGAAATCATCACAAGGGGGCAGACAGCACCCTGTCATGCCAAAACTTTGGATTCAACATGTCTGCCCATTTGTGGTCTGAAGTATTATCCACCACTCATGGCATAAAAGGGAGTAGAAATCTACTAAGTGATGGTTCAGTGGCTATTAGTACAGATCTCATGGGGATCTGTGCTAGTCTAACACAGCTTTGCTAAGAACTTGTCATACATATGTGTAAAGAGACCAGTGATTCATAACGGAGCAAGAAAAGCATTAGTGGGGCTACCTTACTTCTTGAATATGGTTTCTTAATAACAAAGATCCTTTTTTTATCTAGTGGACAAACATAGGAATTTTGAGTCTTTATCAAAAGCTCAGAATTGCTGTGCTAAATATTTTGAGCAGGTAGTTGATCTTTTTCTCCTTGAACCTTTATCTTTGTTTGGTATCCTTGGGGTTGCAAGTTAAGATTGAGAAAGTCAAGACTGATGTTTTTCTTTTTATTTATTTATTTATTTATTTATTTATTTATTTATTTTTGAGAGTCATGAAGAGAACAATCTAGCTCTTATTTTTATTGGTGGTGATAAGAAAAATCAAGGGCAGGGACGTATGTGTTTCTTAGAAGCACTGTTTTATGGGGCATTGTTTTCATGGTACTTTAGGGAATATATTTCCAAGGCTAATTGTGTGAAACTTTTCTCTCAAAAGAAGATTATAATTTACCTTTGTTGCCTCACTTCTTCATTAGAAAAGGATCCTGTGTATAACACATACTTACATATGATGATAAAATAATTAATAGCTATGTTTTGAATCTTATGGCTAGGATAAGTCTATTTCCTGAGGAAGCAGGGTTTGTGATTTTCATTGCATGCAGCAGAGGGTTCCTACAGGATGCCTGGAGAACTGCACTGAAGCCTCAGTCTTAGTTCCTGTATTATTTAGTGTTATTCTTCAAAGACTCTTACCTCACTAGTCTTAGTACCCCCAGATAACAATGTAATATAATTCCAAAGTCAAGAGCTTTCTTGAGAGACAACGAATATAATCCTAAGAGAAAAAACAGATTATTTTTATTTATTTTCCAGAGAAAGAGAGAAAGAAAGGACAAGGAGGGGGAGCAGCGGTCAGAGAGAGAAGCAGGCTTCCTGCTGAGCAAGGAGCCTGATGCAGAACTCGAGTCCAGGACCATGGGATCATGATTTGAGCTGAAGGCAGACTCGCTTAATGACTGAATCACCTAGGTGTCCCTCTTCAAAAGATTTTTAAACAATGTGGCTGACTTTCAAATTCCAAAGACTGGACTCACTGTCCTGCACATGGCAATGGTAGAGGTAGGAAGAAGACCTTGAATTCCCCAGTGTAAGAAATCTTGTCTTCTATAACTCTATATATCTACTTTTTAGTACAGTTCCTGATACATCATAGGACCTCAGTAAGCATTCATTGTCTTGAATTCAGATGCTACTCAGAGATAATAATGCCACATCTTTGAAGACATACACCTAATCTTCCTTTTAAGAAAATAACAAAAATAGGATTAATTAGATTTCTGTCACCCTTCTTTCCCAGGATATTTGGTCCTCTGTGAGAGGTTTCTTTTGTTGAGATAGCACTTCAAAATGCTAAAGAATGATAGAGGATTCATCATGCAAAATAGAGAAACATGACAGTTGTTCACACAAACTTGAGCTGGATTAAGTGAGGAAGTTAGCCGAGATTCAAGGGGGAAATGTGCAGAATGATAAAATTTTAAAACTTAAAAGGACATAAGAAGACATTTATTAGATTTCTGGAAACAAGTACCAATTTTGACTACTTAAATAGACATGGGTTGGAGGAAGGAAAAGAAGAAAAGGTCTAGACAATATTAAAAAAATCAAGACCTATGGTCAGACTGTAGCCAGAAACTCCAAGGAAATGTGAGGACTAATGGGACCCCTGGCACTGAAAGGTGAATCCCATTTACTAATAAACATACAATTTGCTGCTGAAAACAAAACAAAACCTTTGGCTTAAAATAAGACAGGCAGATAGTTCACTCCCTTTTTGAAAACTGTTCAGCTACCCTTTTGTTGAATGCAACCATCTTCAACCCAGCAGAACATCCCCTCTATATCCATAAGAAAATCTCAACCTTCGGGGTGCCTGGGTGGCTCAGTGGGTTAAAGCCTCTGCCTTTGGCTCAGGGCATGGTCCCAGAGTCCTGGGATCGAGTTCCGCATCGGGCTCTTTGCTCAGCAGGAAGTCTGCTTCCTCCTCTCTCTCTGCCTGCTTCTCTGCCTACTTATAATCTTTGTCAAATGAATAAATAAATTAGATATTAAAAAAAAAGAAAAAGAAAATCTCAACCTTCGGGAAATAGTGAATTGGGATATTACAAGAACAGGCAGTGGCACATTGGATCCTGGAATATATATCTGACAGGTAAAGACTGTGGGGGGAAAGAGGAAGAGTCCTAGAAGAAAGGCATCTCAAAGACAATGAATTTCTGTGGTTCCTGTGTTGTGGGTAGGAGAATAGGTGGTGCAGGAAGAGAAGATCTTGCCTCAATACACAAAACTACACCAGTGGCATTCCTGTTAGATGCTGATAACTAGGACACGTCATTCTGCCCTCCAGCTGTGAACCAGAAAACTTATAGCCTGGTACATAACGAGCAGGTCCCAGAACACATTGCACATGCCATGTGTTCACAAATATTGGGTCCAGGTGGATTCAGTTTCATTCCTGGATGAGTAAACATGAAAAACAAATAGCACAGACAGTAGGTAAAGTATATAACAAGGAAACTGAAACATCCTCTCAAAGACAATTTTAGAAAACCATTTCTCATTCTCAGTTGATGTAACAAAAAGACACCATGAAAGTGGACAGGTAGCTGTTATGAGATAAAAGGCTGGGGAAGACCAGGAGGATGGTAGGGAAACCAAAAAATGAATGGTATTAATATCATATCATATAATATCATATGTCCACTGAAGGTAGTAAGAGGTAAGACTGACACTACAGGACACAGAATCAGATACTTCTTAAAATACAGAGGCCCTATGTTGCTCTCCTTAAAAGGAAGCAATGAGATGAGATGCTAGATACATAAAGTGAGGCACAAAATCAAATTAGGGCTATTTTGTACTCCTGAAAAAAGGACCAGTAATCACCATGAGATTATGCTACGTGCCTACCGGAAGGTCTAAATGAGAGAGTGACAACGCCAATGTCACCAGGGATACAGAGCAACCGAAACTCCTAAATTGCTGGGAGGCATGTAAAATGGCAACAAGCACTTCAGAAAACTGCTGTCAGTTTCTTAACAGGTAAATATATTCTCAGTCTTTGACCTCCAAATCCCACCCCTACAGAATTATATATAAAAAAAAAAAAAGAAAAAGAAAGAAAGAAAAGAAAAGAAAGAAAAAGAATACTACGTTCATGACAAACCTAAAAAGAATGTTAATAGCCACTTTATTTATTATAGCCCTGAACTGAAAATAGCCCAGGTAACCAAAAGCAGGAAAATCTATCAACAAATCAGAGTGTATCCATACGACAGAATGGTATTCAGCAACACATGAAATGAATCAGTGACACAAGCAACAACTTGGACAATAACCATGTGCACAGAAACAGATAACCATGTAATTATCCAAGAATGCATTGTAAATATGACTACATTGCTGAAGAGATAAAATAACTCATGACAGAGAAGTGAAAGAATATAAAATATGTAACTGACCATAACCTGAATAAAAAAATGTTTAAAAATCTAAAAAAAAAAAAAATCTAAAAAACTCATGCAAGAAGTCTCATACATAGTATTATTGTTTAATTCCATTTATATGATATTCAGAACAAGCAAAAAAAATCTTAAGTGATAGAAATCAGATCAGAGGTTGCCTCTGGGTTTGGGATTCCCCAGGAAAGGGTATGAGGAAATTATGATGGGAATGTTTGCTAGGGATTGACAGGGATGTGGGTTACTCAGATATATGAGTTTGGCCAAACACATAGGGTCTTTGTATTTCATTGGATCTTAAGTTACATCTCTACAAAAAAGCATTCAAATTTTAAGAATGTGTTTTTAAAAAGAGGATATATTATGGAGGGCACATATTGCATGGAGTACTGGGTGTGGTGCATAAACAATTAATTTTGGAACACTGGAAAAAAATCAAATCAAATCAAATTTTTTAAAAAAGAGGATAAATAAAACATAACTGAAAAAACATTCAAAAATCACAAAAGGAGTTGTGAAAATAGAAAACTTCCCAGGGCTAATGAAAGGTCTGATTCTGAAAATTGACATATTCAGCACATTCTATTAAAATCCAAAAAAAACCTCACACCTAGATGTGTTATGACAAAATATTTGAATTAGAAAGTAAAACCTATAAGTCCCAGGGAAAAAAATTATGAAGAAACAAAAATATGAATCATCTCAGATTTTTCCACCACATGACTAAATGTAAAAGGCAAGAAAGATGTTTGAGACAAGAATTTCATACACAGTAAAATCATTCTTTATGTTCAAAGAAAACAGAGGTTTGTTTAAACAGATCAAAGGATTCAAAAAATATGATGCTCTTGCTTCACTTACAATAATCCTTTTTAAAAAAAATTTTTTTCAGTGTTTCAAAATCCATTGCACCACATCCAGTGTTCTATGCAATACATGCCCTCCATAATAACTCTTAAAGATCTCATTAGCTGCCTGAGAGATTAATTAAAATGAGTCAAAAATAAGAAATTTAGTGTAAATGGCCATGTACACAGAAACTAGATAACCATATAACTATCCCAGAATATATTGTAACTATGATTGCATTGCTATTAAGTAAATAAAAAAATTCATAAAGAGAAGTAAAATAATATAAAATATGTAACTGACAGTAACCTGAAAAAAATGTCAAATTATTCTTACAAATGCTAAGAAATGGTTGAAAGGAAGTAAAATGGATTGACTGTCTCATCTTTAATAGAGCTATTCAAGCATATCCTTTCATTCTGAACCTAATTATAAAAGTAGATGATCTCTATGACTTAAGTATAAAATACAGGGGCAAGTGTTTGAAAAACTTTAAATCCAATCACTCATAGAATAAAAAGAGGGTAACTGTCTTCTAAATTATTGGGAAAAGTAAAAGCAAAACCAAACCATAGTCCATGTGGCAATAGATTTAAAAAAAAAAAAAAAGGACAAGGGTGAACAGAAAAACTGGATCAAATAAATATTAATGTTGACTGTTATGATTGGTGTAAATTTCCAACTGAGAGAAAAAGTCTTCTGTGGTCAAATACATTTAAGAAATGTTGGGTTCAACTCAGTTCAGCTAGTTTCTTTATTAAAGATCTCACACCATTAATTTGTGAATATGAATTATTAATCCCTGGGAGAGAGGATTTCATTTGTAACATTTCCCATGCTTGTTTTATTAGCTCTCATTGAACATACTTTTCAAAAAATGTTAAATAACAGACATTCTTCTTAAAATTGATACTAATGATGTTCACTATTCTCACGACTATTTAATAGATGTTGGAATCAATGCTAGAAGACATCAAATAAAAATTGGAAGGGCAACTATCGGAAGGAAGAAAATTACCATTAATGGACATCATGATTACAAATTCTTATTATCAAATAAAAATTCTTATAATCAATTGAGAGTTAGTTAGACAAAAAGAAAATATATGTACATTAGTAGTTTTCTTTTAGTCCAGCAATATCAGAGAGAAGATATGGAAAAAGGTCCATTCATAAGAAAAAAACTAAAATTGTAAGATATGTAAGAATAATTCTAACAAAAAAAAATAGCCTATTAGAGTAAAACTATAACATTTTAACAAGAAATGTAAGAGAAAATTCAAGTCCATGGGTAAATGTTCAATGTTTCCTAATGGGCCGACTCTATTAAAAAGATTGTCAGGGGGTGCCTGGTTGGCTCAGTGGGTTAAAGCCTCTGCCTTCCACTCAGGCCATAATCTCAGGGTCCTGGGATCGAGCTCCATGTGGGGGGGGGGGTGTCTCTGCTCAGCAGGGAGCCTGCTTCCCTTCCTCTCTCTCTGCCGACCTATCTGCCTACTTGTGGTCTTTGTCTGTCAAATGAATAAACAAAATCTTAAAAAAAAAAAAAAAGATTTTCAGTTTTTGGGCACCTGGGTGACTTAGTCATTAAACATCTGCCTTTGGCTCAGGTCATGATCCTGGGGTCCTGGGATCGAGCCCCATATCAGGGGTCCCTGCTCAGCTGGAAGCCTGCTTCTCCCTCTTCCACTCTCCCTGCTTGTGTTCCTTCTCTCACTGTCTCCCTCTCTGTCAAATAAATAAAATCTTTAAAAAAAAGATTGTCAGTTCTTTCATAACTGATCTACAGGCTTAATGCATTATCCAATTACCAATGAGAGATAGTATGTGTGTGTGTATACACACGCATATACGTACATACATATACATATATTTATACACACACACACACACACACACATACACACACACACACACACACACATGCTTTTCTAACTTTTAAAAATCATTTTAGAGTTTACCCAGAACACACGGACGAGAGTAGATAAATTAATCTTGGAAGTGAAAAGTGATGAGAGGATACATGTCCTAACAGTTTAATTGTTTCATAAAACTCAAAACCAGTACGGTGCTGGCCCCCAAACTGACTGACATATGGCAATAAAGCTAAATTATTCTGCAGTAGACCCTAAGATATGCCCAAGAACGGAATATATAATTTATGCAGGGAAAAGGGGTGACTGATGCAGCACATTCTTTGCCCATCACCATTCTCTCTCCCTGAACTACTGTCACCAGTGGGCTCCCCAGTGCTCTTGCTCACATCCTCTGCCGGCACTCCCCTCCCCTCTGGCACGTACACACTCCACACTGTAGTATGCACACGGGACATTTAGCATTTAGGTCACTGAACAAGAACCTTCGCACATACTGTTTTTCTCTGCCCCAACTGATATCACCCAGTCTCTTCATTCCAACTGACATCACCCTGTCTCTTCATCCTCAGCTAGAAAGCTGCTTCATTCCAGAAGCCTTCTCTTAACTCAGCGCCCAAATTAGGTGCCTCACGCCACCTGTACTTCCTCTCACAGAGCTTATAATGTGCCATGTTACACATAAAGTGTAATAGAATGTGCCTGGCTCCTGTCTGTCTTCCTCATTAGACTATAAGCTCTGAGAAGCCAAAGCCATCCCTGTCTTGTTCTGTTTTATTCCCAGTATGATGGTTTCTGCCTGAGACATAACATTCATGAAGTATTATTGAATAAACAGCTATCAAGGTATAACAAAGGAAAGCAGGGATAACTTTCAAGCCATAAAAATCTATAAGTGTGTTTATCAAAAAACACTTTACACAGAATTAAAAGAGAAAGACCAAACTGGGTAAAAACGTGTATAATAAATATTATAGAAAATAGGTTAATACCCTTAAAATAGAAAGAGTTCATTTTTTAAAAATTGAGACAATATTGAGAAACAAATAGAAATCTTGACAACAGACATAAAGCGTAATTCATAAAAGAAGACATATGAAGGGTGGTAAATGTCAGAAAAAGATAATTATGCCTAGTGATCAAAGAAATGAAAGTTAATATTATTTTAGACTTATCAAATTGGCAAACTCAGTAAATTCCTATGAGGGAATGTTAGGACGGCTTCAAAAACATGTTTTCAGAAACATATAATTGATTATCATGTAACATTAAGTTTTAAAAAGAAGTTTCGAAAAAATATATATTATTATATATATTAATTAATATATTATATAAATTAATTGATATTATATATAATAATGAGAGAGGGAAAATTTACCATTATGTAAACAGTAATTTTTTCTAGGTGGTAGGATATGGGTGATAACAATTTTCTTTATTTCCTTCTATAATGCCAGAAAAAAGTAATTAAAATTTTAAGCCCATATAAAATTCCATTTTTCTAACCAGTCACTGACTCCTCGCATACTCTATGATATGCTGAGCTGCAAACATTTATATTTTTATGCAAAATTACCTTATTTTATCTCCTTAAAGTATCAAATAAAATCAGACTTTCTCAGACTCCAATGATCTTAAAACATTTCTTTTCCCGGGTCAAATTTGATTGGCTCTATTTCCTCATTATACTGTAAGCTCTGCATGGGAAGAGACCATTCTGCTCACTATTATTTCTCCAGCCCTTGGCATAGTTTCAAAAATTGGAAGGGGAGGTGAACCATGAGAGACTATGGACTCTGAAAAACAATCTGAGGGGTTTGAAGGGTCGGTGGTGGGAGGTTGGGGGAACCAGGTGATGAGTATTAGAGAGGGCACGGATTGCATGGAGCACTGCGTGTGGTGCATAAACAATGAATACTGTTATGCTGAAAATAAATAAAAAAAATACAAGACATAAAAAAATAGTTTGATATATTTGTACCATGAATTTTGCAGAGTTACTCGCACGGATAATTATGATAAATTTTAATTTGAACGTTGGCACAGAACTTTTTCTTTTCTTCCAGTTCGGGGATCGATCTCACAACCCTGAGATCATGACCTGAACTGAAATCAAGGGTCAAAAGGTTAACCAACTGAGCCACTCAGATGTCCCTGCACAAGCCTTCTAAAGACAACACAGTCCCTCTATAACTGATCTCACTAACCAGGTTAACTTTTCCCACTGGGTCAGGAGGGCCGAGGAGAGAATTCAGTGCAAAAGTAGATGTTCCCAGATTAGTAGTGTAGTCCTGTCAGGGCAGCAGAGCTCATTCCAGAGCTGTTTGGCCCATTGTGCTGAAGTTATGTCCCAAATTTCTCCCCTCATAGAAATGTCATTTGTGTAAACTCTGCTTGGTTGGTTTCCATCACAGACTAGCTTTTACCAGAGCTCCTCACTTTAAATTTCTACAGGATGTTAGCTTTGCTTTCACGCTTTCAACCCTCCAGAAAGCTTAAGTGTGGTCCACAGCTAAGATTTAAAGGAATTATGGAATGCATCAGTAGTCAGTTCAGAGTGTTTTGCAAGAGCCAACGTTTCCTTTTCATGTGATCCACTTTGCTCTTCCAAAAAATCCTCTGGGTTTTCTCAATTTCTTCCCCACTTTCACTTTTTTTTTTCTTACTTAGTTTACTGCTTGCTGCAGGCAAAAGGTACAACTGGGCAGCTTTAGGAAGAGATGATGTGACCAAGCTGAAACCCTCCAGTCCAGTCTAGTCACTACACTACAAGGACCCCCCAAAGCCCAAAGAGACTCAGTGATGGAGGTGTATAGTGAACAAGGATATGAGGGAGGAGGACATTGAAGGACAAATAATGAAGATTACAACAATTCAGTCTACCAAGATATAAAGCTATCACAAGATATGGTTAATAGCAAGAGACATAGGGCTAAGGTAAAAAGATTTATTCCTAATACAGTAAATACCTAAAATCTCTTTGCATCAGAAAGAGTTAAGGAAGGGGAAAAGGGGGACGCCTGGGTGGCTCAGTTGGTTGAGCGGCTGCCTTCGGCTTGGGTCATGATCCCAGCATCCTGGGATCGAGTCCCACATCAGGCTCTCTGCTCAGCGGGGAGCCTGCTTCTCCCTCTGCCTCTGCCTGCCACTCTGTCTGCCTGTGCTCACTCTCTCTGACAAATAAATAAAATCTTAAAAAAAAAAAAAGGGGAAGAGGATTTACTACATTATCCATTAGACAGTTAAGAGACTTGTTAGCTCAAGTCGTGTTTGTTACTGACTACAAATATTGATAGAATAAACAAAGATTTTTTTTTTTGTTTAAAGATTTTATTTATCTATTTGACAGACAGAGATCACAAGTAGGCAAAGAGGCAGGCAGAGAGAGAGAGGAAGAGAAGCAGGCTCCCCGCTGAACAGAGAGCCCAACGTGGGGCTCGATCCCAGGACCCTGGGATCATGACCTGAGCCGAAGGCAGAGGCTTTAACCCACTGAGCCACCCAGGTGCCCCCAAAGATTTTTAAAAATTCACATATGACAACATATTTATGATGTAATATTATTTAAATATTAATAAATCAAACAAAAATTTAGATACAATCACATCTGGTGTGACATCAGTTTCATAATGTATTATATAACATTAACTAAAACATTAATATATTAAACAGAATTTAGTCTGAATTAAATGTGTTATGACAACAGATGGATGTTGAGGCACCAAGAGAGTCCAGAACAGGGGTCAGCAAAATAAAGCTCATGGGCCAAATCTGACCCCTTGACTATTTTTGATAATGAAGTTTTATTGAAAATTGATCTCTCTTCTGAGAGTAGTGCCCAGAATATTGAGACCATTGTTAAGGCTGGAGCTTGTAGTTGAATGTAGTTCCCATGTGACAAACTGATACCAGCTGGAAGGCAAGGAGTTGTTATTTTGGGGTTGGCAATATTAAAATCCTTTCCTATTTTCTAAAGCATCAAATCCCTTAGAGAATTGAAATTTTCTGTCAAAACCAAGGGGAAAACCATCATGAACCAGCAGTTCATGATGAAGATCTTGACTTTGAGACATGATGTTTGAGCACTTCATGCACAGAACTAGGGCTCTGACTCAGTCCCCAAGTCCAAGTATGAGATTCATTAAGGTGATTTCATTTTTAACCATCATCATCAATAATCAGTGTCATCCTTCCTCTCCCACTGAATGTCTGCCATGTCTGGGCAAATTCACCCACAAAATAGAGGTCTCCATAGCTCCTGCCTACCTGCACAGAAGAAAGATTCCTGGAGAAGCTTAATGCTTTGCCTCTGAATAATGTCCTAGGTCTTTGGATAATCAGAGCTACCTATCACATTGTATGATAATCATGTCCTATTGGAAATTCATTGCTTCCAAAGTGAAAAGTTCCCAGTCAATGTCCACTTTTGTAAAGTGGGTCTCCATGAAATACCACTGTGGGAACTGGTTTTGCATTTGACCTATTCTTAGTTTCCCGAGAACTTTGTTGAGAATCCATAAACATTCCTTATGTTCCACTTGAAGATTTCCCTAAGCCGCCATATGTGATTTTGATTTTTAAAGAAACCCACAACCTTTCATGTGGTTACACAGACATTGTGCCCTAGGTTTCCAAGTATTCCTCTTGCACATTACTGATTCTCAGTAGTGACAATCAGGATATTACTGATTCTCACCTTAACAATACAACACAGGATATTTGGAGCCCCTGTTACTGCTGTTCCTATACCTGCTTTAGTTTTGCAGATATTTGCTGTTGGATTCTTACTACACACTTTGTTCACAAACGGAAGTGTCCTTTTCATACCATCAGACACAACTGTGTTCAAGGAATTAGAAATATATGGAAAGAATAAAAATGAAACTGAAAACAACAACAAGCATCTAAACCTAATTGTTTCTTCTGGTGCAGTCCACAAACTAGTGCCACACAGCCACCAAATCTGAGGCTCCCACCGTGGGACCACAGGAAAGCAGGCAGTTTTCGCCCTTGTAATTGTTGGGTTTTCCACAAAACCCGTTATCATTTCATCTCTCACAAATGGAAACAGATATGCTTTGTTAGGTTGGTTTTTCCATCCTGGGTGCCTGGGGCCCAGTTCTTCTAGAAGCATCCAGCCTCTTGCTATACGGGCCTTTGTCTGGTCTGAGGCCAGCCTGACACCTTTCTAGCATGAGTGAGAAGCCATGTTTTCACCAGCAATGTGATTTCTGCAGCACATTTCCAACATTCCCCATTGTGCTTGCAAAGGTACAACCTATTTCTGAGCTTTTCCATTCGTCTTGGCTTTACTGGAGGAAGAACAGGTGCTTCTTCACTTCCCTCATTTCTCAGAATTGCACATTGCCCAACCAGCTCTGCTGGCATCAAATGTAGGGCAGCTGGAGAAAGTGTATTTAGCTAATCTCTGAACTTCATCTCTCTTGAGGAGTTTTCTTGAATACTTAACCAGATTTGGGTTCCAAAGGCCCGTGAACTCCAAATAATTATGTATCTGGCTATAAGCGCGGGCCTGAAATGCACCATTTGGGGCTGGGTGTGCAAGTCACCAAATCAACAAACTATTGTCATCTCTGAGCCTTTCTTCTATGTGCGATGTGCTGCTCTAACCATCCAAACACATGGGGTCATGGGAGAAGGGCTCAGGCTCATTTTGAGGGCCAAGGATAGAGAAGGTGTATGTCATCCTTTATTGTACTCCATCCTCAAAGCAGTCCTGGAATGTAGGCACTATCATCTCTGTTTTCACCAATAAGAACCCTGAAGCTTAAGAGAGGTTTAGCAAACTTTCTATGGATCCTTTCTAGTGGCATGACTTTGAAGAAGTCTCAGCAGAAAGAAGGAATATGCTGCTTTAGTACGCTGGTAAATTCTTTTATTTTTTTTAATTATTTAAATTTATTTTCAGCATAATAGTATTGTTTTTGCACCACACCCAGTGCTCCATGCAATCCATGCCCTCTCTAATACTCACCACCTGGTTCCCCCAACCTCCCACCCTCCACCCCTTCAAACCCCTCAGATTGTTTTTCAGAGTCCATAGTCTCTCATGGTTTACCTCCCCTTCCAATTTCCCTCATTCTCTTCTCTAACTCCCCTTGTCCTCCATGCTATTTGTTATGCTCCACAGATAAGTGAAACCATATGATAATTGACTCTCTCTGCTTGACTTATTTCACTCAGCATAATCTCTTCCAGTCCCATCCATGTTGCTCAAAAGTTGGGTATTCATCCTTTCTGATGGAGGCATAATACTCCATAGTGTATATGGACCACATTGTCCTTATCCATTCGTCCATTGAAGGGCATCTTGGTTCTTACCACAGTTTGGTGACCGTGGCCATTGCTGCTATAAACATTGGGGTACAGATGGCCCTTCTTTTCACTACATCTGTATCTTTGGGGTAAATACCCAGTAGTGCAATTGCAAGGTCATAGGGAAGCTCTATTTTTAATTTCTTGAGGAATCTCCACACTGTTTTCCAAAGTGGCTGCACCAACTTGCATTCCCACCAACAGTGTAAGAGGGTTCCCCTTTCTCCACATCCCCTCCAACACATGCTGTTTCCTGTCTTGCTAATTTTGACCATTCTAACTGGTGTAAGGTGGTATCTCAATGTGGTTTTAATTTGAATCTCCCTGATGGCTAGTGATGATGAACATTTTTTCATGTGTTTGATAGCCACTTGTATGTCTTCATTGGAGAAGTGTCTGTTCGCATCTTCTGCCCATTTTTTGATATGATTATCTGTTTTGTGTGTGTTGAGTTTGAGGAGTTCTTTATAGATCCTGGATATCAACCCTCTGTCTGTACTGTCATTTGCAAATATCTTCTCCCATTCTGTGGGTTGCCTCTTTGTTTTGTTGGCTATTTCCTTTGCTGTGCAGAAGTTTTTGATTACACCATACACAAAGATAAACTCAAAATTGATAAAAGACATCAACATGAGACAGGAATCCATCAGAATCCTAGAGGAGAAGATAGGCAGTGATCTCTTCGATATCAGCCACAGCAACTTCTTTCAAGATCCGTCTCCAAAGGCAAAGGAAACAAAAGGTAAATTCTTTTATAAGGACTGCCAGCTAGAGGTGCCATGTTGGTCTGCTGATTAAATGCAGGAAAAAAGGGAAGTGGTTGAACTGAATGACACAGATGGGATTTTTGAGAGACTTACAGGCTCATTAATCATGCTAAGCTCAGACCCCACACTGAGTCCGTGCCCTTGGAAATTTTGCCTCACTGTCTACACACTTGTTGGTCTCCCCATTAAATCATGGGTTCTTTGATGAAGGTGAAATTAATGACTCCCATGAATGGAGTGCTTTCTTGGTGCCAAGGGTTCTATATACTCTCTTCTTGTCTTATTCTCCCATCAACTGTGGAATGGATGTATTTGTGTCTTGATTGTAGAGATGAGAAAGTAAGGCACAGTGCGGTAACTCTCACTCTAATATAAATCCATCTGGATTATTTGTAAAATCACCTTTGAAAGCATATGCCTTCCAATACCCACACATGGACATCTCATGTAAATTCATCTCCTCCTCTGTACTTGTTGGATGAACCCTTCTCCGAAAACTCATCCTCTATTAGCCACACTTAATGATACACTTGAGTTTAGACAGGAAGTTCTGGGACCAATATAGAATCAGTGTTAGTAGGACTGGGAGGTCTGCAATAGAAAGCAGGCTCTGGTTTCAAGGGATCATAGTATCTCAGTTATGAAATAACTAAAAAAAAAAGTCCATATTCATATAGCTAGTGTATCTTCATAAAAGCATGGCATATTTTTGATAATTATCCACTAAAAATGATTGCCCATGGAGGCAATGGCTGGCTGTGAGATAGGAGAGAGAAGTATTTTTAAATGAACATTCTTTTGCACCTTGAATTTTATTTTATTTTGTTTTATTTTATTTTAAAAGGATGTATTTATTTATTGGACAGAGATCACAAGTAAGCAGAGAGGCAGGCGGTGGTGGGGGGGAGCAGGCTCCTTGCTGAATAGAGAGCCTGATGAGGGGATCTATCCCAGAACCCTGAGATTATGACCTGAACCAAAGGCAGAGGCTTTAACCCACTGAGCCATTCAGGTGCCCCTATACCTCGAATTTTAAACCATGTACAAAAATAAATAGAGTTTTAAAAGTCACAGGTCTGAACAGTGTTATGATTTCAGTGATGTCCTTTGAAAAGCAAAATCAGAAAAGTTCGCTAAGAGAGAAATAAAACTTCTAGTCAAACCCTGAATGAGGTGATGGATGGAGTCATACTTGTGACTAAACAGATCCTATCACATTGCTCTGATATTTGAATGACTTGGTTTCTGGACATATCCACATTAGTACATATTCACTCTCACTTTTTGCTGAGTACTTAGTCAAACCTGTCCAATAAAAGAGGATTACCTTTTTGGTTTGAAATTACCGTATTGGTTTGAAGATGAATTTTTTTTAAAGATTTTATTTATTTATTTGACAAACAGAGATCACAAGTAGGCAGAGAGGCAGGCAGAAGTGGGGGTGGGGGAAACAGGTTCCCTGATGAGCAGAGTGCCTGATGCGGGGCTCAATCCCAGGACCCTGAGATCATGACCTGAGCCAAAGGCAGAGGCTTTAACCCACTGAGCCACCCAGGCGCCCCTGAAGATGGATTCTTTTAAGTGAAGCTATCTATAGGGTTCTAAGCTATTTGGAAGATATTCAAAGACTCCAAATGGCTTTCAAACTTTTTAAATTAATTGGTGTCTCACTGCAGTCTTTCTAACTTAAATAAGATGAAAATCTAATGCAACTATAACTATAGTTCTCTTTTTCCTTTGTACTTTTAAAGTTATTATAACCATAGGAAATATCTGACATATATTGTATAACATTTTAAAATAATACTTCTATTGAAAAATCAAACAATTGAATGAACAGTTTGATGACTTGATTACATAAATTCAGCACTTCTAATAAATGCATTTCAGTTTCTAGAGAAAATTACACTATGGCAAATGGAGCAAAAAAATGCCTTCTATTTAACTGAAATATGTAATAAATTAAAAGTTCCATCATAGAAGATGAATTTTTACAATTATTGCCTCTACAGTTATTATTGAAGAATTCACTAAAGGGATAATCTTTAATACATTTCTTTGTATAAATGTCAATTCTGTTAAATTCATTGCTGATACTACCATTATGAAAGGAGGGAGGTCTCTTACTTTCATGCTGATTATTGGAAAACCAAGTAACTTGAGAGAATTTTCTGGAAGAAGATATACAATGGAGGGTAGAGAAAATAGTCTGGACTACTGTGTTCCCCAGGCTTACTTCACTTATAATAATGAAACTGTGGAGAGAATCTTCAATATTTTTAGAGTAAAAATGTGGTAACACATAAAGTATCATGTCATCTGCAAAGAGTGAGAGTTTGACTTCTTCTTTGCCAATTTAAATGTCTTTTATTTCTTTTTGTTGTCCTAGCAAGGACAACTGCATGTAGAAAAATGAAAGTGGACCTTTTTCTTACACCATACACAAAGATAAACCCAAAATGGATATAAGATCTAACTGTGAGATAGGAATCCATCAAATCCTAGAAGAGAACATAGCAACCTCTTCAATCTAGGCTGCAGCAACTTCTTGCTAGACACGTCTCCAAAGGCAAGGGAACCAAGAGCAAAAATGAACAATTGGGACTTCATCAAAATAAAAGTATTCTTCACAGCAAAGGAAATGGTCAATAAAACTAAAAGGCAACTGACGTAATGGGAGAAGATATTTGCAAATGATACATCAGATAAAGAACTAGTATCCAAGATCTATGAAGAACTTAACAAACTCAACACCCAAATCCCAAATAATCCAGTCAAGAAATGGGCAGAAGGCACGAACAGACACTTTTCCAAAGAAGACATAGAAATCGCCAACAGACATGTGAAAAAATGCTCCACATCACTTGGCATCAGGGAAATACAAATCAAAATGACAATAAGATACCACCTCATACCAGTCAGAATGGCTAAAATTAATGAGACAGGAAAAAACAAATGTTGACAAGGATACAGAGAAAGGGGAACCCTCCTACACTGCTGGTGGCAATGCTAGCTAATACAATCACTTTGGAAAATACTACGGAGGTTCCTCAAGATGTTAAGAATAGAGCTATCTCATGAGCTAACAATTCCACTACTAGGTATCTAACCCAAAGATACAAATGTATTGATTTGAAGGGGCACCTGCACTGCAATGTTCATCGCAAAAATGTCTACCAGAGCCAAACTGGAAAGAGCCTAGATGTCCATTGGCGGATGAATGGATAAAGATGATGTGGTTCATATATACAATGAAATATTACTTAGCCATCAGAAAGGATGAATATCTACCATTTACATTGACATGGATGGAACTAGAGAGTATTATGCTGAACAAAATAAGTCAGTCAGAGAAACACAATTATCATTTGGTTTCACTCCTATGTGGAATATAAGAAACAATGCAGAGGATCATAAGGGAAGGGAGGGGAAAGCTGAATGAGAAGTCATCAGAGAGGGAGAAAAGCCATGAGAGACACTTAACTATAGGAAACAAACTGAGGGTTGCCAGAGAGGAGGTGGGTGGGGAATGGGGTAACTGGGTGACGGGGATTAAGGAGGGCATGTGATGTGATGAGCACTGGGTATTATATGCAACTGGTAAATTACTGATAAATTATTGAGCATTATATCTGATGACACCCTTGCTGTGGTAGGTTTCTAAAGGCCAGCCTCAGATGATCTTGAAGAGCAACCAGAATTTGTTCCACAACTTATTGAGAAACTTTGAGTTCTTTCATCTTTTGAGAAGAGACCAATAGGTGGGCACAACACAGGAACTGAGTGGTGGGCAGAAGATGAGATAGGGTGAAGAGGGGGCATTTTTCCAGCAGCTCCCTGGGGCGGGGAGATTCTCTTCCCACCTTGGCTGGGTGGCTTAAATGGCATTTCCTCTCCAGTTCCGCTTCCAGAAGCCCTGGCCCACCAAAGCACCTCTTCGTGGTGGGGATTTTTGCAGGGGAAACAAGTCTGATTTTGAAAGTAGCAATTTCAGTTACAAAAGAAAGAGCGAAAAGGAGACAGAGGGAAAGCAGCACAACTTAGTGACTGAGAACCTGGAGCTCTGCTTCCAGACTCGTGCAAAACCTGGCTTTGTGACTTACCAGCTGTGTGAACTTAGATAGGTGACTTCACCTCTTTCTTTCTTTCTTTCTTTCTTTCTTTCTTTCTTTCTTTCTTTCTTTCTTTCTTTCTTTCTTCTTTCTTTCTTTTTTGCCTTAGTTTCTTCATTTATAAAGTGATAGTGATAAGAATACTGAGTCAGAGGGTGGCTGGGAAGAATAAGTGTGAATTTATAATGTGAATTATAAATGTGAATTCTTAAAACAATGCCTTGGATATTGTAAGTGCTCATTCCATGCTTGCTATTATGATGTCAGCATTTACTTGGGAAAATGGACCAATGGCAAAAAGCCGTGTGTACATGTCTGATGGCATGAAGAATTCAGTAAATGCAACCAGAGTCTCAAAAAACTCGGAAAAAAAGATAAACTTAGGAATGTGAATGTGACTTTTCTAGCCTTTACGGAAAGCGTAGTAATCAACAAAACAGTCTTATGAGACAGGATGACATTTTAAGGGTTAGGAGGTAAAAAGCAGCAAACAAATTTCTCCCTGGACAGGAATTTGATTTTTTTTTTTTCCTGCTTAAATAAGCTAACGTAAAATCCCTAATGCTTCCAAATAGCATTAGATGTTACTCCATTTTGGCTCGTAACCAGTGACCTGAGTAGGGATGGGGTGGGAGCAATGACCTCAGACAGGACTAGGTCTGCCGTTACTGATGCTGGCCTTATCCACCTGGATGGCCTGCTGACCCTACCTCCAGAATCACTCCTGAACCCCATGCTTCTTCTACTCTCCTGCCCCCATCCTAGCTGATCCATCCTTCCCTGCTGGACCTGCCACATTCCCTCTCTGCTTCCAGTCTACACTGCATTCTCCACCCTGAAGCCCAAGAGAGCTCTAAAATGCAATGTAGAACACGTTACGCTCGATTTTGTCTTATTTTATTTTCCCTCCCTTCTCCTATGATCATCTGCTTTGTTTCTAAATTCCAAATATGAGAGATCTTACAATAATTGTCTTTCTCTGATGGACTTAGTTTGCTTAGCATAATACTCTCGCGACAAACCCTAAGAGACACTTAACTCTAGGAAACAAACTGAGAGTCACTGGAGGGGAGGTGGGGGGGATGGAGTCACTGGGTGACGGGCACTAAGGGGGGGGCACATGATGTGATGAGCACTGGGTGTCATATGCAACTATGAATCACTAAATTCTACCTCTGAAACTATACTCTGTGTTAATAATACATGTTATAAGGTATGTTATAACACACTATATGTTAATTAATTGAATTTAAAAAAGAACACATCACTCCTCTCCTTAAAACCTCCCAATGATTTCCTTAAAGAACTTAAAATCCTAACTTCATCCCATGACCTCTACCCTCTGGACTGTTTCCCCATCTGACGCTGTATTTCTTCCTCCATGAGATCCAGCCATAGTGGTCTCCTTTCTGTTTCCTGAACGTGACAACCCTTTACCAACCTCAGGGCGTCTTGTTGTTCCCTCTACCTGGCCTTCTTTTTCCCTGACCTCTGTATTGCTTTGACACTGATGTGTGAGCTCAGAGGCCACCACATCAGAGAGCACACCTCTTGTGATTCTATTCAAAGCAGCCCTCATCAGACGCCATGCCCTTGACCTCCCTTCATTTGTCTGCAAAGCACTAACCAACTTACTGGATTTTAATTATTGGCTTCTCAATGTGGAGTATCTCTTTCCTCTCAATGACGTATAAATTCCATGTGAGCAGAAACTTTATCACTCTCCTTCCAGGTCATGTAACAGCCTCTGGCTGTAGTGGGCCCTCCATCAAAGTTGAGTGAATGAAAACTGGGGACATCCATGATGCTTGGCTCCCAGGAGGGCTCTGCTGATGCTACTCTCTGCAACCTCCTTCATGATTTCTTATCTTCTAACTCTGCAACTTCAACACTCCAGAAAACTACAATGGTACATCACTCTCTTTCTTTCCTTCCCTCCAAATCTATATAGAAATTTGGTTGCTTCCTTTTTAACCATTTTTCATTTGGGAGAGGGAGGGAGAGTGAGAATGGGCAGGGTGAGGGGCAGAGGGAGAAGCAGACTCCCTGTTGGGCGGGGAGCCCAACGTGGGGCTCAATCCCGAGACTCCAGGATCATGACTGAGCCAAAGGCAGGTGCTTAAATGACTGAGCCACCCAGGCACCCAAAACTTGGTTGCTTTTTGGCATTAACACAACCTTCTGAAAATGGTTAATTAGACCCTGGATAATTATTCTCAAATAATTGTTGTCAAATTGATTCCACACCCATTTTCTGTATCCTAGGTTATGATATATTTGGGTGACTTGTAACTGTTTCTTTCCACACTAAAATTCATGACTCACCTAGCCTACCGTGGGGCTGGGAGTCCCCTGCATCCCATATGATTTCTCAGGGCTGAGATGGTTTACACAACCTAGTTAGTTCTTGGCCATTTCACGTTGTAAAGTCTATCCAATGACAATCCCTAGAGAATACTGCTGTAATTATATTTTTAATAAGGGTGTGAACAACAATGGAGTTAATTGGCTTTGAAATGGCTGAGAGAGGAAAGCAAGTATTGCTAAAGATCAACATAGCAATTGGGAAATTTAATGCATGAGTGGCAGGGATGCTTAACCTCTATCTCTCAATCTCATAGTTATCAAGCTTCTGGCAATCTGATCTCCAAATTGCACTTACAGAAGTTTTCATCATGAGGCTATGCTGGGCATTCGGAGTTTGGAGTTAGTTTAGATAGGTAGAAGACTTAATATTATGCTGGAGACCATGTTTCCCAAGGAGTAGAATGACAACCCAAATATAGTTTGGATGGTTCTCTGGGGTCATGTGATCTAAAACAAGACAAAAGGAGAAATACGAATAAGAAATTAAGATTTGGATTTTAGCTGAGCAGTAAGATCAGCTCATACTGATGCACATTATAGTCACCTGGAGAATTGTAAATAAATACAGATGCCCTTGCTGCATTCCCAAAATCTTGATTCAATGGATCTATGGATGGGGCCTGGGGATCTGTATTCTTAAAGCTCCCGAGATGCCTGTCTCGAGCAATCGGTGCTGAGGACTACTGTTCTAGAGACTTTCTTTTTGCTCTAACAGAAGATATGGAAATTGTTCTTAAATCGGTAATGGATTTGGAGATGGATAAAAAGGAAATAACCATTGGTGGAGGGTGCAAAATTAGCTGCCCTTCTTAGTTCTAAAGAGTCTAGTGCCCAGACTCTAGCTTTCTTCTGTTACCTTTCATAAAGACCTCCCAGCCTCACCATTGCCAATAAACCCAGAAGTTCCCAAAACACGTAAATAATTCTTTTAAAAATGCAGCTGTAAAAACAGCTGGGCTTTCTTCTCTTCTTTTCAGACGTGTAACAAAAATCAATATCCTGTCCACGAACGGGAGTTTTGGAGAGGAATTAGAATAGCCCACAAGCTATGGGACCCAGGAGACTTCACTTCACAGAGGTAGGGCTGGAATTTCTATCATAGGCCTGGCCAGACTTTCACTGGAATAGGAACTCCCAGATGATAGGGATGGTCCTCCGGAGACTGCTGTGGCTGTCCCTGCCTCTGCTGATACTCACCATCCCAGTGCTGCAGCTCGGGCCAACCTGTCATCTCTCACCTACTGATCTGTAACACTGACTCATTCACTGAAGAAACAGCATTGCCAGGACAGAGTATTCTAACAGTAGCATAAGGCTGGGCTGCCTCGCTTTGGGAGCCAAATAAGATACGGGGAATGCAGTGGCTGAGAATTCTAATTTCACCTCCATTGCCAGTTAGCCTCAAGGTCCAAGGCAAGTAATTAAACTCTATTGCCCAATTTGTCAAGTTGAGGAGGTGAGGGAAGTTTACAGATTGTTGTAAAATAGCTACCGTGGGCACAAATGGGCACAATGATAAAGCCCTTCGCAAAGATTACACCAAGCCTGGTGGATCCAAGCGGCTGTGACATACCAGCTGTCACACACTTAGCTAGGACTGACTACAAGACAGTGCAAGAACACACAGAGTAAGGAAATAGGGAGCGAATTACAACTTTTAGCCACTCCCAAGTGGATAGGATCACTATGGATAACAGTTACCAGTGAATTAAAAAGACTACATAGAAATATATATATATATATATAGGGGCGCCTGGGTGGCTCAATTGGTTAAGCATCCGACTCTTGATCTCAGCTCAGGTCTTAATCTCAGTGCCATGAGTTTAAGCCTCATGCTGGGCTCCATACTAGGCATGGAGCTTACTTAAAAAAGAAAAGAAAAGAAAAAAGAAATATACATGTATATCAATTTCCATAAAGACCAGAATTCTTGATTGTCCATTGACTCCCCTTTAAAATATTACCCTTTAAATTTTACTTCCTATGACTATGATTTAAAAACCTTGTGTTTTTTCCTCAATGGTTTTCAACTCTGATTTAGAATATTCATTTTAGAATATTCTGGAGAATTTAAAAAAATTTTTTTTTAATTTTTTTAAAAATTAAAAACAACAACAACAATAATACCGAGTAGTCCCTACTCCTAAACTGATTAAATGAAAACTGTGGGAGTGCGTTGAGGAATCAGTATGTTGTAAAAGTTTCTCCAGCGATGCCACTTGTTTTTTTTTTCACAACGACAAACCATCCCTGCACATTCCTATTGTCATGGGCCTACATGGACTACGTGCATGTTTTCTTACTGGAAAAAATACCCTCTCTCCCCAGCTCCATTTGTCTTCAGCCTCAGTTTATGTCCTTTGATGTCCATCTCATACCTTCTGTTTCTCAGGTACACTGCCCTCTGGAATCTCCAAATTCTGTTTCATTCACATAACACTGGGAGAATATTGTCTGACATTGCTCCTGGTGTTTTTCTGTTTATGCCCATCTTCTCAACAAGATAACCTGCTTCCCCAGAACAAAGACCTGTTTTGCTCTGTTATTTTCCCTATGGAGTCTGGCACAGACTTCTTGGCTTAGAAGATGCTGAAAGATGCGGCTCCTGTTGATATAAATTTACTAAAATTCACTTGTGCTCAGCTTCACATTGTCATCCCCCCACCAGATGTAGATTTCAAGTGAAAATGAACAAACACTATTTGCATATCCAAAAGAACATCTCTTCTGCTTCTCCTCCTTCTTCTTCTTTTTAAAAGATTTTATTTATTTGTTTGTCAGAAAGAAAGAGCACAAGTGGGGAAGCAGTAGGCAGAGGGAGAAGCAGACTCCCTGTTGAGAAAGGAGCCCAAAGTGGGACTTGATCCCTGGACTCTGGGATCATGAACCTGAGCCGAAGGCAGATGCTTAACCAACTGATCACCCAGGCATCCCAGAACATTCCATATAATGTTTTGCTCAAGCTACAGAAAGGAATCTTTTCCCCATGGAAAAGATTCAGTGGTACCCATAGCCAACATCTGCAGAATCATTTCTTCATGAGCATTTTATGTGGCATTATCTCATCATCTCTGAACTTACTATAGTATTGTTGGGGGAAGCAGGGTGAGGGCTAACACAGAAACCAGTAGACAAAGTAGAACCCAGACCTCCGATATCTCAAGTCAGAGGCTTCCTCTAACAACTTCAGAAATCGGACTGCTCTCCCTTTGGCATACATGAAACTGCAAGGAAAAAACCACATCTTTACTTTGGTGATATGATATTCAAAGACCACTTTAGCCAGCAGACAAAAGAAACCAAAATGGCCTTCTGTTATATTCTTGGAGCAGTCCTTCTGGAAACTGGGACTGCATGTTGTTCAGGCTGCTTTAAGCGAGAGGAAGAGAGGAAGCAACATCACCCCAGTGAGATGTCTTATTTGATGGGCTTTACACACAAACATGAAGCCCTAGCTGTCTCCTAATCTGATTTTACGAGTGCCAGAATGACAAAAGACATTGTCCTGGGAAGTAACTTTAAGGTAAACCTAAATTTAGATTCAAAATGACCCTTTGGTCTGAGATTTGTCCATTGGGTAAGACTTGAGAAGTCTGAACCAAAAATGAGAAGAAATGGTGTTAGAAGAAGGGAGGAAACTTTCCTATCATATATTTGTCAACTCATTGGTCTATACCAGTTGTGTTAAATGCGAACATAATGCAAGTCATATGTGCAATTAAATTTTCCTATTAATTGCATTAAGAAATTAAGAGGAAACAGATGAAATTCATTTTAATAGTATATTTCATCTAAACGAAGCATCCAAAATGTTACCATCCTAACATATGATCAGTGTAAGAATTAATGAAGTGCGTTTTTTTTTTTTTTTTCCCCTAGGTCTTTGAAATTAGGGTATATTTTTACACTTACAGCTCTTCTCAGTCTGGACTAATCACATTTCAACTTTTCAGTCATCACACGTGGCTAGGGCTAGTGTGCTGCACTGAGCAAGTTTAGACACACTCACTGGAATTTGGGGCATGATATACAAATCGCCTGTCAGCATTTAGTCACCTAATACACTTTTGACAATTTCCGTCTATTAGCTCCTTGCAATCTTCTGGAAGAGATTATTTCAAAGGCCACATGCTGTGTTAGCAAAAGGTTTTAGGCTTTGGAGCAAAACAGACTACCGGGTTCTAAGACCAGCTTTGTGACCTTGTGCTAGCTGCTTACCTGCTATGAATCTTGGTTTCCTCTACTATTAAGTCAAGACAAAAATAGCTAACTCGCCAGATGGTTGGGGAGGTTAAATAAGATAGGAGGTAAGTACACAGCACAGCCATGAAGAGTATGATAGGCAGTCAATGAGGAATTTCTCCTACTTAAAACTCAAATTGATTTGCAAGGCTCCATCTCACTATCTTTGAGGCTCTAATGTTTCATTTATTCCACTTCCAGAGCTTTCCCTGGAGGTTTTTCTGTGAAGACAGCCCTTTCCGCAGACCTTCATCAGGCTGGCTCCCGCTTCTTATGCAGGTTTAAGTTCAAGAGTGACCTCTCTGTGGACACCGTCTCGGCTGCCCCTCTTCAAGTTGCCTCCAAGCCCTGCTCTCTTGAGCCCCTGCCTCTCTTTATTTACTTTCTTCATGGCATTTTTCAGTATCTGAAATTATCTTATTTCTGCGTTTGCTCACTGCCTCTGATCTGTCACTCTCTCTACTACAGAAGCTCCACAGGAGCTGGGACGTTGTCTGCCTTATTCAGAGCTCAGCAAGTGTTTGTTAAATGAATAAATGAGTGAATAAATAGTTCACACGGGGACGTAACTGTAAATGGTGTCCTGATTCTCAAAGTAGTCAAGAGCGAACATTACAGAGCTCTTTTCAACCTAAAAGAGAGGCTCAGGGAATTGGTGGCTGGAAGCCAGCCTAGCCTGCCCCGGCCTGGTGTTGCCTAACTCGACTTCCAGCTCAGTCTGGAAAGGGTTGGGAACATCCTTCTTCATAGGCCATTTCATTGTTGCTGCCTGTTAATATGTATCACATGCAAAGTGTATGTTCACTCTGCTTAAATCATCTAGAAGATAAGGTTATTCCTGCTCTAAATGCTCTGAAGAAGAACTGGGTTGGGACGCAATTGGCATGAAGCAACCTTCTGATGCCAGGGAGCGTGGAGGCACGAGGCAGTGCAAAAAGAGTGAGCGTTCAAGTCCAACAGACCTGGGTTTGGATCCTGGTTCTTCTGTCTTTTAGCAGCTATGCAGATTGGACAAGTTATGCACACTTTTTTAAGTCTCAATGTATCTGTAAAGCTCTACATGATAATTCATACCCTGCAGCGTTGCTATGAGAATTAATTGAGATCATATAGCAAAGTGCTTAGTCCATCTTGAAGGCTCGGTGGAAAGTTGGTATCAGTATTGTCATCTTTGCCTTGCCAGACTATCCCTGTCCATCTTTGGAATGGCCACTTTGAGGGTATTCAATTTCCTTTTAGGATTCTGATACTTCTTTCCTACATCTCAATGTCATCCAGCTTCTTGCAACCAAAGGGCCAGTACCAAAGAGAGAGACAGAGACGCAGAGATGGATGGAGAGATGGGATAAACTGAATTGGCTATATCTATGCCACCCTTCGAACAATGACAGTGGACACAATTTTCTGTACAGAGACAGTCTCGAGGGTTTCTGGAGATGGGTGCAACCATGAGAGCTCTGCAGTGTCCATGCAGCAGTGTCTGTTGCTAGAAGTAGAGAGCTACCTATGTCATGTTCAAGATTACAGGCCAAAAGAGAATTGGGAGTAAGGGTCGAGAACATATGTCAGTCTGGACACACTTTATTTGCTGGCCACACAGAGTGCTCTGCTTGACAAAGGTGAAACAGTAAAGCCAACTGTATATTCTGAATCCACCCCTCATCTTTGAGAATAATTAGAGCAGAATTGACTTCACTCCTTCTTTTGCTGACATAAGCCCCATAGAAGAGTAAGTTGCTCCAGAAAAGTATAAAACTATTTAACACTTACTGATAACTTCATGTTAATATTAATAATACCAGCTTCCTACTGACTATAAACCGGGCATTTCCATTTCTCATTTTCCATTTTCCTAATAACTGTGCAAGAAAGACAGTATTGTTCCCCATTTACAAACAGGGAAAGCGAGGCTTAGAGTAGTTCAGTGACCTGTCCAAGTGTGGGAGTCAAGATTTGAAGCCCGGTCTGTCAGATTCCAAAGCTCCATGTGTCCTCTGCTGTACCCTGCTGGCACTGGCAATGGAAGACTTGGGTCCCACAAGACAGGAGTCCTTAGTACTTAATTTTTTTTTTTAATTATTTTTTTTTCTTTTCGAGAGGTAAGGGGCAGAGGGAGAGGGCAAGAATCTTGAGCAGGCTCCATGCCCAGCATGGACAAAATTAAGAGTTGGACCCTTCACCAACTGAGCACCCAGATACCCCAATACAAGTCCTTAGTACTTTAAAAGAAAAGTGCCGAGGTCCAAAAGAACACTATTACTATCCCTACTACACACATGGGAGTGAACAGCGCTCTGTTCCAAAACAAAGCTTTTGGCTTCACTGTTTGACATCCAGCTAGGTGACATGAAGATCTATCTTTGAGACAGTCACTTTCTACAGGTGGCCCTAGAGTGTTGTGTACAGGACTGAAAACTCCAGGGTTGAGGACCTTCCCTTTGGAAAGTCATGAAAAGAGTTTGTGAGGAAGGTTCCCCAGAGGCAGAGATTGGTGAAACCTTTGGGAAACCCTATCCCAGGAGCTTACTCACGGCAGGAGTGCTTTCTCCTTCATCAGCATGGCTGACTTCAGACCCCATGGGAGGGCTGGCTATAGATTATTACTTACGTTGCCAGCCCAGCGGCCAGCAGAGGTTTAGCTGGGTGGTCTCAATACAAAAGGTTCTCAGAAGGAAGGAAATGAATGTTTATCTGGGGTTCAGGTCTTCAGGGAGCAACTACAAACCCTGAGGGATTGCTTGCAAAACTTTATGTACATTACATAAGAATATTTTTGCCCCTTGGGAGAGGACTCACAGCTAATTCTCAAAAGGACCCATGAGTTCCAATATTTAAAAACCACTAAAATTAAAAATTTCATCTGCTTCTTCCTTATACCATCCAGCATATTTACCCCATATATTATTTATAATATAGAATACATACACTATATAATGTATAGTATATAGTATATATAATTATATATAAAATACACTATGTATATACACATATTATGTTTAATGATACATACACACACACACATATATACACACACACACGTGTATATATGTATATCTATATATGGGATGATTAATTTGATTAATTTGCTTAAATATTGCAAGAAAGAGGGAGGCCCAGAGAGGATGACTGCCTTGACCGAGTTTGCACAGCCAGAGGCACGGCTAGGAATAGCAGCACTCCACTGACCAAGAAGCAGGAGACTGGGGGAGAATCTTTACCAGCCAACGCGATGAATGAAAACAAACGAATCTCTCCAGATTAATAATACTATTTTGCCACCGTTTTCAAGTCCGATCACAGAAAACCCTAAATTGCTTATTAGGGCAACGTGCGCTGCTTCGCCAGGACACAGGTAGAGGTCACTACAAGGATATTCTCCTGCTGGAAGGGCTGGCACTCCCGCCCCGCTGTCCCCCGCACGGCGCCGGGCTCCGCGGTCCCGCGAGTGTGCGGCTCCCCGCCGGCGGGCTCGGCTTGCCGCTGCCTCCCAGGCTGGAAGGCCTCCCTCCCGCCCCCGCTCGGGGCTACGGTTCCGGCGGGAGCCTCGGACCTGCCGCGGCGCTCGCTGCCTTCGCGCGGGAGCCCCGCCTTTCGGGCCAGCACCGGCGACCCTGAACTTTCCCCACCGGCTGCCCGGGAGTCCGCGGCGCCGCCGCCGGGAGACCCCGCGAGCCCGCGGGCATCGCCTCACCTGCCCGAGCCCCTTCCCGCTGTATTTTCTTTCCAGTTTCACGTAAATAATTTACATTGCGAGAATGCCACGGTCACGCCGAAACTCACTCTCCAGGGCGCATCCGACGACGCCTTTACAAAAGACCAAGGTGCGCTGCTGTCAGGGGGAGGGGGCACTTTTAATTTCTCTCCGAGGGGGCAGCAGTGCTGCCTGCGGTCAGAGCCCGGACTTTCGCACCTGCGGCCGCCGCCCGATAGCGCCTCTGCCCCCTCAGGCTGGGTTCTGGTGCTTTCCGGGAGCCGCAGCCCGGCCTCGAACCCGCAGCCCGCAGCGCCGCGCACCTGGCCGGCCTCGAAAGCGCAGCCGCCCGCGCCCGGCGGGCATCGAACCCGCAGCCCGCAGCGCCGCGCACCCGGCCGGCCTTGAAAGCGCAGCCCTCCCGCGCCTGGCCGACCTCGAGCCCGCAGCCCCCGGCGCCGCACGCCTGGCGGGCTTCGAACCCGCAGCCCCCGCGTCCGCCACAGGCCCAGCCAGGCGGTGGCTACTCACTTTTGCCTGGGAGCCAAGTCTGCCATATCCGTCCGTCAGCACTTCCTGCAAAAGGACGTGGAGATCATTGTGTGTAAAGCTGTTTGGCGGACAGCGGGTAAAATCCAGAGAGAGGGAGAGGATCCACTAAGACGGAAAGCGGCGGGGGCGGGGGCGGGGTGGGGGCGGGGTGGGGGAAGCCCTGCAGACCCGCGCTCTCGGTCGGTCGCTGCCCGGGCGCCGCGGTCCCCGCCGGGTGGCTCTCTGAGAAGCTCAACTCGGTGCACTTGTTCACTCTTTCTTCATTAGAGGAGGAGTCAGTGTTGCAACACTTATGTTCCTTGCTGGAGGCAAAACAGTGATTTTCTTCAGCATGCAAAATGTCCAGAACCTGCCAGGTTTGCAAGGTGAGGGAGGTGCTTGGGGGAGCCGGAACACCCCAGACACCTGGAGAAGAAATAACTGATCATCCCAGATTGGTTTCGCATGATCGGGGCCATACAGCTTCCACGGAGATTGCTCCAGAAAACACAGAGGCAAAACAATCATAAAAATGGCTTAATACATCGAAGATGGTATTCCTGCCAGCAGTCAAGATAGGGAGCGTCTCCATGTCAAATTTCTTTCCTTATCTGAATAACAGCAGCTTGACAATATTGGACGGGGGCTCCAGGGAGTTGAATCTCCCCTTCTCTAACAAGAAGGAGGCGTCAGAGTGAAAGGGGCAAAAGAAAATAGTCAGTAACCTGAATAGGGTTTCGCTTTCTTTTTTGATACCCCAGAGCCCAAATTTCCAGGGTGCGGTGTTTCCACCGCACGAATAGAACAGAAACAGTGGTAGGGGCATCCTTTTCTTATTTTCTGCAAATGCAGATTTTTTTTTTTCTAATAGTTTTTTTTTTTTTTTTTTAATTTGGTCATAACAAAACCATGCACAATTGCAAATTTTTCTCTTTCAAAAAAGTACGGAAACCCATAGTAACTGTCTGAATCAAACAGTTACCCACCAATTACTAAGTGGGAAGTGTGTTTGATGCCCTTGATTACTGCTGCAGCTGATTGCTTCCTAATCCAGAGCGGGTATCAAGGAGATATTCTAAACAAAGCCTCTCGAGTTTCAGAAATAAAAGTTACCGGAACATTGGGCTTTCCCCCTTTGATGCCACTTTTCCTGTCACCCCAGAGTATCTGGCAAGTAATATTCACTGGCAGCCACTTGCCAGGTCTCAGGAAGAAGTTAAAAATCCCAGGATGCTTGGTGATCTTTTTGGACCTGAAGCCCACCGACATCACCTGATGCTTCCTGTTCAGTAACATGACCAGAGATTCCATCTGGTTCTCTGAGTCCTGGGAGAGATGCATCTTTCATGCACAACCCTCCACCTGCTTCCTGTGATACTCCAGATACGTTTGCCTCCTCTCCTGGGGGTCATGAAAACATGCAACTCCTATTTATTTCCTGAACCCCTGGGTGACATGAAATCTTCGATGACAGAATATTTCTATATGACCTTTGCAAGGCAAAGGATTACTCTGTTTCTTGGAGTTGTTCTAGTCAGACAGTTTTCATAGTTGGTGAAAAAGATAGCACACTGGGTAAGTCCGGACTGTGAGCTCTTGGAAGGTGGGGACCTCGCTTTTCTTCTTGGGGTTCCCAGTCAGCTGCAGGCCGGTCCCCTCAGCTGTGCTCCTGGCTTCTGGTAGGTGAGATTGGTTGTTGAGTGATTAGTGGGCAGCTCACCAGGAGAGAAAGGCAAGGCTGGCTTTCTGCTCCGTGGTGTGGTGCACAGACCCTGTCCCTAAACCACAAGCAGTCACTGTGCCTTCAAGACCCTGCTCTGTGGCTGATTGCTTTGGGTGTGGGTTTGAGTCCTTGCTCTTCATACACATTTCCTAAGCTTCAGTTGCCTCACAGTAAATACTAGGATACAGTAATACAGGCCTCAAAAATAATAATAATGATGGTGGTTATTAATCACCAGTAAAAGAAATAATAATGGTGATAGCATATGTAAATATCTGACAAATAACAGAAAATCTAGAAACAAATTCTTTTCCCCCCTCTTCCTCTCTCTTTTATGACCACCTTCCTCGAATATTTAATCCCTTCTGCCCATGGGCTGCTTCATCTCAGCCTATAATGTGCTCCTATCGTCCTTGACCCTGGTGCCTGTTTGTGCTTTACCATGTTCTAGTAACTTTTATTAATTTAATTCACTCCTTTCTGCACCTGTCAAATTTAGTGGGAAAGAATGAACTACACTCCTCTGCTTCCCTGACTCACTACCCTTTCAGTGCCTTCAATCAGTGGTTGTCAACCTTGACCGCACACCACCATCATGGGGGGGGGGGCATGTTTCAAAGCTACTGTGTCTGGGTGTCACTTGAAAGGCTTCTAATTCAGGAGGTTTAGGGTGAGGCCCTGATTCTCTGTTTCTCCAGAGATGCGCAGGCACAGCTCACCCTGGCTTGCAACACTGTCTCCAGCCTCCTTCCTCCCGAAGCTGTCCTTCCTGGATTCTCAGCCCCTGCCCTCCCCAGACCCTTTCTGTCCCTGACTTCTCTGGGTTGCCTCTTGTCGTGTTTCTCTTCTTTCTCCTCCTTCATGGCTGGGGACAGTCTTCCCTTTGGTTCTCCATCTTTCTTCTCTGAGGATTATACTTTTTTCTCAAAAACTTAAAAAAAAAAAAAAAAGAAAAAGAAAAATGCTAAAAAAAAAAAAAAAAAAGAACCACAAGGGTGAAAAAAAAATCACTCACATCACAGCACTGTTAAAAAAAAAATCTGTATCTCTAAAGTCAGATATAACCTTCTCAGATCACACACCCTCCTCCTTTCCTCTGATCTCATCTCTAGAGGTGACTGCCATGAACAGATTGGAGCATATCTGTCCCTTTCTTACATGTATGTTGTTATGTCTCCATATGCACATGCAAATATTCTTTAAACTAAAAATGTAACCATTTCTGTGACGTGTCTTTTTTAAGATTAGTGCTATTATACATTCTAGGTTACTGGCTACAGACTTCACTCGTTCTTTTTTGTTTTTTTTAAATTTTTTATTTTTTTATAAACATATATTTTTATCCCCAGGGGTACAGGTCTGTGAATCACCAGGTTTACACACTTCACAGCACTCACCAAAGCACACACCCTCCCCAATGTCCATAATCCGACCCCCTTCTCCCAAACCCCCTCCCCCCAGCAACCCTCAGTTTGTTTTGTGAGATTAAGAGTCACTTATGGTTTGTCTTCCTCCCAATTCCATCTTGTTTCATTGATTCTTCTTCTACCCACTTAAGCTCCCATGTTGCATCACCACTTCCTAATATATGGCTGTCTAGTTTGTAATTTATTCTAGCATTCTTCCTTTGTTAGATCTTCAGTAATTTCAGCTTTTTATTGTAAATAATGCTGCCATGATTATCTTTGCATGTACCTTAGGAGAGACATTTAGAAATGGCATTGTTGGGTCAGAGGGAATGAGAACTAAACACTGCCAAGTTTGCTTTCCAAAACTGTTAGAGAAGAAAATCCTGGAAGTGAGATTACTGAATCATAACATAGGTAACTATTCCCCAAATATTTAGCAATATACATTCTTACTGATTTACCCTCTTACCAAGGATGTTTTTTCACATTCTTTCAGCCACTGGGTTTTATCAGTCTAATTTTTGCCAGTCTGGTAGGCAAAATATGGTGTCTTATTGTTTTAATTCACAGTTTTCTGACTTCCTGGGAGGTTGAGTCCATATGTTTATTATTTGAATTCTTTTTTACGCTGTGACTGTTCAATCCTATGCCTATTTTTCTTCTGATATGTTTGTCTTTTTAAAAATCAATCTTTGAGGTTCTGTTTCTATTATACACATTAACACCTAGTGAAATCTATTGTAAACATTTCTCTGTCCTATTTCCCTTGATTTTGTTTATGGACTATTTTAATGGACATAAGTTTTGATTTTTCATCTTGTCAAATCTGTCCATTATATTCTGGGTTTTCTCTATTGCTTCTTTGCTTCGAATACTGTTAATTTTTTAACAGTAGATTTTTAATCATCCTAGGAATTTTTAAAAAATATTATAAACATTATATTTATTATATTTTATATTATACTATTATAAATATAATATAAATGTCATATATATTAACTACATAATTGATACTTAATTATAATATATTTAAATCAAAATGTGATCAAATAATATATTAATTAATATATTAGTATATTAAATATATGTGAATTGCACATTAAATATAATTATATATTTTATTTATAAATATGGTAAACATTAACTTTCTTCTGAATGCATAGTCAGTTATCCCATTACCCTTTATTGAAAAACCATGATTTTGCCAATGATTTCTAATGTCAATATCATATGTTACATTTACATATATTTTATATCTATTCTGAGTACTACTCTGTTCTGTTTGCATGCCAATAATGCACAATTTTGATAACTCTATTATAAAAATTGTATATTATAATACCTATTAGTGCAAGTATTTTATCATAGTTTTCCTTTAAACATTTTCTTGACAAATGTGATATATGTATTTTTCATAAAATTTTAGAATCAATTTGTTCAAATTAGAAAAAATTTCTTTGGCATTACATTGCACTTATTTATTCATTTGAAAAAAAATTATAGCATTGAAGCATTAATTCTTCCACCCAGGAAATATGTCTCTGTGTTTATCTAGGTCTTTTAAAAATATTCTTCCGTTTTTTCTTTAATTTTATGATGTCATCTTGCACAATAATTTACTTAATCATACCATCTCAGGAACATTTCAGTTGTTCCCAAACTTTCACTGTTACAAATAATATTACAATGGGCATGTCTGTGAAAAGACATTTTGCCTTTGGGGAATTTATTTCTTTTTTAGCCCAGAATCCCAGTGAGACATAATTAAGTCAAAGGGCATGCACATTTTTATGGTCCTTGAGATATAAACGCTTATCTTTTCTGAAGCCTTCACCTGTTACTGTTCCCTCTGTCACAATCTACCTCCAGTCAGGCACAAAGCTTTTGATCCCTTTCCACTGCTAATGCTCTAGGTCACGCCTTCATCTTTCTTACTTCTTCCCCTTCCCTAGCCCCCTACTGGATGGCCCCACTCGCACCATCTTTGCCTGTGTGAAACTCAAATGCTCCCATGCTGAATCTGATTCAATCTATCCCTGAACCAAAATTCTTTAATGGTGCCTACTTTCCTGGACTAAAGTTAAAATGTCTTTGCTTCTGCTGACCTTACTGGTTTGGGGAGTAGTAGCTCAATAAATATTTATAGAGTGTGTGAATACCATCTTCCCTTCTTGGCATGTTATTGCTCCCAGTCCTCACCTACTCAAAACTGTACCCATTTCTCATCTTCATATTCAAAGTCACTTTCTTCTAAAAGTTTTCCCAGAAAGCTCCAACTCTGAAGGCAGTTGCTTCTATCGGTTTGCTTCTATCAAGTTGGTTTAAAATATACCCCTCTGTTTTACATCTAAGAATCATTGTGAGGCTGATAGGAACTGACTTGTAAATATATTTGGTAAATTATAAACCACATGTAAATATAAGGCATTACTATTATTAGATAATATTTTCTTCCTTCCAAGGAAACTCTCACCAGTGAATAAACAGGCTAAGTACAATGAGCCTTTATCATTGTGGGAATGGGAATATTTTTCTCCAGGTGGAAGATGCTAAGAGAGTTGCTCTGTTGGCTGAGGAGGATCCGTGTCTCCTAACCTCAAAAAGGGAAACTGAGAATATTGAATAAAATGCAACTGTTGTCAGTCTTTGCCATAGAAGCATGGGTTTCTTACTACCCAAAGTGTGGTCCCTAGACGAGCTGCGTTGGCATCACCTGGGAACTTGCTAGAAATGCAGGATGTCAGACCCCACCTTTACCTTCTGAATCTGACTTTGTGTTTGATACTATCTGCTGCTTCAGGACTAGAGTTTGTAAAGCTCAAGGGACAGTAAAAGGAGTATTCCTCCTGAAGTGCCTGACTGGTCCCGGAGGGAAAAAATTGACTTTGACTTATATGCTTTTTCCATCTCTATCTTGTTTGTGTATTTGGGAAGGGATGGAGGGAAATATAAGGACAACCGAGTGTTACAAATTCCACTTCTCAGATTGTAAAACCGAGAAATCCTATGATTGGAAACATGCTGTCAGATGAATTTCTAACTGCGTTTCTGATACAGGATAAATATTGGTTTATTTTATTGTATGTTAAATTGCAGTAAGAACATTTAACATGAGATCTACTCTCTCAACAAAATTTTAAGTGTGCTGTATACAATATATTGTTAACTGTAGCCCCAGTATTGTACAGCAGCTCTCCTAGAACTTACTCATTTTGTAGAACTGAAATTTTACTCCTCTTGAACAATAACTTTTCATTTTCTCCTCCCTCCAGTCCCTAGGAATTACCATTCTACTTTCTGCTTCTGTGAGTTTGACTATTTCAGTTTTTAGAGATAGATTGATTGATTTGAGACAGACAGAAAGAGAGAATGCGCATCCACGTGCGCGCACACATACGTGTACACGTGCATGTGCAAGAGGGGAGGGGTAAGGGAGAGGCAGAATCTCAAGCAGATTCCCCACAGATCATGGAACACAAGGTGGGGCTGGATCCCAAGACTCTGGGATCAAGTCCTGGGCCAAAATCAAGAGTCCGATTCTTAACTGATTGAGGGACCCAGGCATCCCTGTGAATTTGACTATTTTAGATACCAAATAGAAGTAAAAGCATGCAGTTTTTGTCTTTCTGTGGCTGGATCCTGTCGCCTAGAATCATGTCCTCCAGATTCATCCATGTTCTTTCCTATGGCAGGATTTCCTTTTTCAGAGGCTAAATAGTATCCCATTGTGTGGATATCCATTTTCTTTATCCACTCATCTGTTCATGGATACTTAGGTTTCTCTGTCTTCGCTATTGTGACTAATACTGCAATGACCTTGAGAGCACAGATAATCTCTTTGAGATCCTAACATCAATTTCAGGGATATATATTTAAAGTGGGATTGCTGGATCATGTGTTAATTCTATTTTTAATTTTTGTGGAACCTTCATAGTATTTTCCATAAGCAACTACACTATTTTGAATTCCTACCAACAGCACACAAGGGTTCTCTTGTGTAGTCCCTTATGATCCATTTTATTCTCTCCTGTCAGATGTAATATTTCCCTTTTCCCTTATAATATTATTTATTTGATTTTTCTAATTTTTCTTAGTCTGTGAAAGATTTGTCTGTTCTTTCTTTAAAAAAAAAAAAACTTGACTTTGTTGATTTTTTTTCTATTTGTTTTTCCATTCTCAATTTCATTGATTTCTTCTCTAATCTCTATTGTTTATTCTCTCTGTTAAGTTTTGGCTTGGTTTTTTCTTTTTCTTCTTCTTTTTTTCAATTTTCTTGAGTTTTAAGGTTGGGTTTTTGTTTTTGTTTTGTTTTGTTTTTTTAGATTTTTCTTCTTTAATGCAGGTGTTTATTACTTAAACTTCCTTCCTGGTTCTCTTTTCACTGTATCCCATATGTTTTTGTATGTTATACTTTTGTTTTTATTTGTCTCAAGTAATTTTTGTTTTTCCTTTTGATACCTTCTCTGACCCAATGGTTGTTCAAGAATGTGTTATTTAACTTCCACATATTTGTGGATTTTCTAGTTTTCCTTCTCTTACTGATTTCTAGTTTCATTCCACTTTGCTTTTGAAATGCTACCTGGTATGATTTCAATATTCTTACCATTGAAATTAAGACTTGTTTTGAGACGTAACGTGTGCTTTTTCCTGGAGAATGTTCCATGTGTGATTGAAGAAAATGTGTATTTTACTGCTGTTGAGTGGAATGTTCCATCTGTTTCTGTTAGGTTCACCTGGTCTTTAGTGTTTTCCAGTCCCGTGTTTCCTTACTGCTTTTCTGTCTGGATATTCTGTCCATTATTGAGGTCTTTTACTATTATTATGTTACTGTCTGTTTTTCCCTTCAGATCTGTCAATGTTTGCTTTATTTATTTAGGTGCTCTCTTATCAGGTGAATACATATTTATAATTGTTATATCTTGATGAAATGATCCTTTTCTCGTTACATAATGTCCTTCTTTGCCTTTAGTGACATTTCACTTAAAGTCTATTTTGTCTGATATAAGTTTGCTCATCTCTGCTCTTTTTTTTTAAACCATTTTTATGCTATCTTTATCATCTCTTCACTTTTAGCCCACTTATCCTTAAAGTTAAAGTAAGCCTGTTGTAAATAGCATATAGTTGTTTCTCTCTCTCCCTCTCTACCTTTTTTGTATTAACGTATTCATCCTTTTGATAGAGAATCTAATTCATTTATGTTAAAGTAATTATTAATGTGAAAGGATTTATTATTGACATTTTGCCATGTTTTTGTCTGTTTTGTAGTTCTTTTGTTCCTTGTTTTTTCTTTTGCTTTCTTCCTTTTGTGTTTTGTTGGGGTTTTTTGTGGTAATATGCTTGATTTCTTTCTCTTTATCTTTTTTTAAAACTTAAAAAAAAGATTTTCTTTATTTATTTGACAGACAGAGATCACAAGTAGGCAGAGAGGCAGGCAGAGAGAGGAGGAAGCAGGTTCCCTGCTGAGCAGAGAGCCCGATGTGAGGCTCAGTCCTAGGACCCTGGGATGATGACCTGAGCAGAAGGCAGAGGCTTTAACCCACTGAGCCACCCAGGCGCCCCTCTCTTTGTTTGTCTTTTATAGGTATTTTTTTTTGTGGTTACCATGAGGCTTACATAAAACTTTTTATAGCTATGAGTATTTTAAACAGATAACAACATTACTCCTATAGTATATAAAAATTCTACACTTTGACCTCTCCCTTCCCCTATATTCTTTATGGTGACAATTCACATCTTGTTATGTTGTATATCCATTTCTTTGTATATCCAAATATTTGTAGTTATAGTTATTCTTAATACTAATCCCTAAACTTTAATATTAAAATAAAAAATTATTTACATGCTGCCATTCCACTATTACAGTATTGTGTATTCATCTGTATAATTACTTTCACCAATGAATTCTATACTTTCATATGCTTTCTTATTCCTGTTCGAGGTCCTTTCATTTAAACTTGAAGAACTCACTTTAACACTGTGCAGATTACCAAGCATTTAATTTAATTTAACTTAATTTAATTACTGAGGTGAACATAAAATAAACTATTCTAAAGTGTACAACACAGTGTAATTTATTATATTCACAATGTGTGCAACAATTACCTATCTCTAGTTCCAAAACATTTTTATCATCCCCAAAAGAGAACCCATATACACCCATTAAGCACCTATCCTTCTCCCCCCAGTCCTTGGCAACCAGTCTGCTTTCTGTTTCTATGGGTTTATTTATTCTGTTTATTTCATCTTAACAGAATCATACAATGGGTGACATTCTTTGTCTGGCTACTTTCACATAGCTCACTCTTTTTTTTTTTTTTTTTGAGGTATATCCATGTGTCATAATTTCATTCCTTTCTGTGACTGAATAATATACAACATTTTGTTCCCATTCATCCGTTGATGGACATTTGAGGTGTGTTCTACTTTTGGTTATTGTGAATGAATTACTTAAATTTTTGCCCCCACTTTCCTCATCTGCAAAGTGAGGATAATAATTCCTTATGCTCAGGGTCACTGTGAAGACTGGAGCGAATACAGGTCATATGTCTGGTTCTAAGTAAGTAAGTACTAAATAAAAACTATTGGAATCATTTCTGTATGTGTGAGATCAGAGAAAAAGCTATTAAAATAGGCCTTTGGTTGATTTGCAGACAAGATAAATATTCCTATTTTTTAAACCCTAAAGACTCAATCAGTTCTTCTCATCTTGTCTTATCTGTTCATATTTGGGTTATAAACTTCATTTTTCAGGTCTCCTTACTATAGAAATTATTCATCTTTTTGCTATTCTCTTTACCTATCTGCTTTCATTTTTTTCCTCTGAGTTTTGTTCATTCATTCTTTCATCCATCAACAATTACCAGTTTCAGTTTTAAATGCTGGATTATAGCAGGAAAAAAAAAATTAGACTCAGACTGAGATGTCTTCCATAGTATGATATTCTGGAGTTGGGGGAGGAGAGATTAAAAACCAACAAACCCTATATCAGGTTCAAGGTATATGCTAAGAAGTAAAACAAAGCAGAGAAATGGGATAGAGAGAATTTGAATTAAGTCAGAGGATCCTCTCTGGTCATATAAGTTCAGCAGAGTTCTGAATGAGGACCCGGCGATGCCTTTCTGAATTAAATGTCCTATTGGGAGGGAAGAAGGAAGCCACTGGGACATTTGAGCAACATAGCTTGAGCTGACTTTCGCGTTGGGTAGAACCCATTGCCTGCTGCCATGTGCTATTGACAACTGATTATGCTATTGACAATTGTTATCTCGGTCTCCTTCCTTGGTTCCTTTCTCTGAGATTTTGTTTCATGAGCCCTTCCTGAGAGTTCACTTTCTTGATGAAGTCTTTCAGATGCAGCTTTATAAGCTGAGACCATCCCTTTCACCTTATTCCACCTCTTAGCTCTTTGGGGAAGAAGGAAAACACCACACAAAAGAAGCTTTCACCACTGAATTTTCACCATCTCGACAGCCTCTGGTGACAAGGATCTGTAGCTGGAGGCCACTGCTTCCTTCCTGGTTAGACGTGAAGACTTCCCTGTTCTTTGTCTTCACTGGGGACTAAGGTGTGAGAATTAGGCAGAATCTTAGAAGTTTTTTCTAGAGCAAGACTACCTTTTGACCTTTTGTCTTTGCCAATGTGCATTTTTCCCAACTAAATTCAGAAGGAGGGAAGGTTATTTTTGGTAACTGAAGTGAAAGATCAACAGATAACCAGTTCTTTTGGGGATTCAGATTTGGAAATTCCATATCCAGTTCTCACTCCCCTGAACTCCCTTACTTTCTCCCAAGGGCATTCCATCCACACTCAGGATAAAGTGACATGGTGAAAAAAGCATTGGACTAGGATCCAGAGGTCTGAATCTTAGACTGGACTGATACTAACCAACCATGGGTTTGTTAGTGAATAGGTGTGTTAAAATTAAAAACCAGATACTTGCTTTGAAAATTCCTTGAGTAGACAAAACCAGTTAAGTCATAAAAACAAAACTTAACCTAGTTTATTTTTGCAAGATTAACTTGACCTGGGTCATTTTTTGCTTGTGCCTCTAAAAATCATAAGCAAAACTTAAACTGTTTCTCAAGGTGGATATAAGGTAACCAATGACCAATTTCTCATTGTTTAAGAAAATTCTAATATTATAACCAATCACAGTGAAGAATAAAACCACAGCTTTCCATGATATAAGCTGCTTTATAACAGTGTACCCTTGAGCCTCTTTCCATGCTTTGGTTTGAGTGCTCCTGGTTTGCAAATTGTCTTTTTGGTGAGTGCAAAATTAACTTTTACTAGGTAGTACTTCAGTGATTCACTGGTTTTACTTCTGTTACTTCTGAACTTGTGACAGGTGGTAGAACAGAATAAGGGAATAATATGAGCTCTAGAGTCAAACTAGCAAGTTTGAGTGTGTGGCTCTACAACTAATTGGTTATATATAATTAGGTAAATTATTTACTTCCTATATTTCATATTGTCCTTTTCTATAAAATGGGAATCATAATTGTACTTACCTCCCAGGACTGCTTGAATATTAAATGAGATAATTGAACTAAAAGCACTTAGAACAGCATTGGGTGTGTGGTAATGTTTATGGTTAGTATAACCGTTAGTATGGTTAGTTGACAAGTCAGTCACCTAAGCTGTGTTCAAGTGTTTGCAATCATTTATGGAATGTCTTATAGAACTGATGATGTTTGGCAGAGGAAAAGCGAGGTAACTGGTTGGCTTTATTCAATCATAAAAATGATTGTCACATGAAAGAGATTCTTCTGAATTGTTTAGAAAGTTCTTCAGAGTTTAACTAAAAATAATGGAGAACTTTCAATATAATCAATCGGACATGAGAATTGGAATGGTCATTTTGCAAAGCAGTGAGTTGTCTGTCACTGAAAGAGTTTAAGCAAAGATGGGCTCTCTGTTTGGATTAGCATAAAAGGGATTCCCTTCTCTAAAATGTGATTGCAAAAAAGTCAGAGGAGTCCTTTTCCCCCATAACAACCCAAAAGTTATTTCTCATCCCCCTTTCTTCTCTTACTGTTTTTTTGACCCCTCCCCTTCCTTAAAGGAACGAATGAGTGTTTACCAAATAGGTGTGATGGTGTCAGTAGTGCTCAAGGCCAGTAAAGCTATTTTTTAGATGAGAAAACTGTTGCTGAAAGACAATTGCATTGTGTCATAGGCAGCCAATGAAAAAATCCAGATCAGCTAATGACTGGAAATGTGAAAGCTTCCAGGAGCTTCCAGGGCACGCCTAAAGCCTGGCACTAAGACCTAATTAATAATGGGAAACCATGCAAGTCAATATAGAAAGCTTACTTTATTCTTTATTTTTAGAAAGCTTGCTTAAAAAAATAAACATATATGAGTGTTGGTAGAAGTTCTGAAATGTTCCCACACAACCCCTGACACCTCTGTCAGCATCTCTGCCTGCCTGCTATTACCACATTTCCTGACTTTAAATAACATGATATACTTTTGAATCAGGTTTCCAGATGTACAACCCTCAAACAGTAATACATCATCAGAAAACAAAATGGTGAGGTTAAAAGTGACTACTTAGATATGCCTCCTATATCTCAGATCTCTCCCATGAATCTCCTGTCTTTTCCTGTTGTCGTTCCATTGGTCATCTTAGTCAATTAGGGCAGCTCTAACAAAATAGCCTAGATATTATGGGTGGTGTGAACAGAAATTTACTTCTTCTGGTTCCAGAAGCTGGATATCTAAGATTGGGGTATCACCATGGTCAGGTTCTGGTGAGAGCTCTCTTCCTCATTCATAGATAGCTATCTTCTTGCTATATCCCTACATGACTGAAAGAGGACTGGTTGCCTTCTTCTCATTGAAAGGGCATTAATCTCATCATGGAGGATCCACATTCATGACTTCATTTAAACCTATTTACCTCCCAAGGGTCCAGCTCCAAATACCATCAGACTGAAAATTAAGGCTTCAACGTATAATTTGAGATGATACAAACATTTAGTCCTTGCACTGGTCTCCTTACTCTTGTTCCTGGGCCTTGACATTTGTTGTTCCCCTTGTCTGAAACGTACTCTCTCTTCCATGTTCATATATTTTCTCCCTTCCTGTCTTCAGGCTTTTCCTCAAATAGCACTGGTTTCTTATCAGTGAGGTCTTCCCAGATCTCCCCATTTGAAATTATCTCCTATGGACCTCCCTAACCTCTTTTCCTATTTAATTTTTTATCACAACTTGTATCATCTTCTTTCACAGTTTTGAGTAACCCCAGAAGTAGACACTGTGCCAAGATTTCAAGGGTAAGTGATTCCTTAAGAGATGCTCCAAAGTTACACCATTCAAGTGCAGAAGAAGCTGGGGTATTTTTATGCCAACTTCCATTAGTCATTGGCTGAAGGTTTCTTGGGGATAAAGTATTAATTTCTGCTTTACTCAAGGTGGACAAATAAGCTTTCTGTGACTTTGGAAAAAGTCTCAAAGCAAAGACATGCAGATCTCAGCTCCTGGAATAGGAAGATGCACACCAAAGTGGTAATATGATATGGTATTCAGGGTTATGAGTGCAGCACCAGTATCTGCTACACCATCTGACATACCATATAGTTTATAGGGATATATCATATGTATCACATATTATAACATATGTGTGTGTGTGTGTGTGTGTGTATTCCCAATTCCAGAATGTAAGCTCTATGGGGGCAAGAATTGTCTGTTTAGTTCTCTGCTGAACTTAGAACAATGCCTAACAACCTGGTACATGCTAGTGTTGAATAAATACTTTTAAATGGATTAATGATATAGATCAGAGATTTTAAACTGTGCATTGTGACCTGCTTAGCAGGTCATGAAATTAATTTCACAACCATCAGCAATAGAAAGAGAGAGAAAAGAAGTATATTGCTGGTAGTAAGGGTAAGTACTGTTTTATAGAATTTTGCACTATAATATAGTTATTTAATGTACATACTATAATTATTCAATTAAAATAAAGCATATAAATTAAGTTTATATTGGGTCCTATTATAAAATGTACTTTTCACTCAGGGTTGTCATTTTTGACAATAACGATCAAATTTTCACTTTGGAATTGGAATGATACTGAGAAGATTAGTGTGGCCCCTGCACAAGGATGACATGCAAATTCATGAAGGGTCCCCTACTTTTGGAATGCATTTGAATTTAAATGACCATCAACTTAAAATAGATTGCTCTTGTGTGTGTATGTGTGTGTGTGTGTGTATGCTACTATAACCACAAAACAAACACCTATAATAGGGACACAAAAAACATAGCAAAAAACAAACAGCACTGAAAACCACCAAACCATAAAAAGACCAAGAGAAGAAGGAAGGAACAGAGGACATCAAAAATAACCAAAAAACAATTAAAACACAATGTCAATTACACACAACACAAAAACAATTAACACAATGTCAATAAATAATACCTATCAATAATTACTTTAAAATGAATTAAATGATGCAATCGAAAGACATAGGGTGGCTGAATGGATTAAAAAGAAAAACAAAACATCGAGGCACATCTCTGTGTTGCCTGTCACAGGCTCACTTCAGATCTAAAAATACACATAGGCTGAGAGTAAAAGGATGGAAAAGAATATTCCATGCAAATGTAAACAAAAAGAAAGCTGGAGTATATATCAGATAATACCAGTCTTTAAAATAAAGACTGTAACAAGACAAAGAAGGATATTACATAATGATAAAAGGGTCAATCCAAGAAGAGGATTTAACATTCATACATATTTATGCACCATCACTAGAAAAAGTGAAAAGTATAAAGCAAACATTAGCAGACATAAAGAGAGAAGTTGACAATTATACAGTAATGGTAGGGGACTTAAAAAACCCACTTACATCAATGGATAGATCATTCAGACAGAGAATTAATAAGGAAACGACCTTAGATGACACATTAGACTAGATGAACTTATTATATACAGAACATTTCATCCAGAAACTGCAGAAAACATATTTATTTCAAATACACATGAAACATTTTCCAGGATAGATCACATGTTAGACCACAAAACAAGTCATAAAAAACACAAAAGTTTAAAATCAGATCAATCATCTTCTCTGGACACAATGGTATGAAACTAGAAATCAATTACAAGATGAAAACTGGAAAAAACACGAACATGGAGCCTAAAACAACATACTCTGAAACACATAATGAAGCATTCAAAGAGGAAATCAATGAAGAAAACAAGAAGGAAAGCAAAAAATACCTTGAGAGAAACTGAAAATGAGAATGCTATTTTCTCAGATCTATGGGACACAGCAAAAACAGTTCTAAGAGGAAAGTTCATAATGATACAGGCACCTCAAGAAACAAGAAAAGTCTCAAATAATATGACTTTATACCCAAGAAACCAAACAAAAAATAAAAATAAACAAAACTGAAAGTTACTACAAGGAAGAAAATAAGATCACAGCAGAAATAAATGAAATAGAGACTAAAAAAAAAAAAAAGGAAAGATCTATGAAACTAAAAAGATTCTTTGAAATGATAATAAGAAAATGATGAACCTCTAGCCAAACTCATCAAGAAAGAACAAGATCTCAAATAAATAAAATAAAAAATGAAAGAGAAGTTACAAGTGATATCACAACAAAAAATAATAAGGTATTACTATGAACAATTATACAACAACAAATTGCAAACCTAGAAGAAATGGATACATTCCTAAAAACACACAACTTTTTAAGACTGAATCATAAGGAAATAGGAAATCTGAAAAGACTAATTGCAAGCAATTAAAATTGAATCGGTACTTTGAAGGTTTCTTAAAATGCAAAAGCCCAGGACCAGATAGTATTATAGATGAATTCTATCACACATTTAAAGAAGTTGTAGTATACATACATGTGTAAAGATAATGTAATATTACTCAGCCATGTAAAAGAATAAAATCTCACTATTTACAACAATAAAGCTAGAGATAATTATAAGTGAAATAAGTCAGTCAGAAAAAAACAAATACCATGTGATTTCACTCATAAGACACTACTTATAATAGCCCCATCTGTTTTGTTAAAAAACAAAACAGATGAACCATAAAACAGACTCTTAACTCTAGAGAACAAACTGAGGGTTGTTGGAGGGGAGATGGATAGGGGGATAGAAGAGATGGGTGATGGGTATTAAGGAGGGCATTTGATTGTGATAATCACTGGGTGTTGGATGTGATTGATGAATCCCTGAATCCTATACCTGAAACTAATATTACACTTTATGCTATCTAACTGGAACTTAAATAAAATTTGGAAGAAAAAAAAGAATAAAACACCTAGGAATAAATTTAACCAAGGAAGTGAAAGATCTGAAAACTGTGACATTGATGAAAGAAATTGAAAACAAATTCTTCAATTAATTAATGGAAATAAGTGAAAATAAATGCAGAGATAGACTATGCTAATGGAATGGAAGAATTAATATTAAAATGTCCATTTTACTCAAAGACACCTACAGATTCAATGCAATCCCCATCAAATTACCAAAGGTATTTTGCACACAACTAGAACAAGAAGTGCCAAAATTTGTATGAACCACAAAAGACTCTGAAAGCCAAAGCAATCTTGAGAAGGAACAAGAATACTGGAAGTTTCATGCTCCCTGATTTCAAACTATATCACAAAGCTGTAGTAATCAAAACAGTATGGTACTGGCATGAAAACAAGACAGTGGATAGACTAAAAAGACTCTAGAAGTAAACCCACTCATATATAGTCAGTTAATCTATGATAAAGATGGCAAGAATATGCAATGTGGAATGGACAATCTACTCAATAAATAGTATTGGGAAAACTGGACAACTACATGCAAAAGAATGAAACTGGACCACTTTTTTTACAATACATAGAAAATTAAACTCAAAACTGGTTAAAGACATGAATGTCAGATCTAAAGTCATAAAATTTCTTGAAGATAACATGGGTAGTTATCTATGATATTAGTTTCTTTCTTTCTTTCTTTCTTTCTTTCTTTCTTTCTTTCTTTCTTTCTTTCTGTCTCCATCTTCTCAGTTAAGAGCAGCAAAACCTAAAATAAAGAAATGGACTTACATCAAACCAAAAAGCTTTTGCACAGTGAAGAAAACCACAAACAAAATGAAAAGGAAACATACTGAATAGGAGAAGATGATTGTAAATCACACATCCAATAAAAGGTTAAGATCCAAAATATATAAAAAACCTACCCAACTTAATATACAAAAAACCAAACAACCTGATTACAAAATGGGCAGAGGATCTGAATAGAAGACCTACAGATGGCCACAGGCCAGTGAAAAGATTCTCAATATCATTGATCATCAGGAAAATGCAAATCAAAGCCACAATGAGATACCACCTCCTACCCGTCAGACTGGCTATTATCAAAAAGACAAATAACAAAAGTTGGAGAGGATATGGAGAAAAGGTAGGAGGGTAAGTTGGTGAAGCTACTATGGAAAACAGTACAGAGTTTCCTCAAAAAATTAAAAATTCAATCCAACAATTCCACTTCTGGGCATTTATCTAAAGAAAACAAAAACAGCAATTCAAAGAAATATATGCACTTCTATGTCTATTGCAGCATTATTTACAGTAGCCAAGACATGGAAGCAACCTAAGTGTCCACTGAAAGATGAAGAGATAAAGAAGATGTGGTGTATACATATCATGGAATATTACTCAGCCACAAAAAAGAAAAAAAAACACAAAAGAAATCTTGCCACTTGTGACAACAGGGATGGAGTTAGAGTATTGTGTTAAGTGAAATAAGTCAGACAGATAAAGAAAAATACCATATGATTTTACTTATATGTGGAATCTAACAAAACAAAACAAAACAAAACAAAGCAAAACAGAAACAGACTCATAGATGTCAGAAGCAAACCACTGGTTTCTAGAGAGAAGAGAGGATGAGGGGATGGGAAAGATTGGGGAAGGCAAATAGGAAGTACAAACTCTCACTTAAGAAATACATAAATCATAGGGCCGTAGTGTACAGCTCAGGTATTACAGTGAGTGAAATTGTGATAGCTTTGTATGGCGAGAGATGGGAAATACACTCCCTGTGGGGATCATTTCAAATACATAAAAATATCAAATCATGACGATGTACACCTGATGCTAGTGAGATATCGTTTGGAAGTCTACTTCAATAAGGAGACACTTCCAACCCACTAGAAAAGCTGAAATAAAAGACAGATAGTAACAAGCACTGATAAGGATGTGGAGAAATTGGAACCCTGGTTCAGCACTGCCAGTGGGAGTGTAAAATGGTGTGGCCCAAAGCAGTCTGCCAGTTTCCCAAAATGCTAAATGTGGAGTTCCTATAGATGTGACCCAGCAATTCTGCTCCTGGGTGTACACCCAAGACAAATGAAAACATATGTCCACAAAATGCTTTTCCATGAATGTTGATAGAGACACTACTTATAATAGCCCCAAAGTGAAAATAATCCCCAGAAGAAAGGGCAAACAAAATGTGATACACAGTGGAATTACTACTTGACCATAAAAAGAAATGAGGTATTGACACACACTATAACACGGATGAAATTTGAAAACATCGTACTAAGTGAAAGGAGCCAAACAAAAAAGGGCATATGATTCCATTTTATTTTATTTATTTATTTTTAAAGATTTTATTTCTTTATTTGTCAGAGAGAGTGAGCACAGGCAGACAGAGAGACAGGCAGTGGCAGAGGGAGAAGCAGGCTCCCTGCCGAGCAAGGAACCCAATGTTGGACTCTATACCAGGAAGCTGGGATCATGACCCGAGCCAAAGGCAGCTGCTTAACAACTGAGCCCCCCAGGCATCCCATATGATTTGATTTTATATGAAGTACAAAAGAGGGAAATCCACAGAGCCAGAAAGTAAATTAGTGGTTGCCAGTGACCGAAGGGAGGGGGAAATGCGATTGACTGCTAAATGGTACAGTTTCTTTTTGTGTTGAGGAAAATGTTCTAAAATTAGATGGTGGTGATGGTTGCCCAGCTCAGTGAATACACTAGAAAGCACTGAATTGTAGACTTTTTAAAAGGGTAAATTTGATGGTCTGTGAATTTTATCTCAATAAGGCTATTATAACAAGAAAAAAACTATTTGCCCCCTAATTTTAGAAATGAAGGGGTCAAGGCCAGAGAAGTGAGGGCTTCTCCAAGGTCATGAAACTGAGCCCAGGCCAAGCAGGCTCATGACATCATAGCACCGCTGTGAGTCTAGCTACTGTTAGACATTCATTATCAGTTTAGTTGATGAGACAGAAGCCTCCAGCCAGGATCGCCCTCTGAGCCAAAGAAGACCTGATCCTTCATAAACTTCTAAAAAGCCAAGTTGCAAACTGTAAGGATCTGGCATTCTGTGGGTGCCAGAGACAGGCTGGGCTCCCAGGTGGTCTCCGTATCAGCACCTACCTTCCGGATGACCTGCTCTGTGCGCATTAGGATGGGCTCTCTTTGCCCTGAGCATCCCAGAGGGGAAGCAGGCTCCTGAGGAGGCTCACCTGGCCTGTAGGCTGCCTTCACAGTCCTAAAAACATGCTGACACTAGGGCGGCCAGTTCAAAGAGATTTTCTTAAGCCTTATCTTTTCTATCATTTAATTCCTTTGGTTTTTTTCAGCTTGGAAGCAAAAACTTTCTCTGAGCCTGCCCCTCTTCTCGCTTACCATTTACTCTCTTCTTCCCTTGTGCTTCCTCCCTGGAAAGAGGGATGTGTAGGACCTTTTCCTGGCTTCTGAGCTCAGGACTGTGCTTTAAGAGGACAGTGAGTCCAAGTACTGTCCTCTGGAAGGTGTTTGCTGATTTCCTTCAAACTTGGCAGTACTTGGCTAGACGGACGTGAGGGCTGTAGGTAATGGTGGTACCCGGCTGTGCTCAGCTCACCGCTGCTGGGCTTTAACCTCAACTCACAGGGAAGTGGCCACACAAAATACCACTAGGTTGTTGGGAATTCTCAGTCGCCCCCGGAGGCACAGTGGATCTCCGTTCAGTTGCATCAGGTGGGGTGTGGCTCTAGGTAGGGTCTGTTGAAACCAAACCAAACCAAACCAAACCAAACCAAACCAAACTAAACCAAACCAAACCAAAACCCCACTAGTTTGCTGGGACCAGAAGAGTCAGGATGAGCCCTTTGGGAAGTGAAAGTACACTACCCAAAGGATGTTTTCCTATTAATTTCAACATTCCTGTGTAGGGAGAATCAACAGAGGGAAGATGTGGAGGGGTGGGTGGGGGGAGAGAAGACAGAAGGGACCAGAAAGGCAGGGAGGAAGGGAGAACGGAAGGCAGGGGAGGGGAAGGTGGGGGAGAGGGCAATAGAAGGAACAATTTTTTTTTCTTTTTTTTTTTTTTTTGGTTCCCTGACCTGGGGGCCTGCTGTCTTGATCCTTTGCAACGAACTGGCCTTTTTTGGGCCAGGATCACAGATCCTCTCGCCTACAGGCAGGAGCTCCCGGCCCCGGCCTAGGCCTATTTTGATCAAAACCATCCATCCAGACGGAGTCAGCTCTCTTCTGTCCTCAGACAGGTCCTTGGGGTGGGTTCCTGGGTCGGTAGGAGCAGAGCTAGGAAGATCTTGTGGCCCCACTCTGAATAAATCATCAGCTTGCTGGCTGTTAGCTAAAAAGTGGGGAAGACACCAAATTTAAAAGATTATCATTTGATCTGCTGTTCCTTCTCTCTCTCTCTTTCTTTACTTTTAAAAGGAAAGTTCACTGTCTCTCTGTCCAGCCTATGGTGTATCAAACAAGCTGCTTCCTTTTGGAGCAAGGAAAGCCTCCATGAAGGCCGAGGGGGGTCGAGCTGCACGGCTGGGGCACCATTTGGCAGGAGGGGTGCCTGCCCCATCAGCTTGGGCTGGAACAGCCATGGCCAGTGGCTTCTCTCAGCCCTTCCAGGCCCTCTCCCTCAACCTGCGGAGCTCCTTTGTTGGCTGGAATCCTGAAGCCAACTTTTGCTCCATATGGGAGGAATGGGGCGGGCAGAGGCTACTGTCTACCTCGGGATTCACAATTAGAGAAAGAGATGAGCTGGGCGGTTGGCAGGGTCTCTATTCCTCTTCACCGTGTCTCCTGTTATCTAATAATTCTGGGGCAGGATGGGCAATGCAGAGAAATCCTCTGTGCCAGGGCCCTCCGTGTGGATAGGTGGTGGCTGCCAAGGCAAACAGCACACTCCGCTCCACGGAAAGGCAAGCCCCGCCTCTCATCGCTCGCACGAGGAAGCCGACCTTGGCACAGTGCGGTGCGCGCAGGTGGGTGGCACCAGCCCTCTTCACCTGTACTGGGGATAAAATGATTTGTTTTACTGGAGTTGTGCTCCCTGCCCTCTATCATTCAGCTTTAAATGGGTAGTGGATCAAAGGTCTTAGGCCAAGTGGCGATTATACCTTTGCTTGAGTCAGTTGGCTTATCGTCTTCCTGAATTCAAAAGGCCGCAGGACCTTGAACGTCATGGGATTTTACAGTCTTACCAGAAGTGAGGTTGTTCTCAAAATTGTCCTGATGTTTGCTCCCCTCCTGATAAATACCTTTAAAAAAATTTTTTTTTTAAATTTATTTGAGGAAGAGAAAATTTTTTTAAATTTTTTAAATTTATTTAAATTTTTTTAAATTTATTTTTTAAATTTATCAGATAGGGACAGAGGGCATGAGACAGGCTCCCCGCTGAGCAGGGAACCCGACGTAGGGCTCGATCCCAGGACCCTGGGACCATGACCTGAGCCGAGGGCAGACACTTAACCGGATCACCCAGACGTCCCTGATAAACACCCATCTTAAAAGGAGTCTGTCTCTGTTTTTATAACCTACACAAATCTTCCAGGAGATAATACTTCTGGCGACGTTTAATGTCTGTTCATGCTGTTGCAACCTGAGCCGATCGCTTGGTGCAGGGTTTCTATGCTGCTACAATGTCACTTCATTTATAAATAGAACGGAGGCCTTAAAGGGCAGTACTAGCAATGAAGCGGAATGTCGCTCATATACTTCTTTCAAAAAGAGAGGTTTTAAAATTTTTGTGTTGTGTTAATTTTTTAATTGAAGCATAATTTTAATTATTTGTATTGTGTTAATTTTTTATTGAAGCATAATTTTTAAAATTTTTGTATTGTGTTAATTTTTTTATTGAAGCATAATTTTAATTATTTGTATTGTGTTTATTTTTTTATTGAAGCATAATTCACAGTGGTATGTTAGTTTTAGGTGTACAACATATTGGTCCAACAATTCTGTCCATTCCTCAGTGCTCACCACAATAAGTGTAGTTGCCACCTGTTACCATACAGTCATCACAATATTATTGACTGTATCCTCTGTGCGGTACTTCTCATCTCCAGGGCTTACTTATTCTATAACTGGAAGTTTGTACCTCTTTATCCTTTCTTTATGTAACATGTTCTTCACACCCCCTTCTGGCAACCACCACTTTCTTTGTTTTCTGTATTTATGAATCTGTTTGTTGGGCTTGCTTTTTACAGATTCACATCTGTAAATCTACTCAAGTTGCTATTTGTCGTTCTCTGACTTGACAGCATAATATCCTCTAAGTCCATCCATGCTGTCATAAATGGCAAGGCTTCATTCTTTTTTGTTGCTGAGTAATATTCCATTGAATATATCTACCACATCTCTTATCCATTCAGTTTTTATGGGCACTTGGTTTGTTTCCATATCTTGGCTACTGTAAATAATGCTGCTATAAATATATAAAATGCTGCTATGCTATAAACATAGATCTTTTCGAATTAGTCTTTTCAGTTTCTTTGGGTTAATGCCCAGCAATGGAATGACTGGATCATACGGCATTTAAAAATCAGGAGATTTTACTAAAAATGTATAGTTGCAGCTTTTCTTGAAAGAACACTGTTTGTCTCCCCAGGGGCTCCCATTCCCATCTGTCAACAGTCCGCTGGCCCTGAGCGGTGGCTCCTCTGTCACATGGTGCTGGCTTCCTGTTGTCTCCCGGACCTGGAAGCCAGCTGCTTGCCAGTTGTTATTTATTATTTCACTGGTGTTGTTGTTTTTCCTAGACTAGACAAACATTTTTCTTTGTCTAGGTTGCTACTAAAAGTAATAAAATAAACATTAAACTGATAGAGCCCCCTGTTTCTAGGGAACATGTGGGAAGATTCTAATGGTCAAAGGGAAGGATGGTTTTATCTCCAGACTCATTTCTCTTGTTTGTGTTGCCTTCTGACTGCTGTGAGAATTCATGACTGTGACACCATGTATATTCATTTTCAGTATTCCACACATTCTGAAAAGGCAATTCACATGCTATAGCTTGTCTTTGGTGTTACCTTCATCCTTTTCTGATGCTTTTTATGACACCTCAAAGAAACTAATAACAAATGACTCAAGAATGTCAGAGACCAATGGATCAAAGGTAAGCAGTGGAATTCACCATGGTCATTAGCAAAGGCCAAAAACAAAATTTAGAAATAATAGGAGATGTGTGTTTTTCCCTTTTTGCTGGAGAAACACATTGGCTGGCTGAAGAAACACATTGTCTATATTTTGAAAAATCACTGTTAGGTCTCATCAGAGATCACGATCACTTTTCATCACATGTGGGTTTAATTTGCATTAATTTTCTTCAGAACCACATGTAAGATTCTGCAAAGGTACTCAAGTTGCTAATTATGAATACCCTTTATTTCCACAAAAGCTTCAAATTAGAAATTTTAGGAAAGTGCTTCAAGACAGAAGACAGGTTCTAGAACAAAGCCTCAAGATATCAAATTCAGAAACTAACTTTATTCCTGTTGGTCTGGACTGGAATGCAGATAGAGTGATAATGAAAAAAGTAGATTTTATTAAATGTTTCCAGTTCTGGGAGAGTTTCATAAATCCCTAAGGTCCTGCAGACTACCCCCTGCAGTGAATCTCAAGAACCCATCATCCCCTTCTTACCACTTGCCCTGGGAAATAGAACCTAAGTGAGCGGAACCCATCAACATCAGGCAGCTGTTTTCTATGCCACAAAGGTGTGAATCATCCAGAAGGAGACATGGAAAAGATGCAGTTTTTAAGAGTGATAAGCTGTGAGGAAATGAACGGTGTGGGTGGGTGGGGGGTGGTGGGTTTGGAAAGAAGGGAGTTTAGAACCTCAAGAATGGAATTAATCTGTTTAGGATTCCGAGGGAGAGTTATTTTGCCAGAATCTATATTCATGTTGGCATGCGAGAGAAATAGAGACCAGGGAAAATTTGAGAGGTGAATATCTAAAAGGGGTATACTTTTTAGATTTTAGGGAGAGAAAGAAATCCTCACAGACAATTATTTAACATTTACCATTTTTTTCTTTATCGTTCATTCTGTGTGTGTGTGCACGTAGACATATATACATCTCTCTCTCCCTCTCTCTGTATCTGTAGCTGAATCATTGCATTTCACAGTGCCTTATCTCTCACTGGCATGTGTCTATTTCTTTATCTTTTTGGAACTACTGTTAGATTTGTTGTTACAAATTGTTACAACTATTATAGTTGTAGTAAGCACAAGACTACATCTCCAAATGCTTTAACATGCAACATCTAATACAGACATTCTTCTGTAGAACCACAAAAGTATAAAATTTAACATCCTTATCTAATACACAATCCATACCCAAATTTCCAGAATTGTCCCCAACTGTCCTGTACAGCTTGTGTTTTTCCCAGACCAGGATTCATTTAAGGAACATGTTTTGCATTTAATTGTCCATTGTCTTTAATCTTTATTCTAGAGCAATCATCCTGCGTTCCATGACACTGACATTTTTAATGAGTCCATTCTAGTCGTCTTGCGTCTTCCTGTATTATTTCACAAGTGTGAGTATGTGTGTGTGTACATGCATGTGTACATTTGTTTTGATTGCACTAACAGATCTCATGATTTAGGAGCATGGGCTTTGAAACCAGATGGTTGGAATCATAGATTCACCTACCAGTTTCAGGATCTTATACACGTTAAGTAATCTCTCTGCACCCCAGTCACAGCTAAACAACGGGCATAAAATGGGTGTAATCGTTGCGTGAATATTTATGCACATTTTAGTCGCTAGCTATTGTTTTTGCTAGAGAATACATTAAGCTTCAGTCTTACAGTAGGTGGGAGAATTTCATGTGATTTTGGATATGTTTCAGTTACAAATGACTTAAAAGTAATTTATTCTTGATTTAGAATAGTAACAATTATAGTAATATATCACCTCTTTTTAAGATAAAACTATTTAGTCTCTAATTACTATATCTAATGGTACAGATTTAAGATGACGCCAACATTATATGGTTAATTTTAATGGCAAGTGCATAAAGGTTAATTGTGTGGTGTTGGGAGTACAAATATCTTGATTCACCACTCACCTTGGCTACTCACGACCCATTTGAGCACATCACTTACTTTCTGAACTGTCTTTTCTTCAGCTGGTAAGTGGGGATAATCACAACTATCAGAGAGATGTGTTTCTAAAACTCCAGGTTCTTTCCCTGCCACTCAGCAAGCCCTTTAAAATGCTTGCTTTCAGAGTATTACTGTGAAGTCTTCCATGGAAAGAAAAAATCTGCTCACTAACTTGCTTTCAATAGGTGTTACCAACACTCCGTGAAATGACTAAAAATTACTGAACATTGGTAAGATTTAGTGACAATTCATTTTTTATTAGCTAGACCATCCTCTCTCTTATACATTTCTAAAGGATCTGGACCTGTTTAGGTGATATACGTAAATCTCTGCCTCATAGGGTAAAAGCACTTGAAGATTTGCATTTGTTTATGGGGGTTGTTTTGTTTCATTCTGTCACTAGTCCAAGTTGGTAAGCATTTCAAAGAGAGGCAAGACAGCATTTGCAAAGAGCCTGTGCTATGGAGAGAGTGAGAGAGACAGGTACCACCCCTTACTAGGTGTTTGGGGCTGGGAAAATAACGCAACACTTTGGGACCAGGGCTTCGTGTGCACCTACACCAAGGAAGTGTCTACCTTTCTTTTTTGCTTTTTATGATTTATTTGTTTATTTGAGAGAGAGCGTGAGCACAAGTAGGGGTTTGGGGGGAGGACAAAGGTAGGGAAAAAAGCAGTCTCCCCCGCCTAACAGGGAACCTGATGTGGAGCTTGATCCCAGGACCCTGGGATCATGAGCTGAAAGCAGACACTGAACTGACTGAGCCACCCAGGTGGCCCATGGAAGTATCTAGCTTTCTACATGCAAGTTTAGGGTGTCTGGAAAACTACATCTCTCCCACAAGCTAGCTGGAGATTGACATTCTTTTTTTTTTTTTTTTTAAACATCTTATTAACAAATTCACAAGAAGTTGAAAAAACTGTGTAACGGGGTCTGGTGTACCCTTGCTCCAATTTCCTCCACTGGTTACATTTTATTACATTTTATGTAGCGAGGCTGAGACACTGGAGCTTGACATTCTGTATTAGAAAAGATCACCTTTCGTTCCTCAGTGAGACAAAGACATATGATGCCATCCTCTTTGGAAATGGGAAAATAATGACTTAAAGATTGCAGTCTTCAACAGAAAACAGGCAAAGGATGCCTGAGTGGGCGAGACACAGCAGAGAGAGGAGCTGAGATTGCCGCCTCCTCTTCAAACCTCATCAGAAACAACGGAGGCAGAAGCGACTCCACGGCTGTGAGGATTTCACTGGCGTACGTCTACCGTGGCAGACAGGTTTGAGAAGACGCTCGTACGTTTTGTTTGCAGTGTGGTACGTGGAGAGGTTGAAGGGAAAGCTTTCAGCTGTGTCAGTTTCAGGAAATGTTCATACTCTTCAAAATATGGAGAACCCCCCGGAAGCTTACATTTCTGTATGAAGATATTTATCATCTTAGAAATTAAAAGTGTACCGTATGGTGATTAACATAACATAATAAAAAATTTAAGAAATAAAAAATATATAAAAATCTGAAGTATTAATTCCTCTGAAAATAAAAAAAAAATATGTTCTGTGTTAATAGAGACATTGTTATTTATTTATTCATTTATTTATTTTTTAAAAAGATTTTATTTATTTATTTGGCAGACAGAGATCACAAGTAGGCAGAGGCAGGCAGAGAGAGACAGGTGGCAGCAGGCTCCCCGCTGAGCAGAGAACTTGATGTGGGGCTCAATCCCAGGTCTCTGAGATCATGACCTGAGCCAAAGGCAGAGGCTTTAACCCACTGAACCACCTAGGCGCCCGAGAAACAGTTTTTTATTTAAAAAAAAATATATATATATATATATATAAATACACAAAACCATTGTGTGAGAAGTGACATTGGTTTATATTTTTGTCAGTTTCTTTTACATTTTGGATTAATAGAAAATAGCTGGAGTTTATATCCGCCTCTGCATTCCCTCTGTTTTGATATGTTACTTTGAAATGGATAAAGAAAAGCTAGTTTCATACATATATATAGTTGAAAGAGATGTTTTTGTATTTTTTAATATTTGAAATATTTTATCTATTTATTTGACAGAGAGCACAAGCAGGGGGAGCACCAGAGGGAGCTGCAGAGAGGGAGAAGGAGAAGCAGACTCTTCACTGAGCAGGGAGCCCAATGTGGGGCTGGATCCCAAGACCCCGAGGTCATGACCTGAACTGAAGGCAGATGCTTAACTGACTGAGCCACCTAGGAGCCATTAATATATTAAATAGTCTATTCAGATAATTCCAGATACAGTTCTTTGACACTGCACTGAAACTCAACAAGTAGCAGTTCCTTCAAAGTTAGCTGTTATGTGGAATCTGACCTAAAACCTAAAAGTAAGCTTTTGGGAGTCTGTTGTGCTGGAATGTGCAGTTGTACGTTGTACCCTGAGTGGATCTTTTATGCACGCAAGGCCCTATAATATCACACCTAGGGCATGTCAAAAATATTGCTTCACTGGGTTATCAATGTCTTCCAAATGGTGACACATTTCATCCTACAATATAAAACAAAAATCACATTTGTTAACACCATTAAGTCTTCAAGTATTAGGGAGCTGTCAAGCTCACAGAGACGAATTTTCTAAATTTCTAATTTTCCCTGGAAGGCTCAAATTTTGTCATTGACAACAAATGCTGTTAGTTGGGTTTTTGTGTTTTTCTTTTTTTTTTCTTTCTTTTTTTCTTTTTTTTTGACTTCACAGGTTTACTTTGTTCATTTCTGAGGTGATGTCTTGTCAAATGCTTGAGTCTGAATAGCCACAGTTTGTCACGCTTTCTTTCAAGTAAAGCCGATGTTCCCTGAAAAAACAACAACAACAACAAAAACCTCCCAAAACACCAAAACAAATCTCAAGCCCCAGTTGGTCTAGTTTACCAATCCTGTGGTGCTTTCCCTCTCACATCCCTCTACTTGGGTATGAGGAAAAGTATTAATGTTCCATCCCACAGTCTGGAAAATTGGTATGCAAGGTTTGTGATTTCATAGCGTTAATAAAATTTCCTGCCTCATTAAGGACATTTTTAAGTAAAACTGGCAGTTTTGAGTTTTGAGTTTTCCCTGTGAATGTGTGTCTGTAAAGGACACCGTGACTGCTAACCTAGCAGGGGCCCCATGTTGATTTACACTGAAGCGTCAGCAGTTTTAGCCATTATGACCTGCATCAGTGCAAATATCAAAACAGTGAAAAAGCAAATAAGTGCTGCGACTATTATGAAAATAGTTTTGACCTTGTAGTCCCAGCCCTGAAACGGTCTCAGGTACCCCCAGGGGTCTGTGGACCATACTTGCCAAGGCTGTGGATCAATTTGGTTGTAATTCTGTTGGCAGGCTTTCTGCTAGGCTTTAGGAAGAAGAGTACATAGTCTGACCCTCGGTTTTGGAGGCTAAAAATTCGGTGGACAAGACAGATATGACACAACTAGGTAAAAACCATGCTAAATACTGGGTACTCTGAATGCTGAGGAAGGAGTAATTCTTTTGATTGGAGGAGGTGGGGGAAGTCTTAAGAAGATCCTCTGTGCTGGGTCTTGTAAACCACATACGATTTCCACGTGACCAGCAGAGGACACATTAATTTAGCCTAGAGCAGTGGATTACAAAGTGTGGTCCCTGACCAGCGGTGTCCGCATCACGTGAGGACTTAGAAATGTAGAGTCTTGGGCAAGCCCTACTGAATCAGAGACTCTGAGACTGGGGCCCAGCCATCTGTTCAGGTTCTGATGTCTGCGGACGTTGGGGAACCACTGGCCTAGAGCTGAGATTGTATATCTTTAAGAAGAAGTCTCACCTGCATCAGAATCCTCTTGGGTGTGGGGTGCTAGACCTACCTTCCTGGGCCCTACCTCAGTGATATGGATTCAGAACCTATAAAGAGGAGCCTAGGAACCTGGGTGTGCACAAGCTCGCCAGGTGATACTGACTAGAATACGAGCATCATTGACCTGCAAAGATGAGGCTGAAGGACAACTTCCGAATTTATACCAATTTTTTATTTTGGTAGAAGGAATTTTGGAGGAAGGGGTATACACTTACATTGCACCTAATTTCCATTGTAAATTCTATTCATTTGCATTTTGACAGGGTCATGAGTGAACCAGGAATTCTCTGTAGATCCACCAAGTAGACACAGTTCTTTCTGGAAGCCTCTCAGTGGATTAACGATCTTCCCAACTTGCGGTGTGGAGTTGGGGGTTGAGAGCGAAGTAGGTAATCAAGTGCATAGGTAGATGCAAAGAGTAATATATCTACTGGCAGAAGAGACCACCAGAGTGAAGGCCCACATTATGATTCTCTAAGGGAGGTTTGCCCCGCTGGTAGCTCCTGAGGACATCTGGATAGCTGGTTTTGCTCTTCTCCAAGTTAAACATGTTAAGAGACGCCCATAACTTAATTCCTGTGATTAGAGTAGTTACTCTAATCAGATATGTTATTTTCTCACTCTCTATATAAACTTGAGTTAAATAGAATGTCGCTGCATGTTAAATGGACAGTAATTTGCCCAGCACTTCAAAATTATACAGTATCCGACATAGATCTGTGAGAGATGAAGGAAAATACCTTGAGTGTATTGGGTTTAGGTGTTAGAGCATAGGAAGGGAACGCTGATGTAGGATAGTTCATAAGTAAGAACTCTTGGAGAATTCCTGTGTAACCAGCTACATGGATGAAACAGAGTGAAGAGTGGGCAGAATCGGAGGAAAGGCAGAGTTTGAGGAGGAGAGGGTTTTTTTTTTAACTTTTCTTCTTCTAAAAGGAAAATAAAAGCCATTTGATATGCTTATTATAGAAACCTTATAAATGAGGTGGGGATAGAAACGGCTAGGTTTTTGGCAGTACTTGGCTAGTGTCCTCAGTTTGACAATGGCTGGACGTTCGTTCCCTGTGTTTTATAAAGTGCTTTGGGACACATGTACCCTAAAATCAGAAAAAGACAATATTATATATTCAATTCCCAAGTCCTTCTCCCTGCTCTATGTCCCAGAGGCCATCTAAATAAAAAGGTCCTTGTGATTAGATAAACTTAAAAAAAGTCCATTTTCCAGTTGGAAGAAAATTTCACATAATCAGAAGAGTCTGTTCCTGCAAACAATGCGATTTAAGAGAAAAGGTGTTGTGGAGTTGTGGGTGAAGGAAGGGAGTTCTCAGACCCCGCCTCAAGGCATTTCAATCAGAAACCTATGCTTCTTGTAGACACTTTCTGGTCCCATTTGCATTGGAACATTGGTTTCTGAGGTGCTTGACAGAAAATGAAATTGCCCTACCCCATGTGCTGTGAGATGTGGGGCGTCGGGAGTCGTCCCCCCCCGGGGCAGGAGATATGTTCCTGAAGTGCAGCCAAACTGACCCAAGGCGGGGTGCCTGGGTGGCTCAGTCGGGTGTGCATATAACTCTTGATTTTGGCTCTGGTCATGATCTCAGGGTCATGATCTCGGGATCATGAGGTGGAGCCCCAGGTCGCCCCAGGCCAGACTCTGTTCTCAGTGAGGAGTCTGCTTGAGAGTCTCCCTCTGCCCCTTCCCCCACTCATGCATGCTCTCTCTCAAATAAATAAATGAATCTTAAAGAAAGGGAAAACTTGGGGTGCCTGGGTGGCTCAGCTGGTTAGGTGTCTGCCTTCAGCTCAGGTCATGATCCCGGGTCCTGAGATCGATACTGGCACTGGGCTCTGTGCTCAGCAGGGAGCCTGCGTCCTCTTCTCTCTCTGCCTGCCTCTCTGCCTCCTTGTGATCTCTGTCTGTCAAATAAATAAAATCTTAAGATAAAAAAAGGGGGGTGGAAACTTGGTCAAAAGGTAGTGCTGGACCAGAAAACACAGTTTTTTCTTTTTACTTCAAAAGAAAAGCCTGTTCATGACAGTTTAGAACACACACAGTCTTGTAAGAAATCATTTGGGAAGAACTTGCCCATGCTTTAATCAAGAAAAATAAACTCCAGCTCACTGGCACTCGGAGTCTTTTCTGCTTTGGAACTGTCCGTGTTGGTGAGACTGGCCACATTTTCCAAGCAGGGAGAAATACCACTTCAGCTGACCCGCAACTGCAACCTCGCTGATACTCACAATCCGTCTGGCTTGAGCAGTGTAAGTAAGTGTGAACCCGATATGGCTCTCTTGGCAAAACCTGCCACGCCCGAATGAGCATCTCCTAATATTTCATCTCACTACGAATTAAACCCAAATTTATTGTGAACGGTCCATATGCGAAGCCCTGTGTGTGCTGGAGCCAGGGGAAGTTTCCAAGTAAGGAGAGCTCTGGTCCGCGTACCTCGGGATGTCCAGTTCACAGGAGGAAGACGACCATGCATGTAAGCAATTTTAATATAAAGCAGATTCTGATAAGTGCTACAACGAAGGTGGAGACTCAGGGTCTCACAAATTGTATAACTGCATACGTAAAGTACTGTACACACTCGCGCACACATACCCTGAGTGCACGATACGTTTCTAAAGCCCGGTCTGCTAATTCATGTTCGATACCTTCAGTACTTCTATTCCAGCTTCACTGAAGGAGAGGGAGGCACATTTCTCTAGTGACTGCCTGCTTCTTGGTGGGGGTGGGTGTGGGGGAGAAGATTAAAACATATTTAGGAGATTTATCATTCAATGACACCCGAGAAGTGCTATTTGAAACCTCAGACAAATTTTATCAGACAATCTTGTTTCTTTAGAAATGTTGTTCCCCAAATCCAGATCTGGATCGTCCTTGTCTGCGAGGAAATACATGTGTGCTATAAAGGGGATGAGGGAACGTGAGACATGGAAAGATGTGTGAAGTCCCAGGAGAATCTCCCGAGGCTAGTCTGAAGGTGAGAGCCAGGTGAACAGGGGAGGTATTTGGGACAGTTTTCCAGATCCCGTGGGCAGAGCCGGCAGAGCTCCTCTAAGTGTGATTCGTTGGCAAGAGCAGCAACATCAGCAAAGACTCACAGTAGGCTTCCCGTTACAGCATATTCTATGTTGGAAACACAAACGCAACCAGACACAGATGACATCGCCCTCCAGGGCCTCCCAATAGGTTGGGAAGGCAGATCGAAATGGGCCAAAGGAAAGATGAATGGTCATAGATGAGAAAAAGAGAGGGGTAGCAGAGCTTCCCAGGAGGAGGATGGCTGGGAGGTGCCATGCTGGGTGGCTGGGAGAAGGCTTCTAGGAGGAGGTGGGATTGGGGTTGAACCTTCAGGACCAGGTCAGGGTGAGACAGCCAGCAGGGATGCCTGCACTCCAGGCAGAGAAATATTCAACATACCCACGTTTATATCGTGTTTTGCATCCAACTTCAGGGGACATTATGACCCCTCTGAAGTCCCATGGACCCTCTGGGAGTCCATAGATCAGAGGTTAAGATGCTTTTCTTACTTGTTTATGAAGTCTCAGTATTGCATGCTCATTGAGCAACATAGGTTTCCTTTTCTTAATCATTTGTACTTATTTATTTATTTGTTTAATATTTTATTTATTTGAGAGAGAGAGAGAGAGTGAGAGCAGGGAGGAGAGGGAGACGTAGGCTCCCTGCAGAGTGAGGAGCTCAAAGTGGGGTTCGATCCCAGGACTCTGGGATCATGACCTGAGCAGAAGGTAGATGCGTAACAGGCTGAGCCACTCAGGTGCCCCACAGGATTCCCTTTCTGCTAATAGAGTAGGAAGCAATATACACAATGCTAGGTAATCAGGGCGAAAATCCTTCTGCCACTCAAATTACTTTATTATAAAAATTAATTACTCAAACATAAAAAATGTACTCCTGTGTATGTGCCCCATTTCCTTTGAGTGTTCTTTGAATGTGGGTGCTTGATTTGTGTGTTTAAAAGCAATGGCTGTGGTTTCACTTAAAACGGAGATGGTTGCTTGCTATTCTTTCTTGCAACCAGGTGTTTTTAGGTGTTTTCCCTCCTACTCCTCAGTAAATGAAACTACAGGCACTCATAATTCAATCACAGTCATCTAGAAATAAATTATGGTTATAAATACTTTACATTTTATAAAGTTACTGTGTTTCAAATATCTCTACCTAATACTCATGGACTTTTAATAAAATTTGAGGCAGGTGGAAGCTAACATTGAGATTAATTTCACTGTAGAACTATACCATCCTCCTAAGTTTGATGTTAGAGTCTGTTTTTCAAGAATAAGTATCTATATTCTACTCACACTCTTTACCTCTAATGAAAGGACTTTTTTTTTTTTTTTTTTTTTTTTTTTGCATAATAGTTCTTTCTTCTCAAGGGTTCTGGGAAACTATGTCCAGATTAGTTATCATAAAGTAGAACTCACTGAGGAGAATAATTTGTCATTTTTCCACTCTATGTTCAAGTTAGAGCAGGCTCAGTAAATGGATAATGACACGAGTTGATTTAAGACCTACCATACAATATCATGCAATATTACCAATGGTGGGTTCAGCCTTCACCAACGTGACAGCATCTCCTCAAAGGGACTGCACATCTCCTCTGAAGGAGAACCCACACCTGAAAACCAGGGATGTCACTTGTTAGCAATATAAGGGATATCTGTGTCCCAGACCAATTGCCATCTAGATGATTCACCACCGGGGAAATGGGTACTAATAGGAACACATTCTGACTAGTGACAAATGATGCAATACAGTATGAACCAAACCATTTGCCCCCATCCGCACAGGTCTGGATTATTCAAGAAACAGGTAATCCCACAGTCATCATATAATTCTTTCAGAAGTAACAGGGAAAGGCTGGAGTGTGTACAACACTAGCTGCTTAGTTTGCTGGCCTAGTAAAAAGTGAAAATACAGGACCCCTTATTCAAAATTTATTCATAATTTCAAGAGGGCAAGAGAAGAGCATTAAACCAAGAAGCATGGAGCCCTTCTAAACACAGGATTCTGTGTGACTGCCTTGCCCTTATCTGCAAAAGGAGGTAGTTGTTAACTAACTTTTGTCTATGCAGTCTTCTAAATTTAATGTTTTATTATTCTTTTTTCTAAAAAAGATTTTATTTATTTATTTGACAGAGAGAGAGAGCGTGCACAAGCTGAGGGAATGGGAGAGGGAGAAGCAGTCTCCCTGCTGAGCAGGGAGCCCAATGTGGGGCTCGATCCCAGGACCCTGGGATCATGACCTGAGCCGAAGGCAAAGGTTTAACCAACTGAGCCACCCAGGCGTCCCACATTTTATCATTCTTATTACAACTTCTTATTTGGTCTAGTGCTCTACAATCATGAGATTAAGAGACAATTTTCCCTAAAGCCATTTCTCCCACCCACTCCCTACTGATGTTTCTTTCATGATTACTATTGTCCTCATACTTTCCAGTCATCTTGTTTTGTGTTTCCCTCCACTCCTTTGCTCAGTAAACCATGCAATCTTGTCCATTATAATGTCTTATGTTCCTTTATTCCTTACCATTGTAATGGCCAAGACCATGTTCCAAGTCCTTGCTTGTTACAACAACCATTTTTTTAAGGCTAGCCTGACCATCTTCATTGATTATATAATTCTGCATAACAAGTCATCCCCAAGCCTATCTTTGCAGTTTTTCTGTCTCAGAAATACAGCAATAGGTTAACTGAGGGGTCTGGCTGAGGATCTCAATCGTAAGGTTGTAGTCAGGGTATCCCCGGGGTGCAGTCATCTGAAGGTTTGGTAGGCTGGAGGATGTGTTTCCCAGTGACTCACACCTGAGGACGGCAGGTGGATGCTGGCTGTTGGTGAGAGCGCTCATTTTCCTCTCCCAATGGACCTTTCCATTGGGAAGCCTGAGTGTCCACATGACACAGGGGCTGACCTCCCTGAAATGAGGTGTCCAAGAGAGACTGTCATGCAGAAACTACAAGTTTGAGAACCTCATCTCAGAAGTCACACACTATTCTTTCTGCCACATTCTATTCTTTAGAAGTGAGTCACTCAGGAGGTCCTGGGATTCTCAGTTGGTTGTGTCTGACTTGGTTTCTGCTCAGGTCATGATCTCAAGGCCCTGGGTTCTAACCCCATGTTGGGCTCCCCAGTCAGCCAGGATTCTGCTTGAAGATTCTTTCTCTCTGCCCCTACCCCAACTAGATCACATACATACACACTTTCTTCTCTCTCCCAAATAAATAAATAAATCTTTAAAAAAAAAAAAAAAAGAAGTGAGTCACTTCATTCAGCCCACATTCAAGGATGGGGGTAGAATTAGGCTTCACTCTGTGAAGAAAGGAATGTCAAAAATTTTACCCACATATTGTAAAAACATTACATCATCTTTTTCTCTATGTGCTGTAAGCAACCTTATAGATTCCTTCCAAATCCAGCTTCCTAAACAAAGACTTTCATTAATTTACCTGATTTAGTTGATACATTTTGGATCAGAAAAATGTAGTGACTTTAAAGTGCCAAAGGATGACTTAAAAAAAAAAATCCCTTATTTTTCTACTCAGCAAATCTGTGATCCATCATATTTCTGGACCTTGTGTTTTCTAGCCAGGGCTGCCCAGTCATGAACCCCCGCCATACCTGGGTCAATGTCAGGTGTGGACCTCAGGTTTTTGTCCTCACTCTTCCTCCAGTTTGAATGTTCTCTGCTCCAGCATCTTCAGGTTCAAAATAAAACCCATTCAGATTTTCTGTAGCAAGTCTGTCAGAATCAAGGAACACACAGTGTTTCTCTCTTTGATTTCAGTGTTTAGCCAATCAGTGGCAATTTATTAGATACCAGTCTTTGACAATATAGGCAGTTGTGCAGAGTTAGGGATATAAAGGTGAACTTGTCTTAAAGTTTTGGAAGTATTCCTTTCTAATGTTCGTAGCCATTTCTTTGAACTTACCCTTTGGCAGATTTCGCAGGGGTCTTCTTCACTGGGCCTAGTGCAGTGCTAGGCATATGCTGGGTATTCAATAAATATTCACTGGTTGAAGAAGCAAGTCAAGATTAAAAAGGTGAGGCTAATTATCTCTTGCCAAAAAATGACATTTTGCTCCTGTTTCTTTAAAAAACAATGATAGCTACTTGGAAGCACTTGAGAGAATTAAACCTATTTTGTCTTAAGCTGGGGTTTTAAGACTTGAACGTTAAACTGATTACAGCAGCAAAAAAGGCAACAGCTTCAAACTGTTCACTGGTTTTCTGTTACCTTCCTCAGCTCATTTGCTAGTCTTATAGCTGCTTGTCATATTGTCACTCTGAATTGATCTCTGTTTGAGATTCAAATTAGCTCTTCATGAATTTGAAATCATCATTTGGGAGAGCCAATGTTATAAGGAAAAAGGCCCTTTCTGAAAGTTTCAGGAGACCCCACCGCAACCTTCTATAGGAATATTCTTGCAACTGACTGTCAAATGTTCCAATGTCTCTTGTTTTGATTTTCTATCTATACTTGGCATGACTGAGGAGCAAATCGTTGTAGTGAAACATTTCAGCTGGCAGAGCTCTGCTTTTACAAATGCTCACTAAAAGCTTTGGAGCCAATCACGAGTCCGACTCCAGGAAAACCTTTGAGCATGTGGATGTGAATCACTCCTCCCAAGAGAGCAAACAAGGTGCTAAACAAAGCTGCCTGATGAAGATCTTATGAAATACAAGGAATTTTCTGTTGGATAGGTTTGAACTTTGTTTTTGTTTTGTTTTTTAAATCCATACTTACTATAAGCATCAATCAATGGGGGACGTTTACTTTATTTGGCCTATGGGAAAAAAACAATCTGACCAGCTTGAATCAGGACTGGCTCCTCTAGACTGTTGAGGAGAGATCTTGCGGGACACACTGTATTAGTAGGCTGTATTAACTATTTAGGAGTCCTTAGTGCTGAAAGAAAGAAATGTAGAGATCATAATTGTAGATACTTCTGAAATTAAGACTTCTCCACCAGAGTCAAAGATAACAACTGTGTCTTCTGATTTTCTCCCTGGGAGTGTAGTGTGACTCTATGGTCTGTACTGAAGTTCATCTTGTTAAAAAAAAAATCAGCCATCAACTAAGAATGACGTGATTGTCTCTTAATGTTTTACCTACACAAAGGCAGTATGGAGTTGTATTATATTGTTTCCAAACGCATCCTTTCAAGCTTCAACTGCCTTGGAGTTGGATATGGAGTAAACTTCTTGATAGTGCATTAGCTAAATGCTAGGAAAATTAGAAAGTAAGCATAAACTTTTGAGAATACAACAAACAAACAAAACCAGGACACATCCTTTTTAAAAGGGGAAAATGGCAAGAGAGTCCTTTCTGAGATAGAGGGCGTCGCTCAAACCTTCTTTAAAACATGACTTGATGGTCACATTTTCATTTTTATGACACGCCTTTCTGCACTGATAAGAACACATCATTGTCCATGGACTTTCTCTTTCTCTAAAAACAGATTGTCACCTTTCAGTTGTGTTCTGGGTTGTCTTAACGGTTTATGTGCGCAGATAGCTGAGCTTAGGTAAAGCTACATTGATACGACAAGAGTGCCTATAGGCATTAGATAACCAATCTTGTAACTCTGGCCCCCAACACAGCGGGTGAAACAAGAGCTCGGCCTCTTGGGAGGCATTGCCTATGGTTAGCTGGGGGCAGAGATCACAGTAGATCCCAGGTTCTGGTCCCTCTGACTTCTCACCTTGGGCTCCAGTTAGGACTCCTTCTTTCCCACACCGGGCTTTGGCCAGGGAAGCAGTATGCCCTGGGGACACAAGCCAGGTTCTCAAAACTTTTTTCCCCGGGAGGTCTGAATCATGGCTGAAAGGAAAGTCACCTGCAGGACAACTTCTCACGAGGATTTGTGGTTCAATTTTTTAAAAAAATGACAATAGCACAGATAAGAGATTATGGAAAATTTGGGGTTGAGTGTAGTTATTACTTAATTCCTCTCTTATCCACTGATCTGAGTCACAGTGACCTTCTTGAGAATCCTTACTAAGCAATACATCAGTATTTTTAACAGTATTTCTGTCACTCAACGTATCCTGGGGGCTCCACTGGCTTTAAGAATCATTAGATACTTATTAACCCTAATAATATTGAAGAGAAAAGAATATAACAAATGAGTCTACTGGGTCCTGCCAGTCTAGGGGATCTACTGGGATCTCTGCCCCCAGCTAACTTTGTGACACTGGGTCTGATTTAATCTGTACCTCAGTTTCCTCATGTGTAAAATTAGGGAGCCAGACCAGATAGTCTCAAAAATCCCTTCTGTATAATCTTGTGAATTTATAAATTCACACAAAGACTTTATTTTTTTACTTTTATTGCCTTTATTTTTCATGATTATCAAAATAATTTTTTTTAATGAAGAAACTTTCCAATATTAACTTTGAATTCACTTAATTCTACCATAAAGCATTCTGATCGTCACTTTGCAGAAAGGCTACAATGAAAAGAAAATAAGCTCTAGGAGACTGTTGCCTCACAGAATACACAGGGATTAAATAAGGGAATTCACACGAAGGTTTAGCATAGTCTTGAACACTTAGTAAGTTCTCAATAAGTGGAAAAAATTCTTATTGCTACTGGCATAGTCATTAATCTATTCAATAAATGTTAGTGCATATATGATCTAGTGGAGATAGACAAAATATCTATAAGACAGACAAGTTTATTATCTTTGCTATTACTGTTTATGGAGCCATAGCAATTCCTAAGCTGACACAGGTGGTTTTAGAACCTGATGAACATACATCCATGAGCCCAAGTGCCCTCTTCTCTTTGGTCCTACCCTGGGAAGGGCCAGGAAACAGCCCCATAGATGGAATGAGTCTGGGTTATTGCATCAAGGGAAAGAACCTTCTCTTGCTCTGATTTGCCAAAGAGTCATGTGGACAATTTCTCATATTTCTACTCAACAAACTGCACTCCAGGCTTATGTTAATAAGTCTTGGTCCCTACCCGCTTCCAGAATATAGGGGCACTGGGCTTGCTTAAGGTTATGTGACTATCCTTTCCTCAAATCATTTACTGGTATTTTTTACCCCTTTTAAGAGCTAAGAAACACTAATAAAGTATAGCAATATGGCTGGTAAGCCCATGGATATATACTAGTTAATCATTCTGTACTTGGATGCAAGTTATACCTAAAATAAAGTGATCCTCCTACCTCCACATTCAGAAAAACTTTAATTTGTCACATCCGTGACAGGAGATTTGACAGTGAGAAGTCACTAGTGACAACCTTGACGAGATTAAACCTGGTTCTACTATTTTTGTTCAGTTTTTCATTGAGATTTTTGAAAGTTCAAAAGGCACATTTACTTTTTATTTCCTAGTGAGGTTCTTATATAAAATCTTCCTAGCTTTCAAATATATAAACCAACACGTAATAAAGCGCTAATTTTTTGAGTTCTTTTCCCTCAATCTAGGCACACATTTGGCCACACACAATGAAATTCCATTCCTAGGGGCAACCTAATCCAATTAATGGAATTAAGACTTTGTGATGCTCAGATGCACGGACGGGCTCCAAATCATATGTGACTCCTGAGATGCTTTTCTTCTCTTCTTTCTCCCACCTGTCCTCCCCCCTCCTTCTAGTCACACACCGGGGGGAATGGGATATTGGCAAGTGGGAAGAATAGAATTTTTTCTTCTTTGCTGCCACTAATTCCAATGCATGGTAAGAAAGGTAGCATCTTTGATGACATTAAGTGCTTTAATTAACAGGAAGAAATAAGAAGAGTTTTTTGAGTGTTGTACAGAGACATCCAGAGGGATTTTAAATACCTTTCCTTTGAAAGAGCAGACAACAAGTTAAGCTATGATCATTTTAGAAAGAGTATAAAAGTCATACTTTTACTATTAGTGTGTTTGGCTACCATCAACATTATGTGCACTTCTGTCTCAGAGCCGCATAACCCACCGTTGGGGGACAAAATCACCCTCAGGACTTTCATTCCCCTGTCACCAAGCTCTGCCTTTCTCCCAAAGTCAACTTAAATTAATTCTGCTGCTTTCTAGGCTCACTTCTCTCTCCTATAAATGGGTTTTATGAATTCAAAAAAGGACAAAGAAGAATGATCACTTCCTTAGTGGAGTGATAGAAAAAAGAGTTGAAAGACAGAGACAAAGGTCCTTGAATTTGGGCCAGCTTTTACTTCTTGGCCCATTTCACTACTTATTTTGTCACTGATTATTGTTTATCAGACTGGCAGTTTGCCATGAGCTGTGGAGGACACAGCAATGAGTCAAGGAAAGAAAAATATGTACCCAATTGAATGTAATATATTCTATAAATCAAGCATTTATTTATTTATTAAGACAAATTTACTTATTTTAAAGAGACAGAGAGAAGAGTATGGAGGGGCAGTGAGAGAAGGAGAGAGGATCTCAAGCAGACTCCCCGCTGAGCACAGAGTCTGATGGGGGACTGGATCTTATGACCCTGAGGTCATGACCTGAGCTGAAACCAAGAGTCAGATGCTTCACTGACTGAGCCACTCGGGGCTCCTCAAGCATGTATTTTTAAACTTAAATTGAATTATGATGACAAGCTATTTTCAGTGCTAGGTGCTGGTAATACAAAGACTAAAGACACAGTCTTGACCCTCTACTTTAAAATATATTAAAAATAATAAAGATAAAGTGCTTTGGGAATCTTAAGAGGGAAAAGTATAAAAAGTCAGAGAATTTTTTTTTTTTTTTAAGGGAGATTGGGTGCTCATAAGGGAAATAAAATTATCAAGATGTTCATGCAAAACTTCTGTCCAAGGCCGCAGATATTGAAAATAAAAGCAGAAGCCATCTTTTTAATTTTGGTTGTTATTTGTTGCTCAGTAGAAGATAAAAACATTTTAAAAATTCATTAAAGCAGCTCTGGGTAATGGTTCCTGGATATACCTCAAACTAAATAAAGGACATAACAAGGAGGCATGAGAAAGCTACAGAATTACTTGTCAATCAAAATAAATCTCTATGAAATGAGACAAGAATTAAATTTTCATCATGGAAATCTGGGGCTTGGTAGAAGGAGGAAATGAACTGGATTGCTTATAAGTAAGTTGAATACACATCCCTCTTTTTTATTTTTATTTTTTTTTAAAGATTTTATTTATTTATTTGACAGAGAGAAATCACAAGTAGATGGAGAGGCAGGCAGAGAGAGAGAGAGGGAAGCAGGCTCTCTGCCGAGCAGAGAGCCCGATGTGGGACCCGATCCCAGGACCCTGAGATCATGACCTGAGCCGAAGGCAGCGGCTTAAACCATTGAGCCACCCAGGCGCCCCACATCCCTCTTTTTTAAACAATCAGGTTTAAAGCATTTAAATAGTTTAAACAATTAATCCTTCTGTGCGGTTTTTGGAGATAAAGCAAACTCAAGCTGTGCCCTCTAAGAATCCTTGTGGGAAGAAGTGCTTGAAATGACCTCCCAGGTTCCCCATAACACTCTGCCCTGCACGAGACAGCCAGTTCTACTGGGTCCTACCATGAGCTTATCTCTTTAATTCTAGAAAAATATCTAATTCTAATGCTATGTATCTCAAGAAGGAAAAAAAAAAGTCCAATTAAAAGAGATAATTACTTTCTGGCACAACTGTAGGTTTGTTTCTGGCTGTCCAAAGATTAATGACCACAGTCCATCATGCCTTGTCTTTTCCCCCAGCAGCTTGCACACTGTGCCTCTATAAATCTCTTTTCTTATCCAAATAGGAAACTGTGAGATTCTGAAGACCTCATCGCTCTTGGCCTCCCACTGTCTGGACAACAGATCTGTTGGCATTCCCAATGGGAAAAGTTAATTAAGTCTTTCTCCAACTCTCAGGCCAGAATGGAATTACTCTTTTGGATTATGGCATTGTTAAGTGGTTTATTACATCTTTGCACTAGAGAAGTAATATTTCAACTGCTAATTTTGCCCTGGGTCCACAAGCCAGGGATTTTGTCTTTCTTAAGAAGAGGGGATAGACATTTAGAAGCATGCTAGTGAGCCCTATTGCTCTTGGTCTCTGTTCTCCCTTTATTTTTCTTGAGGAGAGAAGTTGTTCAAATGATGGTGGAAATTAAGAATAACTTGGACTGGAAAAAAAATGGATAAATTGATGTCTGAGCTCCTGAAACTACACTTTGACTTTGAAAAATTAATGTAAAAATATCCCATCAAAATTTGTTTTGGTTTTCTAAGCTTAATGTAGTTCAAACTTGAAAGTAGATAGATGGGGACACCTTGGGGATGCAGTTGGTTGGGTGTCTACCTTTGGCTCAGGTCATGGTCCTGGGTTCCTGGGATGGAGTCCCACCTTGGGCTCCTTGCTCAGCAGGGAGTTTGCTTCTCCCTCTGCCTCCTGCTCCCTGCTTGTGCTCTTTCTCTCTCTGACAAATAAATAAATAAACAAATAAATAAATAAGATCTTTTAAAAAAGTAGCTAGAAGATAACATTCCTATCATGTACCCAGCATCTTTTGGCCACTAAGACGTCTATGCGTTAATGTTTGGAAACATCTTAATGGACCCATAAAGGTACACTGATATGGGCCTTTAAATGGATTTACAGTGGGAAATAAGGAAGATCATACTCTTGTCAAAATCTGATCTTTTTTAAAAAATTAGACTTAGATATTGATCCCACTCTCTCCCTGTTGTGGTCATGTTTTTTCTATTAAGACGATGAAACTTAGAGTTTTCTAGAAAACTCTTGTGTGAACTTACCACTTTAGTAGTAAGGTTGTATTCTGGTACACTTAAAAATGAGAGCTTTTATGAAATCTGGAGTTTTAAAGAACATAAGCAGAGAAGATTATACTTTACTAAAGACTCCACTATATTATCTTACTAAGCATCAGTTTTGTCTTATGTGTCAAAATTATTACTCAGACTTTCAGAATAAAACTATAGTTTAAAAACTGATCCACCAGAAACCAAGTAAATAGGACTTTAATGTGTTTATTTTTTTCTCTATAGTCTACTTCTATGATAAAGAGGAAAACCACAAGAATGAAACACTGATTTCAGGAATTTATTTACTTACACATTTATTTCCATTTACATATTTATTTACATATTTACAAAGCAGCGTGATTTACACCCAATCATCCTCCTTCCCTTATTCTCTTTCTTCCCTTCTCTGAGCTCCTATATGTTTACTGAACCTCACCTGTGTCCCAATCTTGTGTTAAATGCAGCAATGCAATGGTGAGCAAGGTAAGCCAGGTATCAGGCCTGATGGAGGCTGCATTCCCCTGGAAGTAATGAGCAAGCAAGCGGGACATTCCAGTACAGCCCAGGGACCACAAAGGAGGGCACTGTACTCAGATTGGGAATTGGGGCAGGGACATCTAAGCTGAGATCTCAGGGATCAAGAGCAGGTGCCAGCCAGAGAGGGTGGAGGTGTCTTCCACCTAGAAGGTATAGTGCGTAGGAAGGCCCGGGTATGTGGGAAAGAATATAATCTTTGAGGAATTATAAAAACCTAGACAGAGCAGAAAGGCCAGTCTGGAGGAGTGGCAAGGGGAAAGGCAAAGATAGAAATGGAAAGACTAACTGATTGGAAGGCTGTTAATAGTCACCAAGCTATTGGCGGTATGACTTGCACTGCCATGGTGGCTGTGGGACAGAGCTTAGGAGTTGGTTTCCGGAGATATTGGAAAGGTAGCCGGTAGGTGGCTTTGAGGAATGAGTGAGTGTGCATGTGTGTGTATGAGCATGTATGTGTGTGTGCAGTGGGCTGTGGAGAAAGAGAGGGAGGGAGATGTAAGGCATCCTACAGAATTTCTGGTTTTGACAACCAGGACAGTAGGATGATGCCTGAGATCTACAAAGAAGGAGGAGGAGCTGGTGTAGTAGAGATTGTGACTTCAGTTCAGTGAGAAACCAGAGTCAAAATGACCAGTAGACAGTCAGTTACATGATTCTGAACATGAGAAGACAGACTATAGTTGGAGATGCAGAATGGGGCGTGGGGTGGTCATTGGCACAGAAATGGTTAGTAAAGCTCTGAGAGGGAGTGAGGCCCCAGGAAACATGGGAGGGTAAAGTGAGAATTTAGTGGGATGCTGGTCCATGCAGACATTGAGCTCTCAATGTTCCTCTCTTGGGCCTCTTCTCATCTACAGAGATTTCTGATTATGACTCCCTCCTAGGGCCTTCCACAGTGTATTGTGGGGGGAGCTGCTTTGGAGAACCACCCACACACCTAGGTGGAGTCCTGGCTCCAAAGCAGTTGGCTCAAGCCACACAGAAAGCGTGTTGACCCATTTCTCCATGGAGTTTGTTCCTGGGTTCCAGAGAGGGGCAGGCAGTTGTGCAAAGAGTCAAACTATTTGGGTACGAGTTGCTTTAAAAGCTGCCACTTTTCCCTGGGCATAATCACACCAGTTACATTCACACAACATGTTTCAAGCTGGGGAGAAAATGTAGGATGATATCCCACTCCAATGCATATAGGACTGTGCATCCGTTTTCTATAGGATTCCTTCGCATCGTTGGCCATCCATTAGTACATACAGAGTGCAAGACTTTTCATCTTAAACTAGACATCAGTTTGCTCTCAAAGCTAAGGGCAGTTGTGTTTGTGTCTGGTGGTCAGTCTCTGCATTTAAGCAGGTGCAGGAAGAGAACAGCCCTTGCTAACTATAAAACCAAGTGAGTTCATACACAATAGTAAGTAGAATTACCCACCTTTATTTCTCTACAACCTATGTGCTTTTGGAGAATGCCCACAACTATTGAAAGGAAACAAGGGATCTGTCAGAAACTCACTTGAAAATATTAACCACAATAAAGGGCAGCCATTATACATTCAATAAGATTTCCAGACAAATTTCTGGTGATGTTTATAATGATTCCCTTAGGTAGGGCTTTCATTCCAATCGAAGTTCAGAATTTCATTTTTGGGAAAATGGCTTGAAATAATTGAGCACCATAATGAGGCAAAGCTATGTAATTCAGGTTGGTAAAAGCAGTATTTTAGAAAGACACACAGCTCAATAAATAGAAAATAAAAGCATGTGGGTGAAATATCTTGAGAATTAAAGGTGAAGGGAAAAAAAACAGAAAAATTGGTTATGCCAGAAAATGGTCAGGAAACTAGGATTTGACTTGCATGATAGTGGACACCAACACTTACACTGCATTGTTCGATTCCTATGTAAGGAGTGAACAGCACGTGTATACACTGAAACGCTGTGGGGATTAATGTGTGCTTAAAGTCTTACAAAGAACCCAGATGAAAGACTCTGTGTGTAAACAAAGCATTTGCATTGTTTAATTTCACCGAGGCTAAAAATTCAACAATACCACAAAAAAGCATCTGTCTCTGTGAAGGAACTTGAACTTCAAAGAAAGAGAGCCAAGTGCTTAGCATAACGGACACATCCTAAATTTCCCTGTTCCAGATTTCCTTGAAGGCTGTGATTTTTTTTTCTTTTAAAACGCCCTGGATCTGAAACAGCTAAAGAACATTCTCTCCTTATAAAGGTGGTTTGTTCTGAAATTACAGACCAGTTCGGCCTCTTCCTTCGCTTCTCTATGATGCAACAGCACACTCCTTCGGAGGTGTGGAGGGAATGTGCTATACTGGTCAGACCCTTCTCGGGCATATCCAAGGCACTCAGATTTTCATGTGGGGATAATTAACAGGGAAATATAAAATAGAAAAGTTCAGGGATCTTAGTGTAGACTTAGGTTAGTGTTGTCCTAGCTTGTGTTATGACAACACTGAAGCCTTTTCCTTTGTCATTTGGCCAGTGGTAAGACCGTAAATGTGCAACCACAGGTAGAACTGTTGTCTACGGTTTACACGGGCTCAGAGTGATGACCTTGACCACCGTGGGGCATGTCACTGACGTTTTTCAAGGGCATCTGTGCTGGCTGATGTTCTCAGTTGACGTTCCCAATAGGAAGGGACTCTTCCTAAGAGGAGTTTACCCAGATAAGTGGAGAAACCAAAGAGAATAAACCACCAAAAATAACAGACCACAAAGAGGGTGCAGATGGAAAAAAGTCAGACCGAAGAAGCAGAAAGCCACATTATTATATAAACATTTCTGTTAACTAGTAAAGGCAGCAGCCAGCCTTTTCTGGTACAAACTAGAGGAAAACAGAACCTTCTGCAGAAATTACTGAGGCACTATCTGAGTGCACAAAGTTGAGGAACCATAGGTGATTTTAAGTTCTTTGAAGCAGGAAGCGGATGTCCCCAGAAGGGGTATGGGGCATGTAGAGGAGGTTTGAGAGGAGCAGAGGACAGGTTCTTCTCTTCAACACAGGGGATGAGGGGCATCTCTAAATTCTTAGGGGAGAGAAGAGTAAAGTGACATAAAACTCTCTTAAACTTATAAACCATCACTTTTAAGTGTAGATCTCAATAGAGAGTATAGTCTAGGCCTTTTCACAAATCTGATAAGATCCTGTTTAGATGCAAGGACACATGAAGTGGGTGGTGCCTCCCCAATTATTCAAAGGAGATTATGGTGGCGGGGTGGGTGGGGGAGACTAATCTAGGCAAGAAACACTCTTATGGAGTTCTTTTAATGAGGTACACTTCTGAGTGAAAGAGCTCAATGTTTGAGGAAGGTCCCTCTTCTCTTTTCTCATCTGTAAAATAACTGAAAAGTAGCCCCCATTTCATAGGAGTATTGTGGAGACCAGATGAGAAATGCACATAAAGTCTAGCAAACAAAGAGTGTTTAGTAAATGTTTATGATTATTCACCATCGCCCCTCACACACAGGCATGTTTGTGTGAGCCCCTATACAGAGACACCCAAAGGAGACATAATCCAGTTTTTAAAAAATAAGAGTCTCGGAAAAGAAACTGCAGATCAGAAAGCAGTGTGTAATTGGTTTTGGAAGAGGAAGTATCATTTTTCTCCTCCCAGCATACAACAGATCGCGTTACTATATTCAATGATCCATGAAGATAGATACAAAGATAATAAACTGGCTTTTTTTTTTTTTTTTCCTTTCAATTTTGAAGAGAAAGTTTCTGCCTGTGAATGGTGTCTAATTAATTTGTGGGGGCAGGAAGGCATTTTTATTCCCTTAATGTGTATTTTTCATTTATATGGATTCCATCGCATATGCAACTACATAAAAAGGTTAGTAAACAGTCCCACAAGAGTGTTTTAACGCTAACATTTCTATCCTGGTTACGTTAGCAGTGATAACATATTTTCCGGAGTGTGTTACTCACATCACACATGACTCTTAGAGGACTGTGCCCATTTGTAGCAGGAAAACTTGGTAGCATATGAGTTGGAGTTAGTTTGGAAATGTTTTTGCTTTCTCCCAGATGTCCCCTGGCTTTTTATTACTGCTATACCTTTTGGCAAAATCTTTTCTCTGCTCCTGTGTTTTCTAATCCTTTATCTTCTCTGACTCTCTGCCAAAGAAAGAGTCCGGTTACATTTGAGATTTGGAAGCAATTACAGTCCACGTGCTCCCTGTTAAAGTGGCCGGGGAAAGGGTGCAGTTGGGAGGCTGCAGCTCTGTCCTGACGAATGGTCTCCCGTTTTCATTCCCTTTTGGTAAAGGGAAGCACTTTGGCAAGCACTTGTTGGTGGTTGCTCAGGGCATACTAAGTTAATGGTGTCAAGACTGTTTCTGACAGCACAACATTTCTACCCAGCATCTTTTGCCTGTCTTTTACAAATACCTGCCTGCCTTGCAGAATTTGAAAAGTTGGCCGCAGTCATTGCCAAGTGTGAACCAAAATGACAGTTGCAAGTTTGTGGACCATGGTTTGACGTGGGCCACAGGGAAATGCTGAAGCTGTTTGAAGGTGCCAGGCTGCTTCATGTGTGTAAAACTGTGCAGCCAATAATCCAGGTGTTCAACTTGGATTGACCCCAACAGAGGATGTCTACATTTATAGTCTTTGCTCGATTTTTTTCAGCTGGGTAAGAAAATTGGCCAGCTTACTTAAATTACAAGCATAGCAGGTGGTCAAAAGAAGTTTATTGGAACCCTACAGAATCGGTGTCACTGAAAGCAATAATTTTATTCAGCCTTCAATCGACCTGTTTGTGGTTTCTCACTGTGTCACATAGCTTTCTGAATTTCTTTCAAGATTTGTACAGATTTTACAATGCTTAATTAAAAGAGCATTATATTCCTAGGCTGTTCATAGTCATAGGTACCTGGGCATAAAGAAGGTTCCAAAGGTCCTAGTGGAACCATAATGATTTGATTTTATAGAGCCTTGCCAAAGCAAAATTAAACGGAAATAAATACAAGAATGGGGTGTTTTTTATTTTTAAGGAGAAATCACTCACAAGTTCTACTGTTAAAGATGTTCTATGGAAACATTGCCCTGCTATCACAAAAGAATGATGACAATGAACATTTATTGATTTCTCACTGAGATTCAGAATAAATGCCAGGTACTTCCATGCATTGAGTCATTTGAGCCCATGATGGGAATACTTTGATTATCCTCATTTTGTATATTAGGAAGCAGGCTGGCAAGAGTCAGAGAAGGAAAACAAAGTTATGTCTGCCTAGCTTAGTGCCTATAGACTTATACACTGCCTCTATGCCCCAGAGAAAGTTCTAGAGGCCTGTGGAGAAGGCATGAGTGACCATTCTAGTATCATGCACTGAGTTCTGCTTCAGAACCACAATCGTTGTTCTGGTAAATCAATACCAGTATTTTCTCAACATGCAGCTAAATCACCATCCCTTTGATGTTATGATTGAGGGATCCATGATTTATTACCCCCACTTTATTTACAAGCAATAGGTCGGCACACACAGTTGTCTTTATCAAAGAGAAGAAATAGTGAAGAAAATAGACTGATGGACCATGAGTCATGAGACCTGGGTTTTGACTCACTGTTCTACTAATTAACTGTGTGCCTTTGGGCAAGTCACTCTACTTTATTTATTTATTTGTTTTTTAACCTCAGTTTCGGTTACATTTGTCTACAAGATAGGACAAGACTATCTGTGGTTGAATTTTTACTTGGCAGAAAAAATTGCATGACTTTCTACTTCCAGACACTGTAGGAATCGGGGACATGGGAATTTAGCTAGCTTCCCCTGTGGTGTTCACTCAATTCTGGCCATATTAGACCTCAAATTCTCTGGGGCAGGATCTATGATCGCTTAACTATTTTTTTGGAAGGATTGATAAGACCATCTTTTTGGCAATGTTATTTGATAATGACAGAAATAAATCGTGGGGGTAGAGAGCAGTAAAGTATATATGAAAAGACAATTTTAGACCTCAGACAACAGGCAACTCATGACACAAATTCATGAGAAAAGGGAAACCAATGAGGTGAATCCTGTGTTTTCAGGGCAGGTTTCATTCCGAGGCTTCTTCTCTTGGCTTGCAGATGACATCTGTCTGTGGCCTTATGTGGTCTGTCCTCTGTGTATGTTTATGTCCTAATCTCCTCTTTTTACAAGGATTTCAATTATATTGGATCAGGGCCTAACTTAATGACTCATTTTAATTTAATTCCTCTTTAAACAACTTATGTCCAGCTATACTTACATTCTGGAATGGCAAGGTGAAGACTTCAACATATGAATTCAGAGGGGAGAGACACAGTTTGGCTCCTGACACAGAGTATGAGGTATCGGGTGGGCTTTGGAATAATATTGAGTGAAGGGAGATTTACGTAGGCAGGCGTGGGCAGTGTTAGGAAGAGGAACAAGGGATGATGAGGAATCTGATAGGAAGCTGTTTGTCTCCTTCAGACCTGCTGATAATCTATCAAGGGAGAGCTGGTTTCCTGAACCAGTGGCTTCATGATAGGATCTGTGGGCACTGGGGACCTGTCCTCCAGGGAGGAGGACATATTCTTACCTTCCTCTCCTCTCACTTATGAATTTCTTGCTCACATTGGCCTAACTCAGTATGCAGCTGAGAGTAAGGGCAACGAGGGGAGGCAGTGGTTCAGGGTTGGCACCCTCTAGAGCCCAGATCTTGAGAGAGACAAGCAGGCAGCAAAAAAGGGAGCAAAAAAAGAAATGACCATGCCTCCAGTTTGTAATGCTGAGAGACTTCATTGTGAATCGATTTCCATTTTATTGAATCCTTTTTCTGCATCTGTTGAAAAATAATCCTTTTTTTTTTTCTTTAACGCAGTAAGTTACAAATAATTAGTTTCCTGTTTTTCTAGGATAAATCCAACATGGTCATAATATATGACCTGTTATATTTATTGCTGGTTTTGGGTGCTAATGTTCTGTAGAGCATTCTTCCATCTGTACTCATGAGTGAGACTGGCATTGTGATTTTCTTTGTTGTACTTCTCTTGATTAAATTTGATAACAAGGTACGGTTGGCCTCTGAACATGACTTTTGATCATTTTCCTCTCTCCCTCTCTCTCTCTCTCTTTTATTACCAGGAAGAACTTGTATGAGCTTGGAATTATCTGACCTCTAAATGACAGGATTCTCTAGTAAAGCTATGTAGATCTAGTAATTCCGCGTGTTGGGGAAATTTTATCTACTGATTCAGTTTCTTTAAAGGATATAGAAATGTGTCTCTTGAATAACTTTTAATAAGTTGTATTTTTTACAGCATTTACCTATTTCACTCAATGTTTTCAAATATACAAAAGGTCATTCGCTCTGTTTTTAGTTTTGTATTTAGATTTATATATCATTTGTTAGTAAATGTCTATATTCCTAATAATGCTTTTTGCTTTGAGCTCAATTTTGCCTAATAACTTCATTAGTAATTCCCTGGTCATTTTTTCCATCTTTTGACTTTAGTATTTCTGCTTCTTTAAATGATGGGTATGTCTCTTCTGAACAGCATGTATCTGGATTTCTAAAACTATTTGCTGAGTAATAAATCATGAGTATATTGCTCAATGATTTCTCTCTCAACTGAGAACTAGACTCTTGTGTAACCAAGACTCAAAAGAAGAAAGAAAACCCTACTGCTTGGCCAGATCCCGCATCTGTCTCCTTTTCCAGTCTTGTCTTCCTTTTCCTCTCACCAAGGGCGACCACTATTCTCACTTCTAACCTCATGGATAAGTTTTGCCTGTTTTTGTGCTTTATGTAGATGAAATTATACATTATACTATCTTTCATGTCTGCCCTCTTTTACTCAACATGTTTGAGAGATTCATCCATCTTGTTGCATATAATTGTAAATTTTTCAATCCCACTGTATGGGATTCTATTGTATAAAATATACCACACGTTATGTCTCCATTCTCCTGCAGAATGAGTGTTTGAGAAGTTTCTAGGTTTTGGCTCTTATGAATATGTTGCTCAGGAAACTTTAGTTTATGATTTTCTGTGAAGTAATATTTCCATTGGGTATATACTAAGGCTTAATTCATGCCATTTCTTCTCAATATTGATATATTTATATTAATTTTCCCCTTATTATGTGCCTCTTATTTGTACCATTTTGACCTGTTTCTTTTTCTTTTCTTCCTCACTTTGTTTTCAATTATTTGAGATTGTTTTTCTTTTTCCATTTTCTCTCCTCTGCTTGTTGGGAAGTTATATATTCTATATCCATTCTTCTTCTGGCCTCCCTGGCTTTTTTTTTAACACATATGCTTAGTATAACACATTTTATCTCTACTCTTCCTTTGAATAATAAAAGAGTTCATTTTTTCCATATCCCCATGCAGTTTACAAGCTCTCCTTGTTCAGCTTTTTATTTTGATTATCAGTCAACTATAAAACATTGGAAATTTTTATTGGTTTGCATTCTGTCAATATTTGCTTGGTATTATCTACATATTTACCAATATATTTGTCAATGGTTTCTTTTATTGTGCCATAGACCTCCTATCTAGCATAGTTTCCTTGTGCTTAAAGTACATCCCTTAAAATTTCCTTTTAAGAGTTCTTTTGGCAGTGAACTCCTTAGGTTTATGACTGTTTACAAAATGCTTTGATTTTCCCTTCAGGTTTGAAAGTTTGCTCATGTCTGGTTCTTGTCTGACAGAGTGTTTTCTTTTTGTTGTTGTTGTTGTTGTTGTTTTTTGGATTGGGTAATGGTTTCTTTTTCTTTTTTTTTCTTTCTTTTTTTTAATAATTTTTTATTTTTTTTAATTAATTAATTAATTTATTTATATTTTATTTTATTTTATTTTTTTTAATTTTTTATTTTTTATAAACATATATTTTTATCCCCAGGGGTACAGGTCTGTGAATCACCAGAGTGATTTCTAAGTGACAGAGTGTTTTCTAAGCGGAATACATTAATGTTTTTTACCCTCTTCTGGCTTTTATTATTACCCTTGAGAGTAGGCTGACATTGCTGCTTCTGACAGTGGGCTGTTAATTATCTCTGGCTACTCTTTTCCTCTGGTATTGTGCAGTTTCACTATGAGACATCTGAGACTAGATTTATGTGTATTTATCCTATTTGAAAATCAAGTGGCTTTCAGGTTCTTGGGATTGGTATACTTCAATAATTCTTGAACATTCTGTAATTATTTCCTTGGATATTGCTTTTTGAAGATTCTATGAGCTCTTCCAGAAACTTAGATGAAATCCATGTTTATCTTCTCACTCTACTTGTGTGCCTCTTAACCTCCCTTTCATAATCTCCTGAATGGCACTTTAGATTATGTATTTAGATTTATATTCAGATTTATCAGCTATCTCCTCAGTTCTGTCTAACCCGCTGTTTAATCCTTCAAGTATTTAACTTCAGTTATGTATTTAATTCCTGGTGGTTCTATTTAACTCATTTTGAATCTTCCTAGTGTTTATAATTTCTTGTTCCCTGCTATATTTTCAAATTATTCTCGTTTCTTTAAATATAATAATAATAATGTCATTTTGTGCTTTGTGTTTTATTTTTATTTATTTAGGGTTTTTCTCGTATGTAAGTGTTTTATATTACATGTATCTGAGGTTCGGGAGGGCTATTTAACCTAGATTTCAACCATTGTATCTTTTTGTGTGTGCATGTTTTACAAATTTTGACTGTGGGCTGTTCATGCTCTTCGGATTTTTTTCTTTTCTTTTTTAAAAATCATGTTCAGTTAGCCATTATATGGTACATAATTAGCCCTTGATGCAGTGTTCAGTGATTCAATGGTTAAGTATAACACCTAGTGCTCATCACAGCACATGCTCTCCTGAATGCCCAACCCTGTTACCCCCTCCTCCTACCCTCCTCCCTTCTGATACCCGCAGATTGCTTCTCAGGGTCCATAGTATCTCATGGTTCAACTCCTTCTCTGATTTGTCCCCCTTTGGATTTCCCTCCCTTTCCCTATGGTCTTCTGTGCTATTGCTTATATTCCATATATGAGTAAAGCCATATGATAATTGTCTTGCTTCACTTAACATAACCCCCTCCAGTTCTACCCATGTCAATGCAAATGGTGGGCATTTGTCATTTTTGATGGTTGAATAATATTCCATTGTGTATATGTATCATGTCTTCTTTATCCATTCATCTACTGAAGGGCGTCTCAGCTCCTTCAACAGTTTGGCTGTTGTGGACATTGCTTCTATGACCACTGGGGTGTATGTACCTCTTCTTCTCACTACATCTGTATCTTTGTGATAAATACCCAGTAGTACAATTGCTGGGTCATAGCGTAGCTCTATTCTTAACATCTTGAGGAATCTTCATACTGTTTTCCAAAGTGGCTGTACCAACTTGCATTCCCACCAACAGTGCCAGAGAGTTACCCTTTCTCCACATCCTTGCCAACATTTATTGTTTCCTGTTTTGTTAATTTTTGCCATTCTAATTGGTATAAGGTGGATTCTCATTGTGGTTTTGATTTGTATCTCCCTGATGGCTAATGATGTTGAACATTTTTTCATGTGTCTGTTGGCCATTTGTATGTCTTTTTAAGAGAAGTGTTTGTTCATCTCTTCTGCCTATTTTTTGACTCGGTTATTAGTTTTTTGAGTGTTGAGTTTGAGAAGTTCTTCATAGATCTTGGATATAAGCCCTTTATCTTTAATGTCATTTGCAAATATCTTCTCCCATTCCGTGGGTTGCCTCTTAGTTTTGTTAACTGTTTCTTTTGCTGCAAAGAAGCTTTTTATCTTGATGAAATTCCAAAAGTTCATTTTTGGGTTTGTGTCACTTGCTTTTGGAGATGTGTCTTGAAAGAAGTTACAGTGGCCAATGTCAAAGAGGTTACTGTCTGTGTTCTCCTCTAGGATTTTGATGGATTCCTGTCTCACATTGAGATCTTTCATCCATTTTGAGTTTATCTTTGTGTATGGTGTAAGGGAATGGTCCAGTTTCATTATTCTATATGAAGCTGTCCAATTTTCCTAGCACTATTTATTGAAGAGACTGTCTTTTTTCCATTGGATATTTTTTTTCCTGATTTCTCAAATATTAGTTGGCCATAGAATTGAGGGTCCATTTCTGGAGCCTCTCTTCTGTTCTGTTGGTCTCTGTGTCTGTTTTTGTGCCAATACCATGCTGTGTTGGTGATCACAGCTTTGTAATAGAACTTGAAGTCAGGCAACGTGATGTGCCCAGTTTTGTTTTTCTTTTTCATGCTTCCCTTGGTGACTTGGGGTCTTTTCTGGCTCCATACAAATTTTAGGATTTTTTGTTCCAGCTCTTTGAAAAATGCCCATGGTATTTTAATAGGGATGAAACTGAAGGTGTAAACAACTCTGAGGAGGATAGCCATTTTAATATTTATTCTTCCAATCCATGAGCATGGAATATTTTTCCATCTTTTTGTGTCTTCCTCAATTTCTTTCATAAATGTTCTGTAGTTTCTAGAGTATAGATCCTTGACCTCTTTAGTTAGTTTTATTCCTAGGTATCTTATGGTTTTTGTTACTATTGTGAATGAAATTAATTCCTTAATTTCTCTTTCTACAGTTACATTGTTAGTGTATAGAAAAGCAACTGATTTCTATGCACTGATTTTGTATCCTGCCACATTGCTGAATTGTTGTAGGAATTCTAATAATTTGGGGGTGAAGTCTTTTGGGTTTTCCACATAAAATTTCACATCATCTGCAAAGAGGGAGAGTTTGATTTCTTCTTTGCCAATTTGGATGCTTTTTGTTTCTTTTCGTTGTCTGATTGCTGAGACTAGGAATTCTAGTACTGTTAAACAATAGTGGTGACCCAGCAATTGCACTATTGGGTATTTACCCTAAAGATACAAACGTAGTGATCTAAAGGGGCACATGCACCCGAATGTTTATAGCAGCAATGTCCACAATAGCCAAACTATGGAAAGAACCTAGATGTCCATCAACAGATGAATGGATCAAGAAGATGTGGTATATATACACAATGGAATACTGTGCAGCCATCAAAAGAAATGAAATCTTGCCATTTGCGACAACATGGATGGAACTAGAGCATATCATGCTTAGCGAAATAAGTCAAGCAGAGAAAGACAACTATCATATGATCTCCCTGATATGAGGAAGTGGTGATGCAACATGGGGGCTTAAGTGGGTACGAGAAGAATAAATGAAACAAGATGGGATTGGGAGGGAGACAAACCATAAGTGACTCTTAATCTCACAAAACAAACTGAGGGTTGCTGGGGGGAGGGGATTTAGGAGAAGGGGGTGGGATTATGGACATTGGGGAGGGTATGTGCTTGGGTGAGTGCTGTGAACTGTGTAAACCTGGTGATTCACAGACCTGTACCCCTGGGGATAAAAATATATGTTTATAAAAAATAAAAAATTAATAAAAAAAAAAAACAATAGTGGTGAGAGTGGGCATCCCTGTTGTGTTCCTTATCTTAAAGGAAAATGATAATGATATTTGCTGTGGGCTTTTCATAGATTTTTTAAATGATATCGAGGAATGTTCCCTCTATCCCTATACTCTGAAAAGTTTTAATCAGGAACGGATGTTGTGCTTTGTCAAATGCTTTTTCTGCATCAATTGAGAGGATCATATGGTTCTTGTGTTTTCTTTTATTGATGTGCTCTACCATGTTGTTTGATTTGTGAATGTTGAGCCACCCTTGCATCCCAGTCATAAAATCCCTTGGTTCTCATGAATAATCAGAATGTACTGTAGGACTGTATTACCTAGGATCTTGTTGAGTATTTTGGCATCCATGTTCATCAGGAATATAGGTCTGTAATTCTCTTTTTTATGGGTGTCTTTGGCTGGTTTGGGATCAGAGTAATGCTGGTCTCATAGAAGGAGCTTGGAAGTTTTCCTTTTGTTTCTATTTTTTTGGAATAGCTTCAACAGAATAGGTATTATTTCTTCTTTAAATGTTTGGTAGAATTCTCCTGGGAAGCCATCTGGCCCTGGACTTTGATTTTTGGGAGATTTTTGATTACTGCTTCAATTTTGTTACTGGTTACTGGTTACTGGTTACTGGTTGCTGGTCTATACAGATTGTCTATTTCTTTCTGTTCATGTCTTGTTAGTTTGTAAGTTTCCAGGAAGGCATCCATTTCTTCCAGGTTACTTAATTTTTTGACATATTTACAACTGTTAGGTTTTCTTATTGGATTGATTCTTTAAGAATGATATAGTGTCCCTCTAGATCTGTTATTAGTCTGTGGTTTGATTCTAGTTTGTCAGGTATAAGAATTGCTACCCCAGCTTTCTCTTGAGGTATGAAATTCTATTTGGCATGAGAAATGGCTCTCCATCCCCTCACTTTCAGTCTGTATGTGTATTTAGGTTCAAAATGAGTCTCTTGTAGATAGCATATGGGTGTGTCCTGTGTTTGTATCCAAACTGAAACCCTGTGCCATTTCATGGGAGCATTTAGGCCATTCATGTTGAGAGTTACTACTGAAAGATGTGTGTTTATTGCCATCCTACTGTCTGTAGGATCCTATATCCCTTTTTCTATGGATTGTTTCTGTATACTTCTGGTCCATATTACCCTTGGGGTCTTTCTTCTTTTACAGAATCTCCCTTAGTATTTCTGTAGGGCTGGCTTGGTGGTCACATTATTCTTTCAGTTTCTGCTGGTCCTGGAAGCCCTTTTCTTCTCTATTCGTTCTGAATGACAGCCTTGCTGGATAAAGTATTCTTGGCTGCATGTTCTTCTCATTTAGTACCCTGAATATGTCTCGCCAGACCTTTCTAGCTTGGCAAATTTCTGTGAATAGGTCTGCTGTTATTCTGATGTTCCTCTTCTTTACATAAGGAATCTCTTCCCCCTAACTGTCCTTAAGATAACTTCCATGGTTCTAAGATTTGCCAGTTTTACTATTACACGCCAGGGCATTTGTCTGCTCTTCTTGATCTTTGCAGGGGTCTTCTGTGCCTCTAGGACATGAATGCTTGTTTCATTCCCCAGGTTAAGAAATTTCTCAGCTATGATTTGCTCAAATATATCATCTAGTCCTCTTTCTTTCTCCAGCTCCTCAGGGATCCCAAAATTATGACATTGGAACAATTCATGGCATCATTGATTTCTTTAATCATGTTCTCATGGATTTTAAGCTGTTTGATCCAGGCCACCTCTTATTCCTTCCTTTCTATCAGTTTATCTTCTAGATCACTAATTTGTTCTTCTGTCTCATTTATTCTAGCAGTATCTAGTTTATAATATTTATCTAGTTTATAATGTATCTCATTCCTTATATTTTTAAGTTCAGCCTGATAAGCTCTCATTTCTGCCCTTAGGGAGTCTATTTTACTGTTAATGGTTTTCTCAAGCCTAGCTATTGTCTTCATAATTGTTACTCTGAAGTCTATTTCAGACATTTTGCTTATATCCATATCCATTAGGTCTGCAGGAGAGACCATTGTTTCTGGGTCTTTTCTTTGTTGGGAGTTCCTCCTCCTATTCATTCTGTTGAGTTGTGGTTGAGGGGCTGTTCAGTCGAAAATATCAACCACAATCCAGGCAAGGTGCATCCTGGGAAAGTTCAATTGGAAACCACCATGAAAAAAACCCCAGGTGAAATGAAATCTAAGAATAAGATTTATGAAGTACAAAAGGAAAAAAAAAATCCACAAAACCACACACACACACACACACACACACACACACACACACACAAAGGTGGGAAGTAAGGGAAGGGGGCTATAATCCCTCTATGTGGGTGAGGAAGGATGTTTCAGTTCTTCTTGGGCGTATTTTGCTTTCTTTGTTAGAGAGCACTATTTCCCAGAGATAGAGGGAAATTAAAACTAGTGTATATATAAAGGTAGTATTGAAAAGGGAAAAAAAGACTACATTGAAACTTTATATATATATAAAGAAAAAAGTATATGTGTGAAAAGGTCAAGTTAAAAAGTTACTATGGAATATGTTGTATTAAACATCTACTTGAAATGATAAGTAGGTTAAAAAAAAAGAGAAGACATGAGAATTAAAAAAAAAAAAAAAGGAAAGAAAAGTTGTATCTAAAAAATGCACAGGCTGTGAGGCAACATCAGGAGCTTACTATTTCCCCTGGTGTTGGGGTTTTACAGTTTTTACGGGGACCCTTGGGTTGTTGTCCTCTTGTTTTTCCAGCGTGTCTTCTGGGGGAGGAGCCTGCTGCATTTTTTTCAGTCAGTTCTGCTTGGACAGAGTTGCCCTGCCCCCTATCCAAGGACTGGGCTCTGTGGAAACCAGTTTGCTGGGCTTTTGTTCTCTGGTGTCTTTTCAAGCCTTTTTGGAGGGGCAGAGCAAAGGAAGATGTCTACACCCCTACCTCTGGCTCAGAGGAGAGAAGCTATGGTCTCTCCTCTCTGAATCCTCTAGAACACATAGTCTCCCCTCTCTGTAAGGGCCACTGAAAACTGCAGCCTCCCATAGGCACTGCATGGCCCCAGCGATCTTCTCAGCGGTGGGCCCAGTCCCTTCTTTGTCTCTCCTTGCTGTGCCTCCAAAACTGTGAGCCATCCTGGCCACCCAGTCCCAGTATTTGCCCCTGAAGCCCCTGTGTTCTGTTTGAGTGCTCTTATTAGTCCCTTCCCACTCCACTGCTACTGTTCTCCAAGCTGTTGCTGGTCCCCAGGCACCTGGTGATTTTGCACTGGGGTATGCCTAGCTTCTGGTGGTCCCCTCCCCCTGCTGTTTATCCTCTGACATCTGTCCATGCAATCCCACCTCTGTCCTTTATACCTCTCAACTGATGGTCCTCTGCCCCTGTAGAGATCCAGACATATAATCTTACATTTCAGGCTGATTTCATGGTTGTTCACAGTGGCTTGGTAGATTATTTAGCTAAATTCAGGGACTGGTTGAAACAGAGTCACCCACTTGCTCCTACACTTGGATTTTTTTCGTGATACTTCTTTGAGTACTGAGATTATTTATATTTGGTTGTGTTAGTCATCTGGCCATTGTATTTCATCAGTCCAGTTAGGCTAGAATAGGTTAAATAACAAAAAATGCCCTAAATCTCAGTTTCTTAACATAGGTTAGGTTGATTTTTTTGTTTGTTTCATTTTGTTTTGTTTAGTAAAAGTTTGTTGTAAGTTCAGGGAACTCTCCTGGGCTTGTGATCTCCATCCAGGCCAACAGAGTCTCCTATATCTTGCAGATGTTTTATTTGAAATACATATCCATGGTGGTAAACTCTGCTGGGGAAGACAGAACTAGATCATGTCTCCTTGTCACCAGTTCTGCTTTTCTCCTGACCAGAAGAACCTTGTGTCTCATCTACTTATACTTGAATTGGTCAGAATTAGTCATGTGACCCTGACCAGGTACAAGGAAGCTGAAGAAGCTGAGGAAGCCCTTGGGATATCTGCAGACATCACTGACTGACACAACTAAATCCAGCAACACCTGATTTAAATTGTCCATTTGAAACATTTGCATCAAAAAAGGTAAATATGAAACAGCATTTGCTTGACAGTCACTTGGAAAAAAAAAAAGTTCTTATAAGAGATTTTTCTTTCATCTGGCACTGAGATTGAGAGAAGCATGGTGTCATGCTGTCCTCTTTGGCAGGGAAACATTTCTTACTTGTTTTCTCTAACACTTAGAAAGCACTACATTTTGAAGTTCAGGTTTATGTGGAGCTCCTCTATTAGCGTCCCTAAACATCTCCTATCTCCTGTATCATGTAGCATGTGCAGGCAACCAAATCCAGTGGAAAACCTAAATCTTTACGGTTTGGCAGCTAACCTCAGGTCAAAGTTGATTTTGCCTTTCCAGTTACCCCCTAAGAGTCCTGCTTACAATTTCTTTTGTGAGATCAGTAGATTCCTTATGTTTTTGACAGCTCAACTATACATTTAAGATGATGCTTTAAATTTTTCCTCAACATTTTAACTGTTTCCATCAAGGGCATCATTCAGGCTATCTAATCTGCCATATTATCATAAACAGGAGTCCAGGAGTGATAGAGTTTTAAATTATTTAGTATATTCTTAGTCATATATTATTTAATTTAAACCTATAATGTCCCCTTAGTTAAAACCAGGAAGAATTAAGTGTATTAAATTTGAAATAAAACTTAATGAGTAACTTAAAAATGACCATTTTTCTGCAACTGCTCTTTAAGATGACTTATAATAACTCTATAAGTTGCATTCTTTTTGTCAATTAGTATAAAGGTATAAAATCACCTTTAATATTTCAAAAATCTATATAAAAGGGAGAGAATATGAGTAACTTTCATTTGAATTTTCATTTAATAATACCAAATAGTTTTCATTTCTTTAATGTTAATTATCCAAAAAACGTGATTGAAAACCCTTTTGTCTTATCTGATTGTTTGAAGTAAAGCAGATACATAAAAATAGGGCAGTTGATTTTTTTGTAAAACAAAAATGAAATAATTAAAGATATAATAACATTTTTGTTGATTTCAATGCAAGAAAACTACCAAACTTACATTACACTTTTATACTTACTAAAAGCAAATATAACATCCTTTAAAATAAATTTGTCAGTAAATCATGCATTTCTCCTGATTTAAATCTAATTAAATCATATTCATCTCCAATTACCTGTGAAAAGTCATGTTTAATGTTTTTATATATTGTAAAACTCAATTTATGAATTTTTACTTTTACTTTTATTTTCCATTTTATTTTAATTTTTTACTTGAGTATAGTTGACATACAATTTTACATTCGTTACAGTGTACAACACAGTGATTCGACATCTCTATATGTTATGCTATGTTCACAATCTAGAATATTTTAATTTACTCATGCTTAATAAATTTCACGGCAGAAAAAAACACAAATGATTAAAGCGATTCCTATGGAGTTCAGAGGATTATGGATAACAACAGAAAGAGTCTAAGAACTCAAACAGAATGGAAAAACTGTTGTCCTTGAGTCCAGGTGAAATTGAGAACAGGGAAAGTGAATGCCTTCCAGTCGGGAGCAACAGGGGGCAAAGAGAGTTGCTGAGTCATCCTAAAGGTGGGAAATGAAATTGTCTTCACACCCACAGGGACAATAAGATAACTCAGGTGTTAGACCTGAATTGACTGCACTGTATCTTGATCTAGTCTCTTATTTTCCTAAGACTTTATTTTCCATGGTGGGGTGAGGGAGGGGAAAAAGTGGGAGGGTGGGTGTATGTGGGGGAATCCAGCATCTGGCAAGCCTATTCTCATTTCTGCTCTTTACAATAGACACCTTCCCCTGCCCCTGCTTTAATTTTCTTCCAGCTTTAATGAGCTATAAGTGACACACATTTTATAAATTTAAAGTGTAAATGTGTTGATTTGATAGATACTATAATATGATTACCACTATAGCATTAGCTACTCATCAAGTCACATAATTACCATTTCTTTTTTGTGATTGGAACATTTAAGATTTGCTCTTGCAGCAACTCTCAAGTCTGACAGTCTTGTTAACTATAATCACAAATGTTGTGCTTTGGAAATACCCAGAGCTTTTTCTTCCAGTTGGAAATTTGTTCTCTTTGACCAACATCTCTGCCAGCCCTTGGTAACTACATATAAGTGACGTCATACAATATTTGTCTTTCTCTGTTTGACTCATTTCATTTAGCATAATACACTAAAGGTCCATCCACATTAGATGCCCATTTCTTTAATTTAACCCAAGTGTGTCTTACTGGTTTTGTTTTTTGTTTTTTGTTTGTTTGTTTGTTTGTTTGTGTGTGTGTGTGTGTGTATGTGTGGTAAATCTAAGAAAAGCTTAGCAGAAGTTAAAAGAATCAGATCTACGCAGAAAGTTTAAAGGAGGCCAGATAAAAGAAAAACCAAAACCATGAGCCAACAGGCTTGCTTGCAGCATGATTGTTTACTGAATTGTTAGATGCATTGTTTAGTCAAAAGGAAGGACTTTTCTTCAGGTGTATTGGGTGCCTGGCATGGAAATTAGCAACCATTGCAGACTCTGGTAGCAGAGTTGTCTTCTTAAGCCAAAAGGATATTTAAATGAGACCCAAAGGGAAAACGAAGGTCTATTAAATCTTCCCATAGTGCAGTACCAGTTACTCCAAGATTTCTGTAAATAATACAGATTTATTAAAACTCATCAATTCTATCATATACATATAGTCTGGTAAAGCTGCCTCCCTAAGCTTCCTTCATTTGTTTCTAAACTTTCTTTTTAAATTTGTTTTTGTTTTTTTATTATGTTCAGTTAGCCAGCATGTTTCTAAATTTTCTACAGAATGTTCAGTTGTTTGCTAGTCTGAGGATGAGCCATGGTTCATCAGGGGACCCCTCATGAAGGGATTTTGTAAAGGCCTTGTTTGTGTTTTCGGGATAAGGGTTGTCAAGGGAAAGTAACCCTTTAAAAAATGGTTATTATTTAAATTTTTCATGTACTCCTTACTCTGCCATATTGCATGGAAGGACACATTCCTTGTGCTAACAGGAGGTACTGCTTTAGGAAAGGCTGTTATGAATAGTTAGGTACATGAGAAAATCCTGTATAGAAAGTGTTTCTCACTATTTTCCCAATATTTCTAAAGTAAATAGATTTTTTTTTTCAACTTTTAATGGCATATACAAATTGGAGGAGATCCAGATTTGCTCAAAAATGATCTCTTCATGAAACACCGTGCACAGAATCCCATTGGCATGGCTGAATGTTTACATTAATCAATAATATTTGGACTTATCAAAAATGAGAAAGGGAAGGAAATGACTGGAATCCAGTTAGCTATATGCTACTGTGGTGATGAGATGTGACTCAGGTGTCAGCTGTTTGCAGTCTGTACCTTCTCTTACCTGCGAAAACAAAAATTCCTTCCAGGTATTAGAAACGCAGGATCTAGACCAGTGTTGTTCAATAGAAATATAATGTGAGCTACATAGATAATTTTACATTTTCCAGAAGTCCCATGCAAAATAAAGTAAAAAGAAACAGGAGAAATTAATTTTTAATACTATATATACTTAACAATAAATCCAAAACACCATTTCAACATATAATCAATATAAAAATATTAATGAGATACTTTGCAATCTATTTTTGCTCTGTGTTCAAACTCCATTGTTCATTTTACATTTCAGCATATCTCAGTTCTGACTAGCCACATTTCAAGTGTTTAGTAGGCACATGTAGCTGATGGCTACCATATTGGATGGTGGGGTCTAAACCCTGAGTCTAGACTTTGTCTTCCACTGGTTCCAGTGGAATCATTATGGCTTAGGTTTCTCTCTTACAACCTGCCTTTCTGATATAAACAATGAGTTTCCAGCTTGGATGAAGGTTAAGTGCCTTTAAGGCTAGGGAACCAGAAGATACAATTAACCCAGTCAGCTTGGACCACTTTGGTATAAAAGCTATCAGAAGCCCATAGCTCATGTGCAGAAACATTCACACATTTGCTTTGCAGCTATGGTCTTTGAAGCTTTTAAAATTTCTCTGCCCAACCTCCTGACTCTAGCTGTCCAGGCCCCTGCCTGTGCTGGGTTTCCCATATGTCTGACAATAGGAATGTATTCTTTTCAAGAACTTTGTCAGATTTTACTTCCTTTATTTTAATTCTTGATGTTTTATGGGTTGTTATCCTCCTGTCATGCATTACCTCCTCACCTCTTGCTAATTCTTGATTTCCCTGGTCAGTTTCCTGGCACCCTGAGACAATCTCTGACATTCCCATAATACTTTCATTGGGGCAGAACCCTCCCCCCGCTCAGTTTTCTAGCCAGTTTGGCAGAACAGAGGAAAGAAATGTAGATAGATAAAGCTGTTTATTAGATTCAGCAGTCTGAATAGCAGCCAATACAGTGCAGGCTCAAGCAAGATAGAAGATCCTTTCTTTCTTCTGTAACATCCAGAATTAGGTGGTTCAGCACGGGTAGAGGGGTTATGCTCCATGAGAGTGCTGGAAGATTTTCTGTTGCTGTCATCTCTAGGATATTGACTTTTCCCCCACATGGGATTATTTTCAAGAGCAGCATGATCTAGGGGGAAGAAATAGAAATGATTAATTCTTCAAGGATGCAACATGGAAATTGCTTTCAGAATTTCTTTTCACATTCTTGTGGCCAGATTTTAGTCACATGGTTATAACTAGCTGCATGGGATATCGGGATAAATGGGCTTTATTCTAGGTGGTCTCATACCCAACTAGAAATGGAAAGTTCTATTTTTCTGAGAAAGAAGGGAAGAGTGAGTGTTAAGGAACAGTGCAGCCTCTTTCTTACATAGGGTATGTGTTCTGCCATAGGCTAGCTGGTGATACAGAATGTACAGCACTTTTCAGTAATTGTAGAACAGTGACCATCTCAGACAGATGGGGAAATGCATGAAGAGATGCCAGGTGTAAATGAAGGCAGTGGCTCCTTATGATCCCTGGAGGCTGAATGGGTGGAGTAGAAAAGGATGAAAATGAGGGCCAAAGAGACTTAATGTGATAGAAGAAAAATCTCATTGACCATGGAGTAACCCTGCAGTGGACTAATAGACTCTAGTCAACCATTAGTTCTTGCTCCTTTGGCATTCCTAAGTTTAACCTTTTTTCACAGAATCATCTAGCTATTTTATCCTATTCCAGTCAGTGGAATTTGTATATCATGGTCACCACCATATGCTTAGGGAGAAGGGAGGGAAGTGACAATGTGGTGACAGAAAAGAGAAGAGGAAAGAAGTTGGTGTGCATGATCAGTTGACAAAAAATATATGAAAACTTTTCATCTTGAGAAAAACAAAAGCTGCAACAGACTCTGGGGGTAATACTTTGTTGGAGGGGGAGAGTACTCTGGTAGAACATTCCAGAATAAAGGTCCTGTGTGGTGTTACTCTTTGTCACACAGCAGCGTCGCTTATTGCACCATCTTCAACATCTTAGGGTGAACTGTAACATGAAGGGGCACATGAAGAAGGGACCACAAATGCGCTCCTTTGCCCTCTCACCCTGGGTTCTGTGCACCTTGTGACCATAAGTAGAACTGGTTTTCTTAGTGGAAGGAAAGCCTGTCTTCCCTAATGGGAGTTACCACCAGGGAAAAATGACATCCCAGGGACTGGAGCCAGAGCAGGTGCTGAGGGCACCCTCTCATCAGAATGCACCCTCCTGTTTGCCATCAGACCTGTCTGCGGGGGCCCTTCTCCCCTCCTGCAGCAGCTGTGGTTTCCATAGTACCGCTGGACTCTTTCCGTGTCTGGTTAAATTGATTCCACTGCCGTGCCAGCGAGACGAGGCCACCTTGCCAAGATTGACTCCTGTGAAAGCAGCTCTTTTCCTTTTCTAGATGTAATGAGTTGGAATGATGCCCACAGGGCTCTTCCCTGGGTGGTCCCCCCCCCACCCCCCGCCAAATTTGGTGGACTTGGGTGCCTCTGATATGTTGCTTTGCCCGTCTGCTGATTATCTTGGCTTGCTCTGATGTGGCCTTCTGATAATCAAAGAAGCCAAAAATAGCAGTTGTGAGGCATGGGGGTTGGTTGATTTCTTGTACACTGCGGCAGATTGCAGACTGAATGGAGCCCGGCATCAAGCGATGGTCTTCTTGGTATTATTCAACCACCCACTCAGAAAGCAAAAACTACTGTCACAGTCACTCTCTGTCCCTGAGATGTGATGCAGCTGTGGACCTCAGGAAGGCTCAACATCTCTCTGACTGTGAAGTACATTTCGGACACTGGTCTCCTCCAGGTATCTGGAAGCTTTCTTCACGTCATCCATTAACCTCTGGAAAATCTCTTTAATATCCATGTCCACCCCTACCCATGATTTACACGCCATTTAGTGAGATGGAAATCAGTTATTGGCTTGGCTCAACACTATTCTGATATCTCTAATAGATGCGTGGCCTCATTTGGAATATTCTTTGGTTTAGGCTGTGTATGAGCCCATCTGAAGATTACGACTCTGTTTGGCCCAATTCTATACACACAGAAACTTAAATGCTCAAGTTTTTGCCCCGGAAAAGGCTCTCTTGTGTATGTGGCTTGCCAGGTTAGGCAAAAGGGGGCACATCCTCCAGATTGGCAAATTTAGAAGTCCAGAGAAGGAGCAGTAGAAAGTTTAGATAAGCTACTCATCTTTCCAAGGGACATAAATCACTGGCTTTGGCCCATTATTAAAGAACAAGTTGCCCTGGGAATGTCAGAGCTAAAATATATTAGTTAATAATAAATTCCAGTGACTCAGATGGATGACATTATTTACTGTCAGGTAAAAAAAAAGTAACTCAACCACCACATTTCCCTCAGCTAAAGCCTTAGATCATCCAAAGTTGGAAGGAGCTTACTCTTCAATTATAAAAGTTTTCTATGTTACGAGCAATGCTTGGAACTGTCCCTCTGTATATCAGTTCTATTACTTAATAAAGCATAAATCAGTGTAGAGGTTTTGCTAAGCCCGAGGACCTGCACATCTAAACTGATTTGTTTTTCATTATGTTTTGTATTTTTCAGGTAGTTCCTGGCACTTTGGCTTTCTACTTTTTCACATTTGTGTCTCTACTCATGTGAGGATAGCATGGAAAGATGTGGCTGTGGGTTTCCAGTGGGAGAACTGGGCTCTCCAACTCTTAGTGTAGAGTGTGGCCTCTGCACTGGGCCTTACTAGGTCTTAGGGGCAGAAAGCAAGGCAGGAAGTATGTGGGACCGTAAAACCCAGTGACCTGCCTTCTACCTGCTGTGTGACCTAGGGAAAATCACTTCATCTCTCTGAGCCTCATTTGTGTTTTGTATTTAAGATTTGTAACAAGTCTAGAAAACAACAAATAAAGCAGGAGAGTAAAAGTAGAAACACAAGTCAAGGTGACAAAAAAGTCACATTTATGAACTGCAATTAAGGTAGGAAGGTATAAGTAGAAAAAATAATCCAGGCAGGAAAAAGATTACATCTGATAAGACGGTGTGTCAGAACTTGAAAATGAAAGCAAGTAAGTGTTGGAATCTAGACTAGGGTTCTCAGCTAGAAATGAAATCAAGCCAAAGTATATGGGAAACCAAGGCAGGCTTTAGGCAAGGGTCTGGGTAAGGGTAAGAGACTAGAAACCTGAATGAAGCTAGGCAGGCTTTTTAAGTAATGGGCTTCTTTTTTGGCTTGAATGAATTTTAACATGCTCACGGGCCTGATCCTAGAGAAGACAAGAAAAGATCGGCGATGGTGAGATGGGAGACAATTCCTGACAGTATGGAGGAAAGAATCCCTTTCAGATGCCATGCTCTCTCCTTAGGAACTGAAGTCACTTCTAAAAGAGGGGCAAAAGTGGGTGTTCCTCATGAGTAAAACAAGAATAAAATAATGTATTTTGAAAATATATCTCTCCAGATAAATATTTCATAAAATCTAGTATTTGTTATTTTTAAAAAAGCTTTGTTTCTATAAAGATGTGTAAATTTCTATGACTTTAATCGGAGTTTTTAAAAATAGCATATTATAATTTAGGAATATGTTTGTCTACCATTTGGATTGTTCTTAGTAGGCAAATAAAGACAATTAAGTAAATATTTAGTTACCCAGAACTATAGAGTACAGAGCAATTAAATTGGGTTTGGTAAACATTTATATGTGCCTTTTTTTTTTTTTAAGATTTTATTTATTTATTTGACAGACAGAGATCACAGGTAGGCAGAGAGGCAGGCAGAGAGAGAGGAAGGGAAGCAGGCTCCGTGCTGAGCAGAGAGCCCGATGTGGGGCTCAATCCCAGGACCCTGGGATCATGACCTGAGCTGAAGGCAGAGACTTTAACCCACTGAGCCACCCAGGCACCCCTTATATGTGCCTTTTATATGTACTATTGTTTAAAGGAGTAAATGTGATCTTTATGAAAACAAGAAATCCTTTCACAAGGGGAATGGTACTCCACTATGATCTAATTTGTGGATTTGTACACTCATATATCTGGTGAAGTATTTCTTATCAATGTTTTCATTCAGAACATTTAGTCCTATGGGCACCATTTAAAATATTAAGCTGTGCAAAAGATTGAAATATGGAGGCACATATCACTGATCTTTACAGTAAATGGATTTAATCCCTTCTGATGGCTGAGTAATATTCCATAATATTTATTTATAATTAATTATATAGGTGGAACTAATTATTATATAATAATTAGTTCCACATCTGCACCCTCCAGGACAGTAGCCACTAACCACTTGTGATTTTTGAACATTTGAAATGTGGCTAGTGTAATGAGAGAAGAGAATTTCTAATTCTATGTCATTTTAATGTCATAATGAATTTAAATTTGGCTATAGTATTGGACAGCACCAAAGGAATCTTGTGAATTAACCCATTTGGTCTTCCCAGCTAGAAGCATTTTTAAGCTGAAGATGTCATAGGAGAGCTAAGTGGAATAAGATTCCTTCTAGCAATGTCTAATTTTGAGTTCATAAGCTATGGGAAAATGTGCCCATGTAAACTGGGCAAATCTATTTGATGGGTTTTCAGCTTCATGGTTTTCCCATGCCTTTTGAGTGATGTTTCCCTATGTGTGAGTTAGGATATGCTCTCATAGATTCTGGGGAGAGCTTGAGAGATACAGAGATCTGGCTAGTGCTGAATCATTCATTCTTTGATGTTCCTGAAACTGGATATTATCCAAACCAATGTCCCCCTGGAATTATATTCTTGCTTCCCTCATTTTACTAGTTATGAAATAGAGGCTCAAAACATCTGTGAGCCCTCCAATATGGAAAAAAAATACTCTTTTTTTTTTTTTTTTTTTGTCCAAATGTTTCTCTTTCTTAATCAATAGAAAATCTTAGGGTACTTTTTCACCTCTGGAAAACTCCAGAGAACAAACTTGAAAGCCATCAGCAAAAGACAAACACTCAATTTTTAACATTTTAATTAATCAACATATAGTGTCATTTATTTCAGATGTAAGGTTCAGTAATTCATCAGTTGCATATAATACCAAGTGCTCATCACATCATGTGCCCTCTTTAAATACCCATCACCCAGTTACCCCATCCCTCCCACCCCATCCAGCAACCCTCAGTTTGTTTCCAGGAATTAAGTCTCTCATGGTTTGTCTCCCTCTAGGACTTCTTCCCATTCCATTTTTCCCTCCCCTCCCCTATGACCTTCTTCAGTGTTTCTGATATTCCTCATATGAGTGAAATCATATCACATTTGTCTTTCTCTGATTGACTCATTTCGCTCAACATAATAACCTCCAGTTCCATCCATGTTGATGTAAATGGTAGATATTCATCCTTTCTGATGGGTAATATCCCATTGTATATATGAACCAAATCTTCTTTGTCCTTTCACCTGTCAATGGACATCTCAGCTCTTTCCACAATTTGACTATGGTGGACATTTCTTCAATGAACACTGGGGTGCAGGTGGCCTTTTTGATCACTACTTTCTTTATTTTGGGGGAAAACACCTAGTATGCAATTGCCTGTTTTAGGGTAGATCTATTCTTAATATCTCGAGGAACCTCCATACTATTTTCCAGAGTGGTTGTACCACCTTGCATTCCCACCAACAGTGTAAGAAGGTTCCCCCTTCTCTGCATCCTCGCCAACATTTATTATTTCCTGTCTTGTTAATTTTAGCTATTCTGACTGGTGTGAGGTGGTATCTCATTGTGGTTTTGATTTGTATTTCCCTGATGCCAAGTGATGTGGAGCATTTTCACTGTTCCTGATTTGTATGTCTTCTTTGGGGAAATGTCTTTTCATGTCTTCTGCCCATTTATTGACTGGATTGTTTTTGGGGTATTGAGTCAGATAAGTTCTTCATAGATCTTGGATAATAGTCTTTTATCTGATATGTCATTTGCAAATATCTTCTCTCATCCTGTCAGTTGTCTTTTAGTTTTATTGACTATTTCCTTTGCCTTGCAGAAGCTTTTTGTCTTGATGAATTCCCAATTATTCACTTTTGCTTTTGTTTCTCTTGCCTTTGGAGACATGTCCAGCAAACATTTGCAAAGTTTGAATCAAAAAGGTTGCTGCCTGTGTTCTCCTCTAGGATTTTGATGGATTCCTGTCTCACATTTAGGTCTTTCCTCCATTTTGAGTTTATCTTTGTGTGTGGTATAAGAACATGGTCCAGTTTCATTCTTCTACATGTGGCTGTCTGATTTTCTTAAAACCATATTTATTGAAGAGCCTATTCTTTTTCCATTGGATATTCTTTTTTGCTTTGTTGAAGATTAGTTGACCATAGAGTTGAGAGTCCATTTCTGGGTTCTCTATTCTGTTCCATTGATCCATGTGTCTATTTTTGTGCCAGTACCATACTGTTTTGATGATTATTACAACTTTGTATTATAGCTTGAATATCAATGGGGAAAAACAGAGCATTTCCCCAAAGGTCAGGAACAAAGATGCCCACTCTCACCACTGTTGTTTAACATAGTACTAGAAGTCTTAGCATCAACAATCAGACAACAAAAAGAAATAAAAGGCATCCAAACTGGCAAAGAAGTCAAGCCCTCACTCTTTGTCGATGACATGATACTTTCTGGAAAACCCAAAAGATACCACTCCAAAATTGCTAGAACTCATCCAGGGATGCAGCAAAGTGACAGGATATAAAATCAATGCACAGAAGTCAGTTGCATTTCTATACAATAACAGTGAGACAGAAGAAAGAGAAATTAAGGAACTGAACCCATTAACAATTGCACTAAAAACCATAAGATACCTAGGAATGAAATTGATGAAGGAAGTAAAGTATCTGTATTCCAAAAATGACAGAGCACTTATGAAAGAAATCGAGGAAAGCACTAATAGAAAAACATTTCATGCTCATGGGTTGGAAGAATAAATATTTTGAAATGTCCATATTACCCGGAGCAATCTACATATTCAATGCAATCCCTATCAAAATACCATCAATAGTTTTCACAGAGCTGGAACAAATAATTATAAAATTTATATGGAACCAGAAAGACCCTGAATAGCTAGATGAATGTTCAAAAAGAAAACCAAAGCTGGTGGCGTTACGATGCCAGACTTCAGGCTATATTACCAAGCACATTTTAAAGCACAAATTTTATCAAACCACAAGAGACTCTTAATCTCAGGAAACATATTGAGGGTTGCTGGAGTGGAGGGGAATGGGAGGAGTGGGGTGGCTGGGTGATGGACATTGGGGAGGGTCTATGCTATGGTGAGTGCTGTGAAGTGTGTAAGATTGATGAATCACAGATCTGTATCCTTGAAACAAATAATACATTATATGTTAATTAAAAATAAGTGTAGATCTTTGGTGAGATCTTCATCATTAAAATAGTGTCTTTGAAGACTGAGTTCATGGGGATCATCAGGCTTGGATTAGTGAAATGATAAGGGTAGTTAACTCTCTCAGGAATAACCTATCAAAAATCTGAATAAGATGACCTATGCTCATAAATTAGATGCACAATGAATAAAGAAGTTCTAATGAAAAGTTGCAAAAAGCATGGAACATAAAATTAAGGTTAAAAATACCCCTAATCCCATCTTGTTTAATTTATTCTTCTTAAGTGACTCTTAATCTCACAAAACAAACTGAGGGTTGCTGGGGGGAGGGGGTTTGGGAGAAGGGGGTGGGATTATGGACATTGGGGAGGGTATGTGATTTGGTGAGTGCTGTGAAGTGTGTAAACCTGGTGTTTCACAGACCTGTACCCCTGGGGATAAAAATATATGTTTATAAAAAAAAATAAATTAAAAAAAATACTTAAAAAAAAATACCCCTAGATTTTAAATACTTGAAGTTCTGTGGATAAATCCACTGATGGCCATTGTCTTGAACTAGAGATCTTAGAGTTGTTTTAAATAGCATCCTTCCTTCTTTATTTAGGCCATGGTGTGTGCTGGCACTGCCTGTGGAGGCCAGTAACCCAGATTGGACATGTCTCTTTTTGTCTTAGATACTGATAGGTCAGCTCAGATTTGTGGCCTTCCTTCTTTTCTCCATTTCTGACTATTAGGCAAGAAGAGAATTATGAGCAAAAAAGGTGTCACGGAGCCCAAACTCCATAACTGATTCTGGTTACTGGCATTTTTAATTAACAAAAACAAAACCTTGAGAATAAGTTGGATTTTTTCCCTTATCTTCTTTTTAGTGATATAACCATCTATTTTCATTAGAAAACTATTTCACAAAGTCACAAGAAAACTTAGCAATGGTTATTTATGTAGAACTATTTTTTTTTTTTTTTTTAAGTAAGCAGCCTAGCATCACAGAGAGACTCCACTGAGTAACTCCTCAAGTTATTGGCCTCTGGTTAAGAGCTGCTTGGACTGTAGAGGTGGTCAGTTTCATTTGGTCATGGAGAGAGGATTTCAAGCTGAAACACAGCACAGAGGATTAAAAATTAGAGGTCCAGGGCCATGCTTATCAACCAAATATATCTTTTTTTTTTAGATTTTATTCATTTATTTGAGAGACAGAGAGCGAGAGAGTGAGAGAGTGTGAGAGAGAGAAAGAGAGAGCACAAGCTGGAAGAGGGGCAGAGGGAGAAGGAAAAGCAGGCTCCCACTCAGTGGAGAGCCGGAGAGCCTATGCAGGTCTTGATCCCAAGACTCCAGGATCATGACCTGAGCTGAAGGCAGATGTTTAACAGACTGAACCACCTAGGTGCCCCTCAACTGAAGATATCCTAAGTTAATAGCAATATGGCATTTCCAGAATGTTCGGAAAATATCACAAGATTCAAGAACAGATTTTTCAGCCACAAAACCTTTCCTGAGAGTCAGTGTAATAAGCTGCAATAAGGATTTACCAGGGAAACATGGTGGTGAATGAGTCCTGCTCAAACCGTTTGTCTTTTAGATAAGAAGCAAACTGACACTGAAAAATGCTTCACAAACTTTGTTTATTTGTTTGTTTGTTTTTAAGTGCTAACAATCTGTGGAGGAGAAGGTAGAGGTTTTTCTACTTTAAATAATTAAAATGTTAAGAGGAGTATCTTGTGATTTTTAGTGGGTGATACATTTAAAGAAACTTCTGTTGTCTTTTATTTTTTTCTCAACCCCAATTTAGCATCTTGATTAGATTTATGTTAACAAAATCAGTGCATTTCAGTTATATATTTGTATGTCTATGTGATCCACGCCTCAAAGAAAAGCCTTGAGGGATAATCTATAGCTAAGGAGAGTGAAGTCTTTTTAAGCATAATCTTGGAATAAGATTTTTTATTTGATTTGGTTAAAGAAATTCTTGAATTTGCACTTTTAGAAGACATAAGAAGTTACTTTGGACTATATAGGTTTAGGAAGTAAATGAGATAGCATCAACTCTCAATCATTTTAAGACCAGGAAAGAGAGTATATTATTATGGAGGGAATGTACTGCAGGGAGCACTGGGTGTGGTGCATAAACAATGAATTCTGGAACACTGAAAAGAAATAAAATTTTAAAAAATGAAAAAAACTTAAAAAAAAAGAAAGTATATTAGTTTATCTATTACTACATAACAAGTTTCCCTAAAACCAACAGCCTGAAAATGATATAAATTAATTATCTCATACTTTCTGTGAGTCAGGCATTTGGGAGAAGCTCAGCGATTTGGTTCCTGTTCAGGGTCTGTCATGAGATTGTGACTGAGATAATTGCCAAGGCTTCAGTCATCCAAGGCTTGACTGGGTGAGAGGATTTGCTTCCAAGTTCATTCCTGTGGTTGTTAACGGAACTCAGTTCCTCCCTGGCTGTTGGCCTCAGTTTCTCTTCACACAAGGGCCTTTCTGTAAGGAAGTATGAATGTCTTCATAAAATGGTAGCTAGCATCTCCCAGAGTAAGCAATTTAAGAGAAAGAGTATAATGGAGAAATCACAAGGTCTTTTATGACCTATTTTGCGAAGTGACATACCATCACTCCGACCATATCCTATTGGTCACATAGACCAACCCTGATAAAACATGGAAGAGAAATATACCAGTACATGAGGATCATTGGGACCATATTGGAAGCTGGCTACCACAGAGGGAGTGATCTAAAGGAATGGCAAACTTGATTTTAATAGATGTGGGTGGTCCAAAATATTTGGCTATAGAACTACGACTTAAGAATCAAATTTTCATTTTCCCAGTGAATATATTCATATTTTGAAAATTTCCCTGTACCTAAACTAATGGATTTGGAACTATTATCATTCTGCTCCCCTACCTCATAGGAATGATGTTGTAAGAAATGGTCATACCAGTGTAGGCTGGAGTGATATAGAAGGGAACTATTTTACGATTTTCCTTTTAAAATCTATGTGTAAAGAAAGTTCAGCTACCTCTGTTGAGTTGATATATACTGGCTATCAGCAATACTCTATATAGGAGCTGGGGTTTTGGCTTCACTTTGAATGATCATTTTATAGGTCCCCTCAGGCTTAGTGACAGTTCCTGAGTAACCTCAGGGGTTGCGAAGATTGACTTATAGTCTAGCCCTTACATTTCTTTCTGAAAATTCACATAACATGACAATGGCCCTAAACTACAAAAAACTGGAAGCCATGGTCTTGTTCTAAGTAAAGAGATCTGTCTATTGATTTCTGTGTCTGGAACCATTTTCATAATTTCCAATGCTGGAATACTAGATGGTTGTAACTTTCGAACAATCAGTTGTATATAAAAAAAAAAAAACAAAACAAAAATAAACAAAGATACAGGTAGGGGAAGTAGGCATTGAAAACTAATTCAGCATAGTTTACCTTGTATTTTTACCTGTCACTTGTTCTTGGGAACATACTCCCTGATCTTCTACCTTATTCCACATTGTTTTGGATTCATTCAGCAAGAGGCCCCAAGAGTCACAAGTACTCATCTTCAGGGCCACCAACACGACAGATTTTTTAGGCAGAGCCTGGGTGCAATACAGTGACTGCAGGCTATCAGACCAGATCTGAGTTTGAGGCTAGTTCTCAAGGCTCCCTCCTTTCTCTCATGCTCACATCAGCCTTGCTGAAAATTTGCATGGGCACGTCTATTTTCTTTAACCTTCATGTTCTTTCTGAGGAAACTCCCCCTACATGGAAGCTGCTCAATTGAAGGCTTTCATTGGAAACATATTCAATATCCCAAATCTAATGCTTCTGTCAGTTTGGGGGGGGACAGAAAGATGATTAAGTTGATTAAGTGACAAACTGAGGCCAAAGAGATTGGAAGAACCAGGCTACCTCACTAGAACGGTACCTCCGGGAGGACTGTGAGCTCAACCACTGAACTGCTTTTTAGAGGAAGACGGTTACCCACCAATCTTGCCTCAAGAACAGTGATTTTTTACTTTCTTATTTACTACAGAATCTACTTCAGCTTGAAACTTTTAAACCGCAGCTCAAAACAACGACTACTTTAGAAAACTTACCGAGGTCAAGAGGGACATCAGTGCAACCTAACAGGAGGAACTGAAAATTCACCTGACAAGTCTTTCAACGCCATTCTTGGAAAACCCCAGGCAGTGCTTCTCGATCATATCATTTTATATTCAGAATCTTTTCTATTTTTTTGAGGGAGGGAAGGAGAGACAAAAAGAGGGTAAGAGAAGTGGGGGAGAGTGAGAAAGGGAGATAGAGCAAATCTTAAGCACATTCCATATCCAGTGTGGAGCCTGACATGGGGCTTGATCTCATGACCCTGAGAGAGTCAGATGCTTAACTGACTGAACCACCCAGGCGCCCTATATTCAGAATCTCAAATACCAAACCGTTAGGGGGGAAATTTTGAATTTTTGGGAGCACTAATGTACCAGAAATAACTGGCATTAGGAAACTGATAGGCCAGAAAATCCCACCAAATACTTAAAAATGAGAGGAAGGTCTGTAGAATTGAAGAGAGGATGTAGAAGTAATTGGGGATGTTTGGGTTATATTTAGTATTAGATAGTTTGGTTATTTTCTGTACATCCTCCAGATGAACAAAACAAAATTTACTTTTTTTTTTTTCTTATTCCCAATCGTAGGAAAAACCCTACCAACCTGATAGTCCTCAAAAATGCAGTGAGAGAATATCTGTCTCATCAAAACTCCTCAGCAAAGTGTTGCTCTAGAGGACAACCTAGATATTTCTGAAGGTAACACACTTGAGCAAAAGATTTCCCATTCTTTGAATGTCCTGCTAATGCAAGCATTCTGCAATGACAAGATGGTATTGTGGAATGACTTTTTAGATTGTGTTTTTTTTTTTTTTTTCAAGGAACTGGCAATGTTTAATTAGGTTTCAGCTAACAGACTTTAAGACAAATGGCTGTGCTGTGGCTAATTGTTAGCATATACTGATCTGGGAGCATCTGATGAGAGTGGGTCTGTCCCTTGTGACTGTGGGTGACCCAGACAGGTTCATCTGTCCCTGTTTGTGAGCACCCAAACCACCTGCTTGGCTTGAATAATCCCCTCAATCAGATTGCTCAAGTTTACCATTTCTGAGTTCAAGCTACAGTGGTATGGATTGAAAATCTAGAATTTTATTATCAAATTAATCAGTAATAACAACTTCTTTGTCAAAAGCAGGTTTGCCTCCATTATGTCAGAAGGCCTTAGAAAACATACCACATTAGACCTGAAATGAATCTCAGAGAATGTTTTCTCCAACCCACCCAGTTTGACATGAATGAATGAAGCAGCAGAGAGGAGGAAGGACATTCCTAAAGCCACCAGATTTTAGAATGGGAGGCTAATACCCAGATCTTGTAAGTTTGAGTCTTCTGCTTGTGTCCTTCTCTTTTCTGTCCTCTTCCCATTCCATAGATTGCATTAAATCTACAACGAACTCCAACTCTTTCAGGGTTGGATGTCAGAAAGTCTTCAACTGAGCAGGTGGGGGTGACCTGCTCTGATGGGGGGACAGGTGTGGCCTCCTCACCCCGACAGCAGTGGGTGGCCAGCCTCCTGCTACTTCTCCACAGAGGAGAAACAAACCAAACAGTGTAAATCTTTGGAAAAAGACAAAAGACATTCAGAGCAAAATTTGAAAAAGGGAATAATCAAAAGTGAATGATATTTTAGTTTAAAAATGCTTATATAAAATAATTAGAGATGGTTACTTCAGATATTTATCATAATGGGCAGGTAGGCTGACTACATTTGCCTTAACAACTGAGGAAGTAACAAACATTAAAAGAAGTTCTTGTCAGAGGTGCCTGGTTGACTCAGTCAGAAAAGCATGTGACTCTTGATCTTGGGGTCATGAGTTTGAGGCCCCCATTGGGTGTAGAGATTACTAAAAACAAACAAACAAGCAAATAAATAAATAAGTAAATTAAATTTTCATGAAAATTAAGTGTGTTTTTGATATACAAATAAGATTAGCATGATGAAAAGAAATTTGTGATTTGGGGTATATGTAAGAAAAACATTAGAAAGAGCTAAAGCATCTTTTATTATATTTAGTGAAATATTAATTATAGTGTGAAGTAATTTTATCAAAAACTGATAAAAATACTAATAAGGTACTGTATGGTGACTAACATAAATCATAATAAAAAATAAAATAATTTTATTTTCATTATTCTTGGTTTGTGAACCTATGTGTTATTGGAAATGGGGTTAATGTTCTGTATAGATTGCTTGAGGCTGATTGAAGACAGGACTTTCTGTGCAGTCTACCACAAAGACAGTTTCAATTGAAAACCAGAATAGAAACGGCATGGTTAACAGTTTCACATTTATTTTCAATAGCAATGCAATTTCCTTTTCGAAACTGCAAAGCAAAATAAAACAAAATGGTGTTACTCTTGCCGAAACACTTTTGCCACCTGCCTTGAACTCTTGATTGCTAGCAATATTTTAGGGTCCTAATTAATGTCCAGAAAACAAAATAGACCATGAAATTAAAAAAATAAATGATTTTATTATATATAAAAATATTATAACCAGTGGGACTGGGAAGTTCATTAAATGTGCTTGGATAGAAGTTAAAAAAAAAAAAAACTTATGAAAAATAAAACTCAGGAGGCTGGAAAGAAAGGTGGAACTATGTCTCTCCATGAGCCATACAAGGTTGGCCCTGGACCAGTCTTCTAGAGGGGAAACACAATTGACACCCTCAAGCTTTCTCGCAACAGGACTCCAAGGCGTCATCTATTAAGTCATTATGTGGTCATAATGATACTATTCCTGACTGATTTATAGAAGGTGAAAAACCCTGTTTGCAATATAACAGAGGTGAGCATAGCAACTAACACCTTTGATTCGACTGTGGGCCAGTAAGAATATTAAAATAATTTCTATGCCCTGGCCACAGAAACTTCATAAAGTTTAGTATCTGTTTCAGTTTTGAAAGAAATTTGTTTAAGAACTGTGATAGATTTTAATTCAAACAGATCATTAGTCTAAACTTTTCTGCCTCACTGGACAAAACTCTGTGTTTGCTAACCAAAATATCCTAATCTTTTCTTCAGGGAGATTATAATTAATCCAGGTGGAAGTCCACATCTTTGGGCTCCATCCAGACTGCCTGGATAAACAAGATGATATCTGCAAAGCTACGACACAGTGCTGGCATGGAGTAAGTGCCCCATAACGTCACTTGAGATGGTGGTGATATGGGGCCATCAACAAACCCTCAGTGGTACCCTATGCCTCATATATGAAAGTTCTCATTAGTCAGTGTTGCAATTGCTCACTTAACTGTTTCCCTTCAAAGTCTGCAGGCTCGGCTCTATGAGGGCAGGGACAGTGTATTTCTTATTTTTTGATTGATCACCAATTGATCCCAGCACCTCTTCTGGCCTGTAACAGGTTCTAATAAGCAATTTTTAATAAGTGGATAATTGACACAGTAATTTAGGGAAGAAGACTTACTCACGATGGGACTCTGGGAAAGTCACCCCACCTCTTTGAGACATAGGTCCCTCAGTTGCAGATTGGGATAAGAGATTTGGGATCATTAGCATAAAAGTGCTCTGTAAAGTTAATGGTTTTTTGGTTTTGTTTTTGTTTTTTACAGAGATAGGGGCTGGTTAATAATGGCAAAGTGAAAATAGGTACTAATGGTTTACTTCTAGAAAGGTAATATACTCAAGAAGTAACCAATCTGTGCTTAGTCCTAAAGCTTAGTCCTATAACGGCCCAATACATAGCCATCTGTCCAAAGACTTGCAAACCCCAAGAAAATGGCTTTCTGAACCTTAAAAATCGTCAGATATTCCCTCACTCGGATATCCAGATTCACATTAGTCTGAAAAACAACTGAAGGTCATCTACAACATGCATTGATCAATGTCTAAGAACCCATGGCTTGGGCCCAAGCTGCTTGGACTTCTCCCATGAGGGATGCTTGTCAGGCCTTTGTGCTCATATGGTGGGTCCACCCAGCAGATCTCATGTCATCCTTCTAATCATTCTCTCTCCCAGGAAGCTCCATGTTCATGGCAGGATAGTCAGAATTGTACAGGACCATTTCCCCCCTCAGCACGTCAGAGAGACTGACTCCATCTCCTTAGAGGAGCTCCTCTCCAGTGATGTGTGTCTTAGGTAAAAAAAAGTCGCTGATTATTATAAAGTCACTGACTCTTATGAAATACTAACGTCTTAAGGCCATGTTCTAAATTAAAAACAAGACTGAAAAAGGAAATCTTAGTTAGAAATAAAACTTCTAGTTAAAACAAGAATCCTTAGCTCTTCTAGACAACATAAATATTTCAGCATAGTTCTGCTTGACAATTTCATAGAATTTATTCTTTGCCATGTGAGACCACCGTGGTCTCACATGAAACAGAAGCTAGTTGTCAAATAAAATAAACCTTTCTTAAAAATGAAAAAATTAATTGATATGATTTAGCACCCGGCAGTAACCCCACCTAAATGTCCAACTGAAGAAATGACAATGTATTGCTGTACTTACATAATACACTTAGATATTAAAAATAGCATGTTTAAGGAAAAAAATTAAAATGGTAAATATATTGAAATGCTACATGAGCTACAACAATCTACTAACATTTACTCTCACTTTATGGTACTTTCTATAAACTGACAGCCATTGCTTCAAATAAGAGAAGGAAAAATTTTTACCTTTTGGTAAAAAAAAAAGAAAAAAAAATCCCTAAGAGACAAAATGTAAAACACAAACCACAATCTCCTTACTGGATAAAGCATATAATTTTCCTCCTTAGGTGTGTAGATTTAAAACAGCTGCCAAGCCTACTTAATTATGGACCCTTAGAGTCAAAATAAAAATGATGGATTTTCATTTTGATAGCAACCACATCGAGTGTTTAATTAGCAAGTATGGCTAATTATTCCAGTTCTTACTTGAAAATTTCCCTCAGAATTGACTGCATATTGTTTATGAAAGGCTGTGAGCTCAGTACTCAGCATTTTGGGTCTCTCTCTCTCTCTCTTTTTTTTTTTTTTAGATGAGGCTTTTCTCCAAATGTAAAAAGTGATTTCTCGCCCACTGATACACAAACACTAATTCCATCTGCAGAGAAACAGATGTATGAAGGTGTTGATAGAAAAACTTTCATGTTTCAGGACAGAGATCTGAAAGCAAAATGTCCTGGTCATCATCTTGAGGGGTCAGTTTTATGACCAACATTTCTCATTCCAATTCTTTAGTCTTTTGTTGGAAAACACTGAAGCCATGGCAGTGGTTTTCCAAGGAAAGCATTCACTTCCTAGAGGTAAGGGGTGGAGGCACCCACACTATCTGCTGGTTTGCAGAGCTGGCTTTCAGAGCACAGAATAAGGCAAAACATCAGTCTCCTAAATTCAAAGCTAGAAAAACAACAACTTGCTACTATAATAGCACTTGAATATTTGGGAAGAATTTTCATTTCATTAATCTTATCTGAGCATCACAATACTAATTTAAAGTGGTTAAGAAAGACATTCATATTTCATATTTAACTGATGAAGAAATTAAGTCATTGGATTACTTTGGTCCCATCAGATACCTGCGGGGTGCTGGGGCGGGGTGTGGGGTTGGAACCCAAGGCTCAGCACTCCCAAGACAGCGTTCTCTGCCTCAAATGCATTGCTTCTGGTGTCTTCTTGGAGTGGGCTGGAACCTAGAAGCTACCAGGAGGAGGCTCACAGGGCCTGTTTCAGGGTTGTCAAAAAAAATACAGGATACCCAGGGAAATCTGAGTTTCATATATATAACCAATACATATTTTAAACATTAGTATGTCCTATAAAATATTTGGTGCATACTTCATTTAATAATTATGCATTTTGGATCTGCAATCCAAATTTAATCTAAATTTTTCTTAATCTGGCATTCTTTTCCTGTTGCCCCCTCTGATTGGGTAACAGGTTAGAAAACAAATAGTGCTAAAGACTTGCACTATAACCTAGTGCCATGGGTTGAATTCTGTCTCCTTAAGAGGACATATTCAAGTCCTCACTGCCCCTTACCTCAGAATGTGACCTTCTTGGAAAAAGGGTCATTACAGAGGGAATCAGGTTAAGATAAGGTCATTAGGGTGCTACTATAAATATTCAAGTGCTATTATAGTAGCAATACTAATCCAGTATTACCCAGCATGACCTAATCCAGGAGGGACACAGAGACAGATGTGCACAGAGGAAAGACACGGTGGAGACACAAGGGGAGAAGAGGGCCACGAGACTGGAGGAAGCATGTAAAGCCAAGGGACACCAAGGATTGTCAGCAAATACCAGAAGCTGGAAGAGGCAAGGAAGGATTCTCTCCTAGAGGCTTTAGAGGAAGCATGGCCCTGCCAGAACCTTGATATCAGACATCTGCTCTTTCTGGAATTGTGAGATAATAAACTACCATTGTTCTAAGCCACCCATGTTTTATGTACTTTATTACAAGAGCTTTAGGAAAAAAATACACCTAGTCTAAGGTGGCTGGTAGTTTACATGTCTTACCCCCACATTCATATAGGCCATCAGCTCTGAGGTGCTTCTTGCATACACTGTTTCTTCTTTTCACTTGGGAACGTGTTTGGCTGCTGAAAGGTTCATGTTTTGCAGTAAGTCCTGCAGCCATGTTGAATCACTATGATTTTATAATATTACTTCACTCGTGGTCTCACTGGAGTTTCTGGTTCACCCTCCTTCCAATACTCAAGTGTGAATTCCTCTCCTATCTGGGGACATACCCCACATGTCACACCACAACGTGCTAACGACAGATGGATCTGGAAAGGTTTACCAATAGATTGGTTTGAGCCTTTGTTACAATACAATCAAAATCTCCCAAATTCTAATTTTTTCCAAAATATTTGCTATCTTGGAATGGTGTAATCAGAGCCACAAGAGGGCATGAAATGTGACAGCAGAAACTAGCTCGGATCAAGGATATCTTGCCTAAAGGACCGACATTCTGTGTATTCTCATTCCTCCTCTGTTGGGAGCCGGTCATCCTGAGTTCAAAAGACTGAGCAAATTGCACTGTGTGGTGCCCCAGCAGCCAACTAATTACTTGCATTGCTTTGCTCATTAACAGATTATTTCTTTCTTTTCCTCTCCAGTGAAACTTAATGGGCAGGGAGCTTCCTCTGAGGTTAGAACATGACTATAAACTAGATGGACATAGGGGCGCCTGGGTGGCTCAGTGGGTTAAGCCGCTGCCTTCGGCTCAGGTCATGATCCCAGGGTCCTGGGATCAAGCCCCGCATCGGGCTCTCTGCTCAGCAGGGAGCCTGCTTCCTCCTCTCTCTCTGCCTGCCTCTCTGCCTGCTTGTCATCTCTCTCTGTCAAATAAATAAATAAAATCTTTAAAAAAAAAAAACAAAAAAAAACTAGATGGACATATTCACCTTTTGATGCCCCTTATCCCCTCATTGCTTTGGAATCACTGAAGACAAACATATGAAGCATACTGTATTAATCTGACACAAACGTGTTGCTTGCTAAGGACATTGTGATCCTAGAAGACTGCCAAGTGCCATAGAGTCATTGTTCCCCCTAAAGTTGGGAGAGAAGTTCAAGATCCCTTCTCAAATATTGCACCTTCAACTTCCTGATGTGTGCCCCTGAGTATACAACCCATGCCTTCGATCTGCCATGGTGCAGCTCTTCATTGTTCTGGTCTCAGCACAAATGTCCATTCTCAGGGGCTCTTATGAACACACCTCCCCTCTTTTTCCATAGCTCTCTGTTATCTTCATTTTCTTTTCATTACAGTTATTACTTCTAAAATTCTCATTTGTTTATTGCTATTTACTTATCATCACCACTCTCCACTAGAGTGGGAATTTCATGAAGGTACCTAGCTGGCCCTCTATAGATATTCATGGAAGGAAAGAAGGAAGGAAGGAGGGAAGGAAGGAAGGAAGGCAGGCAGGCAGGCAGGCAGGCAGGCAGGCAGGCATGCAGGCAGGCTAGCTTTATAACTCTGGTCAGTACTCAGTTGTCTATAAAATTGGCGCAAATATATGGTCTTATAAGGATGTTATGAGAATGAAATGAGATAAATTCTAAACATAAGACCTTTGCTTATTTTAGTTCTTGTAAGAGCTTCTGCAGTGAAGTACTTAATACCACCCCCGTCTGACAAAAAAGAAGCCTAGGTTCAGAGAGGGTAATTAATTTGTCAAAGACCGCAGAGCAGGCAAATGTTAGCGCCAATATTTGAATCCAGGATTCTAGATTCTAAAATCCTTAAACTGGTTTTCCAAACTGCTAACAAGCTGTACAGATAAACTTAAAATGAAAAATTTCAAGGAGGTCCAAGTCTGGATTCTGTTTCTTTTATCTGGGCCCCAATCTAGTCTAAATTTTATCTTAGTCTACAACTTCCTTGATTCTAAAATCCTTAAACTGGATTTTAACAAGCTGTACAGATAAACTTAAAATGAAAAATTTCAAGGAGGTCCAAGTCTGGATTCTGTTTCTTTTTTTTTTTTTCTTTCTTTCTTTCTTTTTTTTTTTTAAGATTTATTTATTTATTTGACAGACAGAGATCACAAGTAGGCAGAGAGGCAGACCGAGAGAGAGGAGGAAGCAGGCTCCCTGCTGAGCAGAGAGCCTGATATGGGGCTTGATCCCAGGACCCTGGGATCATGACCTGAGCCGAAAGCAGAGGCTTTAACCACTGAGCCACCCAGGCGCCCCAAGGATTCTGTTTCTTTTATCTGGGCCCCAATCTAGTCTAAATTTTATCTTAGTCTACAACTTCTGGGAACTGGAAAAAAAAATGAGAGTGATATAAGAACCTGGGATCAGCATGTTTAGGAAGGAAAATGGAAAGAGAAAATAATGATCTTCATTTAATGAAGTAAGGCTTATTGGTAAATATTTAAAGACACATTCAGAAATTTTGCAAAATCTGCCACAGTTGAGTGAATTAAGGAGGAAACATAGGTAAAAGGGAAAATAGACTGTGCAATTTTGGAAGATGTGATGTGATGACTGAAATCCCATTCTAATAAAAGCTACAAATGGAGTGGACACGGTGACAGGAGACCAGAGCTAGTATTTGTGAGACAGAGGGAAAAAAAGTCAAAGTAACATCTTCTTCCCATTTCTCTCTAATTATTGAAAACACCTTGAACAATAAAAGCCATCCAGTACTCTGAATTGGAAAGGTAAATGGTGATAAGGTTGACATAGTTCAATGTCACTCGCACTCACACACACTCCCTCAAGCACACATACATCCTTTTCTTATGTTCTTAAATATGTCATTGAAATGGAAAAAAGGAGATTAGAAAGAGAAGTAACAGTAGAGGAAGGAAAAGAGCACTGATAATTTAGATCATGTGCTCAAGATAGGTTTTTCCAGCTCTTAAAAACTTTGTTCCCTTCTTAGTTAATTTTTTCATTTCTGAAGTGTTCCAGCCTCCTTGAAAAAATTTACATAGCATATGGCTTAGTGAGGAATAAACAGAGAAGATCTAGAAAGCAATTTGCAGGTCACTAACTGCTATATAAATAATAAACATATAATAATGCTAATAGCTTTAAGTACCAGCGTAATTCAGACATACTGTGAGTTCCATTTCAGACCACCACAATAAAAGTGAATATCCCAATAAAGTAAGCCAAATGAAACTTTGGTTCCCTAGTGCCTGTAAAAGTTATGTACACACCATACTATAGCCTATTACATGTGCAACAACATTCTTTATGATGAAAGAAACATACCTTAATTTAAAAATGCTTTCTTGCTAAAAATGCTAACCATTTTCTGAACTTTCAGTGAGTTGTAATCGGTTTTGCTCGTGGAAGGCTTTGTCTCAGTATTGGTGGTTGCTGACTGATCAGGATGGTGGTTGCTGAAGGCTGAGACGGTGGTTGGGGCAATTTCTTAAAATAAGACAACAGCAAAATTTGCCCCATTGATCCATTCTTCCTTTCAGGAGGGATTTCTCTGTAGTGTGTGATGCTGTTTAACAGCATTTTACGCAGGGTGGGATTTCTTTGAAGATTAGAGTCAACCCTCTCAAACCCTGCTGCTGCTGTTTTATCAAAAAGTTTATATAAAATTCTAAATTCTTCATTGTCATTTTAATCATCTTCACCAGGAATCAATTCTATTTCAAGAAACCAGTTTCCTTGCTCATCCATAAGAAGCAACTCCTCATTTTTTAAAAGCTCTATCATGAGATTGCAGCAACTCTGTCCCATCTTCAGGTTCCACTTCTAATTCTAGTTCTCTTGCTATTTCCATCTTATCTGCACTTAATCCCTCCAGTGAAGTATTGAACCCTCAAAGTCATCCATGAGAGTTAGAATCAATTTTTTCCAAACTCCTGTTCATGTTGATATTTTAACCTCTTCTCATGAATCAGCAATGCTCTTAATGGCATCTAGAATAGTGAATATTTTCTGGAAGGTTTTCAATTGACTTTGCCCAGATTCATCTGAGCAATCACTCTCTATGGCAGCCATAGCCTTACAAAATGTATTTCTTAAACAATGAGACCTGAAAGTCCAAATTACTCCTTGATCCATGGGCTGCAGAATGGATGTCGTGTTGGCAGGCATTAATATGGCATTGATCTTATTGTACACCCCCATCAGAGCTCTTGGCTGGCTAGGTTTGTCAATACTTGGAAAAGAATCTTTTTTTTTTTTTTTTTTTTCTGAGAGGTAAGGCTCAGCAGCAGGCTTAAAATATTCATTAAACCAAATGTTCTGTCACCAGGACTTTGCTGGTCCACTTAAAGAGTAGAGGCAGACTATATTTAGAATAATTCTTAAGGGTACCAAGGATTTTCAGGATGGTAAATGAACATTGGCTTCCACTGAAAGTCACCAGCTACCTTAGGTCTTAGCAAGAGAGTCAGCTGGTCCTTTGAAACTTTGAAGTCAGGCATTGACTGTCTTCTCTTCTCTGGTTATGAACATCCTAGATGGCCTCATCTTTCAATATGATGCTATTTTGTCTTCATTGAAAATCTGTTGTTTAGTGTAGCCACCTTCATTAATTATCTGAGTTTGATCTTCTTGCAAACTTGTAGCTTGTCCATCAGCACTGGTTGCTTCCCCTTGCACTTTTATGTGATGGAGCTGGCTTCTTTCCTTAAACCTCATGAACCAACCTCTGCTAGCTTCACACTTTTCTTCTGCAGCTTCCTAAACTCTCTCAGCCTTCAACAGAACTGAACAGAATAAGGACTTGGCCTGGATCAAGCTCTGGTTTAAAAGAATATTGTGGTTGGTTTAATCTTCTATCCAGGCCACTAACACTTTCTCCACACATCAGCAGTAAGGCTGATTTATTTTTTTATCGTATGTGTGCTCACCGGATTAGCACTTTTCATTTCCTTCAAAAACTTTTTCTTTGCATTCACAGCTTGGCTAACTGTTGGGTATGGCTTTCAACCTCTCTCAGCTTGCAACATGCCTTTCTCACTGCTCTATCCTTTTAAACTTCTGATATAAAGTCGGAGACAATAACTTTTCCTTTCACTTGACCGTTTAGAGGCCATTGTAGGGGTTATTAATTAGCCTAATTTTAATATTGTCCTGTCTCAGGGAATGGGGAAGCCTGAGGAGAGGGAGAGAGAAAGGGAAACAGCTGGTTGGTGGACCCACTGGAGCACAAGACATTTATCAGTTAAGTTTGCCATCTCATATGGGTGCAGTTTGTGGTGTTGCAAAAATAATTACAATAGTAATTTCAGAGATCACTCATCACAGATAACCATAACAAATATCACGATAATGAGAAAGTTTGAAATATTGTAAGAATTACTAAAATGTAACTTTGGTAGACAGGAAGTGAGCAAATATTTTTGGAAAAATGATGCCAATACATCTGCCCATTGCAAGGTTGTCACAAACCCTCAGTTTGTCAAATACACAGAATCTGCAAAGTACACTACAGTGTAGTGAGATACAATAGGGTATGTCTGTATCCTATCTGATCTGCCATGCCCTCAAATAAAGATGTGATGGAACTGGGGTGGGAGGGCAATCCTTTGGCAAAATGAGAAATGGAAAAATATTTAAAAAGAGAAATGCACATGATTTTATAAATATCTGGCCATAGGCTTGAAGTTAAGGGAAAACAGTGGTTTTGATCTCTATCTGAAACCAAACATTTGTTGAAAATTCTTATTCTTGACAAAGCACCTCCATCAGGCCTTTTAAGAACTAATTTATAGAGCTAACATACATTTTCCAACATCAATTAGCCACTTTCAATTACATTAATTTCAATATTTAAATATAAAAGAATAGAGAACAAAGGATTTGATTTTCTCTAAAATAAGCTAAGAAAAATCAGAAAGAGCAATTTAGTCATACAATAAAACTGTTTTTTTTTTTTAAAGATTTTATTTATTTATTTGACAGAGAGAAATTACAAGTACACTGAGAGGCAGGCAGAGAGAGAGAAGGAAGCAGGCTCCCTGCTGAGCAGAGAGCCCGATGTGGGACTCGATCCCAGGACCCTGAGATCATGACATGAGCCGAAGGCAGCGGCTTAACCCACTGAGCCACCCAGGCGCCCCAATAAAACTGTTTTTATATTAATTAATATTTTAAAAGTTTTTTTAAATTTAAAATATTGTTAACTCCTTAGGAATTTCAGAGGTAGAAAAATTAAGTCCATAGGCCTGTGATACTAATATTTTGTGACCAGCACTGGAAGAAGGACACTGGGTTTCATTCATTCATTCATTCATTCATCAGTCATTCATAGTCTATCTTTGTATTCAGGTCATGTTCCCAAAAGGGTTGGAGGTGTGCTAAGTTCATACAATGAGCTGTGTCTTCAACATTTACGAAGAGAAAAAGTGAGTTTTTCTCATGATTTATACTGGCCTCTTTGATATTCTTCCTTGATGTGCCTCAACATCTCAGGCAGGCTCTCATTTCAGATCTTTGCACTTAGAATACACATAATCTCTTCTGGGATAACCACATGGCTTATGTGATTATAATCTCCCCATCTTCAGGTCTTTGTGAGACATTCCTTGACCACACAAAAAATTCCTGGGCTCCCTCTACTTTTGCCATGTTATCATAAATTAAGCTCCCTCCTCTCCTATTTCCTTTATTCCATAACACTTTGTATCAGTTAATATGGCCGAGATGGCCCCTAAGTTCCAGGGGGCCACAGTTTTTTGTCTGGTTTGTTTCCTGTTGTTTTCTTTTAGACCAAGGGCTATATCTAGCACAGAGGAGGCAGTCCATGGTCCAATGTATGAATGAATGAACAAGAGAAATATATTCCATACTATATACTGTGAAATGATGAAACTGTCTTATCAAGAATTACAATGTTAGGTGTTAGGGACAGAAGTTCAGTGATTGAGCCTTTCATAGAAGGCATCTTGGAGAAAAATTTCTATATAATAAGGTGTCTGTTTTCAGTTTTCTGAGTAAGGAAGTAAAATTCTTCCCATGACAAGGGACCTAAAAATCTCCTCCCTTGTCAGTGTGCACAGAGAGAGGCCAGACTCATCAAACAGAACACCCAGATGAGACAGAGGGAGTCAGACTACAGGGACCCCAGTACTGTGTGAACAATTCTGGAGTTGATGAGTAAATATTAAGATCACCTTTTAGTGATTCATTTAAAAAGAAGTAAGAAAATAAGAAGAAGGAGAAGAGAAGGAGGAGGAGAAGTAGGAGGAGGAGGAGGAGAAAGAGGAGGAAGAGGAAGAAGCAGAAGCTGTCAAGATCCCATATCTGCAGGATGCCTGGGTGGCTCAATGGGTTAAAGCCTCTGCCTTGGGCTCAGGCCATGATCCCAGGGTCCTGGGATTGAGCCCCACATCAGGCTCTCCCCTCAGCAGGGAGCCTGCTTCCTCCTCTCTGTCTGCCTCTCTGCCTACTTGTGATTTCTCTGTCAAATAAATAAATAAAATCTTAAAAAAAAAAAAAAAAAAGATCCCATATCTGCTAGCCAGACTGCCCAAGGCCAGAGCGACATGAGAAACCAGAAAGAACTAATCTCTGCAAGGAATATTTTCTTTGCTACTCTAGTCATGAAATGTTCCTTGGTGAGGAGGAACTAAATACTGATTGATCTAAGATTCTTGAAGGTTTATAATTCTATGGATTTTAAAGCCTTGATTAACACCAACTTCACAGACTTATGTGATAACAAAATAATTTAAATGAAGAGCTTGTCACAGGGGCTGGCACTCTTTCTATTAGTTTCTTACAACCCACCTTGTAGGGTTTCTTATATGTCAGGAGGAATCATGGAAAATCTTGAAATGGCAAAGTTAAAAAGAAAAAAAAGCTGCCAGGTTATCAGTGATATCCATTGTCTTTGAAATATTTTACTACTCTGTAAATTGAGGAAAAGCACAGTAGTGCAGGTTATTTTTGTCTATAGAAATGCAAATGATTTTTACCCGGTTAAGGTGCAATTGATTAATATCCCAATAATTTTTCCCATTATGTTATGCTTCTGTTAAGGAATTCATTTTAGTAATCTCCTTTATATTTATCTGCCCTTTGGATTCTCCCTTGAATGGATTGTGACTTGTTACAAGTTCTCTTATTAATTAACAGTTTAAACAAAATTTTGACAAGTTTCCATCTTATATTTTATGAGGATTATGACTTTATTGTTACTATGTCCTCACTGTATAAACTGGATTCAGTCTTATACAGCAAGTCATTTTCTTGTTTTTGTCAACATTATACGTGTGTGCTTCTTTTAATAAATATTCAGAGACGTTTAGTATGTTAATTTATGTTAATAAAAACTGCTCAGTCCTGCCACTGAAAAATATATAAATAGAAGAAAATGGTAGGAGAGGAAGTTGGATTTATATGTGCTAGGGAATGCCACAGGAAGGGAGAGTGAAAGGATCCAAGGTTGTGAAAGGTGTACCATGCCAGATGAAAGTTTGGATTTGTTTCTGAAGGCTCTGAACTCCATTTGAACCATAAGGACACCCCTGAAGGATTCCTTTAAATTTAAAGAAATGACAGCTCTCTAGAATGTTCTGTTACATTTTTTTTTTTCTGAGAAAATAGGGTGCCATGGATTTGGTAACTTATTTATAGCTTAAAGCCTGTTACAAGTTACCCCCACTGGTGATGGCAAACCTCTCAAGTATTTGCCCTCCTGATTTCATGCCAATCACTGGTATTCCGATATTATTTGTCATGGAGAAAAAAAAGATACTTGGAGTATGTGGACCAGATATCCCTGAGGGAATTAAGATTTGGATGGATACCCAGAATTGGCAAGAATAGACTAGACTATTCCAGAACTATTTCTTTAGCTGCCCTTGTCATCAATAATTTTTTTGGTAAAGAATTCATATAATGCCCTTTTAAGGTTTATAACTGTATGTGTACACATATGTATGTGTTTTAAGGTCTTGATGAACACTTTCTTTATATTATGGGATAACTCAAGAAGATAATTTAGGCAAAGAGCTTATCATAGTGAGTAGCCCTATGATTGTGGCTGGTGTCCCATCTCTCAAAGCAGGAATTTGTCCTTTCTCTGTTTGAGTGCATCACGTGTTACACAAGCTAGGTACAAACACACAATTCCTACGGGAAGGGGAAGATTTTGAAACACTTGCTATTAATTAGTTTACAAGATTCCACCAGGGGCAGGATTCTCTGTAAAATTCCTCAGCTCACGATGCAGGGAAATCCATAGATATATGGTACAGTCCACCCTGATTTTTAGGGTATGATCCAAACACTTGGCTTGCTTAAAATGAACTTTGTTGTTGTTATTTTTAATCTCAATGATGCTCTCGAATCAAGGCTTTGAAATGTTGGCACTGCTCTTAAAATCACGGTTGTGAAATACGTAACTGCGTTTCATTTAAAATAATTGATTTGAATGGAGTCAGAAAGGGAAGGCAGGTGACAAAGTCCACATGGCATCAAGCCTCCCCTGAGCTTCTGTAATGGTCACTTCCTGACTGTGTTAGGCGTGGGGCAACTACCTGGTAAATAAGTCTCATCTCCCAGTTCTAACAAACCAAAACTCAGGCTCCACAGCTGTGAAGCATGTCCCACACTTTGAGGGAGAACTCTGCAAACATTCCAGAGGTAAACAGAAAATACTTCTTCAAAAGGGGGCAGCCTAAACTAGGTGCTATACAGGAACATGAAAAGGTAGCAAAATGACCCCTGGACAAGTGAAGACAAAGCACAGAGTCCCTGGCATCTTATTGAAGTAACGAGGTGAAAGAATCTTCTAGCAGAAAAAGAAGAATGTGGGCCATGTCCATTCAAGTTTCCTCCTGCCCATGAAGTGCCTTTCCCAAGAGAGATAGCTCATCAATGGAGGTGTAACAAGTCCAGGAACCAGAAACCCAGCTCATAGTGTTGTTACTTAAATATGTTCTTTTGTCTGTACCTTTGAACCCTGTATCTAATTCCACCATGTGAGCAACTTGAAAGGTAGTTGTATAGATCAAATATAGTGCAAATTGATCCAAGAATAACAGTAACAGTTGCTTAATGCTCTGAGCTCTTCCCTCCCATAAATCTCTCAACAATCCCATGAGAAAAGCACTTATTATTTCCAATTTATACCTGAGGTTACTGATGTTTTGGGAGCTTAAGTGATCGGTCCACAGTAATCACTAAACTAAGGAAGTAATAAAACTAGGTTCAAGCCCAGGCAGCCCAATTCCAGACCCCATTGCTTGATCCCTGTTCTCTAGTTGTACTGGCCTTGGGGGAAAACGTAACATAACCACCAGATGTTATAAAACTAAGTCTAAGCATTTAAAAAATAATACTCCCTGGGATAAATCATACACATTAAATGCAAGTAAATATATATTAAATATAATGTATCCTTTAAAATCTTTTTCTTTGGGTCACCTGGGTGGCTCAGTGGGTTAAGCTTCTGCTTTCGGCTCAGGTCATGATCCCAGGGTCCTAGGATTAAGCCCCGCATCTGGCTCTCTGTTCAGTGCAGAGCCTGCTTCCCCCCACGCCCCCACCGCCTGCCTCTCTGTCTGCTTGTGATCTCTGTCAAATAAATAAATAAAATCTTAAAAAAAAATAATTTTTTTTTCTTTGATTCAATTACAGGCTATATATTTTCATCGTAGGTGCCCAGCAAGAAAGAATCTAGACTGTGTCTCAACAAAAGTTCTAGAAAATGATCAAAATTCTCACCAGCAGTGTCTAAATAGAGCAGTTTGATACTAATAGTTAACTTATTGAACATACACTGATAGTAAGCCGTTGTCCCAAGTTCTCTGTATGTGTTACCACAGCAAGTATTCACAAACTGCCTGTAATACAGGCTTTATTATTATCCCCATTTTACAAATGAGGAACTGGAGGCACACAGCTCACTCAGGCATTCAGGGGCATAGCTTAGAGCCCCCCAGTCTGTCTCTACGGTCTCTGTGCTAGAGTACCAAACTAGCCCTTCTTAAGAATCTTGAGTCTTGTCTATTTCCCCTAAGAGTGTCATTAGCAACTCTTTTTCACAGCCTAATCTCATGCTCAGTATTTACATCTATGTGCAGAGCTTTTTTGGGTTCTGGCCAAGAGGTTTCACAAAGCATATGTTATTTGATCAAAAATCCCCCTAAGGAAGCAGAGCAGTTGTTGGAGTCTCAGTCAAGGAAAATGCAAAGCTAGAAATCATCATTTGCCTGAGGTTATGCAGCTAAAACAAGGCAAGAATAATCAGAAGACAAGTTAGCCCGCTCCTTGTCTGCATTACGATGTTATTTGAATGTTGACTGACAGCAAGATAGCACTTGTTTGGAGCTCCCATATGTCCAGTTTTTAGACTAATCAGATTCTAATTCAGGGAAATTGCCTCCTTGCCAAAAACCAGAGCAAGAAATCTATACACAGGCCTGGTTGCCGAGACCCCCTGGCAAAAAAAACATATTTCTTGTGTCTAAGTTAAAAGCATACTCTACGTGTGGTTTACAAATGTATGAGGAACGAGTGGGCCCATGTGCTGGGTTAGTTTCTAGTTCTTTTTTCCCTAGGGAAGTGTTTCCCAAATTTTAATCATTCCCCTAGCTACCTTTGTGATTTTTGCCTCATCAATATACCACCCAGGCTAGTTTACATAATATGCTTTTTCAGTAAGCCCACTGATTTTATTTAGCCTAAGCAATAAACTCTGGTGTTACAGGTTTGCTATGTGGGTTATATTTTTTTCAGACATGCATTCAAATAAATACAAAATTACAAAAAATATTGATCTGTAAACCACCTACCAACATCTTGTATAAAAAACAAACATTTATTGAGCACTTACTAAGTGCCAAGTACCCTTTGAATCTCTTCACATGTATCACCCAGTTAATTCTCACAACAGTATCAGCAGGTGTTTGACTTACCCTTATTTTATAGACGAGGAAACTGAGGCACATAGTTTTGGTCATCTGCAGAAGAGCGCGGAGCTTGTCAGTGGCAGAGCTAGAGTTATAAATCCAGGTGGTCTGATGACAAGAGTCTGGGTTTTTAACAACCAGTGGTTTCCATTGTGAACTAAGCTGGATTGCATGGGGGGTGGGGTGGGGAGGAGACAACTCCGGGAATTATGAGGACATCCTGGGACAACACCTGACTCTATAAACCCAGGTTCATACTTAAGAACTGATAGAAGCAGAGTATCTATGATGAAAGGAAAAATGTACTTTATGACGGTACAGAGCCAAACTGACTGAGACTTAACAGCTTCTTATGGGAAGGGATGGAGAATTATTGCCTTAGTTGGTTACCTAAGAACATACCACCAACTGAAGTCAGGGAATAAAAAGTTTCAAGTGGACCAGGAAAAGGAGGGCTTGGCAGTAGAGGAATGAACCATATGAACTCAAGGTTTTCTGCATCCTATCACTCTCTTAAAGCTTATTTGTCCCTATATTAACACACAAAGCTGCTTTTCTTCTTGAACAAGTTTAATGAGCTCGAGGGAAAACTGTGCAGCACTTGATACAGAAATGTGGTAGGAATTCATTCTGACAAACAGGAACAGACTAGGGGAATCAGAGGTGGTTAAATACTTTATCAATATAAAATTGTAACTTAGCTAGACGACAGGAGAATCTACGATTTTTGCCAATCCTTTTGCCTTTCTATGGGGCGAAGCAGGAGCACTGGCTGCTGAGTGTTTAGAGCATCATTGGGGGTCTCCATGGGTATCTGGAGGTCACAGTGTAAACCTCTGCACTTTTGTCCCAACTACTATATCAAAATAAAGCTAAGCACAATTCTCATTTGAACCCTAGGCATGGAAACTGCAACAGGTACATGAATATAGGATTCCCAAAATGCTACCTCTGAAACTTGCACTCTGTTTCTATCTAGCTGATATCTTCAGAGAGTTAAACCTATATTTCCTCATAAATGTATATACATATTAGCTGTGTGCCCATGGACATGGTGGAATTTTGACAGACTGAAATGGCATTAATTAACTTAATCATCATAATTACCTCCTATCGATGATACTGTCATCTCCACTTTATAAATGGAAAAACAGGCTATGAGAGGTTTACTACATGAAAACTTTTCTACTCCTTCATTGAGACATAGAGTCTAACTTCCCTTCCTTGAGGCTGGGTTAGCATTTGTGACTTTTTAGATGTAAAGAATGCAGTGGAATTTCTGAAGCTCTGTCATAAGTCGGCTTTGGAGCTTACGCTTGGGCCTCAGGGAAACCTTGTTCACAGGAAATTCTCTTTCAGGACACTCTGCCTTGGTAACCAGCCACAGTGTTTCCAGAAGGCTGGGTGGTCCCGTGGTGGAGAGGCTCATGTGGAGACTAACTGTGTCCTACAGCTAAGAATCCTTGCTTAGCTCCCTCCCAGCCAGCAGCTGGCACTGATGGGCCAGTGATGTCACTGAAGCATTCTCATCCTCACGAATAATTTCTAGACCAGTTGAGCCTTCAGAAGATTGTAGCCTTTACTAATGTCTGATTGAAATCACAGGAGGAACTCCGGGTTCATTTCCTAGGCCTACTGTTACAAAGTCCCATACCCTGGGTGGCTTCAAACAACAAAAATATGTTCCTTCATAGTTTTTGAGATTAAGAGTATGAAATCAAAGTGTCAGAAGAACCATGCCCCTTCAGAAAGCTCTAAAGAAGAGTGACTCCTAGCCTCTTCCAACTTCTGGTAGCTCCAGAGATTCCGTGGCTTGTGGCAGTGTAGCTCCAATCTGGCTGCTTGTATCTTCACAAGGCTTTCTGTGTGTGTGTGTGTGTGTGTGTGTGTGTGTGTGTGTGTGTGTGTCCTCACCTTTTCCTTCTAAGGACACCAGTTGTTGTTTTGGGGCCCATTGTAAATTCGGGATGATTTCATGTTGAGATCCTGAACCAATTATATCATAAAGATACCATTTCCAATAAGGTTACATACTAATGTTCTAGGTGGACAAGAATTTTGGGGGACATTGTTTGATTGACTACCAGCACCAAGCAGGAATTGTTGAGTTGAGCTCTTTCTGAAGTTCATCCATAAGCTCATAGTTGTAATAAACTGTTTATTTTGAGCTACTAAATTTGGCAGCAAGAGAAGACCAGGTCTTTCCACTTTGCTATGCTGCTTCTTTTCACAGAGCCTGCAACGTGGAAGGATTGCAATACACTTTATAGGCAATAGATATTTTAGAAACCATATTTAAAGTTTACAAACACTTGCACTCTTTATTTACCTTACAGAAAAGTGGATTTATGAACTAGCAAGTATAATACCTCATGCATATAGGCCTCAACATATGTTAACTTTTTTTGTACTATTAAATGCTAGAACCATAAAGATTTATTTAATTGTTTCTTCTTAAACAAAAAGTCTTAATTCTGTCTTTATACACTTGAGCTAAGTGTCTAAATATAAAGATATGTTTTCTTTACATTTGCTTTCTGTAATTTCTTGGGGCCACTCCAAAAGTTCAGACAGGTTCTTGGCATGGACTCTTAAGAACACATCCTGGTGGTGCATGCATGGCTGAGTCAGCTGGGTGTCCAACTCTTCATTTCTGCTCAGGTCCAGATCTCAGGGTTGTGAGATTGAGCCCCATGTCAGGCTCCTTGCTGAGCATGAAGCTTGTTTAAAATTCTCTCTCTCCCTCTTCTTCTGCCCCTACTCAGCCTCACACTCTCCCACCCTGCTCTCTCTCTCTCCAGAAACAAAAACAACAACACACCAACAACAAAAACACATCCTGAACTATGGAAGGAGATAGCTAACTTGGCATCAGTCCCCTACATGCAACCAGTTTTTACCAGAAGAAAGGCATGCACATGTTCTGCACTGCAATCAGTCACAGTCATTACTGCAGCCAATATGTTCATTACCATAATTTACTTAACTAAGGCAGAGGTGGAGAACTATCAGCTTACTGTATTTATCTGTCCTGGAGATGACATTCAGTGGGCTGATCTCAAATCTAACCCAAGGGATAAAATCTTGTTGCATGTTGCATGTTATTTTTGGATATATCAAATAATTTCCCCGACCTAATGGTTAGATTAAGAGCAGAACATCTGAAGTATTAGGGCTAAAGAAAAAGGAGAACACTGATTACATTGCTTATTTCAAATCAGAGAAAATAAAGGGTGAACATTTTCTAAACCAGCCATCCGAGTGAAGAGCAGTGATGGGGAAAGTTTAGTGACACCTAAGAAATTACTCAAACATATCATTCATGCCCAAATTCTCTTTCATTCTTTTTTGCGTACATCTCCCTTTCCTCTTCAGTGCTGTGATTCCCTGTTCCATCTCTCTCACCCGACCTCATTCTTGATCTACTAAGTTTTCCTCAGTGACTTTGTCCTTTCCTTTTTTCATCTGAACCTAGTGGCAAGTCACAGGTGATTGTAGTATTGTTTCAATGTATATAGTATTTGCTGAATGAAAAATTTTCTAATTCTTAATTATTTAATGGTTATCTCAAACAAAAATGAAAAATCACTGAATGAAATTATATTACTATTTACTTCTTTAGGTCTAATAACTCTGATTATTTTTGCCTACTTATTAATTGCTTAATTATGTCTTTTGTAGAAGAGTTTCTAACACAAAAGTACATTAAATACACTATCTTTTCTAGAAATAGAACAAACTTCATTAATTGTTAATAATTTTGGAAGACTTATTTTGAATTAGTAAAGATCCTCAATTAAATATGTACATAACTGTTTCCATGAAGTTTAAAATTTTTACCCTAAGAAGAGAAAATTGTTGTTAAGCCAACACTGTCACTTAGTCTTATAAATTTGGTCTTTAGAGAACTAATGGGGTCTTTAGGGACCTAATTTATAGAAATAATGATGTGTATGAGGTGATATAATAAAGTATAATGAAGAAAAATGATTTCCTTGCCAGAAACTTTCCTGAAAGACATCCCCAAAGAAAAGTATTCAGAATGAGAGATTTGGACTTCGTGGTGTAGACTTACCTGCTGACAAGTTAGTATGGACCATGGTAAAGGTAGGGAGCATAGAGCTGCGGGTGTTCCAGCTGCCCAAGAGTGAGCCCAGATAGTCTTTATGCATGAATGGAGCACAAGAGGTTACTTGCCCTGGGAGCTGAGGCTGGCATGAAGCAACAACTATGATGGGGAAAGCCATTAAAGGGGGCCAAGACACATATAGATGTGAGAAAATAGAAGAAAGTCCTAATGGCCATCATGTGAGCTAAATACTGTGTTCTATGGTTCAATAACATGTCTGTAATGATTGTTTGCAAACTGTACACAGTTATTCTAAGGGAGGAAGGCTTTAGGATTCTTTCTTTCTTCCTTCCTTCCTTCCTTCCTTCCTTCCTTCCTTCCTTCCTTCCTTCCTTCCTTCCTTCCTTTCTATTATGTTATGCTAGTCACCATACGGTACATCATTAGTTTTGGATTTAGTGTTCCAGGATTCATTGTTTGTGTTTAACACCCAGTGTTCCATGCAATCCCTGGCCTTCTTAATATCCATCGCCAGGCTAACCTATCCCCCCCGCCACCCTTCCCAGGTTTCTTTTACCTCTGTATTAAAAGGTCTGGTTTAAATGTGAATCCTGTTTTGCACTTGAGCTTTTTTTTTTTTTTTTCCTTTTTTTCCCCCCTTTTTTTCTTTTAAGAAGCGGAATATGCAGGGGCACCTGGGTGGCTCAGTCATTTAAACATCTGCCTTCAGCCCAGGTCATGATCCCACAGTCCTGGGATCAGGCTCCCTGCTTGGTGAGGAGCCTGCTTCTGCTTCTCTCTCCTACTCCTTCTGTTTGTTCTCAATCTCTCACTCTCTCTGCGCCAAATAAATAAAATCTTAAGAAAAAAAAAAGGAGTGGAATATTCAGACAAACCTCATAATTTACACCACAAATTCAGATTGGGTCTGAGTTTAGCTTTGCCTTTTCACTAAACACAAGGACACTTCAATGAATGATCATCACACACAAAAAAAATTAAAGATGATTAAACCACCAAATTAAAACAAAACAAAACAAAACAAAACAAAACAAAACTGCTCTCCTTGCATTCGAAGAATGGCCATGTGGCAAACAATCCCAATCTAGGTACACCACATGTGCTCAATAAATATCAGTTAAGTTCAATTTGCTAAAATTTATAATACATGCGAGCTCCACACTGGATTATAAAAACAAACAAACAAAACCAAAAGCTTCATTATTTCACATATAGTAGGAGATCGACTCAATTATACCCTGAAATCTGAATATTCGGAAAATTTTCTGGAAATCTGGTTTTCTTTTGTGAGCAATTACAGTTTCATTTGTAGTGCACGAAAGGGACCCCCTTCTCTACCCCACAATTTGAGTGTGCCTCAGTGAAGCTGTCGTTAAAAAGGCGAATAAAAAATAATCAGCAGAGGGTTGTACCAAGGAAGAGTGAATAGTGCTAAGTTTCAAACTCATAATGTCCAAAACTGAAATTGTCGTGCTCTCCTCAACTTATTTCCCAAGTCTGGCTCTTGGATTGGGTCCAGCCTCTGCCTGGCCACGGTGCTTGATGTCTCACAATGAGCTTCCTGGTTTATATACAATCACATTGATCATGACACCTTTATTATTTTCCTTTTAATTTTCTCTCTCTCTTTCTATTTCCATAATTTAGATCCCCATCCTCCTGTACATGGATACTTCAGCATATTCCTTAGTCCAGTTTTATCATCTGCCAATCAAATCTATCTCCTGCGTTTTAGAATCTGAATTTCATCATATCACTCTCTTAAAACCTTCAGTGGCTCCCTACTTCTGAGCCCAGTAAGTCTTGGTTCCCTGTATAGTTTTCAGTAATCTCCATTCTGTTTACATGTATAATATTTCTGTTGCATTTATTGTTTCTTCTTGGCTTAGAATCCTATATACCAGTAAGGTCAGACGTCTGCTTTTTCTACAAAGAGTATGCTTTTTCCTTAAGCTGTGTCTTAGATCTTTTGTTTCCGGAAAAACTCAACTTCATTTGTCTCTATTTACCTTCAAAATCAAACTTAAGTCCCACCTTCCTTCCTGATTCCTCTAGTTCTTACATCTCTTCTGGCCTCCCCCTTTCTATATAATTTAGTCCTTCACTGTAGTCCTTCCAAGAGAGTCCGTATTGCATCAGGTGCCATCACTTGGCTTCTTCAAGTGAACTTAAGTTTCCGAATGTAAACGTCATCTTCTCAAGAAAGCCTTGCCCAACTACATTTTCTACCTCCAATTCAGTTTAGGTCCCTAAATAATATGCTCCATCAGAGTCCTGTTTTCCATAGTAGCACTCACCTACTTGCAATGGTTTGTCTATTTCCCTATGCAACCATGAACTCTTTCTAGTATCAGTCTAATCCACCCACATTGTGAACCACTTTTTTTTTTTTGTATTCCCTGAAACTCTTGCTAGTGTGTAATTTTTAAAATTCATAAAACCTTACTTCTAAACATGAGAAAGTTATTAATGATAGCTGAGCTTATTTTTCATGGAACTGGGCATGCGGTCAAGCTTGCTTTGACATTAATTTTTAAAAACCTCCTCGGTAAACCACAATGGAAAACAAGTCAACAATCTCTGAGGGAACTTGACTCACCTGAGGTGACTCTGAGACTTCTTAAGCCTGGAAGGGTGAAGGCAGGGAGTCAGATATAGACAGTTCCTCTCTTCAGCCCAGGGCATGACCTCTGCTGTGATTTCCAGAAAAGAACTTGTTCTTGTGATCCTTAGTTGAGCATGGAGTCTTAGAGAAAGAGTGAGGGCCGGGCATGAACATGGCAACCAGAACTAGTGACATCTCCAGCACCCATCACTCCAACCTATAGATCCTCTTGGGCCTGGAACACCATTACTTAAAAATAGTGGCACAAGGAGGAATGGCACCTCATTTGTGGTTGGAATCCCTGAGGCACTCCCAATCCCTGAGGCACTCCTGACATTAACTTTTCTCCTGGTGCTCATCCTAACAACACACCTGGTCACAAGACCAGTCATCTTCTCAATCCTGAAGCACCTTTGTGCAAAATATGAGTTTAGGTGTCTTTTCTTATTAAAATGACTTAGAGCTTGTCATCCCTCCTTCAGCCTTTTCTTTAACTCAAATCTCTGAAACCTCACTCTTGGGTCTTTGTTTTACAGCTGTCTGATTTAAACCATATATATATGTATGTGGGGAGAAAGGATCCAGTTTCTTGAGGTCCTTCTGATGCCTAGCTCTCCTCCCATTCTCTCTTTGGTAGCTGCTATGAAACAGGGCCATTCATTCATTGGTTCAACAAATAAAGAGTGTGTCTACCATGTGCTAAGAATGATTCTTAATGAGAAAACAGAAGTAGTAACTAATTCAGATTCTTGAAGTTCATAAGAAATGGCTCTGGGGGCTCTCTCTAAGAGATCTCTTCACATTATTTGCAATGGAAATCTGAAGTCTACCAAACCCTCAAATCCCAGTACATGAGAATGATCAATAGTAACACTCAACAAAGTATTTATTGTTCCTGGCCATGTAAGGCACATGTGATACAACCCTAAATAGTGCAAGGTCCTCCCCTCAAAGTTCAGGAGATCAGGGAACTCTGGTTCCTATCTGGAGAAGGAGAACTGATGTAGTATGGCAAGATGACAGAAGTTCTTCCTGGTGAAAATTGGAGGTGCAGTTGGTAGGCAGAGAAAGGTGAAATGTAGGGTGTGTGAGTCTCTGTGACCTGTACAGAAATTGCAGACATGTCACCTTAGGCTAATCTCCTTCTGTGTCCTTGTGCTCCTGGACTCTGATCACTTATCAGCTCTCTTCCAGTTTTTCTACCTGCTTCTGTAGGTTTCAACCTTCCTTACTGAATAGCCAGTCCTGCTAGTCTAACAGCCACTGATTAAATCAGCAGCAGTATTTTTAGCCAAACTTCATTAAAGACTCAACACAAAGCCAAACTATGTTAGTCATAACATCAGAGCACAGCCACAGATTCCCTTTTCCTTCATTTTAATCAAGTGTATTTACATATATTTACAGTTGTCTCTGCTTACTCAGAAATGATCTTTTCTTCAGCTTAGTCATGAAGCCTTGGTTTAGTGTCTCTGTGTTCAAATAAAATTTAGCTCTTATTTATTTATGACACTTATAGTGGGGTTTCCTCCTTTTCTTCTTCTTCCTCCTATTCCTCCTGCTCTTTTTTGTCACAGACATCTCCCATTTGTATGTTTCCTCCTACTGTTTCCAGAAGATTCAAAATTTTGTGTATTTATTTATTGGTTAGATTTCCTATACACCCATCCATAAAAATACTTTGGAATAATCATCCTTTTTTAAATGAATTTTTAATTTTTAAAATTTCTTTTCAGTGTACCAGAATTCATTGTTTAGGTACCACACCCAGTGCTTTATGCAATATGTGCCTTCCATAATACCCATCTCCAGGCTCATCCAACCTCCCACCCCCGCCCCTTCAAAACCCTCAGATTGTTTTTCAGAGTTCATCATCTCTTTTTTTGACAGCCATTTACCCAGAGTCTTCTCAGAGATCTTGTGATTTGAAAATTAGATAGTTGGTATCTGTACTCTCCAATATGGTAGCTACTAGCTACACTGAGCTATTGAGCACTTGAAACATGGATAATGCTTCATGTGAAATGATGAGTTTAGATATATTGGGTTATTTAAAATTAGTTTTACTTATCTTTTTCCTTTTTAATGTGACTACCAAAACATTCAAATTATATATATATATATATATATATATATATATATATATATATATAATTTAAATGTCTCTCTCTCTCTCTCTCTCTCTCTCTCTCTCTATATATATATATATATATATATATATATATGGTTGATACTATACTTCTGTTGGAAAGTACAGACCAGTTACTTTTGCATAACAACACAAAAGAATCCCAAAATAATAGAGGGCAAGGCGTCGTGAACACTGCAGTGAGAACTCATGACAGTTCTATTTCTTATTAGTTTGGTGATCTTTGTCATGCTACTTATCTAATCTCAGATTTAGTTCCTTCCTTTGTAAAATGAGGGTAATTATAATTCTTATTTTTAACAGTTGTTGTAAGGATGAAGTGAGATGATGGTAAACATAGTTTGGCATGGAATCTAGCACAAGGGAAGCACTCATTTAGTAAAAAAATTACTACACAAGCTACTAAGTGCTGAGAAAAAAATCTTCCTTTTAAGAAGATTTAAACCAACTGGTTTCAAGAAAACAACAGAAATTCATCAACATCTCTATTCTCTCCAGACTTGGCTCTACCATGAGGCCTTTATCACCAAGTATTCATTTCAGATTTCACATTGAAGGCATTGTCCTTTGAAAGATTTTCTTTACATGCTTTTTAAAAAACAAATACAAATTATAACATTGAGTTTGTGGTTAGCCAGTCCTTACCTGACTTGGACACTGACTTGAATATTACAAGTTCCTTCTGAAAGTACAAATGTAGTACACTCATAACATTTTTAGAAAATAAGCACCAAATATTCAGTAGCTCTGTGTGACTGTGCATACGTGTTACATAGTGAGTAAACACAAAATACCAAAGGGTACTCATCAGTGTTTTGCAGTATGGGCTTTTTTTTTTTTTTAAGTTTTTATTTTATTTTATTTATTTGACAGAGAGAGACACAGTGAGAGAGGGAACACAAGCTGGGATAGTGTTAGAGGGAGAAGCAGGCTTCCTACTGATCAGGGATCCTGATGTAGGGCTCAATCCCAGGACCCTGGGATCATGACCTGAGCCAAAGGGAGATGCTTAATGACTGAGCCACCTACGCGCCCCCAGTATGGGCTTTGCTAGGAGTTCAGTTATCTTTTCAGTTTCAAGGATTTTGTTTTGTTTTGTTTGGATTTTAAAATATCCAGGATATCCTTCTCCTTGCTTCCCACCCAACCACACAATTTCTTCTGATTATATTTTAGATGATATGTGCTCTTGAAGTAAGAAGCCGGGAAAGGGTACCAGTAATTGTCCATTTTTAAAGTAAGAATTTAATGGGTTAACCTGCTTTACAGTTACATTAGATTTTTTAGGTGCAGCCAGTGGTTGTCTTAAAATAACATGATTGGTAAGCATTGGTAAGCATATTTATTGTACACCATAAATAATTTAGCACTCACATACATACATAGGCACATTTAACATGAACTGGCATATTTATCTAAAGCTAAATTTATATAGCTACTTCCTTGGCTGGAATCTTTCTTATCTTTCTTCATCATTGGAAGTGATCTCATCTAAAGAGGCTTAGAACAACACTGTATGCTACATCACGTCTTCCCAACTGGGTATTTTGCAGCCAGTATATTCATTTTCACTGTCATTTTGGTAGGCAGAAAGACGCCTCTAAAATCATTCTAAATGTAGCTGGACAGTCAACACTGGCAGATATTTGTAAATGGTCTTTTGGCGGATTGGTGTAACATATTGAGACCTCATTAGCATGTCATCACTACATGTTGTGCTGTGGTGTCTGCTGTTTTCCAAATGAACCAGGAATATCGAAACTTCAAATTTAATTCCCTTCCAACAACATTATTGCCTAAGAGCATTTATCATAGTTTTGACAGTTACTATAACCAACAGGGAACTGTCTGAGGCTTTTTGGAATTACCACATCAGCAAACTTCTCAAGCCCTGGGATGGAATTAAGAGAACTTACCATTTCCCAGGGCACTTGGGTGCAGAATATTTTGCAGGAGAAGAGTGAAATATGAAGAGGCAAAGCCTTGACATTTGAAAAGCAGGCAGTTTCATTTTGTTAAGATGACATTAGTCCATTGCTCCCTCCAGTTGCTGTTTCTCTGTAGTGCTGAAAATGTCAGGGGCCAAGGAGTTGGCTCACTCCATGAGGGGGTAGAAAGTGGGGGCTGGTGTGGCATCAGCAGCAAGAGTGGTAGCAGCCACATAATTGTTGCCATTTCCTGGTGATGTTTTCAAATGTCGATCTTCTTAGCTGCCATCCAGTACAAGAGTGTGCCCTCCAAAGTGGACTATCAAACAAACATACAGTGAGAAAAAGGTATCTTAAAAGTGAAAGGATATAATCTAGTCATGGGGCAGATGTGGTGGTGAAGACTGGTCAGCTGGCTCAAGAGAGCCAAATGACAGAAGTCGGGCCTTCAGGCGAGAGGTATGTACTAGAACCTGGTTGAGTCTGGTGAATAGCAGGCTGATACTGAGCTCCAGGAGATGGAACAGAGCCACCATGGAAGGCACCATGCAGACTTATTGCCAAGTCAGTGAGGCTGCCAGGTGTGACCTGGGCCTCTTGCCTGCCAGGATCATGCTATTCTGAAAAGCACAGAAATTTGAAAGGACAAATAGTGAGCCTGCGTTGGGTAGATTTCAAAAGCACCACCTTGAGGGAAATGGGAGAAGAGAACAAACATTGAAAGAATGATAAAGGACACAATTCTTAGCAGATGCCTGCCCACTTGCCGACAGGTAATACATGTTCAAAGTATTCAAATGGCAATGACCTCTAATGACAATGCTGAGCAAACAGAGCCTTCAAGTTTAACTCTTCATCAGTCACCTAGTCAAATCTCTCCTTTCTGCTGCAACCGAGGCCCATCTTCTTGCCTGTGAAGTTGTTAGGACTTAGCAATATAAACCCTTCCTTCCTTAAATTTCTTTCCCTGCTTGGCATTCAGTTTATTTCTACATCTTCCCTTTTTGCTTTTTTTTTTTTTTTTAATTTTTTATTTTTTTATAAACATGTATTTTTATCCCCAGGGGTACAGGTCTGTGAATCAGCACTCACCAAAGCACATACCCTCCCCAATGTTCATAACCCCACCCCCCCTTCTCCCAAGCTCCCTCCCCCCAGCAACCCTCAGTTTGTTTTGTAAGATTAAGAGTCACTTATGGTTTGTCTCCCTCCCAATACCATCTTGTTTCATTGATTCTTCTCCTACCCACTTAAGCCCCCATGTTGCATGACCACTTCTTCATATCAAGGAGATCATATGATAGTTGTCTTTCTCTGCTTGACTTATTTCGCTAAGCATGATACGCTCAAGTTCCATCCATGTTGTCGCAAATGGCAAGATTTCATTTCTTTTGATGGCTGCATAGTATTCCATTGTGTATATATACCACATCTTCTTGATCCATTCATCTGTTGATGGACATCTAGGTTCTTTCCATAGTTTGGCTATTGTGGATATTGCTGCTATAAACATTTGGGTGCACGTTCCCCTTTGGATCACTACGTTTGTATCTTTAGGGTAAATACCCAGTAGTGCAATTGCTGGGCCATAGGGCAGTTCTATTTTCAACATTTTGAGGAACCTCCATGCTGTTTTCCAGAGTGCCTGCACCAGCTTGCATTCCCACCAACAGTATAGGAGGGTGCCCGTTTCTCCACATCCTCGCCAGCATCTGTCATTTCCTGACTTGTTGATTTTAGCCATTCTGGCTGGTGTGAGGTGATATCTCATTGTGGTTTTGATTTGTATTTCCCTGATGCCAAGTGATATGGAGCACTTTTTCATGTGTCTGTTGGCCATCTGGATGTCTTCTTTGCAGAAATGTCTGTTCATGTCCTCTGCCCATTTCTTGATTGGATTATTTGTTCTTTGAGTGTTGAGTTTGCTAAGTTCTTTATAGATTTTGGACACTAGTCCTTTATCTGATATGTTGTTTGCAAATATCTTCTCCCATTTTGTCAGTTGTCTTTTGATTTTGTTAACTGTTTCCTTTGCTGTGCAAAAGCTTTTGATCTTGATGAAATCCCAATGGTTCATTTTTGCCCTTGCTTCCCTTGCCTTTGGCGATGTTCCTAGGAAGATGTTGCTGCGGTTGGGGTTGAAGAGGTTGCTGCCTGTGTTCTCCTCAAGGATTTTGATGGATTCCTTTCTCACATTGAGGTCTTTCATCCATTTGGAGTCTATTTTTGTGTGTGGTGTAAGGAAATGGTCCAATTTCATTTTCCTGCATGTGGCTGTCCAATTTTCCCAACACCATTTATTGAAGAGGCTGTCTTTTTTCCATTGGACATTCTTTCCTGCTTTGTCGAAGATTAGTTGACCATAGAGCTGAAGGTCTATTTGTGGGCTTTCTATTCTGTTCCATTGATCTATGTGTCTGTTTTTGTGCCAGTACCATGCTGTCTTGATGATGGCAGCTTTGTAATAGAGCTTGAAGTCCGGAATTGTGATGCCACCAACGTTGGCTTTCTTTTTCAATATCCCTTTGGCTATTCGAGGTCTTTTCTGGTTCCATATAAATTTTAGCATTATTTGTTCCATTTCTTTGAAAAAGATGGATGGTACTTTGATAGGAATTGCATTAAATGTGTAGATTGCTTTAGGTAGCATAGACATTTTCACAATATTTATTCTTCCAATCCAGGAGCATGGAACATTTTTCCATTTCTTTGTGTCTTCCTCAATTTCTTTCATGAGTACTTTATAGTTTTCTGAGTATAGATTCTATGCCTCTTTGGTTAGGTTTATTCCTAGGTATCTTATGGTTTGGGGTGCAATTGTAAATGGATTGACTCCTTAATTTCTCTTTCTTCTGTCTTGTTGTTGGTGTAGAGAAATGCAACTGATTTCTGTGCATTGATTTTATATCCTGATACTTTACTGAATTCCTGTACAAGTTCTAGCAGTTTTGGAGTGGAGTCTTTTGGGTTTTCCACATATAGTATCATATCATCTGCAAAGAGTGATAATTTGACTTCTTCTTTGCCGATTTGGATGCCTTTAATTTCCTTTTGTTGTCTGATTGCTGAGGCTAGGACCTCTAGTACTATGTTGGATAGCAGTGGTGATAATGGACATCCCTGCCGTGTTCCTGACCTTAGCGGAAAAGCTTTCAGTTTTTCTCCATTGAGAACGATATTTGCAGTGGGTTTTTCATAGATGGCTTTGATGATATTGAGGCATGTGCCCTCTATCCCTACACTTTGAAGAGTTTTTATGTATTTGGGTCCTTTCTCTTTTCTTTTTGATAAGTCTGGCCAGGGGTTTATCAAATTTATTAATTCTTTCAAAGAACCAGCTCCTAGTTTCATTGATTTGCTCTATTGTCTTTTTGGTTTCTATTTCATTGATTTCTGCTCTGGTCTTTATTTCTCTTCTCCTGCTGGGCTTAGGGTTTCTTTCTTGTTCTTTCTCCAGCTCCTTTAGGTGTAGGGTTAGGTTGTGTACCTGAGACCTTTCTTGTTTCTTGAGGAAGGCTTGTACCGCTATATATTTTCCTCTCAGGACTGCCTTTGTTGTGTCCCACAGATTTTGAACCGTTGTATTTTCATTATCATTTGTTTCCATGATTTTTTTTCAATTCTTCTTTAATTTCCCGGTAGACCCATTTCATTCTTTAGAAGGATGCTGTTTAGTCTCCATGTATTTGGGTTCTTTCCAAACTTTCTCTTGTGGTTGAGTTCTAGCTTCAGAGCATTGTGGTCTGAAAATATGCAGGGAATGATCCCAATCTTTTGATACTGGTTGAGTCCTGATTTAGGACCGAGGATGTGATCTATTCTGGAGAATGTTCCATGTGCACTAGAGAAGAATGTGTATTCTGTTGCTTTGGGATGAAATGTTCTGAATATATCTGTGATGTCCATCTGGTCCAGTGTGTGTTTAAGGCCTTTATTTCCTTGCTGATCTTTTGCTTGGATGATCTGTCCATTTCAGTGAGGGGAGTGTTAAAGTCCCCTACTATTATTGTATTATTGTTGATGTGTTTCTTTGATTTTGTTATTAATTGGTTTATATAGTTGGCTGCTCCCACGTTGGGGGCATAGATATTTAAAATTGTTAGATCTTCTTGTTGGACAGATCCTTTGAGTATGATATAGTGTCCTTCCTCATCTCTTATTATAGTCTTTGGCTTAAAATCTAATTGATCTGATATAAGGATTGCCACTCCTGCTTTCTTCTGACGTCCATTAGCATGGTAAATTCTTTTCCACCCCCTCACTTTAAATCTGGAGGTGTCTTCAGGCTTAAAATGAGTTTCTTGGAGGCAACATATAGATGGGTTTTGTTTTTTTATCCATTCTGATACTCTGTGTCTTTTGATTGGGGCATTAGCCCATTAATATTCAGGGTAACTATTGAAAGATATGAATTTAGTGCCATTGTATTGACTGTAAGGTGACTGTTACTGTATATTGTCTCTGTTCCTTACTGATCTACCACTTGTGGGCTCTCTCTTTGCTTAGAGGACCCCTTTCAATATTTCCTGTAGAGCTGGTTTGGTGTTTGCAAATTCTTTCAGTTTTTGTTTGTCCTGGAAGCTTTTAATCTCTCCTTCTATTTTCAATGATAGCCTAGCTGGATATAGTATTCTTGGCTGCATGTTTTTCTTGTTTAGTGCTCTGAAAATATCATGCCAGCTCTTTCTGGCCTGCCAGGTCTCTGTGGATAAGTCAGCTGCCAATCTAATATTTTTACCATTGTATGTTACAGACTTCTTTTCCCGGGCTGCTTTCAGGATTTTCTCTTTGTCACTGAGACTTGTAAATTTTACTATTAGGTGATGAGGTGTGGGCCTATTCTTATTGATTTTGAGGGGTGTTTTCTGAACCTCCTGAATTTTGATGCTTCTTCCCTTTGCCATATTGGGGAAATTCTCCCCAATAATTCTCTCCAGTGTACCTTCTGCTCCCCTCTCTCTTTCTTCTTCTTCTGGAATCCCAATTATTCTAATGTTGTTTCATCTTATGGTGTCACTTATCTCTCGAATTCTCCCCTCGCTGTCCAGTAGCTGTTTGTCCCTCTTTTGCTCAGCTTCTTTATTCTCTATCATTTGGTCTTCTATATCACTAATTCTTCTGCCTCATTTATCCTAGCAGTGAGAGCCTCCATTTTTTATTGCACCTCATTAATAGCTTTTTTGATTTCAACTTGGTTAGATTTTAGCTCTTTTATTTCTCCAGAAAGGGCTTTTATATCTCCCAAGAGGGTTTCTCTAATATCTTCCATGCCTTTTTTGAGCCCGGCTAGAACCTTGAGAATTGTCATTCTGAAATCTAGATCTAACATATTACCAATGTCTGTATTGATTAGGTCCCTAGCCTTCACTACTGCCTTTTGTTCTTTTTTTTGTGGTGAATTTTTCCGCCTTGTCATTTTGTCCAGATAAGAGTATATGAAGGAGCAAGTAAAATACTAAAAGGATGGCAACAACCCCAGGACAATATGCTTTAACCAAATCAGAAGAGATCCCAAATCGTGAGGGGGGAGAAAGGGGATAAAAAGAGGTTCAAAAAGAAAGAAAGAAAAAAAAATAAAAATAATAAAAAATAAATGAAAAGAATTTTAAAAAAGAAAATGAATAAAGAAAATTATAAAAAGGAAAAAGATATATATCAGATAAACTAGTTAAAAAACGTTAAAAAATAAAAGGGTAAATGTTAAAAAAATTTTAGCAGAAGAAGAGAAAAAAAATGAAAAATAAAGAAATTAAATTAACTGCAATACTAAAAAAATCACAGGGAGAAAGCTATGAATTCTGTGCTTTGCCTTCTCCTCCTCTGTAATTCTGCTGCTCTCCTTGGTATTGAAACCGTACTCTTTGGTAGGTGAACTTGGTCTTGGATGGATTTCTTGTTGATCTTCTGGGGGAGGGGCCTGGTGTAGTGATTCTCAAGTGTCTTTGTCCCAGGTGGAATTGCACCGCCCTTACCAGGGGCCAGGCTGAGTAATCCGCTCGGGTTTGCTTTCAGGAGCTTTTGTTCCCTGAGCGCTTTCCGTAGAGTTCCGGAGGACGGGAGTACAAATGGCGGCCTCCTGGTCTTCGGCCCCGAGGAGCCGAGAGCCCGGGGCCCCACTCCTCAGTGTGCCCTCAGAGAACAGCACGCAGTAACTCCCGTCTGCCTGACCTCCGGCCGCGCTCCGAGCTCACCAAGCCTCGGCCGGTTCAAGGTAACCCCGAGCTGTGATCTTACTGTCGGCTCTGTCTCTGTAGCCAGCTTTCCCGTTCCAATACCCGCAAGCTCTGCGACACTCAGACACCCCCGATCCTTCTGTGACCCTGCGGGACCTGAGGCCACGCTGACCCCGCGTGGGCTTTGCCCTGGTTTAGCCTCTAGAGCGATGTCCCTCAGCAGAACAGACTTTTAAAAGTCCTGATTTTGTGCTCCGTTGCTCTGCCACTTGCCGGGAGCCGGCCCCTGCCCCCGGGGTCTATCTTCCCATCACTTTGGATTCACTTCTCCGCCAGTCCTACCTTTCAGAAAGTGGTTTTTTTTTTTTTTTCTGTTTCCAGAATTGCTGTTCTTCTCTTCGATCTGCTGATGGATTTGCAGGTGTTTGCAATCTTTAGATAAGCTATCTACCTGATCTCCTGCTAGGTGATGTAGTCTCAGCCTGCTACTTCTCCGCCATCTTGACTCCTCCCCCTTTTTGCTTTTTGATACATTTTTTGGATCACCAACCTAGTTGATCTAATTGAACTCTGCATATGGCCAGTTACCTCTCCTTGGAATTGACACCCTAGATTCTAGCCTCAGTTGGGCTGTTGTGATCCAGAGCATACTCATCCTTCCTTTCTCCATAGGACCTGGGTCTGGGATGGGCCATCTTGCCTGTACACAGCATCACCATCCATTATGCTCTCTTGGCATGCCCTGACCCACTGGTGCTCCTCATCAAAGTTGGGTTAACCTAGTTTATTTCTCTTGCTGATCTTCTTATTCTCACTAACTGAATGTAGGTCTGCAGAGGAAGATTCTGAAAACAAAATATTTGTGAGGAATTATCAAGAAAAACAAATGGGAGATGAAATTAGTGGGAAGTAGTAGAGGAAGAGGAGGAAGCCAAAAAGGGTGAGCCATCAAGCCAATCACCACTGTGGACAACTGCACCTGGATTTTACTAAGGAAATCTGGGAGACAGTATAAAACATGCACTGCAGAGTTATCCCACTCAAAGGACCTGGGATATTTGTTCAGCAGCCACTCTCTAACATCAAGAGCTCTTCTCAAGGGTGACAATTCTTGAGGTTTTCTTGTTAGCTTCACATGTAGGTCAAAGGAGCTCTGGTGGATAGTAGAAATCTTCAAGCAGAGTTGCAGATGCTGAGAATTGGAAGTTGGTTTACTGCATGGATCATGGTGAGCTAAGGGGAAAGGTGGACATCTGCCAGTCCCCAACCATGGGTCATACCCACCATCTTTCTCTCTCCCTCATAATGTATCTCATCTCATATTCTAGCCATGAAAGTCTCTATTTCAAGCTCTGATTTAGATTTGAATTCCAATTATGCACTTAGACTACTCAAGTTCAAAGTGAACAATAACATATTCATTTGACCCTCATATGTATTTTGAATCCATCATACTCCTGATCCTGTACTAAGTGTTGAGGAGTCCAAGATGAATGCATCATGGTTCCTACCTACAAGTAGTAAATTTTTCAGAGCTTCCACTTCCACCTGCCTGAAGAAACCTACTTTATACATAGTGTCCTCATTTCTCTAAGATACTCAGGTTCACTACTCTGTCTTCAATATGTACTTGCTGAATCCATCATTCTCAGGTCTTTTCTATTTTCATCAATCATTTTTTTAATGTTTCTAGCTTTTGTTTATTCCATTCCATTTTAACTGCCATAATCCACCAGATTGTCTCAGTGTCAACTTATTTCTTTTATAGCCTTGTTTACAGTCTTACCTCTCCATCTTCTAAAACCCTCTATGTAAATAAAATTTACCTCCTACACCACTGTGATGTGATGGATCTTTCTAAAATATGTCTGAACTGCCTTCCTGTTCCTTGCTTGTTCATGAATATTCAAGACCTTCCCCAATTCTTCATGACTTTACCTTCTCTTATACTGTTACACAAATCTTCTGAAAAAGCCAGATTAATCTACTCATTGTCACCCAATAAAACATGTACATTCAGTCTCTATACTCACCACTAATCCCATTTTCCCATCTGATCTACTTTCTCCTGTACCAGATCCTACTCAGAGGTTAAGGTGGAGCTCAGTTCCCATCTTCTCTTGAAACTTCTGACTAGCCCAATCCATGCTGAACCTTCTTAACACAATCTGTTATTACATCTACTAATTATTTGATGTTTTATCATTGTCTGGAGTATGTGACATTACTTATATATAATTTATTATATCTGTTTTAGAAATTGCAATAGCTATTGTTAAATACTTAAGTGTCAAGTCTCTTGAAAACTTTAATACTTTTAATTTTATAACAACACTGTGACATAGCTATTATTTTTTCTGTTTTAAGATGAAGAAATTGAGCATCAAATAGGTTAAGGAACTTGTCCAAGGAAAAAAGAATAGGCAAAATTTTTCAAAATTAGAATTTGAAACCAGATCTATTTGACTTTGTATCTTCCCAATGAAATTCATTAATTCATTCATATAAATTCATTAATAATAAGGACCAATCTGAATCTTTCTCTATAGACAATTTGTTACATGTAATGGGAGTTCAATATAATTATTCATTTAAATTTGGGGAAATTTCCTTATTGTGACGAGACTTAACTGCATTTTGCTTTATTTTTGTCCACTTAGTTCAAAAATAGTTAATGGCTCTAAAAAATTGGATTTATTCATGTTTGGAGAGTCCACTAGTCTGCAAACTCCATAAAATCATGAACAATGTGTGTTTGTTCATCACTATATTTCTGTGCCTACTGAAAAAATTACTTGTTGAGTGAGTATTTTATGAACAGTATGTCCTCATGAGGGTAGGCTTATGTTAAATCAAAAATTTGAGAACAACAAGCCATGACATGGACAATGGACAGCATATGGAGGGGTCATGTCTTTTTACCCAATCTGAAACCTTGTACTGTTTCATGGGAGCATTTAGGCCATTCACATTGAGAGTGATTATTGAAAGATATGATTTTATTGTCATCATGATGCCTGTGAAGTCCTTGTTTCTATATATTGTCTCTAAATTTCTGTTCTATATCACTCTTGGGGTCTTTCTCCTTTCATAGAACTCTCTTAATATTTCTTGAAGGGCTGGCTTAGTGGTCATATATTCATTCATTCTTTCAGTTTCTGCAAGTCTTAGAAGCTCCTTGTCTCACCATCCATTCTGAATGATAGCCTTGCCAAATAAAGTATTCTTGGCTGAATATGTCTTGACAGCCCTTTCCAGCTTTCCAGGTCTCTGTGGACAGGTCTGAAATTATCCTGATAGTCCTCCCTCTACACATAAAAAATCTCTCTCCCCTCACCATTTTCAAGATGTTTCCTTGGATCCAAGATTTGTAAATTGTACTATTATAAGTCATGGCATTGGTCTGCTCTCAATAATCTTGGGAGCAGTCCCCTCTGCCTCTTGGACATAAATTCTTGTTTCCTTCCACAGATTAGGGAAGTTCTCAGTATGATCTGCTCAAATGTATCTTCTAGATTTCTCTCTTTCTCTCCACCCCTCAGGAGTCCCAGTAATTCTGAGACTGAAACATTTCATTGAGTCCCTAATTTCATTGGTTTGATTCATTGGGTTTAATTTGTTTTTCCCATGCTCCTTCAATTTTCTTTTTTTTTTTATCATTTTTCCCTATATCTCACTAATTCATTTTCCTGCCTCGTTTACCCTGGCAGTCAAAGTATCCAGTGTAGACTTCATTTCATTCATAGCATTTCTAAGTTCAGCCTGATTAGATCTCATTTCTGCTCTTAGAGATTCTATATTGTTTTTAATATTTTTCTCAAGCCTAGATATCGCCTTGATAATTGTCACTCTGAAGTTATTTTCTGACATCTTGGCTATATCCATATCCATTAGTTCCATGGCATAGTCTCTGAATCTTTCCTTTGTTGAGGGTTCCTCCTCTTAGTCTTTCTGTTGAGGGGTGGTTGAGGGAATGTATAGAGTCCAAATTATTGACCATAACCCAAACAAAATGCACCTGTCTTATGGGGATAAAGAAGATGTGGTCCATATGTACAATGGAATATTACTCAGCCATCAGGAAGTTTGAATACCCAACAATTGCATCAACATGGTTGGAACTGGAGGAGATTATGCTGATTGAAATAAGTCAAACAAAGAAAGACAATTATCATATGGTTTCACTTAATTGTTGAACATAAGGAATAGCATGGAGGACATTAGGAGATGGAAGGGAAAAAGGAAGGTGGGGGGAATTGGAAGGGGAGATGAACCATGAGAGACTATGGATTCTGGGAATCAAACTGAGGGTTTTGAGGGGGGTGGGGGATTGAGTTAGGCCAGTGATGGGTATCAAAGAGGGCACATATTGCATGGAGCACTGGTGTTATATGGAAACAATGAATCATGGAATACTACATAAAAAAATCAATAAGGTACTGTATGGTGATTAACATAACATAATAAAAAATTATTAGAAAGAAGAAAAAATACCCTAAAATTAAAAAAAAAAACATGACATAAAGGTATGGTATGGTCTTAAAGGAGATTATATTCTAAATACTCAGGACTGGACCACTTCAAACAGAGAAAACAGAATGTCCTCTTTGCCATGGGCATTTAACTTCGGACTTGGCACCTGCTACTAATGCCTTAGAAACAGGGCATTCAAGATTACTTACTCCCAACATACAACCTTTTTCAGTGAGCAAAAAAACTTATCATGCCTTACTTTAGGTGACAGAACTTAACATTCAGTTTTCAGTTCTCCGGAGATAGCCACATCAACCAACTTTCTCCCTGTTTATTTTCCCTGAAGTATCAATACCTAAACAAAACATTGATCACTGGAAATTCCATCAGAACTTCTTAAACTGAAGACAGTTTAAACTAGAGACATCCATGGATGGTCTCTAAAGGTCCTCTGAACACTTTAGTATTGTCTACAAAATATTGGATGTATGTGTATTATGTTTTCTGGAGAGAATGCTTTACAGAGTCAAACGATTCTTTGTATTTAGGAGTCTATTTCTGTTTTTGTTTGTTTGTTTTGTGTTTTAGTTTCCACACAAGAGTAAAATTTTATGGTGGTTGCCAAAGGAGGGAGGTGAAAGGATGGGCAAAGTGGATGAAGGGGAGAGGGAGGCATAGGCTTAATATTAGGAAACGAATGAGTCACAGGGATGAAAGGCATAGCCCAGGAAATACAATCAGTGGTTTTGTAATAGCCTTGTGTGGTGACAGATGAGAGCTGCACCCATGGTGTCCATAGCATACTGTACAGAGCTGTTAAATCACGATGTTATACATCTGAAGCTAATGCAACATCATGTCAACTATACTTCCATAAAAAAAAAAGATTCTCAAAGGAATTCATGACCCCCAAACAGGTTAAGCATTATTGCTTAATGTAAATGAGTAAATTGTAGTCTCGGTTATTAACTATTTATTAGATGGAGGCTGTGCTTTGTAAACGCTTTTAGTATGTCTCACATCTCCAGCACAGTGCAAGGTAGAATGAAAAGGTGTCAAGACTTGCATTCAGCTTGTTTTAAGTTTGATTCATAAAAATGATCTCCTTTGGATTGAGTCTCCTTCAAGTTATCTGGCAATTAACTTTCAGGTCTATAAGACAGAAACTTAGTTTTCTTGTCTAAAAACAACTAATCCCAAATCCTCCCCACCACCTTCTAGAGGTGTGGGAGCATTGCTTGCTATGCCACAGTCCTGAATTCCGGCATATGAGTTGTTCCTACATGTTCTGATGCTGGTAATGATTGTTTAACTATTTTGTTATTTCTTTGAATTGAACTAGACTTACCATTAACTAGCCGCTATTTCATCCAGTCATCTGTGTATCATGAATATCTAAGAGCAAGGTGCCTTATTTTGTTTATAAGTAAAGTCAGTGGCAGTGACCTAGATGGAGCCCAACTAACCCACATAAAATAGAATCTCTAGGTTTAGTCCTCTTCAGGCATTAAGATAACTGTGGGGCTGCTTGACCTCTGTGGGGGATTTTATCAAGTTATACATTTGACCTTTGGTAAAAATACTAATTTTTAAATGATCAGACCCGAGGAGCCCAATCCCTTTCTTTTCCTCGACTGCTGAATTATATTTTCATCATCACTCAGTAGCAGTGCCTTTATTCCAGTGCAATAACTACACCACAAGGAAGAAACATTTGCAAGGTTTACCAACTATAGGACAGAAATACATTTATTTTTTCATGCTAAGGATAGGACTGCAAAAAAAGACTTATGTCAGAATTTTAGCAACTTCCCATCTTCAAGTTTACCACAGTAAGGTTTGAACCTTAATTTTTCATTTTTTTCTCCTTCATCACTTTCTTCTGCTTTCTTCAGAAGCCTGAATTGTAAGCTAATATAAAAGAATTTTACTGTCCTGTTACCTTCTTCAGGAATGTCATCATCATTTTGTCATCTGAATAGAGTGATAGATTTTTTCATGTAAACTTTGTGTGCTGCAAAAAAATGAAAGAACAGACTTGTCACAGACTATCTTTTACCATGAAATCACTGGTTTCAACATGTTGTGGCAAAAATTTGCGAAAAATAAATAACATGAATGAATACGGAAGCATCTTGTTTACATTTCTAGTGACCTAAAGGGAGACTAGCAATGGAGTCTGGACTTTTTATGCCCAACCAGCTCCTTCCTTTGAAAAATATTTTCCAAATCGACAAAAATTTAAGGATTTTTATGGATTGTTCCTCTCATAAAATATTAGTTAAATTAATTAAATTAGTTCACCTTGCACTCCCTGGTGGGTTACAGACTGGACAAACACATGTTAGTTAAGGCTATTTTGTTGATTAAAAACATTTTCTATGGATATTTCTTAAAATATCACTGTGGCTGGTAATAAAACCAAAATTCCAAAACTTCCTTGTTACTGAAAAAAAGGTCAAATCCCCTTTAATGTTTACCAATGTACAGAATCTGACTATAATAGGAAAGTAGTCCATTTTCCTGTTTTTTGAATGTATGTTCTTTAGGATAATTTTTGCTCACATATCACTGAAGTCTGTTTCCCATGGTGTAAAAAATTCCAGGAAGAATAATCATTGTGTGTTGGAGCACATTGTCTGGCTATAACTTTTAGCTGGAGGCAGAGTGATTTGGCAAAAAAGTATAGGCTTTGGGACTATAAGACTCAATTCAATTTCTAATTTTACTTCCTAATAGCTACACGACCTTGGATAAATTACTTATCCCTCTAGACCCTCAACTTTTCAGCAGAAAAAAATTTTAACAATAAAATGTACCCTCTCTAGATCTTGTTTAATGGTGAAAAATAACACGAGTAAATTGTTTACTATAACGTGAAACTGTTATGTGCAGGATTGTATCTTTCCCAAATTCAACTGTTTGAAGCCTAACACCCACTGACTCAGAATATGACTGTATTGGAAACAGGCCTGTAAGAGGTAACTAAGGTAAAACAAAGGCACATGGGTGGGCTCAAATCAGCATGATTGGTGCCCATCTAAGAACAAAAGCTTGAGACACAAACATGGGTGTGCACAGAGAAAAAACCATGAGAGGGCACAGCAAAAAGGGGGCCATGTATAAGATAAGGAGAAACGCCTCAGAAGAAACCAACGCTGCAGGCACCTTGATCTTGGGACTTCTAGTTTCCAGGACTGTGAGAAAATAAATTTCTGTTGTATAAGCCACCCAGTGCGTGATATTTTCTATAGCAGTCCTAGCACACTAATTCAGGGTCATCACAGACCCTCGATGGATGTGAGTTTTTATTGTTTAGTTTTTCCTTCGAGGTACCAGATATAAACATTGAGGCTGGATAAACAGGGTTGGCTCACAGTTGGTACTGAGCAACTTTTCACTAAATGAATTTAAGGGGCATGTGTAGCAAAGTATGAATGCTGCAAATATTCCCAGGCAGCATACTGCAATGCTAGAAATTCCTGGCTCATTTAAGTTAGAGTACTGAAGAGTCCTTTTAAGATACACATTAAGCCATTATCATCCATTAACATCTTCAGACAAATAATTTAGAAGATTTTTCTCTAGTCTGCAAGACAAGGATCTTGAGAGCATAATAACCAGAGGAAGTAAGTTTTCAAAGGGGAGAGGGAAAAGAAAAGCTTGAGGACACAGGTCACTGAGGGTGAGGACACTTCTCCACAGACTTGCCAAAGGAATAATAAAGAGACATATCCTTGTGGTCACCAAGTTCAGGAGATGATCTCAAACCTCAAACCAAATTAAAGTGCTGACAAATGGACTTGGGGAACACTTATTTTCAAACCATAGTTTGCCTATGGAGCAGATTTGTTTATCCCTAGGAAAGAACATCGTTGTGTTTGTGTTTGTGCATGTGTGTGTGTTTTCTCACCCACATTTCCACTACAGAATCAGAACAGTCACAAGGGACCATGAGTTTATATTTACATTCAGACATCAAAGGTTAAATGACATCTCAGCCTGGCTACCATTAAGACACGCGTAGCAAGAAGAAAGATGCGTTTGAAGAAGTTTAAGAAGAAAACTGAAGAACGGAGTGAGGAAATAAAATGAAAATATGAAGGCAAGTGGAGACTAGCCACAAGATAATGGAGACAAAGAAAATCCTAAATACAGAAGAGATCATAGACTCAAAAACCTCAAACTATTTCTTCAAAAGCCCGTTATCACTGTTACTCATTTCTTTACCGTGTTTAACATGAATCTCAGTCAGTGCAATTTAAGATGATCTCACCCTGGAGCATACTGGTTAATTGCTTTTTCTTAAGAATTCTCTTGAACTTCAACCATCTTTGGACTTGGAGTAAGGTAAACTGAAATGAACTGAAGAAGAATAGAGAGAAATGAAAGACATGAATCAAATGATCTCCTTAAGGCAAATGACTTTTATTTGACTGTAAATCAACACTGATACCACCTAGTTACTTTGGTTGGGTTGTCAAGAAATAGGTAAATACAAAATTTTAAACTGGAAGGGAACTTAGGGAGACATCAGTATCCTCATTTACAAAATGATGAGTTTGGACTACATGAATCTAATGTCCAATCCAGCCATACTATTCCTGTGGTTTGATGACACAGTACCTTTCTTTAAATTTTTCTGCTTATCCAGTATTACCAAAGATTGCAATGGCCAAGTGAGGATAAAATTAAATGACATGAAATTTATGGTTATAAACTGTCAAAAGAACACGGTACTAAATCAGACCATTTTCCAGTAAGTTCAGTGTTGTCCATTTGGCTTTTACTTTTCATATGAGCTGCCCAAAGTTTAGGTGTGACGTCATTTCTTGGACAAGGAGTCTTTATAAGCCTAGTTCACCAAATGTTACTTTCATCTAAAATTTCTCTATTTGTTGCCCATTTTTTGACATTTCAAGATATTCACCAGCAACACCTTGTTATCTCGTAAGGACTACAGCAACCAAAGATGTGATGAAGTAAATAACTATGATTCTCCTGACAGAAAAAAACTTTCCATTCAGGTCAAGTATCTAAGATGCTATTTTGTAAACTGGTGATAAAAATAAGTTCTCAGCAATAACACATACATGACTGCAAAATGATTGGAACAAAATATATCTCAAACACAATAGCTTGCTTAAATTTTCTTTTTAAAGATTTAATTTATTTATTTGACAGAGAGAGAGCGCACGTGCACACGAGCAGGGGGAGTGGCTGGCAGAAGGAGAGGGAGAAGTAGGCTCTCCGTGGAGCCGAGGAACCCTGGGATCATGACCTAAGCCAAAGGCCGACACTCAACAACTGACCCACCCAGCTGCCCCTAAAACAACTTATTTTAAAAACATCCTTCAGATCATAGAGTTATCAGAATAAAAACAATAGAACAGGGGCACCTGGGTGGCTCAGTGGGTTAAAAGCCTCTGCTTTCGGCTCAGGTCATGATCCCAGGATCCTAGGATCGAGTCCCGCATCAGGCTCTCTGCTTAGCAGGGAGCCTGCTTCCTCCTCTCTCTCTCTCTCTGTCTGCCTCTCTGCCTACTTGTGATCTCTGTCCATCAAATAAATAAATAAAATCTTTAAAAAATACTTAACAAACAAACAAACAAAAAAACCAATAGAGCAAATGCATGAACCCATGAAGTCAATGAGGTGTAAACTTCCAGTTCTCCTTGAGTTTTGTTAGAAGTGAAGATAGTAGGGTTGATGGCTTTAAATGATTACACTGGATGACAGCACCGAAAATGAAGAATGACCTCTACCAAGCTTAGTTTCCAAGCTTCTTAGGACCAAAGAACCATTTTATGTTCACTTTTTTAACTTTGGTGGCATTTCAAGTAATACATTAACAGGCATTTTAAATACGTATGTTGTATACATGAAATAAAGTGTGAGTATTGTGAATTCAGACAGATTAGAAGCATTCAAAATCTATCTAACTAAATCAGATTTATGAAGCATGGTTTTCCTTGGGGAGTTCTCATCTTCTACTGGCCTGGAACAGAAACAGCGGTAGAAGAGGATGAATGAAAAATGGACTTGAAAAAAGGATAAATGTAATTCAAATAGCATTAAAAGCTTAATATTCTGAGCTGTCTTTTTTTTTTTTTTTTAAATAGGAGCTATGCTATGAAGTGTAAAATAGTTCAGGTAAACAACTAGAATTACATAAATGCAGTTGGGAAACTCATTTGATTTATTACACATATTTGCATGTGAGGTTATGTTATCATAGGCGATACATACATAAATAGCTAGCAAAGCTTAACTGAAAGGGGAATTATGTCTTTTTTTATGAATCGATTGCCTAGCCAGGACTTGTTAGCTTGAGAAAGTTGAACATATAGCTTTGAGGACTGCGGTTTACCAGAGGGCTTTAGGGAGGAAGTATTTGGGGGGAAGTCATGAGCCTTTCAAAAACATTGCAGGCCAGATATAGATTGGATTATGACTGGTTTCTTGTTATTGCAACCTTAGCATGACATATTAATTTGAAAGATGGTATTGTTCCTTACTACCATCCTCCCTGAGAAGAAAACATTCAAGAGAACAGATGCAAATTATTTTCCAGGTCTCCCAGGGTTTCCAATCTGTGTCACTGAAGGGAAATCTACATACTTTACTCCCCTGAAATATTTAGTAACAACAACATTCCCAACATGCATGTTGTATGGTCTACTTTTGTAACAATGCTCCTGGGTAACTGAAATCAGCAATCAATTAAACAATAACAACAACAACAAATACTGCCACTTGATTGATCAAACTAGAAGGATTCACTTGCTTAAATAACCCAAACATGACATTTAAATCAGGTACGTTATGCACAATCTTCCCTCCCTGCTGAGGGGCACGTGCACTTGGAAGAACAGAAGGATCTTGTTGCTGTCTGATAAGGTCAGAGAAGCTCAGCTAGAATGGAGGGATGCTTAAAGCTCATTGGTTTTGGCTCTGGAGCACAAGGCTGTTACTATGACTACAAAGCTGCAGTTGCTACGGCATCCACAGGCTCTTCCAATGTCAAGGCTTCGGGTGGCCCAGCACAAAAGGTATTACTTTATGTTGTTTTCAAGAAGTCTTTGAATAGTAGTACAGAGTCAAAATAATTCCAGGTGAACAAGGTTTCCTATACTTTTCCATGTAGATGGAAGCCTGTTCTTCCAAGTGGGTGTAAATGATCAGAAAAATCCATTTCTCCCAATGAGTGCATCAGAGAAATTGATTAGAATTGAAGGGAGACAAAATGCGCACAACTGGTATTAAAATACTGCTTTATTTCCATTGTCTAAATGTAGATTTTAAAGCATATGGAAACTTTTAAGATAATCTCACAGGACTGGCAAGCCATGTTAACCTATGCAGTGTTTGGTAGGAAAGGTCAGCAGTGTTACAAAGCAGGAAAACAGAGGGTCACACAATGCACCAGAATGGGAAACTCATTCACAATCTTGATTCTAGAAGAGCTAGTGTCAGTTCTTTTTTATTTATTTGCTTATTTCAGTTTTATTGAGGTATGAATGATAAGTAATCATTGTCAAATGTTAATTGACAATTATATAAACCATATGTATAAAAGGTATGCAGTATGATGTTTTGATATATGTATACATTGTGAAATGATGCCTCTAAGCTAGCTAGTTAACCCATGCATCAGCTTATATATTTACTTTTGTGCATATGTGTATGTGATAAGAGCATTTACAAATTACCCTCTTAGCAAAAGTTAAGTATACAATACATTATTATTAATTATAGTCATTACCCTATACACTAGATCTCCAGAATTTATTCACATTCCCACTAAAAGATATTTTCTCATGGACACTTTTTCCTGACACCCATAGAAGATTGCTTCCCTGTAAAGTACTCCTAGAGTGTTCTGTCCTTTTTCATAGAACTCAACACTCTTGTAATAAATGTCCCTCTTTCTTTCTAGATCTTACAGGCACCATCACCCAACACAATGCCCATAACAGAGTTCAATAAATATGGGCTAACTGGGTTAAAAGAAATGTAAAGCTTGTTTAGAAAGGCATAAATTGTCCAGCTTGCTTCAAATATGAAAGAGTTCATGAGATGAAATAGTGGGACATAAGTCTGAGGCTATAGTTTCTAGAATCTTCCAAGTAAAATGGAGACATTTATATATGATTCAGTAGACAAGGGAAGGCAGTGTAAGATTCTGAGCTACGGTTCACAAGGTCAGTGCAGAGTGTATTTATAATGCTTCCTGCTTGGAACTGAGGGCAGTCCAGCCAAGGCACACCATGTTTCTTTATCTTGCCTCTGTTATGGTGTCAGCTTCCCAGAGTCACAGCTATTGTTGCTTATAAACACAGACTTGGTCATAAGAACATTTGATATCCAGCATTTCCCTATAATGTGATTTACAGATTCAGTTAATATTACTTGATAACACGGAGTTATGAAATTTTTACTTCTCTTGATGTCACCAATGTCTTATTGCCAACTACCTCTGAACAAGAAAGGCCAACTTAAAAATAGCTCCAGGAAATGTGCTAAAAAATACACAGCCCTCTTTGGGCACAGCTTTGATTTCGTATGGGAAGCAAAAGCAGAGCTAAGCAACATTAGTGTCATTTCCCTATTTTTGACAAAGAGAAAAAAATCAGCATTATTTTACAAATGTCGTTTGCTCTGAACATCAGAACCAGAGATGACATTGTAAATGAGGTGTGAAAGCAGATGGAGGAAGACTGTTTTACTTAGTTTGTAGTTTCTTTTCTTCCATTGGCAATTGTTGGGTCCCTACACGTATCTTTCCTCATAAGATCTAGTCCCTTGCGGTAGTATGAGTCAATGATTGTCTGCTCCTGCCCCCCAAGCAGAGCTCCAAACACTTCTATTCTGGGCCCTGCCAGATCTTCATTGTGTATTAAGTATCTGGTTCTGTGCCATAAACACTCAATAAACAATGAGTAGTGAGAGCAATTAATACTGTTTTAGAGAGTTTTGTGAAACCCAATAAAATACTACTAATTGTTAGCTAAATGTATTAGAAAAACTACAATCTAATTTGTGGTAATTGCACTGGAACATTTTAGTTAAGATATGAGCTTTGGGAGTCTGGAAAAACATCCTGGCTCTGTCATTTACTAGTTGTGTGACCTCGAGCAAGTTATTATTGAATAATTCCCCCAATGTTATACACATATAAACACTTACTATATGCCAGCTACTTTACCCTGAAGTATCCTCATTATCATTTCTTTTTCTTCTTCTTCTTTTTTTTTTTTTTAAGATTTTATTTATTTGTTTGACAGAGAGAGACACAGCGAGAGAGGGAACACAAGCAGGGGGCAGTGGGAGATGAGAAGCAGGCTTCCCGCTTAGCAGGGAGCCCAATGCAGAGCTCAGTCCCAGGACTCTGGGATCATGACCTGAGCCAAAGGCAGACACCCAATGACTGAGGCACCCAGGCACCCCTCCCTCTATTTTTTATATGGGAAACTGAAGCAAGGAAGTTAAGCAACTCGCCCAAGGTTACAGTGAATACATCTTATAACTAGGGTTCTAACTCCAGGAATCTGGTTTCTAGACTTTACTCTCACACCATACATAGTCTCTAAGCCTTCATTACTTCTGTAAAACAGTTACTATGATAACTACCTCATGACATTATTGGGATTTAAGTGAGGAAATAAATGTAAAAAGCTTGGCATAGTCAGCCCAGAGTATATTCTCCTTAAATGTTAGTTATTATCATTAATGATTTGTGGAATTTATAATCTTAAAGAATATTAACTGTATATTCAATGATGAGTTATCTGTGTGAGTATTACCTTTTTTTTACTCCCCTTTATGGATTGTCCATGGCGTAATTTCAGTCTTATACTGGATTTCCTCTTCTAGTGAACTCTGGGACACTGAGCCTTCCTTTAGTTGATGCATGCTTAAGAAATATTGGTATTAGTACAATATGGAGGTGTGATATTGGTACAATGTGGTGTAAGCTTAGGTACCAGAGCTCAACACTAATTATTTTCAATGTGGTTGACTTACATTTTAACTATATTTTGAAGGTCCTTAAAACATTGGTATATATCTGTGCTTGATGAGAGAGTAGCCATTAATGAGAAGGGGAGATTTTTTTAATCAAAAGCTTTGGAGTATTCTGAAATAAACAAAGTTAAGCATTTTTTCCCCCCAATTACACACTTTTCAGCTTCACACAAAAGCTTTGTTGGTGCATAATATATGGACTCTTTTAAGCTCCCAACTGGAACTTCCACCCTTTGTTGGTTATTTTTACTGTTAACTGACTAAAGATCACTGAAAAAGATAGAAATAAAATATATCAAGTTTTCTGTGGGCACCTGCCCCTCCTCTGCCCCATTCAGAATCTCTTAAGAACCACCAATATGGCCCAAGAAGTAATTATATTCTTTGTTTGCTTCCTTTGAAAAAAAGGCTAGTGTAGTTTGGATGACCCTGCAGTTGCACTACTGGATATTTACCCCAATGATACAAATATAGTGAAAAGAAGGGCCATCTGTACCCAATGTTCATAGCAGCAATGTCCACAGTTGCCAAGCTGCGGAAAGAGCCAAGATGCCCTTCAACAAATGAATGGATAAAGAAGATATGGTTCATATATACAATGGAATATTATGCCTCCATCAGAAAGGATGAATACCCAACTTTTGTATCAACATGGATGGGACTGGAGGAGATTATGCTAGTGAAATAAGTCAAGCAGAGAGAGTCAATTATCATATGGTTTCACTTACTTGTGGAGCATAAGGAATAACATGGAGGACATTAGGAGAAGGAAAGGAAAAGTGAATTGGGGGAAATCACAGGGGGAGATGAACCATGAGAGACCGTGGTCTGAGAAACAAACTGAGGGTTTTGGAGGGAAGGGGAGTGGAAGGTTAGGTGAGCCTGATGGTGGGTATTAAGGAGGGCACATATTGCATGGAGCACTGGGTGTGGTGCATAAACAATGACTCTTGGAATACTGAAAAAATAAAATTAAATTTTAAAAAATCATGTGGAACATGCTCAAAAATTCCAGAGTTTATATAATTCGATTCAGAAAAAAACAAAAGATAGACAGACAAAAGCAATTTTTGAACAGATAGTGGTAGAGAACTTTCCATAACTGAGGAAAGACCTCAAAGCATAGGCTCAAGAATCTTAGAGAATCCCAAGCAGCAAAAATTCAAAGAAAATCCTATTAGGCACATCATATTCAAACTGGCTGAAAATTAAAGACTCAGAGAAAATCTTTAAAGTGATGGAGATAAAATACACTTAACCTTCAAAGAAAGCACAGTAATACTGATGGTTGACTTGCCATCATAAGACAAGATTGGTGACTGATGTCTTTAAAGTACCAAAGGAAAATAACTTCTATACCCAGAGAAAACATCCTTACCGTGACTTCCGGGTTATGCTGCCCTCAATGAACTGTCTAAACGAACAAACAAACAGAAGGAAAAGATTTCTCTAGACAGAGGTAAAATGAGCCTAGCTGAAAACAGAAATATCAGTGGGAGGAAAGAACAGATGAAGAGTAAATATGTAGGTAAATATAAATGAAATTGACCATACAAAACAATATTATATTTCTGTGGAGTTTAATTTATCTATTGCACTAAAGTGCATGAAAATGAAAAAGTGGAGAAGATAGCAAGTAGCCTGCAGACTAATGAGAAAAAAATGGTAAAAGTACTACTTTATATTATTGTCAAGAATGCATGAGGTCAACTCTGAGATTGTGCTCCCTAAAGCCCGAGATAATGGACTCCTACACCCAGCATTAGCTTCCTTGGATATTACAAATTCCATTACTACATTGCCATTTTCTTGCAAGGATCCTCCCACTTCCACACCCTCAATAAATTTTCCTTGACCAAAATTAAGACCAGAGTTGATCTAAATCTCATTATTTTCTCTACCTTTGAGCAATTAATTAAGTTTCAGCAAGTCAAGAATTTGTTTGTTCCATTATATTTTAGAAGAGAAAGGCTGCCAGCTGGTGTCTAGACTTTCAGCCCATCATCTATGTAATAGTTTGCTTCTGTGATATGCACCATTAAAATCCTTTTTATGGCCAGCCGGCTGATAGCTGTGCCCTTTCATTCTTACTTCAGAGTGCACTTTGCAGAGCTAAGGAGCAAGAGTATTTTACTTGTCTCTATTCTTCTTTCTTTCAATTTAATCTGTTTTCTTTTGAATGAAGAATAGCTTCCCTTCCAGGGACAGGTTTTCAACCCTTTCCATCAGGTCTATGAGGTAGTCGTGAGCCTCTGTTTATGTTTATTTGTTCATATTTATATTTTATTTATCAAATATACTTTGCTTATATTGTCATTTTGTTCTTACCCACCTTTTCATTTGTTTTCTCCTATAAATTTCCATCTATCTCTCTCTCTCTCAATAGTAATGTAGGTAAGGGGGTGGCTCAGTTGGTTTAAGCATCTTCCTTTGGCTCAGGTCATGATCTCGGGGTCCTGGCATCGAGCCCCACATCTGGCTTTCTGCCCATTAGGGAGTCTGCTTCTCTCTCTCCCCCTCTGCTCCTCTCCCCTCCCTGCTTATGCTCTCTCTCAGATAAATAAATAAGATCTTTTAAAAAAATAGTAATGTAGATAAAATACAAACTCTGGAGTTAGAATGCCTTACTTCAAAATCCCAGCTGCAGTAACTAATATGTAATCACAGATGTATTTTCTTTGACCTTTCTTAACTTCTCTGCCTAAGTATCCTCATCTTTAACATGAAAATGAAGATAATAGTCTTATTTATTATTATTTGGAATTGGGGATTATTTGAATTAATATAAATGGGATTCTTAATCATTTGTGTAGGACAGATGGTAACATGTTCAATGAATCCTAGCTATAATCTTTACTACTCCTTATTTATTATTATTTTTTTTCTTTTTGATATCCTGGTCTATGGCTTTATACAATGATTTTTCTTTATTTATTTCATATATAAGTTTAGAAATATTTCTAATCTTTGACAAATTTTAACAACAACAATAAGAACTTCTTTCTTGTATTGTTCTCAACATTTCTGTCTCCATGTGTTTTTTGCTTGTTGCTCTAGTTCTGCCCCTCAAGGCTTCAGAAAACAAAATATTTCAATTTTCCATGTATAAGCCCTTCTAAAGACAACTTTTTTATACCCTGTGAGTGGTTTCATTTTCCTTCTTTCTTTTATCCCTTCCTTCCTTCCCTCCCTCCCTCGCTCCTTCCTTCCTTCCTTTCTTTTTCTTTCCTTTCTTTCTCTTTTTCCTTCCTTCCTTCCTTCCTTCCTTCCTTCCTTCCTTCCTTCCTTCCTTCCTTCCTTCCTTCCTTCCTTCCTTCTTGAGTAAGCTCTATACCCAATGTGGAACTCAACAGAGGACCCTGAGATCAAGACCTGAGAGATATCAAGAGTTGGACGCTTAACCCATTGGGCTACCCAAGCACCCTGAGTGTCTCATCTTTAAACTAAGTGTCTTCATTTTACCTCTCCTTTCTTCTAAGAAACATGGTAACTCCTCTAGCACTTCATTTGCTAGCAGGAAAAGGGAATTGTAGCTGCAATGCTGATCTTTTGAGGACAATACACATTGCAGGAATGCACCTACTTTGCAGTTGAATGCAAAAGACCTCCAGTGTCTTTGTGTTCTTGATTTAAGAAATTGCAATTTTCTTAGATCAGCAAGCACTCACCCCTGCCTTATAAGAGCTCAAACCTCTACATTGGTTAATTTCAACAGGCTATAGGAATAGTAGAAGGTTTGAAGCTCTGACTAGCCCTAGTTAGCCAAGGGTTAACCTACACCCTGCCAGGCACTAGAGTGAGCAGGAGTAAGCAGGGAGAGGCAATGTTGAAAAGAAAGTATAGTGTGGCCAAAGCAAAGAAAGAAAATGAAATGAGGCCAGACAGAGAAAATGTATTATGTTCCCCTGTCAGCCAAGAGTCATCCCCTAGTGCACATAGCTACAAAGAAGACACGATGTGAGGGACTGATTTATTTAGTGAATACTTCAAAAACCTGTTTTCAATGTTTGGAGTGTCGTCAGGTAAAGTGAAAGTACTCTGACAAAAACTTTGCTCCTCCCTGTTTAATATGTCTGCAGGGTTTTGATACTTTGCTATTTCCCTCACCAACACAGTTTCTCAGAAGAGCTCTTCGATGGTACGGAGGTCTTTCTGTGTGACTCTTCAAAGTATTTTTCTTTTTTCCTGAGAAACAGTCATTACTTCTTCTGAAGTAAATAAACCAGAATGCTAAGGAGTTCTTGTTTCTAGTTCACAACTTCAACCCCCCAGGTAAAGTAGCCAGCTGGATCGCTCTGTATCTTCCACGGTACAAAGCCACCCCACTTAGCTCCTGCCCAGCTGTTTCCGTCCTGCCTCTGCTCTGTGAACTACTACCCCAGTGTAATCAGAGCTGGTATGCTCAGGGACAGACTGAGTCTCATTTTGACAATTTAGTCACCAACTTTCAGCTGCAACATTAGATAAGTTCTGAACCATTATAACATAAAGCAATAGTGTTTCTGCACACGTACAAACATGCACACATAAGTACACACACAGAATATTTTATATGCTAGGAAGTGGTTAAATATTCTTTACTCTTTAACACTCACCTGTGATGGGGGCCTCAGGGAGAGGTTTGTTCATATCCTTTATTTAAAATGTTTGAATATACAGCTGGCTGAGGAGAGCGTTCATAGGAACAGCAGATTCTCAGAAGTGTCTTTGAAACTTTATTAGACAGAAGCAGCCGGCAATGCTTATAAATGAAACCTGGAATATCAGTAACTTAGCTCAGCAAAATCTTATTTCTCACTCATAAGGATGCATGCAATTCAGTTTGATTAGGGGGAGGAACAGGAGGACTCATCTGTCCCTCAGTTACTCAGAGGTCCAGGCTGATAGAAGCTCTACCATATAGACCATAGGCTTCTTGGATACTATGGCAGGGGAAAAAAGAACATGGAGATTTCATGGCTGTTCTTCTTTGCTTCCTCCCCGAGAAACACACGTCACTTCTACTTATTTTAGTCCATTGGCAACAACCAGTCACATAGCTTCACTTGTTGTAAAAGAGCTAGAAATTATAATTTTTTTATGTGTGTAAGAAGAGAGGAAAAGCAGATACTGGTTCTGTAAGAGAAATTTCTACTATGGATCCTAAAGACTCCTGGGTTATGCTAGATGTTTATCAAATAGTCTTACAAAAAATTAACACCTACATTTGGTAGCAGGGACTCCGAGGGACAGAGGCAACATTACCTATATATGATGGATAAATGTTTATGTAAAGGATTTGAAGCTTAATTGCAGAGCTTTTGGGGTTTTCTTTCCTAGTAATATGTGTACCTGGAGATGAGAAAAGAGAGGACGGAACATAAATGCAGACAGGAAGCACTAACAATTATGTCTTTCGTAACATAATTCCATTTAGGATGGCCTAAATGCTTTGAACAATTTATAGCATTTGAATATTAAAAAAAAAAACCTCCTTTCTAAAATGAAAAGCATTAAATGATTTGAATCCTTGAATTACAGTAGAAATATATTGCTAGCATGTGGAACTTTTTCAAAATTACACTTACATCATTTTGGAATTAAAGCACTCTGAGTGCTTCGGGAGATGGAATTTTTAGGTCCCACACATCGGGACATTTAGTTTTGTTTAGCCCAGAGTTCCTCTACACAGCCCCCACAGTTACCAATTCCACCGTGTCCCTGGACTGCTCAACAGCTTTCAGATCCCCAGCAAGTTCCCAATACAATGCAAATTGCAGAGCATATATTAGAGTCCAAGATCATGGAGCCCCTACTTCTTCAATTTAAAGATTTTAAAAATGTATTTTATTTGTGAGAGAAAGAGAGAGAGTGTGTGAGCGCAAGCAGGAGCAAGGGGAGGGGCAGAACAAGAGGGAGAAGAAGACTTCTGGGTGCCTGGGTAGCGCAGGACCCTGGGACACTGACCTGAGCTGAAAGCAGATGCTTAACCCTACTGAGCCACCCAGGCGCCCCCTACTTCTTCAGTTTAAACCTCTACTGTGACTTCTCTCTTACCCCATTCTTTTGGAACCCCAAACTTCACAGGGGCTGTGATCTGTTGGCTTCAGAGATTTTATTTGTATTCATTAACCATATGAAGGGAAAACAGCAAAAACAATTAGAATATTCTCATTGCAATCCTGCTGTCAAAGATAAGCTTTCTTTACCGGCAATGTTCTTGTTGTTGTTGTTGTTGTTTTTAATTTTAAGTACAAAGAATGTACAAAATCATCCTTGAATTTTCACAGATACATTGGCTGTCACATTCCATTTTTTCAAAAGCAGAGACGTAAACTTATTGATAACAATAATCAAAGTGCTGGGTCTTCTGTAGGATTTCTTTTTCAGTTTCAAATTTTATCCACACTAATCATGGCAAGTGAAACCCAAAAATATGTTAATGATAGAGGAATATTAATATATATAGTCACAATATACAAATAAGATCATTAATAATACTTTAATAATCCACTCTCAACTCCCTTCATTTCGACCCTTCTACATAAGCAGTACAAATAATCTGCCTTTCTGTTACTTCCTTTCTCCAATCAAGTTACTAAAACACGTAAATGTATCAATAAGGACTTTTTTTTTTTTTTTTTCTTTAAAACAAGTGATGGAAACCCCAACCCAAACTCACTTAGATTAAAGAGCTGGCCTCGGGGCATCTGAGAGCTTCAGCTGTTTGAGCACGGCTGGATGTCAGCTCAGGTCATGAAACCCAGTTCAGCGTAGGTTTCCAGCTCAGCAGGCAGTCCTCTTAAGAGTCTCTTTTCTCCTCCCCTTGGCTCCTCCCCCTGCTTGTGTGCGCTCTCTCTCTTTCAAATTAATCAATTAATTTAAAAAATAATAAAAGAGCTGGTGTAGCTCCAAGTGTGGCTCCGATGGTATCTTCAGGATTCGGTTCCTCTGGGTCTCTCAGCTCCTTTGTGGGCAGGCTTCAGCATGCCGGCAAGTGCAAACTGCCCTGCCTCTGGCCCACGTCCTGCCCGAGAGAACTGCCTCACCTCCTATCACCCAGCACTCGGAGCATTCTCCGAAAAAAAGGTTTAACTCCACTTGATTGGGTTTGATGGTACTGACTCTGTGTTCTTGAGCTCGCTCTGTTTCCCTGAGTTCATACACTCTACCCTGTGTTGGGAATGGAGACTCACAGGAAGCACAAGGGCTGAGATGGGAGTGGTAGACCCTTGAATGGGATTCGGGTGCTATTGCTCAAGGTGCAATCGATGAACGATAGGCACATAAGTCATATAGGCCATGGCTTTCCTACTGCTGTCCTCAAAGGCAGAAGCTATAGCTTGTTCTTTTTAATAGTTAAATAATATTTTATGGCATAGAATTATATACATATACACACACATATATGTACATATACAAATACATATGTATGCATGTATCATACATATGTACATACATATGTATGTATTTGTATATATGTATATACATACATTCATACATATGTGTGTATGTGTTTGTATATATGTATATACATACATACATATGTACATACATATGTATGTATTTGTATGTATTTGTATATATACATATATGTGTGTATATGTATATATTTCTATGCCATAAAATATTATTTAACTATTAAAAAGAACAAGCTATAGCTTCATACATACAAATACATATGTATGAATATATGTATATACATATATATATAGAGAGAGAGAGAGTGTGTGCAAGTGGAGGAGGAGGAACAAGGGAAGAGGGAGAAAGAGAATCCTCAGCAGGCTCCACACCCAGCATGAAGTCTTACTTGGGGCTCAGTCTCAGGACCCCAGGATTATGACCTGAGCCAATATTAGGAGTCCAACATTTAACTGACTAAGCCACCCAGGAGCCCTGGAATTACCACAATTTTTAAAACTGGATTTTAAAGAATTTTTAAATTGGATTTTAAAAGTGGATTTTAAAATTGGAATTTTTAAAGTGGATTTTCAGAATTTTTTCTATATCAAAAACAATGCTGTTATAAACATTTTTATACACTGCTGCTTTTATTTTTGTAAGCTACATTTTGAAAATGGCTTTCTTCATTAATGGCTACAGTTATGAATATATGCACATGTATATTCTTTTTGTAATTTGTTAAAAATTGCCAGATATTCTTTTCAAGAAGAAGACTCCAATCATTCATACTCACAGTTTTTATTTGAGTGTGCCCATTTCCCTATATACACATGAGAACTGGATATTTTTTTTTTTTAATTTTTTTTCTCAAGGATTTACCTATACATTTGTTGGGGGGAGGTATGGAGGGGGACAGAGAGGGCCAAGCAGACTTTGCACTGAGCATGGAGCCCCACCCATGCCTGATCCCACAACCCATGAGATTGGAGTGAAAATTGAGAGTCAGTTGCCCAATAACTGAGCCACCCAGGTGCCCTATTTTCTGAAATTTTAGTCAAGTTTTGCAAATATCTTATTGGGTTGTTCATCTCCTTATTGAGTTGTAAGAATTCCTTATATATCTGAACACAATTCATTTCTTAAATATACGTGTTATGAATTGCAGCACAATTTCATTTTGTCTTAATGGTGCTTTTTGAAGAGCAGGACTTTTAAGTTATAATCAAATCCAATTTATCATTTTTTTCCTTTTATGTTGAGTAATATTTCATCTTGTTGAATAATTTTTTGTTTAGCTCAGAATCATGTAAACTTTCTTTTATTTATTTTCTAGAAGTTTTATAGTTCTAGTTTGTATTTTGAACTGTGATCGTCTTTGAAATATTTTCGTGTATTATGTGAGGTAAATTCTGAGGTAACTGGTTTCTATCTGCTCTTGTGCCCGAGTCCCTGTCTGAAAATGTGCCTCGTAGATCTCTAAAACTGATCCTCACTTCACTCCAGCCTTTCCATCAACACCTCTATCATACTCTGGGAATAGATGTGTAGAGATAAATCCCTGCCCAGGCCCAGTTCTCGCTTACAGACATCCTGGAGATGATGCTCACCTACAGGTAATGCCTGTTCCTTGTTTCCTTCACCAATCCTCTGTCTCCTTACCTTTGAGCAGCCACCTGGCTGCATTTCCATGTTTTTGCTTCTACTTCCAGTCCTGCACGAATCCCCATCTCCACTGTCCTCTTCTCCAGTGGCACTGAGTGCCCGCAGAACACCTCCACACAGTCTTTCTACCTACATAAAGCCACTTCTGTCTCAGATGAGCTGTCTAGTTCCATGTCTGGCATCTCGCAATCTGTGCAATCCGGACAATCAAACTAGAGCCTGCTCAGCCATGTCCAGGTTTGTGACACCTATCCTTCGAGCAGGTGGAAAGTCATCACTTCTCCTTAGAAGCAGAGATCATATCTTCCTCATTTCTATATATCCCTTGACCTCCCCTGTGATGGCTAATGTTATGTGTTAACTTGCATGGATCATGTCTTACCCAGATATATGGATAAACATTATTTCTGGATGCATCTAGGAGGGTTTTTCTGGATGAGATTAATATTGCTCAGTAGATGGAGTAAAACAGATTGCCTTCACCAGACTGGGTGGGCATCCTCTAAGCCCTCAAGGGCCTGAGAGATCAAAGAGGCAATAGAAGGGAAGATATACTCTCTCTACCTGACTGTTTGAGTTGGGGCATTGGTATCCAGCCTTTGGACTGGGACTTCCATCAGTGGTGCTCCTAGTTCCATAGCAAGAACACACACATACAATTACACCCCACATCCGCAGACCTGTTGCTCTAGGAATGACTCCGACTAGTTCTGTTGCCCCCCACCCCTCTGCCCCCAAATAATGGAGAACAAACACTTTGGAAAAAATATGTATTTGAAGTCTGTTTTATAAGAATTTTTAAAGTTCTAATGTTTTACTGAGACTGATGGCAATGAGCTGGAGTGGTGGAAAGAAAAATCAAATCTGTGATGCAGGTTGCACTTTTAAATTGAGGTAAATATCCAGTTGCTCAAGGGCTGATCTGGTTTGTGTGTAATCTATTTTCTTTCAAACAGTAGGTTTATGAGCCCATGTTGAGACACTCTATGCAATTTAGAAATCTCAGTGCAGCTCAGACTTGCTGTCTTGGACCAGGCAGGACAAGACAGTCTGCAAGTCTTTGTTCTCAAAGGGCAGGACGTTGCATTACATTCATTATGGAAAAAGGTTGGCATAAGGATGGCAAAGGTAATAAAAAATATATTTTGCAAGAAAGTTTCCAAGTCATTCAACTATGTGTATTATCTTGACATTTTGCTGGGGGAGAGTACATATTTTGCCCTCACTAAACAGATTTCCGTCTCATTTCTGACTATTGGAGGGGTATTTTTATTTGTTTTTGTTTATGTGTTTGCCTTTTCATTTTTGAATAACTCTCAAATTCACATAGGTCAAAAATTTTAAAATATATCCTCAATGAAATAACTCTCTTTCGTCTCAGAACTCCAACTACACCACCTCCCCCAAAGGTAAAACAGCCAAGCATTATTATTACTTTCCTCGTATCCTTCCTTAGGCTTTCTTTGCATATATAAATGAATGTGAAATTGTATTCTAATTCTGACTATTTTTAAAGAGAAAAGGGCTAGACTTAGGGGGACCACATTGCCCGCTAGCCCAGAACTTTCCCAGTTTTAGCACTGAAGTTCCCAAGTCTTGGGATACTTCTTATCTCTGGACAAATCAGGATGGTTGGCCACTCCAGATCTTCTACACAGTGTCTGGCATGAATCTATTTTGAAGATGCTTTCATATCGGTACCAAGATCTTTCTCATTCTCTCTTTTAATAGATGCATAATTTTTTTTTGATATATCACTACTGTAGTTCAGTCTTCCCCTTTTGTACTTCAGGATTTTGTTTTGTTTTTCTGATTACGTGTCTACAGAAAACCTGAAGAGTCACGCAAACATAAAATCAAAGATAAAAGACCATGTATAACTTCACTGCCCAGAAGGTCATTAAACAAAAGGGCCAAACTGGTATATATTTTCTTCCAGTCTTTCTTTCATGCATTTGTTCACTAGTCATTGGCTAACACTCTTCTATGACATAGTGGTTTCAGCAGTGAAAAATACAGCTACATAATGGCTTATTGTATCCCCTGTGTTGGGGAGGAGCTAGAGAGCTATAAACAATACACATTTAAACAAAAAAGGCAAAGAAATTTTAGATGTGAACAAGTGGTGTGAAGAAGATAAAATGAGCAGCTCTCCCCTGGTGGTGGAGATGAGGGGCAGAGTTTGCCTTCAGTGGTGTGCTCAGGAAAACACACACACACACACAATCACAAACGCAAATGAAGTACGTTAGTGAATGTTTATTTTGAACAAAAAAGGAAAATACAGTAAATACCACAAACATCACAAAATCAGGAAAATTCACTTCATATTTTTATTAATAAGCTGTCTAAAATGCTCCATATTAACTTTTCTCCTTCATTTTCTTTCCTATGCAGTCTTTGATTACTTCTTTCTGTAACATTTTCTATAGTATGAAGAGATTTTAACATGGTTTCTTCTGGCATGATCCATAGAATTTGTTCTTTACTACTGTTTCAACCACAAAGCCCTTGCTTGGCAGTGTGATAAGAATGCCAAATTTAAGGAAGCCTCTGTTACATAAGCCATAAGGTTTCAGGGCATTTCAAGTTTGTTTTTGTATTAGACTCTTCTGGATTGATGACATTCATTAAGCAGTTTCTCTTTGATGTCCTCATTACAGTGGCATATTATGAGTTTTATGTTATCTTCATCCAAAACAATATTTCACATGAAATCAGCAAACTCCTTAAATAAATAGTTTCTGCACAGCAAAAGAAACAGTCAATGAAACTAAAAGCCAACCTACAGAATAGGAGAAGATATTTGCAAATGACAGATGAAGCCAAGATCTATAAAGAACTTCTCAAACAACACCCAAAAAACAAATAAATCAAGATCAAGAAATAAGCAGAAGACAGGAACAGATACTTCCCTAAGAAGACATACAAATGGCTAATAGACACATGAAAAAATACTCCATATCACTTGGCATCAGGGAAACACAAATCAAAACCACAATGAGATACTACCTCACACCAGTCAGAATGTCTAAAATTAACAAGACTGAACAACAAATGTTGGTGAGTATGTGGAGAAAGGGGAACCTTCTTACACTGTTGGTGGGAATGCAAGCCGGTACAGCCATTCTTCTAAACAGTATGGAGGTTCCTCAAGAAGTTAAAAATAGAGCTATGCTATGACCCAGGAGTTGCACTACTAAGTATTTACCCCAAAGACACAGATGTAGTGAGAAGAGGCACCTACACCCCAAAGTTCATAGCAGCAATGTCCACAATAGATAAACAATGGAAAGAACCAAGATGTCCTTCAACAGATGAATGGATAAAGAAGATGTCTTTTATTTACACAATAGACTATTACATAGCCATCAGAAAGAATGAATACCTACCATTTACATCAATATGGATGGAACTGGAGGGTATTATGCTAAGTGAAATAAGTTGACAAATAAGAAAGATAATTATCATTTGGTTCACTCATATGTGGAATATAAGAAATAGCACAGAGGATCATAGGGGAAGGGAGGGAAAACTAAATGGGAAGAAATCAGAGAGGAAAACAAACCATGAGAGACTCTTGACTCTGGGAAACAGACTGAGGGTTACCGGAGGTGAGGTGGGTGGGGCAGATGCAGTAATAGGGTGATGGGCATTAAGAAGGGCACATGTTGTGATGACCACTGGGTGTTATATGCAATTAATGAATCATTGGACTGTACATTGGAAATTAATGATGTTTTTATAAGTTGGCTAATTGAATTTAAATTAAAAAAGAAAACAAATAAACACAATGAATTATTACTTTATGAAGGCATACTTTGCATTATTGAGTATATTCATTACAGGAAAACATTTCCTCTTCAGCCTGGTGTTAATCTAGGCATTGTGTCTTATTTATTTTTAAGCTTTATAATACTTATATTTGGACATATTTCTCATAAGTAGCATATATAGGAACTTTTAAAACATAAAGGACAACTTCTGCTCTTTGACAGAGCAGTGTACTCACATAGATGTCTAGTTATAATAGAAACATTTGGTGTTCTTTGTTCTACATCTCTTTGATTTCCTTCTGTTTGTGTTATGATACAATTATTATTATTATTTTTTAGAGATTTTATCTATTTATTTGAGAGAGAGAAAGAGCACAAGCAGGGGGAGGGAGAGGGAGGAGTGGACTCCCTGCTGAGCAGAGACGCTGACTCGGGACTCGGAGTTGGATCCCAGGACTTGAGGACCATGACCTGAGCACAAGGCAGACCCTTAACCTACTGAACCACCTAGGCATGCCCATTTGTTTCTTTTTGTTTAATGTGACAGTATGGAAGGAAAGTAACCAGTATTTTATTCTCTGTAGTTGCTCTTAATTTTGCAAGTACAAGGTTAACCCAAGCTTATATTTCTGTAATTCTCAAAAGACAGTAACTGCATTTTTCCTTTGTAAGCAATAAGGAGTTTGACATGGATTTCTTTTGCTGTGTTTTCTCTCCCTTACTTCGCTTTCCATGTTACAGATTTTATCTGGAATTGTGAATCAGCTTACACTCTGCATTTTTTCCCCCTGCCATCCTATCTTCTTTAAGAATTAAAGAAGGGGATGCTTGTCCTGGGTAACTTAAGCAGACTGGGCCACTCTCTGTGGCCACTGACATCCCTCAGACCTCCCCCCTGCAGTGTGCCCCTGCTGACATCACTTCCGTTGGCACCCTGAAGCTGCCAGGGAGTTCTGGAGGCCCAATAGCTTCCTTCTGTAGCTTTCAGCCAATGACTAGGAGAAATGGATGTGTAAGTGTCCCCACCCTCTTACCTTTCGGGTGTAGTGACTCTGGTTCATGCATTTTGCATGGTTTGTGAGATTCAACTCTAGTTTTATCCTCATTATAACTGGCTGGACAGCTCATCCTGTATTGGTTGCCTTTCCTTTCTCTCTCATTCTTTAACATGTTTCCTGTCATTCCAAATAAAATACTTGCTCCCAAATCCATACCTCAGGGTCTCTTTCTGGGGGAATTCAAATCTAAACACAGATTCAGAAAAAAATAATTATACTTTATATTTTTATTTGTAATACTTGCTGGAAGACTTTCAATAAAACAATTTTCACATTCTTGATACCCTAATTTTGGTTAATTTAATAGCCAAATAGAATACATTTCAAATAGTTCTCCCCCTGCCAAAGAATATATAAGTGGAATATAATTTTGTTACTTGAGCATATAGGAATAGGTTTCTCTTGCTTTGGTAGACAACAATTTGACCAGGGATAGAAGCCCCCATATTTTGCCACTAATGTCCACAAACCATGTTCTGGAATAATCTTCATCTTTTAACATTGATGGTCATCTAAGTAAGGTCAGGATGATTTTTGTTTCTTTGCAGCAACTTTTAAGAAAATTTATATTTTTGTGTCTGGATAGGTATAGGATTTTTCTCTGTTCTTAAAATAAAAATATTTCCAGTATATATCCACATATGATCCTATTTCCATTCACTTTTTATAGAACTGTGTGACCTACCTTTTTTGTTTGTTTGTTTGTTTAATCTTAATAATTTTTTTTTTACATGAACAGTGAAGTTCATGGTAACTTCTTCTCTGCCTGTCTCTTTCTTTCCCCCTTGATTGTATAGTTCTTTTTTGGTGGGGGTGGTTATGTTTTACATTGATTTTAGTGAGAATTTGGGAGGTCTTTGGCTGATTGGCCACAGGACTGGCTACATGGTGTGTGGCCATGTGGTTACCCTGGGCCTCCTCTGAGAAGCGAACCATGAATAAGGTTTAAGTTTTCATCTGGAAATTCTTCATAACTTTATCTTTGAATCTGTGTTTTGTAAGTGAAGTCTGATGGATCAATGGAGCACACTCCAGGGACCTGAAGCCTCAGCTGGCTCGTGGTTCTGCCTTTCACAGCCCTACCTGAGACCACTTTGTCCCTGCTTCCCTGGGATCCTGGGCTCCAGGTCAGGGGAGGGGGGCTGGGCACAAGTGCTTTGTGTGCTGTGTTGTAGACAAGGGCCCAGGGCCCTGTGAGAATTCGGAGTTGCCCCACGATAGTCCTGACCTAAGAAAGCACAATATTAACAGCAAACAAAACAAAACAAAACAAAAAAAAAACCCAAGCAAACAAACAAAAAACAACAATGACAACAACAACAAAAACCATGACAGGTGAGGACAGAGAACAAAATGCAGAAGAAAGGAAAATACATCTTATCCTGTTTTTTTCTACTAGGAAGCCCCATTTTCCTTTCACCCTGGGTCCCACACATTTGGGGAAGGCCTTCATATAGTCACAGAAGTTGTCCCTCTCCTGCTACATCTATTCCTACAGAAAATATTCTCCAGATCATACCCACTGACTGGGGGCTGGCTTGCACCCCTTACTGTGTAGCAGAGACTGTACACATTTGACCAGCGCCCTGCGTCTGATAACTCTCTCTGTTGTTGCTTGTCTGAGATTGGGCGAATTGAGTATTTTCTTTCTTTTCTGTTCTCTTCATCCCTTCCCAAGTGCCTACGTGCAAATGGAACTCTCACTGACCAAAGGGGAAAGGACGAAAAAATGGAATAGATGAAGGAACAAATGAGAGAAGCATGCAGTGTTCTCAGTATCACTGGTATTGGTTTGGGCATGTTACTGATCAGGGGGCAGCTTTTGGGGGAGGCCGTTCGTTGAGTGAGCCTTCGAAAAGTGTCTTGGCAAAGAAATGTGCTTCTTTGACAGTGGACTACTTCTGCCGAAAAAGATTCATCCATTAAGAATTTGGTTAAAGACTTCTTCTTTCCCCAACACCACATTCTGATATGACAGTGCTCCCAGACTTTTTGTTAAACACTTTCAGTCAGTAGATTCCTAGTCACTTTTTTTTTTCCACTTTAATTTGGTGGCCCTCCATAGTCCATAACAATGCAAAGTGTTTTGCAGTCCCCAAACTAAAGTATTTGATTTTGCCTTCACAAAAGATTCCATTTCTATACTGTCCCTAGAATTTTGCAGATTCAGTTTAAAGATATGCTTCCATAGTTAATAGAGACATAGGTTCACTGTATGTTAATACCTGGGAAATGGCCAGTTAATTTGTCCAATGGTAATCTGGGTATGTAAATTCAAAGACTGGTTGGGTAAATTTTCTGATTATGCTTTCAATTTTATTCCCAAGTAATAAGACTTTCTCTGTGAGTAAGTGATCTAAAGCTTATTTCTCTACTACAAATTAAAAAAAAAATTGGTTCATTCAGCTGAATGAATATATTCATGATCCGTTCACACCATGACTGAACTTTCACTGGTTGCCATTTTTCTGTGCGGCCTCAAATGGGCCAGCAATTTGAAATTAAGTTACTCTCACTTCTTACATAATTGCTGGAGCAATATAACACATTATTATCACAGAAGCTCTTGTACTAAGTGGATTTTAATGTATTTGTGTATTATCTATGGAAAATCGCAGAGAGGTGACCAGAGAAGTGATCTGAGTACCTACACTCATTCTGACTGGATTTGATAGCATTATTATGGCTTATTTTAATTTTTTTCCCCCAGTGGAATTTTCTAGTGCCTCAGAACGGTAAGATACATAGCCCAGTGGCTGTCACAGGAGAGGATCTTCGTGCTTAGAAGGATCTGGGTAAGACTTAAAACATATTTATGTTTATTAAACATTGATCTAGTGCTTTAAAATATTTAAAAATCATTACTTTACACAACATCTGGCTATATCAACAGCAATTTATAAGAAACATCTCTGACCCTTTCCAAGATTTCACTGTCTAGCAGGGAAGACAAACATATCAATAGATCATTTAAACTCAATGTTGCAAGCCCAATGACAGAAATGCCATCCAAATGCAGAGCATATTTTAAAATTGCTACCAGGGTTTTCTTCCCAAAACACAGATTCAATCTTAAAATCCTGCAAGAGCTATGGCTTGGTAACCAGGGTTTGCAAACACACATGACTGTGGAAGTCCAGCAGGTACAAATATTTGTGAAATAGAAAGGTATCACACAATAAGGGGTGGTGGAGTTTGGAAATTGTGGTGGCCTGCAAAGGACATGTGTAAACTAAGGGGTCAATTGCTACTCACCTCCAGCCATTTGTGGTCAAATGAGGCCCAAATCATCTCTGTTATTTCTCTACACCCCCACCCCCACCCGCACAGGTGAAGCTGGAACTCTTGAATTTTATGTGAGGTCTCCCAGGTTTTAAAATGTTTTTAATTTTGTAATTTAAAATATAAACAAAACAAAACCCTGAACACACACATGCACAAACACTATGACAGCCAATTGAACCACAATCTGCAGACCTCTGGTTTATCAACTTTGCCCTGTAAGAGAGTTAAAACAGTTTAGGGACACATCCAAGACTTTGCATAATCTGTACCCAATCTACTTTTGCCTTTAAACTCTAGATCATTTCACATGGAGCACGCTGTGGGTTTTGGAACACACTTCCTGCTCTCATTCCCGTTGTGTTTGATGTCTCTCTATGATGCCCTCTGCCTTCATTCACGTACCTGGTGAAAATCCATTCCTCTCTGTAGGCCCAGCTTACACGCCAAGTACCACGCAGTTCTTCCTTGCATACTCAAGATATAACTAACTTCTGTGTTATCCCAGAACATTCTATTCCCACTACCAGTAGGATGCTTGTATCTGGTTCAAAATCCCACCAGTTATGCACACACACACCCCAAATTTAAAATTCTTTATTTCTCTCCAATGGCTTTTCTTTTACTTTCATTAAAGTTTAATTATATATCATTTTAAAGGTTTCTAATATTTTTATGCAGGATTCAAAGTGAGTGGCATGAAGTTGAGCTGTGTTACCTCAGTCTGCTCTGGGACTACAATCCATTTTTTTTCCCCCTGAGTATTGATATTCTCTATCACCCTGGGAACATTTCTATTACTTTCTTTTTTTTTTTTTTTTAATTGCTACTATAACAAATTACCTCAAACTTCATGGCTTAAAATCCCCACAGATTTATTATTTTTTAAGTTAGAAGTTCCACATGAGTTTTTTTTTTTTTTTTAAGATTTTATATATTTATTTGACAGAGAGAGATCACAAGTAGGCAGAGAGGCAGGCAGAGAGAGAGAGAGAGGAGGAAGCAGGCTTCCTGCTGAGCAGAGAGCCTAATGTGGGACTCGATCCCAGGATCCTGAGATCATGACCTGAGCCGAAGGCAGCGACTTAACCGACTGAGCCACCCAGGCGCCCACCACATGAGTTTTGATGGGCTAAAATAAATGTGTCTGTAGGGCCACATTCTCCTCTGGAGCCTCTAGGCCAGGCTCTGCACAGCAACCAGGGGCTGACCTGCATTCTTGTATCATGGCCTCCTTCCCCTTGTGTTCCGAGCCAACAAGGGTGGGTTGAGTAGTTCTCACAAAACTATTAACTTCCTTTTTGACCTCCCTCTTCCACTTTTAAGGGCCTCTGTGATTGCATTTTGTCCACTCAAGTAATCCAGGATAATCTCTATTTTTAAGTTTGCCGATTAACAATTATAATTCCATCTGCATCCTTAATTCCCCTTTGCTAAGTCCCTACCATCTAAAGTTTAAAACGTAGACAACTTTGAGGGGCCATGATTCTGCCTACCCCATCCTCTAATGGCAACTTATTCTTTTTTCTTTTTAATTTTTTATTTTTTATAAACATATATTTTTATCCCCAGGGGTACAGGTCTGTGAATCACCAGGTTTACACACTTCACAGCACTCACCAAAGCATACACCCTCCCCAATGTCCATAATCCGACCCCCTTCTCCCAACCCCCCTCCCCCCAGCAACCCTCAGTTTGTTTTGTGAGATTAAGAGTCACTTATGGTTTGTCTCCCTCCCATCCCATCTTGTTTCATTGATTCTTCTCCTACCCACTTAAGCCCCCATGTTGCATCAATGGCAACTTATTCTAACACCATGAAAGATAATTAAAAAAAAAAATAGCAACTCTCAATAGCCTATCTTTATAAACCTAAATCCATAAGCTAAAGGAAAAAATTCCTTGTTTTCCCAATTGACCTTTGCTGGATCTTCCAACAAGGCAGATATAGAAAAAACAAACAAACCCAAAAAATGAAAAACCCACAGGTCTGTGCATGTATCTATGAGACCAAATATATTTTAGTTCAAAAAAAATCAACCGACATGATAATACCTAATTTAAAAACTTTCTTCATTTCCCACTTTTAAAGGAGACCAAAGAGCTTTCTTCTATAAATCTATAGGTAGAAAAATTCCACCTATAATTGTGTATATATTTATGTAATTTTATATACATTATGAAATAAATATATAATACATATTTATATGCATTTTAAATGTGTATAATTGTATAAGATTCTACCTAAAAATGTAAAGACTTTTATTGAATAACTCCTTATGATATTAATCTACAACTGAAATATGACAATTAAACCATTTTCCTGTGTTTTAAAGACATATTTCTATCCTCAGTGATGATTAGATCTTTTTTCATGGGATACATCCCTATGTCACTAATATCCTTTCCAAAGGCTTTAGGTCATGGTATACATTTGTTATAATGACATGTCTATATCTGAATGGAGTTCCTCCATCCTTTTTCAAATTTTGTGAAACTGATCTTCGACCAGTAGCTGATGGCATTAGTTCTTTCCATGCTGTGTACTGCATGCCTTCTGTAGGCAGGTTAACTTGAGGCATTACTATAGAAAACTGGAGCAAAATTACATGAATCTAGTCAAGCCAGGACACTAAAGCAATTAACTTTGGCTCCAGTGGCTGCTATTGACTAAAACAAAAGGCAAAGGTTAGGCCAGCTACTTAGAGCCCCTGCAGCTGGGAAAAACAGACATACGGAAGTTTCCATCTACAGTTTGCTTGCTTCTTGCAGAAATCGGTTTCATGGATCCTGCAGAGATTCAGATAGCATCTGGGCCTTTTGTGTGCAGCTCTCTCAGCTGACCTGGGCTGCTCTAATTGCAGGGAAGCTTCTGAAATGCTAGTGAACAGCCCTGTGACTGATGTTGTATTTCCAAGGTCTAACAGATCTCTCTGGAATGTATTTCAATGCCAACCTAACAAAAACAAAGCAGCAGATAAAGGGCTGTCAACATGACAAAAACCCAGTTTCAGAGGGAGTTAAAAAATCTTGTATTAAGCAGTTTTGCTTGACTTCAGTTACTGAGGTCATGTGTGGATTTGGCCTCATCATTTATAGTTTTCTTTATTTTTTTTAAAATATTTTTGTTCTTTATTTGAGAGAGACAGAGCAAGCACAAGCAGGGGAAGCAGTAGGCAGAGGGAGAGGGAGAAGCAGGCTTCTTGCTGAGCAGGGAGCCTGATGCAGGGCTCCACCCCAGGACCCTGGGATCATGACCTGAACTGAAGCAGATGCTTAACTGACTGAGCCATTCAGGTGCCCCTCATTATTTAAATTTTTCAGACAAATAAGGATATGGGCAGGTTCAGAAGTCTCATGTGAACTTTGGATTGCTCCTACCCACAAGATTTATGATTTTTTTTTTTTTTTTTAGTTCAAAGTCTCAAATTCTTTAAGAAAGCTAATCTTTTCAAAGTAACTTTAGAATGTCTGGTTTGTCCTGGGCTCCGGGGAGAGAGGGAAAGAGAGAAAGGGGGAAAAAGCAATCAAAATAAATCAAAGTATTATTTAAGAAGGGCCCTCAAATTGTCACAATAAGCAGGGGATTTCAACACCCTTAGCCTGTATAAATGTCGTGTTACCGGTTTTGATGTACTGGTCACCCCAGGCGGCTCTGAGGTCAGCGTCGTGGAGGCTTCCCATGCCCGAGTCTGAGTCTATGTGTGTTTGCAACTCTTCTTGCTTGTGACATTTTTAGGGTTAGGAGTAAGTGGCACTGAACGGATAGCGATATTTTCTCTTAACTTTTTGGAACACTTTTTGTTGCTGTTTTGAGATTTTCTTTCAACATTTCACAGAAAAATAAGAACATTCTTCCTCACTCTTGCATTGTTCTTCCCCCTCTCTAGTTTCCCCCTCTTCTTTGTCACCCTTCCACTTTAACTGCCTCCTTCCATACCCCCTGCCAACATAAATCTCTCTATAATTTTCTTATTGCTCCCCTCAAACCCTTTTACACATGGACTACTTCTATGAGTTCTCTTCTCTGTAAACAGAAATACAAGTACCTTTCCAAATCTTGGAAGACTTGAAGGGTCCTTGTTGTCTGCTGCTCTTGGCCCACTGATAGTAGTGCTATGGTGTGGGTTAGAAAAGCCTAGGACGGTCACCTGGTCCCCAGTCAGCTTTCCACAGACATCTCCCCCACCCACACTAGTGTAAGGACTGGGCCAACCCTGTGGTTCTTAGCATTGCAAGATGCCTTGAACAAGCACCATCAGAAAACTTCAAAAAATAATATTACATAAAAGCTTATTGCTTACAAGACCTAGAAATTACACAGCATTCTCAGGGCTACACAGCAAGGTTGTGGGTAGACTGATAGTATTTGAGTTGGGGTTTCTATTTTTGTGGGAGTGGAGGGTAGGGACTCCACTCTTTATTGGTGAATTTTAAAGGTAAGTGTGGAAATTTAAAGCATGGGAAGAGAAAAAGAAAGCAGCCAAGTGATCAGTTATGGATTTTGATGAAGATCTCTAAAACAAAGGAGCCTCAGTCTGGGAAGGCAGCCTGGCTCTTTATCTGGGGTGTGGCTGGCGATGCGTTCAATAGCCACCTAAGAAGCAGATGCCCCCCAGCCCCCATCAAAGGTTAAGTCAGGTCCTTGTACTAAGACAGAAGGAAAGAAACAGCTGTCATGGGAGACAATTTGGTGAAGTCATGCTTCTGTCTTAGGCGGCATTGTGTACATACTGTTGTAATCAGGTGAAGAGCTGTTCTTTTGGGAACATAATTCTGCTTTACTTTTACTGCTGCCAGTTGCTTATCAAGTCTATGTTTTCTTGTTTTTCCTGGGCAAGAGCGTATTCCCCAGTTGCTCTTCTAAGCAAGTATGTCCTGGTAACTGAGCTGTAGCCAGGGAATGTGGGAGGAAATAAGTGCCACTTAAAGGCCTGGACCATATCAACTTGCTGTAAGCACACCCCCATTCTCTTCCTCTCCCTTCTGGCTAGGAGGGGAGACCCAAGATGACCCCAGAAACCAGCTATGGATAAGAACAGAGCTCCCATCACCCAGCCTCTCTGAATGATCATGTAGAAGAGGGCCACACAACCTCTGTTCGCCCACATAGTAAACATGAGTAAGAAATTCATCTCTAAGTCATTAGACATTTCTGGCTTTCTTTGCCATAGAAACTAACATTATCCTTAATATCCTTCACTCTGTGAAACATGTATAGTACTTCATCTCACTGATCCAAGTTTATGAAAATAATGCCCTCTTTTTGGTATGCCCTGGATGCTTTTGCTGAAAGTATAAAAGGCTTTCTGATTTTGTTTGTTACTGTCCTAACTTCACTTTTATTTGACAATGTAATTGAATGTCTATATAAGATCCATTATTCTCCTATTTATTTATTTAGGCTTTATTTGTTTGTCAGAGACAGAGAGAAGGAGAAAGAGAGAGAGAGGACACAAGCAGGGGGAGTGGCAGACAGAGGGAGAAGCAGGCTCCCTGCTGAGCAAGGAACCCCATGCAGGGCTTGATCCCAGGACCCTGGGGTCATGACCTGAGGTGAAAGCAGATGCTTAACCAACTGAGCCACTTGGGCGTCTCTCAGTATTTGTTTTAATGTCACTGTCACTATTTCCTTTCAAGAAATTTTCAGCAACATTTAAATTAATTATACATAATTGAATTGTCTGTTTTCTTACTTGTGTGTTAGTGTTGGGTAAGAGAATTGTGAGAAGTACTTTTTTTTTTTTTTTTTCAGGTAAAGCCTCAAGTATATTTGGGCTATGTGACTTTGGACAGAAAAATTTTCCCCACTTTCTTACTTAGCCAAGGTAGTACAGACAGCATTTGATTGTATACAATATCTTGTCTTAAAAATTATAATGTTATGTCTTCCTTTTCAGATGTAGAATGTGTTACCCTAGTCTGCCTCCTTTCCCCATCACTTGTTTCTCTGCCTTTGGATTTCATTAACGGCAAGTGGTTGACCCAATCTGATCTATTTGGGACCCCTCGAGCTCAGGTGCTCTTGGGGTTACAAATGGAGTCTGCAGGCCCAAAATTGGGGTCCAAGAGGTACATAAATATGATGGCTGCCTGCTTATCGGGGTCTCTCTGTCACAGGCAAAGAGATGTACCAGAGGAATGTAGGCATGATATAGTCACTGGGAATTAGAGCGTATAACTCTGTCTCAGACAGTCATCCAGTGCCTGGGGATTTGGGATTGTATCTTGACACTAGGGCCTGTGGAACCTCACTCTCTTGAAATCTAGGCCAAGTCTTAGGTCAGCAATGATGATCAGGAGAAATGGGATAGGAAATTCATGACCATCAATATGGGAGTTTACATAAAAGACATAAATTGGAGGACAGAAAAAGACAGCTTGCAACGGATTATCCTCCTACCGCACCAACAGCAGAGTATTCATCAGAAGAGACTGAGGAGTGAGCAATAGACCATGATTCTTGCTTCCCACCCACCAACCCCACACTTCCAGAAAAACTGGCTAATACTGGGGCCACACCTTTGGCCTTGAGAGGAAGGGCAGTGCTGTGCCTCTCTGGAGGTGGTGGGGGAGGGGGAAATGTGTGATTTATAGTGTTTAATGATCACCGTGGTGTACATATTCCCACCAGGGCCAGTTTTGAGTTCCAACAGGATATCACTGAACTCTGAGCTGAGCTGGGAAGAGATGTGTGCAGTAGGCTCTTAGGAGCTGGTGAGAGCCTTGAGTACCATGTGAGATTATAATTCTACAACAGAAAATACTCATATGGGGCCCAAATGAGAGTGTTTTACTAGTTGGAAAGTGATAGCCTTCGATCAAGGAGTTGCCAGTTTTCCTGATGGATACCTAGTGGGAAGGAGAACTAATTAGGACACAATTGGTAGCAATTGGTAGAGAAGGCAGAGTGATTTCATGTTTACAACTTAATGAGTAGGGATTTGCAGTCAACCAAGTCTAAGAATTCTTGGATACATAGCCAAGCAGGAAACCAAGACAGAGAATTCCCTAAACAAAGAGGGACTTCAAAGGAAGCATAGTTATCTGGAGCTAAATCTAAAAGAATGGACTTGTAGTTTGGAATATAGCTTTAATGGGTGTTGTTGGGGGATCTACTTGTCATGAGAGGCATGGGGGAAGGGGTCTGGCTACAAAATTTTGCAAGTAGGAACTATCAAGTCTACAACCAGCCATTTCTGATGCTCTGAATGGCTGGCCTATTACTGGAAAAAAGGCAATAAAAACATACCCCTCACCCCAGTCTTTGGGTGAGACAAGGAAATCTGCCATCATCTTGAAGATTCAGAAGAAAAAAAAACAAAACCCATAAAAAATAATTTGCAAGCTTGGGCTCTTTGCATAAAAACCAATACATAGGGGCGCCTGGGTGGCTCAGTGGGTTAAGCCGCTGCCTTCGGCTCAGGTCATGATCTCAGGATCCTGGGATCGAGCTCCACATCAGGCTCTCTGCTCAGCGGGGAGCCTGGTTCCTCCTCTCTCTCTGCCTGCCTCTGCATCTACTTGTGATTTCTCTCTGTCAAATAAATAAATAAAATCTTAAAAAAAAAAATATATATATATATATATATATATATATAACTGATGTTCTCCTGGAAGCCAGGTGAGGCAAAGCAAAAGCAACTCTAGAAGAAAATGTCCACAGCCCAGGCACGTGAACCTCCCACCAAATGCAAGTTTCCCTGGGGTTGATCTCACACACACAAAAACTACTACAAATGCATCACTGGAGAATAAACAGCAGATAAAAAAAAAAGGGGGGGGGGAGTATTTGCACCCCAAGAACTAAAAAACTAACCCATACTAAGGGTTTGATAGGGTAAAGAAATAGAACAAATAGACCAGAAGGGAATATGGGAAAAGTGAATTCAGATTTTGTAAAGAATTGAATAGAAATTCTGGAAATAAAAATTTCATCACTGGATTAAAATAAAATCAAAAGTCAATGAGCATGCTAAATAGTATATTAGACACAGGTGAGCATGAAATTGGACAGATTCAAGAAAAGTGCTCAGAATGCAGCGTTAAAAGTAATAAATGAAAAATACAGAAGGCCATGAGTCATGTAGTACAGTGCGAGATCTGATAAGCACCACACAGAAGTCCCATGGGAAAAACAGCAAGAGGATAGGGCAGCTGCTGTGCAGCACAACAACCAAGCCATGCCCGGGTGTAGGTGGTTTTATGCCTAAATGCTTGATCTCAGCCTTTCTCTTTTTGGCTGCTGCTCTCTCTCCTTTGGTGACTCCATTCATTCCCACAGCTGTCACTACTGTCGATATGGTAGTGGCTCAAAAATTTATACCCTGATCCAGACCTCACTTTTGAATTCCAGACTATATATCCACTTAATTATATCATTTATAATTTCACAGGTGTCTAAAAATGAGCTTGATGAAACTTGAATGTTTCATATTCTCTAAATCAATGTTTTCCACATCAGTTAAACCACCAGCTCCATTCACCCAGATGTGAAAGCGAGGCACCTGGGAATCATTTTTCAAAACCTCCCTTACCTTTTCTCGAAGGTCTTGTCCTGGCCCAAGTGCTGTTGACCTCCCGAAATCTCTTACACCACCACCTTGGCGCCCTTACCACTGTTTGTCACCTGCATTTTTGAGGTAGTTTCCTGACTAATCTGCCCATTTTCACTTTTGTCCTCCCCAAACGATTCACTATACAACAGCTGTCTTTTAAGAACACATGTTAGAGCACATCATTCTCCTGTTTAAAATTTTCCATTTGCCTGACTCTTTGAAAACTTCAAGCTCCTTTATATGGTTGCGGTAGAGAGAATATTCCCCTGACAACGGGGTTCCAGTCTGAATCCCCAGACAGATGGCTATGTAGGGCTGCAAGGCCAAGGGGTTGAGAATAAGAAGACCTCAAAATGGAACTTTGGCCTGGATTCTGGAGCTGTGCCCAAGGTAATGACAAGCATCCTCAGAAGTGGAAAAGGGAAGAAGAGAGGCAGTCAGTGATGACACATGTAAAGGCTCAACCCAGCGACCTCTCTGCTGCTTGGAAGGTAGAAGGGCGCCATGACCCAAGAATGCAGACAGAAAAGGTTTTCTCTTCTAAGGCCTCCAGAGAGGAACACGGCACTGCCAATACTCTGAGTTTAGCTCAGTGACACCCATTCTGGTCCTCTGGACTCCACAGATGTCAGTAGGATAATGAGTGTGTTTTCAGCCACTGAGTGTAGGCTACGTTGTTCCCACAGTGAGAGGAATCTACGCAAGGGCTCACAGGAGTGTGCATGGTTTGGCCGCGGCTTCCTTCTGCTTCATCTGGCGTACTTGCCCCACTCACTGTGCTCTGGTCACCCCAGCCTTCTCCATGACCAGCCCCAGGGTCTTCCCAGTCCCCTCCCCTCTGTGTGGAGTGCCCTTTCGCTGGTGTCTTAGTTCAGGTTCTTGAAAAACAAACCCTGAGTTAAATTCTTGAGTTCCAAGAACTTAATATATTTGGGTGGTTATCCCAGGAAGCACAGAGAAGGGCCATGAGACTGAGTCAAGGCAGGACAAATGACTAAGAAAGTGTAGTCATGAACCACACTCACATGGCCACTACTGTGGACAGCCGGAGCCCCCTCCCACTGGCCAACTCTGGAAGACAGACATATATGCTAGAATTCTCCCAGCCACAGGCCAGGACGTGGGGGGATTTGCACACCAACTGCTCACAGACATTATTTCAGTCCTACTCTGTGGGGGGATGTTAACTCCCTAGCACTTTTCACTGCTACCTGAGAAAGCCTCCCGGGGAAAGAGATACAGGCTCTGGGCAATGAAGTCCCAGCCCGGCGCTGAAATGGAGTGTGCAGGGGCAGGACAGGGGCACTGAGGCCTTCGTTCCCTGTGCAGGATGTTGTTTATCCCGAGGCTTTGGCTTAGGCGTATCTTTTCTCTCTCTCTCTCTCTCTCTCTCTCTCTCTCTCTCTTTTTTTTTTTTTAGATTTTATTTATTTATTTGACAGAGAGATCACAAGTAGGCAGAGAGGCAGGCAGAGAGAGAGGAGGAAGCAGGCTCCCCACTGAGTAGAGAGCCCGATGCGGGGCTCTATCCCAGGACCCTGAGATCATGACCTGAGCTGAAGGTAGATGCTTTAACCCACTGAGAGACCCAGGTGCCCCTTAAGCGTATCTTTCTTACAGAAACATTTCCTCCTGTTCTAACTCAGTGTTTCCTTCTGTATCACATCAGTCATTTTTTCCATAACACAAATAAGAATTTTTCACTCCATTTTCCCCTGGTTGAATGGATATTGCCCTACTATGCGAAGCAAATTCCAGGGAGCTGGAGAGCAAACCTATAAACCTATGTGGGATATCATTGCGTATACACACAATGGTGAGCACCTAATAAATATTCAGGAAGTGAATATTTAGCACATTAATGGATGGACCAGTACCTAAATAGTGCTTTACCTGGCAGGTAACAAACCCTGGTAAGTTTCAGCTCCTTGTTTTCTTTGCAGGTTTGTTACATCTGGGATTATCTTTTTCTTCCATATGCTATACTACCTCCAAGTAATCCATCCAGCCTTCTGCTCCCCCACTTTCACATGCCAATGCCTTGTGACTCCAGCTAAATTCATAATATTTCCTACAACATCAGGAGAAGTGGAGATCCTCTCACGAACAAGAACAGGAGGAGAAATGGGGAAGGTCCTTTCCCTGATGGCTTGGGGAGCTTTCAGTACGTGCATTTAGGGAAATGATCATAGAGGCAGAGGGTGTACGTTTGATGGAGATGTTCCCTGAACGATTTTGCTATGTGCCTACTCCCTACAACTTTGATGTGAAGTGAGTGAAATCATTCCCACCATTTTATGATTCACTTCAAGCAATTATTGCCTTCCTTTTACTTATTTTTAATAATCACCCCTTCCAAGTGTGAGGCCCTTGATGTCACTTTTTCACTTCTGAATTCTCTCTCTCCCTCTCTCTCTCTCTCTCTCTCTTTTTTCATCAATTAAGCTTCAGATCTTACAAAAGTATTGACTTCTTTTTGTCTTTTAAAAGCAGCTGATTAAAATTGCGGACCAAAGTGTCAAAATGTTTCTCTATTACAAGCCTCAGAGACATTGTGTGGCCTATGGCTTTTGCTCACAGAATTGTTCAAGTAGCGTTGCTTAAGCATTTGTTCTATAAATGCTGGGAATGACGCAATATTAAATAACAGCAATATCAGTTAACATTACAGAAATGAGGATCCATTCCATATTTTAATGGTATATGCAACCAGTGTGTGTGTGTGTGTGTGTGTGTGTGTGTGTTAAGGAAAAAGTGTTCTTGTCTCTACTTCTGCTTAGTTCAGCATTCTATTAGAGATGATTCCCAACTCTTTCCTTGAGAAGGATGCAGGTGTAAACTGTGTAGGAACCAAGTTCCTTCTCTGATTCTCATCTCTATGGGGAATTTCACTCTTCATGAGCAGGTAAGGTAGGGAACTCATAGACGTGTCGAGGTTGAAGGGAGATGGTGACAGGGTAGAAAGGACCCAAGCAAGAGGTTACAAGACTGTGTTTCTCATCGCAGCTCTGGCACATGACCCAGCAAGTCAGAAGTGTTCTGTCTAACGGTTCAATAAGCATGCACAGAACTCCCACTCAGTCGTAGGCACAGCTTCCTCATCTGGGTAATCAAAGGGTTTCCATAAGATGATCTTTATGATCTCAATTTGTTATAAGTCTTTGACTAAAATAAATTAAATATAAACTAGAAGTAATAAAGACTCAACCTCGTCATTTCTGAGTCTAGGGAACTGTTTAAGCTGTGTATCAGTTGGACATAGGAAAATAAATCATGATTTATGATATAGCAGGAAAGAATGTTTCCCTAGGTGAGATCAAGAATTATCAGGATGACAGGACAATGTTTCTTTCATACCTTAATGAAAGGGTGTGGTGCCGAGTGCTGAATTGTCAAATAGGACATCTCAACACCTATTAAACAGAGGGAACTTCTTGGAATCCACTGTCCACACAACTGAATTTATACAGGGTATTCTTTCCTTACCTACTTTCCCCTTCACTTTGAACACACAATTTAACCCAATTAGTTTCAAGACGTCAAGACAAAATTCCATAACAAGGAAGGTATAGACCCAGCGCATAACAAAAAACTGGTGAGTCTAATAAGTGTTACACTGAAGTAGTCTCCAGATAAGGCTGATCCATGTACCTAGTGTTGCCTTTAGCTAATATTTTTGCCATTATAGGATGTTCTTATGAGAATGATAACCAAAAGAGCAGGGCTTTCTTCTGTGTTTATATGAAACACAGAAATGATATGAAAGAAAGCTGGCATTTAAAAACAACACCCCATATTTAGATTCTTTAGGAATATGCTATTGAGCCCTTCTCTGCTCTCTTGTTGCAAAAAGCAAACTCTAACTGTTCATCTGGGCTTCATTTAGACATGACTCTGACACCTATTATCATGTGCTATCGGGTCAATTTACTGTCTTTGGACTTCAATTTTCTCATCTAAAGATGAAAGAGGTTGGACTCAGTCAGTGACCTTCAATTTGTTGCTGCTGCATTTTTAGATTTGTTAAAATAAAACTTGTAAAATAGGATACTTATTGAAGTCAACCACTCCGGTCCCTTTAAAGAGTCAATGAGATGACGAACACAGAGTTCTTCCACTTGGCACTTAGGAATGGCTGGACAACGTTAACGCCACTGAGTTCAGCTCACTCTTCCCCCATGCCCTCAGCATTATCATCCCACACTTTCTCTCCTGTTCTAGAGAAAGATTTTGAACTTCCTTCTGAAGTTCCGTGAGTCACGGTCTTTGTGGATTATTGGGGCAGGCAGGAGCACATGTTGACTCTGGAGATTTCTTATCAACTTTCCTGGTCTCCGTGGAGTTGGTCTGTGCTTAGTTCCTGCTGCCCCGTGAGCCTGTGAATTTGTCTCAGAATGGAAATTGCCCCAGTACCTGCCTTTGGACCCCCAGTTAACACAGACCCAGTTTATTTCATTCTTTCTCTGTGTTTCATGAATGCAAAGCAATTGGAAGAAGCTGACTTTTACTGAAGATTCAGGCTAATGGAGAGAAATTACCACATATAATAGTGCAGCACAGGCAATCATTTAAATGGAATATTAACATTGTTTCAAAACCCATAGCCTTTTTCTTCCACTGGGAACTTCGCCTAGGCTCTGATCACCAATGCCTCTTCCCAGAACTTTCCCTCACCACCTTAACCTTCAACAACCCTCAAATTTTCAATATTTCTTATGAAGGACAGTTTCATTTCTTTCTTTCTTTTCTTTTCTATTCCTTTTCTTTCTTTCTTTCTTTCTTTCTTTCTTTCTTTCTTTCTTTCTTTCTTTCTTTCTTTCTTTCTTTTTACTCCCCTACCCAGAGTGGGCTTTAATGTTCTGCTAAACCAGGATCTACTACTCGTGTGTCTACAGCACAGAACACAGGCAGAAGTTTTGCAATTATAATTTCTTCTTCAGCCTGGTCATGTATTTCAGGCTATGCTTCCATCCCTGGAGACAGGTGAGGGGAAAGAGGGAAGAATAAATATACAAAAGCAGTATATTTTCTTCCACTGTTTGGAGAGAGACTCTAGGCATATGACTTTCTTTTTTTGCTTTCCAAAGTAAATATTATTATTGCAGTTTTCATTCTGACTGACATAGATCCGTAGACACTCAATATTTAAAACAGATTACTCGTATGCTGCTTTTCCAAAGTGAAGTTAGGAGAACGCGTAGCTCCACATACTGATGGCTCCAGGCTGTTCTTGTGGTGTCTCAGCATGACCCCCAGGGGCACTTTCAAACTCTGTGTAGAAGGACTATTTTTTAAAAAAAGAAAAATCCAGCTGACAATTTTGTGAAATAAAATGGAAGTGAATGGCCAGGGATGCCTGGGTGGTTCCATTGTTAAGCATCTGCCTTTGTCTCAGGTCATGATCCCAGAGTCCTGGGACTGAGCCCTGCATCAGGCTCCCTGCTCAGTGGGGGAGTCTGCTTCTCCCTCTCCCAGTTTGTGTTCCCTTTCTCTCTGTGTCTCTCTCTGTCAAATAAATAAATAAAATCTTTAAGGAAAAAAAAAAAAGTGAATGACCAGAAAATAGCCTTAAAATGAAAGACATAATTTAATCCCCAGTGTTTTATGACCTGCAACAGATTCAAACTGACTGTCGGATTGTTGTGAAAGTTTCTAAATGCCTACTCTTCATTTCCCTCCTTCTCTCGATGCAAATCCCTTTAACTAAGGGTTCATGGTATCAACTGATTTCTAAATTAGTACTCAGCTTAGAAACTGTAAAAGTTTCCTATGAAATATTAACACTATAGATCTGACATGTATGAATCGCACCATGCTATAGGTGTGGAACACACAAGCCCATTTTGAAGGGAAGCTTAGTTGTGAGACATCTTTCCATCCTACAAAGTTTTCCCTGATGCGTCTCACACTCAGCAGGCTGTCCCCACAGTGCGTGATATGTGTGGTGGTTCTCCAGCCGCATGGATGCTAGAGGATCCTTAAGTCCTTATTAAAATGGTTTATTTTCCTGAGCATTTTGGGTTTGGTTCAATTTACTTTGGGTCCTAAGGCTAAGATCCTGTGATAATTTAGCATAGTTGGATTTGTTTTATAAAATTCATTTGTTTTTCCCTTTTTTGATTTCTGAAAAAAGTTGAGTAATTTTTAAAATTATACATAGTATTATTAAAAACAGACAGGAAAATGCTGAAGTTACTTGAGTGTGTAGTCTTCTCCCCCTGCCCCCAAATAACCTCTTTGTAATAACTTAAAACAGGAGGGTTCCCTGGATCTTTAGAGTTTTGGCATTGAATGGACTGTCCAGAGCTTTCTTTTTGATGTAAGTGTTTATATTTGTTGGCATTGGGAGCAGGCTGGCAGGTATAGGGCAGTGTCTTGACATTTCTGTCCTTGAGTGGGCATTCAGTTCCACAATGAGTCTGTAGACACTTTCCTGGGCTACCATCTCTCCTTTCAAACTTGACCTCTTCCTGTTCTTCCATTTCCACTCCCAAATCTCCCACCAGGGGAAAAACTTGAAAGAAGGAAGAGAGAGAACTGGTTCCATTGAGTCTGAGTAGGAACCCTGACACATGTCAATTCTATTTTTTTTTTTCTTCCTTATTCACATCAAGTTCAATTCCACTCTCTAGCTTGTTTTAATCCTCAACCTGGATTTGGAGGCAGGTGGTCCTTCTTCTATAAACACTTTTTAGAGTTATGACGGTCACCAGAAAAAAAAGAAGTATAAATCGGGCCAGTGGTTCCTAACAACTCTTGTTTTTTTAATATTCCCCAAAAGAGCTTTGGATGACTCAGTTCAGGTTCAAGAGCAATCCCACTTGTGTGAGGAATTTAGTCCCTGCAGTTAAGCTGCTCTACAGACTCATAGGGTGCTAGGTGTTGTGTTAGGCACTGACAGTATAAATTGGGGTAAGACACACTTCCTTCCCTTGAGAAGCTCAGGAGCTCAGTCTGTTTGTTGGTTTTAGTAATGCAACTTTTTATTCATGCCTGCAGAACACGTATAAGCCCTAAAAAGCTAACCGAGTTTTTGTTGTTGTTGTTGTTTGTTGCTACTTTTCCCTCCTTTCACTAAGTACCTTAGAATGCCAGAAGTTAAAATCCTTTTGCCCCTTGTAAGATACCTCTCTTATCCTCCAGACTGAGTGAAACATTCTTTGCATCTGTCCTCCTAGCACTGGGCTGTCACGAAGCAGAATGCCTACAGCATATCTTTGTCAACTCCCTCTTCCTCCAGTTTCCTCACTGGATTTGGTGTTTTCTGAAGGCAGGACCTGTTTCTCAGCCACCATGGGGGCTTTAGAATCTATAAATTTCCTGGCACACAGGCTGTATACATGTTTATTGAATTGTTGGATGAAGAAAGTAAGGAGAGGAAAAGCCTCCATTTCTCCCTTAAATTGCTCATAGCTAAGCTGCTATCAAAATAGGACATGTAGAAGTTTGGCTAGCTCTACAGTCACACAGCTCCTCGGATCTCCATGTTGGTTTGTTAATGTGAAGCACTTAAGAGCTCTCCGAGACCAGCATCTCACGTAAGTCCCATTCAACATGGGGCTCCTGGCTGTGAATATAGGATTACAGTGCTGCAGCTGAGCCAAAAATGGATAGAGCAGTAATAAAAGGCCCCCAAGTCCCCTGCCTCTGCCCTACTCCACACAAGCAGTTTCCTGTTGTAACTGAGACACAGGACGTTTAGAATTATATCTATTGGCTCTACCATATATTAGGGGTATGACCTTGGGCAAATGGCGATCATTTTGAACTCACAGTTATCTCATCTGCGAAAGGAGGTAACAATGGGTAAGGACCTCATAGTGCTGTTGTGAGACATAGAAAGTGTTTATAAAGTGCTTAGAACACAGTTTTGAACATAATAAGGGCTCGATCAATGTTAGCCTGGCATGAAAGAAGATGTTGACATGTCTCTGAAAAAGGTCACTTTGCAATTACTAAATGTCAGAGGGCATGGTTTCTGAAATTTGTCCTTCATTTACACCTGTGTAATTGTTAGTACCTGGAGCATTGGATGTTACATGCAAACAATGAATCCTGGAACACTACATCAAAAATTAATGATTTACTGTATGGTGACTAACATAATTAAAAAAAAGAAAGGACAAAAAAGGAAAAGAGTAAATAACTGCAAATCTCTTATAGCCCAGCTGTAGATTCTCAAAAGGAAATAGAACTGCAAGTTTCCATATGCTGCTAAGGGTGGCAAAGAGAAGGAGGAGTGTTTCTTCTTAGGGATCATGCTAACTTCCGTCATGATCTGGTGATCATATTTTAATCAACCACATGATTTCATTGAGAACAGAGGTGGCTTGAAGCTTCCTAATTGACCTTACTGTGGACAAGCAAGCTCTCTCTGATGCCCCCTGCAGGCGATAGTCTAATTTCTGCTAGATCACCTCTGAGGTGTATTTCCTTCTATTTCTTCAAGGATGTGTCAACTCAATTCATTTTGGACAAAGCCAAGCAGCATGGCGAGAACTAAATAAGGTGTCTTAGATTTGATGGATTCTATTTATCTTTAACATGAATTTTCTAAAATACTTCATTCTTTATTTCCAGTGAAAGACTGAGCCTTTCCTGGATTGATTTCATGCGATTTAACACGCTTATCATATTGAGAAATATTATATGCATCTAGACTCAAAAGCAGGCTAAAAATCATAATGGAGAAGTTACATGGGCAAAAACATAAAATACAAAATTACAAATGAACTGCTTATGTGTTCTCAAAAAAAAAAAAAAAAGATTCCCCCCCACTTGCTATAAACACAAGCTTTTATGTTTGCAGTTACTGCATTTTGGGAAAGATAATTGCTGGTTATTTTGTCACATTTCCTGTTGAGTTCAAATGTGCTTTCAACTAATTTTTTTTAAAGCAAAAGTCACTGATTTACCATAACCGTAAAGCAATACTAGAAGAACCCACAGTACTAAACTGTCCTTAGAAACATCTTTCATAACAGAAGATTTCAATTACTATAATTCTGGTGCTAATCTCAAGGTCCTTCTAGCAGTAACTGTCTTCCAGAAGAAATCTTTGTAAAGGAGAAAAACATTTTTTAAAAAACGTCTACTTCATGGGGCTTCACAACAAATGAAGCTGCCATTCATTCGATGAGTGGGCATATATGTTCTTATTTCTTATTTCTTTAAGTTGGCTGAGTTTTCCCTGGGGCAGGTTTTACTGAAACCTCCTCTTCCTTCTACCCTCAACCTCTAAGAGCCAAGTAAGGAAGTTTTTGGGTGACTCTCACTCTTTTAGTTCTTCGGACTGATAGACGCTGGACAGTTTCCTTTTTATTTGTTACAAAGGCCTACAATTTCATTTTTCCTTAAAGTATTATGTACTGTATTTTCCCCCAATTACATTGAAATATTATCCCTCTCCCATCTCTGATATGATTAACAGGGTCCATTTGCTTGCTCTTTGTTTTTAGCTCTAGAAAATGCTCTGCGGTCTGTAATTGCCTCAGTGGGCCACAAGGTTACTGAAGATGAAGAAATGCCATCACCCAGGCTGCAAGCCACTCACAGCAAATGAAAGATTCCCAGCTAGAATAGAGCATGAACACTTATGCAAATCTGAGGCCTTGGACGTCTGTCTCTTCTCCTACAAACTGGAAATCATTTTAGCTACTCTATGTCTATTACTAAACTTGTGAATGGAGAGGTTGTCATGAAGTCCAGGACTGATGTTTTCCCAAAGGATTTTTAATATTTGAAATTGAAATCATGGCTAGTCTGACTTCTAGGACATTAATGCCATATTGATAACCTATTTCACGTTGTCCTGGGATATGGAAGTCTGCAAGGAGAACTACAAAAGCTCTCCCCTTTGAAGAGTGGTAGGACTATTGCAAGCCATATAATTTGTTTCTAAAATGGGTTCTGTATTAGTTTCCTAATGCTGCTGTAACAAATTATTGCAAACTTAGTAGTTTAAAACAACACAAATATATTCTTACCTTTCTATAGGTTAGAGGTCTGACACTGGTCTCCCTGGGCTAAAATCAAGGTTTAACAAGCTGCATTACTTTCTGGAGGCTCTTGAGGAGAATCCATTTTCCTGCCTTTTCCAGCTTCTACCCTTGTTCCTTGCTCATGGCTTCCTTTTTTCATCTTAAAGGCCAGCGGTATTGGCTTTTGCTGCCCATCCTTCCATAGTCACATCTCCCTCTTGCCACAGCCAGGAAAGGTTCTCTGCCTTTTTTTTTTTTTAAATTTTTTATTTTTTATAAACATATATTTTTATCCCCAGGGGTACAGGTCTGTGAATCGCCAGGTTTACACACTTCACAGCACTCACCAAAGCACATACCCTCCCCAATGTCCATAACCCCAACCCCCTTCTCCCAACCCCCCCTCCCCCCAGCAACCCTCAGTTTGTTTTGTGAGATTAAGAGTCACTTATGGTTTGTCTCCCTCTCAGTCCCATCTTGTTTCATTGATTCTTCTCCTACCCACTTAAGCCCCCATGTTGCATCACCAGGTTCTCTGCTTTTAAGGACCCATGTGATTAGATTTGGTCTACTAGAAACCATGGATAATCTTCCATCTCAATTTCCTTGACTTAAACACATTGGCCAAGTTCTTTTTGCCATGTAAGACAACACATTCACAGGATCCAGGGACTGAGATACAGACATCTTTGGAGGGCCATTATGTTGCCCATCACCAGTATTATTTTCAATATGGCAAAAGTTGACGCTGTTGTGGTCTGTAATGGTACATAAACTACTATTCCCAGAGACTTTTCCCAAACTCTCAATTCCATAGTTTTCTTTTTGCTGAAATATAGAGGAATGGAACTGCATGTTAAAATTACTTAGATTCAAATTGAGGAATTTGGAATGAAAATAACTGTGATTGGTGTATGTGTGTGTGTACACATGTGCGTGTGTGTGTGTGTGTCTGTGTGTCTGTGTTTGTGTGTTTTCTGAGAGGCTATTTTAATCTTTTCTCTTGCAAAATATTCCCTATGATTGTACCCTTCATCAAATGGGTCTGATACAAATTACCATAAACTGGAGGGTGATATCTGATCTGCTTTTCTTCCAATTCCAAATACCCGACCATGACAACCATAGCAGCCCACTCGTCTTTAGCACAGAAGACCTCATGTTCTTCAGGTGTAAGTGTGTTCTAACAGTTCTATGTTAGAAATGGCACTTAGTTTGAGAAAAGAGAGTACCACACTCAGGGATGATGGCTGACTGAAGGCTTTATATATGACTATTAGGCTAGGTTCTTCTCTATAAGAACATAGGATTTAGTGCTGCATTGTCTAAACTCCCTCCATCTGCCTGCCATTCCCAAACAGACAGCTACCACGCACACCTGCAGAAGATAGAAAACTTGCCACTTCCTAAGATCAGCCACACTGACATCCAAGAATTATCAAGCCATCTACCTCACTTTAGCTGCCATATGTCTCACCCTCCACACAGGACCTTATTTTTAAGCATTCCTCACAATAAATTTAGGTTGTTTTATTTCCCTCTGCCTTATAGATAAGGTGTCAGGAGTTCAGAGTAGCTGAGTAAACCATGTAAAGTCTCACAACTAAAAACCATTAGAGTTGGCTGGTTTTCAAAAAAATAAAAATTACAAAACATGCTAAAAGACAAGAGAAAAACCACAACCTGAAGAGACAAAGAAATTATCAAATCAAACTCAGCTATGTAACAGATTTTAGAATTATAAACAAAGAATTTGAATAAATATAGATAAATATGTTAAGGGCTCTTTTGGAAAAAAGAAACAACATGTACAGGAAGAGATGGGTAGTGTAAGCAGAGAGGTAGGCACTTTAAAAATAATCACAAGAAAATACTAGAAAGTAAAAACACAGTAACAGATATGAAGAATATCTTTGATGCGTTCATCAATATAATTACTTGCCTTGGCCATGGGGAATAAAATCCGTGAGTTTAAAGATAGGTTGATAGATATTTCCTAAACTGAGATGCAAACTAAAAAACTAAACAATAAAACAAAGTAGCAAGTAGCAAATAGGTTCTAGCAAATAGGACATACAAGAACAGTGGGATAATTTCTAAAGATATAAACTGCACACAATTGGAATAACAGATGGAGGAGACAGAAAGAGTGAAGAAGAAGAAATATTTGACATGATAGTGGCCAAGAACTTTCCAACGTTAATAACAGACTCCCAAACTAGAAATCCAGGAAGCTCAGGTTATAAGAAGCAGGATAAATGTAACTAAATAAAGGATAAAAGAAAGCGAGTGAAAAATTCAAAGTGTTGAAAGAAAAAACCCCAACTTAGGTTTCCATTCTAGCAAAATTATCCTTCGAAAGCAAAGAAGAAATGAAGACTTTCTCAGACCCACACAAACAGGGAACTCGTCATTAGCAGACCTGCTTGCATGAAATGCTAGAAGTTGTTCTTTAGACAGAAGGAGAATGATATAGGTCAGAGGTTCGGATTTACCTAAACAAAGGAAGAGCAACAGATAAGTAATGAAGGTAAAATGAAATCTTGATTTTTCTCATTTTTAATAAATCTAGAAAGTAGCTCTTCATTTAAAGCAGTAATAGTAATAATGCATTGCATGTTTAACACTTATGGAAAAGTGAAATGAATGATAATGCTACAGGAGACAGGAAAGAGGAATTAGGAATGATGCACACTATATACAATGGTTAAAATCCAAAATACCAACAATACCAGTTGCTAGTGAAGATACAGAGTGACATTCATCATTGGTGGGAATGTGAAACGGTGAAACCATTTTGACAGTTTGAGAGTTTCTTACAGAGCTCCACAGAGTCTTATAATTCAGCATACAATTCATACAAGTCATACAATTCAGCAATTCTTGGCTTAGGTCTTTACCCAGCTGACTTGGAAATTTAAGCATACAGAAAAACCTGAATGTGAATGTTGGTGGTAGTTTTATTTATGAATCTTAAGTGCATATCAAGAAAAGAAATAAGGCAATGTTAATAGGTTACCCATTCTAAGATTCAGTTTGTATGACCTCACTAAAAAAGTTCTTTTTTCCCCTCCAACCTCATTTAAAGAGTTCTTTTTGGGATTTGTCCTGTTTCAGTATTTCTAGGTCAAAGTTGAAAAACAGAACTTTTATACTGGTCCCAAGATATTTTATAAATATGTTATCAACAATCATGTTATAAAAATTCTATTTAGACTTCAAAGTATTTACCAACTTTTCTTTCCCTTTTGACATTCCCATGTTCCAAAATTGCTTTCCAAAATACAAAAATAAAAATCTCTTTCTATGCTTTTGTTTTTACCAACAGAGACTGTAAGCAGGAAAGTACATTAAAAATGAGAGAGAAGAGAGGCAGATTTATTACACTTAGAAAATTAAGTTTACTGTGATTTAAGTTCCTTGAAATGTGAGCTACTATCAATTTATGGCTTTAATATAACTTTATAAATGCAAAAGAACATGCCAGCCAAAGGGTACGAAAAAGATAAAAGTACTAGATGGTTGAGGAGACAATGTAGCACAGTGGATAGATTAACTGTCTTCAACCACAATAGCACTGACATTTTGGGATGATGATTCTTCTTGGGGGTGGGTGGGGTGGCTGTCTTATGTATCATAGGATGTTGACCTGCAGCCCTGTCTCTACCTGGTAGATGCCAGTGACATCCTCTGCACACCTATGATGAACAAAAATGTCCCCAGAAACTGCCACATGTTCCTTGGGGGGGTTGGAGGGGTGGGTGCCCAAAATCTCCCTAAGCTGAGAATCACCAGGACATGGCAAGGGACTTACAGGACAAAGTTGAGGGTTCAGTTCAACTTCTCCCAATTATTAGCTGAATGCTCTTGGGGAAATCACTTAACTTCTTTGACCTTTGGTCTCAACATGGCACTTAAGTAGTCTGAGCCTATTTTATATGATTTCTAAGTTCCAGTGGGTTAATATATAAAAAATGAATTGTAAATAGTATTGTCATTATTACTGAGTGACAGAAATATGAATTGTGGAGTGGAATAGAGACATAAAGAGATAAAGCTTAGCTTAGACAAGACTAATATAAAGACTAATGCAAAGTTCTTAACTAGGGTTAATTTTGCCACCCAGGGGCCAAGTAAGTAAGTAAGAGACTATTTACCAAGCTATGAACAGTTTAAGGAGAGCAGCAAGTGATCCAGAGGCTTCCAGTGTGAACAATAGCAGAAAACTGTTGCCTCCACAAGGCAGGAAGAATCCTGTCTGCATAAATATGTATTGAATGCTAACTATATTGCAGGGATTATGGCAGGCAGCTGAGAAATCAAAGAGGTCATGGTCAAGTTCTGTCTCTTAAGAGGAAGAGACCATATTTCCAGAGCCTGGTGAGAACAGAAGCTCTGGTAGGAAGAGCAATTGCCAGGAGCTGTGTCATAGGTACCAGAATTTCGTGCTGGATCAGGAAGGGAGCAGGGGAGAGCAACCTCAGGCTCTGTCTTTCTTTCCTCTGATCTCCCACCAGACCCAATGGGAAGCCAGGGGACTAAGATGTCCAGGGATTGCAGGCTTCAGGGGTCATGCCTCTTAGGTGACAAAGCAAGACAGAGAAGAGTGGACTTCTCTGCTGGGAGGGAGTTCAGTAGGGGAATGGCAAACACAGACTAACCAGCAGAATTGTCTTTCTTCTTTTTCCTTTAGCGTGCAGCTCTGATATCTATAGTCAGTGAAAGGCAGGGAGAAGGAGACTACAATCACAGTATCAACATCTGCATGTAAATATAAGACCCATTTTCCAGGGTAGTCAGCTCATCTTTTAAGCCATTGTCATACTTGGAAAATATAATCAGGACCATCTGATGTTCCAGTGTGATCTTTCATAAAGAACTCATGCTTGTGGTCCCCTACCACTGATTTGAAGGCCAGAATGAGTAGTATGGCTACCTGTAGATATGGGTTTATTGATAAGGCTATAGGATAGAAAGAGGACTGAGTTCTAGCCAAGGAGTCAGTGTTTGAATGTAGTTGCACTCTCCACCAGGTGTGTGCTCTGGGAAAATTCTTAGATTTTCCACTTGCAGAATGGAGCAACCACACAGAACCAAGAGCAGAGCTGCTTGGAACTGGAGAGATCATCTAGTTCCATGTGAGCAATCTGAGGCCCTGAAGGGCGAAGCTGGCACATTTCTGGCAACTGTGGAAAAGAGCACATCAAAGCAATCTGAAGCCCAAATCAAAAATTTTGTAGCTGCAGAGAGGCTCAGGGTGTTCTTAAGAGCAGTTGCACAATTTGACCAACGGAGTGTTTAAATTTTGTTTTTCTGTTTGCATAAATATGTATTGAATGCTAACTATATTGCAGGGATTATGGAAGGCAGCTGAGAACTCAAAGAGGTCATGGTCAAGTTCTGTCTCTTAAGGAAGTTCTCAGCCATGTGAAGGAATTATCTGTGGTCTCATATACACTGTCAAGAATATTTCTGTTTTATTTGTATTGTTAAATCAATACAACAGGCTTGACTAGTGAAAGGCTGCCATTTAATGCAATTCTGTCCAGGGCCCTTCAAAACCAGTATTCTCATCCTAGAAGACTCATCTTCTTTTGGGGATTATGAGCTCTGTGCTGTGATCATCTAAGCCCACTGGTTGTTGGGATGTTGTTTTATGTTTTCTCTAGCTACTCTTCATGTGCTTTCTTCTCAGATGTTTTTAAAGTTCTCCATATGTGTGTAGCACCTACCTGGTGTCACCCTTTCTCACCAGATCCTTCACACTTCCCTTTCCCTTCTCTCTACCTACTCTGGAAGTCTTTCCTCCTGGCACGTGCATGTGTGACAGTCTTCCCATGGTTTAGGTAATCTCTACTTTCTTTGGGTATTCCTGGAGAATCTTCTCCAAATTTATGCCTCTTTCAGTGATGGAATACTCAAATCCAAAAAAAGTGTTTTTTTGGCTTTGATTTTCCACTGCATGTCTCCCCTGCCCTCCACATGGCCTATTGTGCCTGCAACCCCTACCTGGCCTGGCTCCTCTACCACCCATGGCAGCTCAGCAAGAGTTCTACCTAGAACTTGAGGCAAGGGCAAGGGTTCAGCCATGAGCTTGGAATGGGCCAGCCCTCTCAAACCTTGGGCCCTGACTCAACCCTTCTCATGTTGCTTTCTTCAACCATTTTCAGTGTTATATTGTTAAATATTTACCATCTCATTGGCCATTTCACCTGTGAATTATCCAGTGATGTAGCTGGAGATTTAGAGCACCCAAGCAAAAATGTTTGGAACACATTATGTTTATTTAATTGCAGAACAAAAATTTCTAGTCTCCTTGAAATTCAGGTACCATTTAAATGATGTGGTTAAATAACCATAGAGACTGAGGAGAGTGGAGTCCAGCAGGATATTTCTGGCTCCTTAAATCACTAGGACAAAGTTATTAAGATGGAGTTGGAAGGATGCCTCATGATCCTCATGGTTACCATTAGTTCTTTTTTGGCACCTGGCTCCTAGCATTATGGAAAGGGGTTGGGAGAGTCTTGGTAAGATGCAAATTTTTTGATAAACTGGCTTTATGGAGAGCAATACTTTATACATTTCATTATCAGTTATCTGTCATTGCACAAACTATAGCTGCAAAACATAGTGTCTTAAAACCGTAAATATGTATTATCTCATGCAATTTCTATGAATCAGGAATCAGGGAGAAACTTTGCTGAGAAGATCTGGTGGAGAATCTCTCCCAGGTTTGTAATCAAGATGAAAGCGACTTGCAGTCACCTAAAGGTGCCAGGGGCTGGAGGACCCCACTTCCAAGGTGACTTGTTCACATAGCTGGCAAGCTAATCCTTCTTGCTAGCAAAAGGGCTCAGTTCTTCATCATGTGGACTTCTCCAGAGGGTTACTTGAATGTCCTTATAACATGGCTTTCCCTAGAATCTGAGAGAGCAAGGCAGCTGCTGCAATGTTTTTAATGACCTAGTCTTGGAAGTGACTTATGTTCATTTCCACAATATCCATGAATCCCAGGAGCCAAAGTTCATGGGGGGCCATCTTGCAGACATCACAGAGGGTATCTGGAGGTTCACTAGACATCAACCATGTCTAGTGGCATTCAAGGCTTTCAATAAAATATACAAATGGTTGATAATCAGTCAACATCTTGGTAAAGAAAATCATGCTAGAATATCAAAATATGACTCTTAAAGAATTGAATTCATTACTACCTTCCAAGGCTTGTGAGACAACACTATAGTCTAACCAAACTCCATGTGCTCTTGCAATTTGCTTTTTCTCATGTAGGTGAGAGAGTTTCTAGAAGACCCAAGCCTCAGTCATGTACCCCTGAAATTGTTAGGTGTGCTCATGGTTCAGTCTTAAATTCTTGTTGGCAACATCCTTCAAGATTAAGAACGTTTTCCTCTTTCAAAGAGCTATAAAAATCTATAGATTGCTGTTTCCAGGAAGGAACTTCAATGGCAGCTGTGTTTCTGTCCATGCTGCTTTTAATTTGTTGAAATGAGCTTGCTTCCATGACACAGAGCACACAACCTGCATTTCCATACTGCACATCTGTATGTGTGGTATCACATTTCAGTCCATATGTAGTCTTCCTAACAAAAATAATTTATATTGTATAAAAATATAAATAAAAATTTATAGTTTGTGGAAATCTGATATCCACTTTTGTTTTAGAACAGTGTTTTAGTTAAACATAGAATTTCTAAGGTGGTAGTATTCTAGGTACAGTTGGTCTGCAAGGATTTTTCCTGTTCCACTAGAAAGATCGGCATAACAGGCTTTCAGCCTATGTGACTCAATGCAGCCTTTGGGAATAAGGAGCCAAGTGGGAAAGGATCGTCCCTTGTTAGGTTGAAGAATGAGAAGCTGCTTGAGATTCATCTTCTTTAGTTCAGTGTCATTCTTATGCCTTGATGCTAGTTAACAGTTCTGCTACATTTGTTTTCCAGGTACCCTGGCTATTCCACATCATTAGAACCTAAATTTTCAATCCTTCTAAGATGTATCGCTCTTAGAGTACTTATTTGGCACCTTTAAACTCATCCAGCAAAACATTCATAATGTCCAGAAGTTGGGCCATACCTATTTTAATTTACTATGAAAAATATCATTATACTATTTTTTCAATCAACCCTTTGAACTCTGTCTCTAAAGGCTTTGGTTCCAATGTCCAGCAGATACAACTTCAAAAGAAAGTCAATGGAAAGGTATAATCTTGGCATCTAAATGAAGTAGCACTTATAATCGGAAGGACTTTCTTTCCCTGTCATAAATGGTACCCTGGCACCAACACTGAAGAAATAAGCCCTAATTGATGTCATGGCAAGAAGCCAAGGCATAGGCTTGTAAGTACAGGGCAAACCTCTTAACCATCAGAAGGAAGTTGTTCGTACTGGTGCACATCTAAAAGGTTAGAACAGCCTTTTCAAGCAAAGAGGGTCATACTCATAAAACTTAGAGTCTCACAAAATGGAATCAACCATAGTGTTCACTACAACATAAGGGAACTAAACATTTTCTTCTAGAGAAAATCACCTAATGAATTCCATCTGCATGCAATTAATTGGGGTAGTTTAAGGACTCTAAAAAAAAAATATTAAATACTGGTAAGTTTTCCTTGGAGAATAGGATCAAAGTCATCACTCCAGGGAAATTATAATTAATATTACTTACTAAACAAGCAGGGTTTTTTTTTTTTTTATGACAAAGCTTGACCACCATTTTATAAAGAAAAATAAAAAGAAAAAATAGCCCAGAGCCAAGCAAACAAATTATTAGCAAATATACCAATGAGAAATACTTAAAGTCTATGAAATTTAGATGCTTTGATCAAATATTGTTCAATTTTTAATAAGAAACAAACTAGTGTGTGATATGTCATACTTTAAGTTCATTTAACTGACGTGTTTGCAAGGAAGCAAGGTTAGAATTTTTGTGAAATTAAGAAATTTAAACTGGTTAACTGAATTTCAAAGTTTTTTTTAATAAATAAAAAACTAATAAAATGTTTTTTTAAAAAAAGATTTTACTTATTTATTTGACAGACAGAGTTCACAAGTAGGCAGAGAAGCAGGCAGAGAGAAGAAAGCAGGGTCCCTGCTGAGCAGAGAGTCCAATGCGGGACTTGATCCCAAAACCCTGGGATCATGACCTGAGCCAAAGGCAGAGACTTTAACCCACTGAGCCACCCAGGCACTCCTAATAAGATAATTTTTTAAATAGATTGAATACACTGGGTAAATGCAGTACAGCAGTTTACTTAAGTAATAGACAAAGACACTGGAAAAAAAGAATTGGCCTAATCCTATTAGGGTTTTCCCTGAGTATTTTGGAATCAAATACAACCTGTTCCACTGAAGGCTTAATCGAATTAAAACTCAGAGTATAGTTAAAAAAAAAAAAATCAGGAAGGTGGGGAGGAAGGTGGCAGAAGACGCTAGTCTGATTTATTAATAGTTGTTAAGGCATGTTGTGTGGTGGAAAATAATATGCTTCACAGAGCGAAGACTAGGTGCAAGTAGATTTGCAATTTAGTCCTGGTTTCAGTGTGCGTTAGCTTGTGACCTTGAACAAGTCACATCCTTTTGAGCTTGGATTTTGTTCTGTAGAGTTGATTTAAAAATAATTGTGTTGTCCATTTCACAGTGCTGATGTAATGATCAAATGAGATCAGGTACGTGGAAATATTTGTAGACTCTTAAATGCTAGATATATGTAATGTATTTGTATTGTATTCATGTATATGGAGTAGTAGCTGATGAGCCGTTGCCTGGCACTGAGCTTCAGGGAATTTACTTTAATGAATACTTGACTATAAGTTTGCTTAACAAATCAGGGTGCTGGATGGTGCAGTCGGTTGAGCACTCAACTCTTGGTTTTGGCTCAGGTCATGAACTCATGGTCGTGAGATCAAGCCCCTAGTCCAGCTCTACACTGGACATGGGGTCTGCTTGAGACTCTCTCTTTCTCTCCATCTGTACCTTCCACTTGTGCATGCATGCTTCTAAAGTGGATAAAAAAAATCTTTAAAAAATAAATTAACACATCTACTTAGTTTATATAATTACTGCTTCCTGAATACTCAAAAGTTGTTTCTCTTCAGTGGGCCACCTGCTTCATGGTTTTTTCTTTATTATAATGAATATAACATCTCTTTCTACATTAAAAGTACAAGGGAAAATTTATATTTGGCACCTGCCCCATCTGTTGTTTCAATTCATTTAAGAAGTGAATGGTCACTATCCCACTCTGTGGGAAATAATCTGATTCATCTTTCACTCAAAGAGCTTTTCACCAATGGGGACCTAAGCTGTGATTGCATGTAACTAACCATAATATAAAGCAGATGAAAAAAATATCTATAAAAATGACCCAAAGTGCTATTGATGTTCTAGGAAGAGACTTTATTTCCAGAAAGAGATTTTAAAAGTTTTATATATTTGGTTAAATAGCATATTCTAGGCAAACAGAGCCTAAGGCAAAGAGCAGTCTGATCTGGCTGGAAGACACTTCACATGGGGGAAGTAGAGGGTGCTACATGGCTGAAAAGATAGGCTGAGGTTTTATCAGTAAGGGAGTGGAAAGCAAAATAGGCAGAACAAAAAACCAACAAGAATAAAAGAGGTACTTTTTTTTCCTCTTAGGAGATTGTGGTGTTGTTCTTATGACAGAAACAATATGGTGCTGGTATAAGGGAACTCTTCACAAAATGACATGAATAAGCAGAAGGGGAAAATAATCATTTAAGTCTCACAATGACTTCGTTGTCTTCTAATCCACATTTAACAAATTGAGGAATTCAGCTTAGAGAGGGTGAATATCACCAGATTTGTTGATACGGACTGAATTGTGTCCCTCACAAAATTTGTATGTGATTGCTATACCCTCCAGTGTCATGGCGCTAGGAGGTGGGGCCTTTGGGAAGTAGCTTTAGATGAGGTCATGAGAAGGGGGTCCTGGTCTGTTGAGATTTGTGCTCCAATAAGAAGAGACACCAGAGAACTCTGTCTCTCTCTGTGTCTCTGTGTCTGTGTCTGTCTCTGTCTCTCTCAGAGCTCTAACAAAGAGCACTTAAAAAGAAGGTAGCCACCTACAAACCAGGAAGAGAGATCTCATCAGAAACCAACCATGCTGGCATCCTGATCTTGGAGTTCCAGCTTCCAGAATTTTGAGAAAATAAATGTTTGTTGTTTTAGCCATCCAATTAATTTGGTTATCGCAACCCAAGACGAGTAATACACCCATGTGACCAGTAAGTCTGGGTTAAAATTCAGGCTCATATTTTTAACCTCAAGAGTAAATAAGAATAATATAATCTATCCTCCCAAACGAAGACATGTAATAATAATAATAATAATAATAAATTGTAGCTAAAGTGTTCTAAATACATATATTAACTCATCAAATCCTTAATACAAAGTTACAAAGTTCATTCTCTTATTATTCCTTAATACACTAACAAAATAATTTAATAATACATTATAGAAGTAAAATTCAAACCTCAAAATAAATAAGAGGGAATGACTAAAAACCTAAGTGGAGACACCCTCTTAACAATGATAGATTGCTTTCAATATATGTACATGCCTGTAAGTCAAGTTTTTTTGTTTTATTTTTTGTTTTGGCTGTAATTAATTCCTAGGCTGCCTGTGTCCCTGGAACAAAATTTTTGTAGTCTCATGCTTCAGTTATTCAGGGTGAAAATTATAATGGCCTTGAAATAGAAGAATCCAGAATGTGTGACTGACATATACACATGGGACCCAAACATGCAGACTGACTGGCTCTTAGAAATATTTATCTGTTTAGAAACCTGAACTTGAAGTTTTGTAGGAAAATTCACAATCAGATGCCTGACCATCTGGGTATTCTGCAGCACACATAGCAATTGCACATTGCTAATGATCTGCCTAGAGAATAAATTATCTTATTTAAATAAATACCTGTCACAATAGGAAATTTGCCTCAGGGGAAAAAGACGCACATATTCATCAAGCTGGAAAGATTATGAAAGGACCCGAAAAACATAATTGGTGGGAAGAGAAAATATAATGATATGAGGGAATGTGTGAAAGAATAGTTCTTATAAAAGTACAATTGTTTTAAGCAACGTTATGAAAGAACCATTCAGAATAAATCAACAGTTTACTTAACCAAATCCACTCCTCTCTTCAAAGTTGCCTCCCCATGCCCACAAATGTTGTGAATTCTCTCACTTAAAAATGTTTCCTATATTCTTTATTTTGTTTCAGAAAACTGGCATTTTGATTTTAATGAAGAAAAACCTCATACCAGGGCCTTTCCCCAACACCAGAGAATTAGTTTTTAAAAGTTAAACAATTACAATTGTAATTCTTAGGCAAAATTCAAAGTTGACCCATGTTTTAATAATAATTGCTTTACCCAAATAGCTTCAGCACCTAGGAATCAATTCTTTGTTCATATCAAGCAAGATGGTGGATCTCTCACATCCATTAAGTATATCCAACAAATACATGTATTCTTGCATTACAGCAAGATCAGATTAATCACATGAATAAAAGTAATACAATGATATGAATTATATTTTTAGAAATATCTTCAGGTAATGGATGCTATAAAGGGCAGTCCATTTCTCAAACTATGTTCTCAAATAATTGAGATAAGACCAAAATAACTCCTTTGTAAGAGATCTATAAGTGTGTGGATTTCTCATACTGAACCCCAAGATTAGAGAGACTTACAAATCAGCATGGAACTGGGAAATAACTCTCAACAGCAGGGTAAGGCCCTTCCCTAGATGAGCAAACTCAAGACTAATTCTCCACAGACAGCGCTTAAGAAAAAAACAAAGGAAGGATCTCAGTGACCCGTGCCTCCTTCCTCTACACAAGCTCAGTCATCAGTTGTGTCTGAGAGTGTGCAGAATAGCTTCTAGTGTTAACTCATGTGAAGTTCCCTACTTCCTACTTCCCTACTTCCTTATGTGGAATGAAACATCAGAACTTAGGAAAAAGTGTTTACCTGCTCATCATATATACTGCAATAACTTCAGAAACATAATCTCACCGAAGGATACTTGAATTAACAATTTAAAGAGTTCATCTAGTCCCAATTCCCAGAACCTCCTGTGTCATGCAAAAGGTAGTTATCCTATGTTGTGGAATTCCAAGAATAAATATTCAGTGATTCCGAAGATGTAATAAAAAAATAATTAGACCACTTTCCACTCCCTAGGATGGCTGTAATAAAAACTACAAAAAACAACGTGTGTTGGAGAGGATGTGGAGAAATTGATCCATTGTGTATTGCTGATGAGAACACAAAATGATGCAGCTACTGGGGAAGACAATTTCACAGTGTGATATTGTGATTTATAATTTAAAAAGATATGTATTTGGTCTTTGTCTCATTTCTGGCAAAGAGGTCCTAAAAACCTTGGAATTTCCTAAATGTTCAGAGCAACAAAGTTGTCTCCTGTTATGTTAATGAGGTGAATTTTGGATCCTGTCTAAAAATGGGGGCTAGTTGCCAGGAGAACCAACCATGTGATTAGAAGGTTGGAAATTTCAATCCCATCACCCAACCTCCAGGGAAAGGAAAGAGCCTCAAGGTTGAATCAATCACCACTGGCCAATAATGAAGTCTCCATAAAAGTCCCAGAAGACAGGGTTTTGGAGAACTTCCAGGTGAGTGAACACATGGAGGAGTGGTCAGAGTGGCGCACCCAGAAGGGGCATGGAAGTTATACACTCCTTTCCCCATACCTTGCCCTATGCGTTTCTTCCATCTGGCTCTTCTTGAGTTACATCCTTTTATAAAAAAACAAAACAAAAACAAAACAATAATCCTGGGGCACCTGAGTGGCTCAGTTGGTTAATTTTCTGCCTTCCACTCAGATCATGATCCCTGGTTCCTGGGACTGAGCCCTCATCAGACTCCTTGCTTAGTGGGGAGTCTTCTTCTCTCTCCCCCTCTGCCCCTCCACCAATCATGTTCATGCTCTCTCTCTCTGTGAAATAAATACATACAATCTTTAAAAACAAACAAACAACCCAGTGATCTAGTAAGTAAAGTGATTCTGCTATAGCAAATTAATTGAACCCGAGAAGAGGGTCATGGGAACCTCTGATTTATGGCCAGTTGGTCAGAAGGACAGGTAACAACCTGGACTTGTGTTCTGAAGAAAGGATTCACAATAGCTATACTCTCAGTTTCAAAGGAGAAAGAACACATTATTGATGTTATAAAAATCTAATAGAAACAAAAGGAAGAAAAGGGGGGCACCTGGGTGGCTCAGTGGGTTAAGCCGCTGCCTTTAGCTCAGGTCATGATCTCAGGGTCCTGGGATCGAGCCCCGCATCGGGCTCTCTGTTCAGCGGGGAGCCTGCTTCCTCCTTTCTCTCTCTCTGCCTCTGCCTACTTGTGATCTCTGTCTGTCAACTAAATAATAAAATCTTTAAAAAAAAAAAAAAAAGAAGAAAAGGGAAATCTGTGCATAGATGAGTACAATAGTAAGCAGTAAAGGAGAGTAAGACAGAGTTACATTAAACCGGGTACTCACAACATCCAGCCTCCTTGGTGGGGAAGCCCCGTGGAGACAGCCAGGCTGGAGTCCTGGGGAGAGGCCCGGGTGGAGCATCCTCCCCTCAGGTGACACTTCTAGCTGACCATCCCTATAAGGGTTGTTTTTATAGGGCGGGTGACAGGATATGAAGTTAAACATCTGTTTGCTTACGTGCAGTTTGGAGGAAGCTGTATTTCTATGTTATAATGTCTTTACATCTTTAACAGCCTGGGCTAGGTGTGCTTACCCCCCCTCCCAGATTCCATTCTGGGGGGCCAGCCCAACCTGGAACCAGAGGGCTCACAAACACCTCAATCCTAGGATCCCAGGACTCTAAGATCATGACCTGAACCAGAGGCACACGATTAACCAACTCAGCCACAGGCACCCCACAAACAACATTCTTTAGCTTGCTGTGCATGTGCAGGTCATAAAAGTCAGTTATGCAGCACAGATCACACAAACCTCCAACCATACCATACAACCTGTAACTGACATCTGGAGTGGGGAAAGCAGATGTTCTTGTAGGACTAAACTCTTAACCTGTGGAACCTCATGCTACCTCTGGGTAGGTACTGTCAGAACTGAGTTGATTTCTTAGATACCCTACTGGCATCCAAGAATTGTTTGTGTGAGGGTCCCCCATATCTGTTGCAAATTGACTAATTGCAAGTTGCTTCTAGAACATCCAAATGAGTCAGTTCCTCAAAAAGTTAAACAAAATTACCATATAACCTATCAATTATAATCCTAGATCTAAGTGATGGCTTATAACTTAGGTGTCAACTTGGCTAGGCTATAGTACTCGATTATTTGGCCAAACGCTAGTCTAGATGTTGCTGCAAAGGTATTTTTCAAGTGTAATTAACAAATTGAGCAAGACAGATTATCCTTCATAATGGAAGTGGACCTCATTCAATCATTTGTTTTATTATTTTTAATTTGTATTTTTTAAATTTTTCAGATAGAGAGAAAGAGAGAGAGAGTGTGTGTGCACAAGCAGGGGGGAGGCAGGCAGAAGGAGAAGCAGACTCCCTGCTGAGCAAGGAGCCAGATGTGGAACTTGATCCCAAGACATTGGGATCATGACTTCTTCAGCTGAAGGCAGACCCTTAACTGACTGAGCCACACAGGTGTCCCATTTTTAAAATTTTATTATTATTATTATTATTATTATTATTTATCTGTCAGAGAGAGAGAGAGAGAGAGAGAGAGTCATTCAATTATTTGAAGGCCTTAAGGGCAAAGACAGGATTCTCAAAGAAGAAAGAATTCTCCTCAAGTAGGTAACATAGAAACAATCCTTGCCTGAGTTTTCAATCTGTCAGCCTGCAAAATTTGAGACTCAAAACAACAACCCTTACCTGAACTTCCAACCTCCTGGCCTGATCTCCAAATTTTAGACTTTCCCACTCCCATAATCATGTGAGCCAATTCCTTAAAATCTCTCTCTCTCTCTCTTTCTCTTTCTCTCTCTAGATATATACACCCATATATAGAGAGAACCCATAGGTTTGATTTCTCTGGTGAACTCTAAGATATACCCCAAAGAATTGAAAACAGACACTTAAACAAATACTTGTATGTGAATGTTCTTAGCAGCACTATTCTTTAAGCTTAAAGGTTGAAACAGCCCAAATGCTCATCAACAGATGAAGGGCTATGCAAAACATGGTAATCCATACAATGGAGTATCCTTTAGTTACACAAAGGAATAAAATCCTGATATATCCTACAACTTGGGTGAACCTCAAAAATTTATGTTAAATGAAAGAAGCCAAATGCAAAAGGTCTTATATTGTATGACTCCATTTATCTGAAATATCAAACTCTGGGAAATCTATATAGAGACAGAAAGCAGACTGGTGGTTGTCAGGGGCTGGGGACAAGGGGAATGGAGGCCTTGGCTTAACAGGTATGTGAATTCTTTTTGATGAGAATGATGAGACTGTTTGGGAACTTAATAAAGGTGAATGTTCTAAATGCTACTGAATTGTATGCTTTAAAATGGTTCATTCTATGTTGTATGAATTTCACTTCAATTTCAAAAAAAAAATCAGTAGAACTTGGTGATGAATTAGAACTAGAAGAGCAGAGGACAGGGTGAAGAGGAAGATGAAGCCAAAGTAGGTTTCCGGCTGAGTGCATGGGTGACCGATGATATCATGAATAACACCAGGAGATGTGAGTTCAGAGAACAAGGCGAAATCAGTTTCGTATATGTTGACACTGGGCTAATGGGGTGTTTAAGTGGAAAGATGCTGAGGGTGCTTGGAAAAATTGAAGGACAAGGTGGATGACAGATTAGCAAAAGTTGTAACAGGAGAGAGGAGGAGTCCTGTGAGTAGAACTCTGGCACCCCACTTTCCACCCTTGGACATCTCATTAGTCTCTTGGTATTCTTTAAAACGAGTACCTCCATCTCCAAGGTGATTTCTGTGTAGTTACTACTATGATGGGCACTCTAACCACAAAAATATTAACTGTAAAAAGCATTTAAAATAGTAGTAGTATTACTGACGCTTATATTATACTAACTAGAATATGGTATGCTATTCATTAGTAAAATATATACTGATCTAATTAGTCTCATAATAAGAATGATTTTACATCTATTACATGAAGGCTTTTTAAACTGGTTTTCCATCCAATGTTTCTATCCTAGGTGGTATAAGAAATTTGAGACTCAAAGAGATGCCCTGCCCCAGACTGTGCTGGTAATGAGTGGCAGCCTGGCTTTCTCTCCTTCCAGCTCCCATGCTCCTCATTCTTCTTTTAGAATAGAATTCATCCTTTTGGTCCATCTTGCATATTCATTCACGTCCTTCCATTTGCCTTTGACCCAGTTTCAAGTCCTAAAATACTAGATATTCAGAGCTATTTTATAATATAGTAAGCCTAAAAAAGCTATTTGCATCATATAGCTACTTCACGTAAGTGTTAGATTTTAATTTAGTTAAATACCTGCTTGAACTATTACAGATAAATCTTTGGCCCGTGTGGATATAACTTTGAGTAACAGCAAGTACTTGCAGCATTTTCCTTGCCTAGTCATTCTTTTATGCTAGAAGCTAAAACAAGGAGTTTTGAACCCGCCTTAATGCAAATTTTTACCTGCTGGGTGACTGGCAAGTAATTTATCATCTTCAGCCCCAACTCAATATGGGAGGATCGCCAATAATCTCTAGAGGCTTTTCCAGTGTGACATCTTATGATTTCATTGTCGGTTTTACTTTGGTAGGTCTACTTAATAAACTTTAAGTAAGTTTGATTTGTTTAGATTATTCTTGTTACACGAATAACTGTATTTTGCATGCTTATATAACAAGAAGGCTTATGTTGTGTTTGTCTAAAAATTATAGCTGTGGGAATAATACTGAAAGCCTTTATCCTAGGACTTCCCAAACACTGTCAATTATATTTCACACACAGTCTTGGCTCTGTAAAACTCTACACATATTGTATACCAACATATTTTTTCTCTTAAATTGCAAACACATCTATAATCAACAGGATCAGTAACCTATGTGTTTTGCATTTACCCTTACTTTATATTATTATGTCATTCAGAACAATGTTAAAAGATTTTTCAGTGTGTAAAAGCTGCTTTTCCAGACATCTCTTTTAAAAAGAGAAGTAAGGCTTTTGCAAGAATACTGAAACTAAAATCCTCCTTTAACCCCTGAACTCCCAAAAAGCGATTAAGTACTATTGGAGATAAAAATAGCCAAGATCTGTTTTTCTTTTCCTTAACGTATGTCATCTTCAGAGGTCAAAGGGACTGGTCTTTTGCTGACCATTTTATGAATGAAATATGTTGGCATGCTAGATGCCAAGGGCTTTACCAGTGGGAGACATTTTGTATCTTAATATTGCTGTGGAACTGATTCATAGGAAAACAAAAAAACACCTTCTTTTGAAGAAATATCTTAAAGCCATACTTATTTTGAAATAAATTGAAAAATAGCCCTAGAGATAAAAATTAATCAAGAAAGAGAAGTTTATTTAAAGTGTTCTTTATAAATTACACTCCAGTATTATGAAAATTCAACATACTGTATTACTAAATTAGTTGAAGGTTCGCAAAATTCTGGATAGCCTGAAGGGACAGAGACAATCGATGACAAAGCTTTGTAAACAAAATTGCATGGAATATGGTGGGGACAGAATAGAAAAATATGATATTAACATTTTTACTGAAATGTCAGGGATACATTCAATAACAACAATGCACATGCTTTTGTAAATTCATCTTCAGATCTCTTTGAACTCTGTTGGGCTTTTTCCTATCCAGTGGACTCTTCTCAATTAAGCAATCCTTCCCTCAGTTCCTTTCAGCAAACACTTGCTCAGTATTTGCTGACGTCTGTTATTATCTGTCATTAACAGGCCTGGTGTTAGTCCTCAGAGACACAAAGTACACAAAAGACCCAGAGTCTGTCCTTGAGAATTTATAATCTAATAGGGGAATGTAATATAGTCAACTTTGTTATATCTTTGAATACCAAATACAAGAATCCTTGGCATCTATTTCTGACAACATCCCCAAGGGATATTTTGTGAGGAAGGTGAGCGCCAGAGATTGTATAATTCAACCCTTAAGTTGCCCATACCCGTTATGGGTCTATCTTCTTGGATTGCCATTTCCTTAATTAAGCCTAATGCTTATTTATACACCAATACTCTACAAACAGAGATTTCCTTGCACTGAGATTACTCTAATTTCTGAAACTTTGGCTCTGACTACTTTTCTCAGTTTAAGTATCAGAGCCACAAAGGTGACCTCTGTTGGTGTCTTCATTAGCATGTTCAGAAACTTTTGTATGCACAAAATTAGCAGAGAAACGTGGAAATCAGGGGCTTTGGGTCTACCCTGAGATGGCTTTCTTAGGCTAATGGTACAGCCTTTGAAATTTTGATAAGTACTTGAGGAGTTTCTGACCTACATGGTCTGAGAAAAAAAAACATGCTCTGAGAAACCTTGTTCTACAGAATGCTCCTACCCAGAGCAAAAAATGTCTTTTAGTCTATAAAAGAGAAGATTGTAGGGCACCTGGGTGGCTCAGTGGTTTAAAGCCTTTGCCTTCAGCTCGGGTCGTGGTCCCGGGGTCCTGGGATCAATTCCCGCATGGGCTCTCTGCTCAGCGGGGAGCCTGCTTCCTCCTCTCTCTCTGCCTGCCTTTCTGCCTACTTGTGATCTCAGTCAAATAAATAAATAAATCTTAAAAAAAAAAAAAAGAGAAGATCGTTTTCACGGATGTTTCTCTGCTGTTATGAAATATACTCACTAAGTCAAGTGTAGCCTGGCTAGACAGTGTCTTCACAACCAACTCTCCTTCAGAAATATGGGTATTAACTATCATCCAACTAACAGTTCTTTGGAATGGAATTAAGAATTAAACTTTTAAAATTAAGGCTCTTTTCTACCAGGCACTTTTTTTCCTCATGGGCATTTTTTTCCTTTCTCTTCTAAAGTCTGCGGAGCTTCACACACATACATGAAACTCTATTTTCCCTTGAGTAGAACCATAGACAGAAATGATTTTCATAGTTTTCTATAAAAATATCACTGTGGATGAGAGAATAGAAAAACTCATTTTGGATGTCACAACAAGTACATTGACCACTTTTCCTTTCCTGTATGTTTAGAAGTTAAATCAGTGAATCAAAAAAAAAAAAAAAAGGCTGAAACCACAGATTAAAATACAAGAGGCTGGAAACCCATGGGAGAAATGGGAGAGTCAGGTGCTTTCAGCAATGTTGAGGAGTAATGACCCTGGAGCACTGTAAACGTGGGCACAGATTTCTCTGTAGCTACGGTCAAGATGTCTGTGGACTACTAGAACCTCCAAGCCACTGCACCTGTCCCATCAGGGAAATAAAGGCTTAAATGCAAAGACCCTGGCTCAATATAGGTACTGGCCAGTTATCGCAGATGTAGCACATACATTTTAACTCAAATCTGAATTCAATTTATCTTAAATATAATTCAGTAAGTATATTTTATTTAAATAAATTACATTTTAAGTATTCTTTTTTTTTTTTTTTTTAAGATTTTTATGTATTCATTTGACACAGAGAGAAAGAGCACAAGCAAGGGGAGCAGCAGCCAGAGGGAGAGGGAGAAGCAGGCTCCCCGCTGAGCAGAGAACCCCATGAAGGGTTTGATCCCAGGATCCTGGGATCACGACCCCACCCAAAGGTAGATGCCCAACTGATTGAGTCATAGGTGTCTCCATTTAAATAGGTATTCTAAGAGCTTTCTAGGTGCTACACTGTGTTATACAAAGTGCTCACATTCTTCTAAGAGCTTTATAAATGTGAACTCATTTACTACACATGGCCATCTGAGGTAGTACTATTACTATCCCCATTTACAGATGAGAAAACAAGGGTTAGATAATTCACCTCAAGCCAGACGTTTAGCACGAGGCAGAAGAGTGTTTGAACTTGCGTAGGAACACTGGGTACTGGATTACTGAATGAGCCCATTCATCTCCTCAACCACTTGACCATACTCCTGGGTGAAAGGTCAGAGGAAAACTGTGGATTTTGTCCCTCTACATATCTCCCCATTCCCCTTTCTTGGTGCCTCTCCTCTTCACAATACTGACTTAGTTCATTGACAACACTTGACAGCTGAAGGAGTATTTTACAAGTATTTGGGGTCATATGTATTCTCTCCTCCTGCAGATGAAAGATTTCTGATGATAAGGAGTGCGTGATTTCCTGTTGTGGTTTCTTTGGGAACCAACCCCTCAGCAAATCCCTCACCTCAGCTGTTGGAACAGGCATCCTCCTCAGCAAGAATTGTAAAGTCAATTGTGGCAATGCCACATGGGATTCTTTGCCCACTCACAAGCTGTTCCCTAAATCAGGTTCTTCATCCAGAAAACAAGTGAGCGTCATAGTGTTCCTCTGACCTTGAGGCCACCTGGTCTGGCCAAGAGTTGCATGAGTCTTTGGTCTCCTTCCCATCCCTACCCTCCTTGTCTCCTCACATTTCATAGGAATTGCTGTCTGTCTTCCTAACCACCTCCAATGTGCCAGTTCCTCTTCCATCCCTCAAACAGCATCAGAATGGCCGCTTTTTGAAATCAGCTGGGCCATGTCCTTCCACTGGCTGATGTCCTTCAGTGACACTGCCTCTCCACCACCATTTTTTCAATTTTAGGGGGAAGAAGAATCAATTGGAGATCTGGTTAAAGATTACAGGTTCCTGGCTTCACCCCAAACTTGTGACATCAATCTCTGGGAGATCAGCCTACAAGTCTGCACTTGAAAAATATTCACCAGGCATTGCTAGCACACAAACTTTAGGAGAAACAGCCTACTTACGTGATAAAGTTCAGTTTCCTTAATGTGCTACACAGGTGATTCTCTAAGAAGAATGCACATTTCTGAGTACCTCTTCAACTTTTCTTTGATGTCCTGTCTGCCATTGCAGCAAAAATGATAGTTTGTAGTTCCATGAATTCTCACACCATTTTCCATTTTTCCTTTGTCTTTATTGAGCATTGCTATATACAGTAGCATATGTTGTGCATTGGACAACTCTAAGGTTTATCACTCACATGACTGATTGATGATGACCTTTGTTCACATCGCCAATGCCCAGAATACTCATTTGCTTCCCTTCTACCTGACTTAGTTCCCAGTAAGTCAGGTAGAAGGGAAACACAGCTCTGGCATTAGCTGCTCTTTCGAACCTAGGAACAGTGGCACAGCTTTATCATCACGGTTATCACATTGTATTTTTCCAGTTCATTTTTGCTTCTGTATTTTTCAGCAGACATGAACAGTCGGAGGGCGTGGTCTTATTTATCCACTTACCTTCATTGTCAAGCATAGTGCTAAACACAGAATGGACACTCAACTAAGGCTTATAGAATTAGTGAATAAAATGTGATAATCAGAGCAGCTTTTAAAAGTAAATTCATTCATTCATTCATTCATAACTGTGTTTCTTAGAGAGCTGACCCTACATGTTTACATTAAAGTGCAATAATTTAAAAGACAAATTATGTATTTTAAGTAGATTTCTGTATTTTGGGGATGTTTTAGCAGCAAGTAAGAAAACTAAACTCAAACAGTTAGAACTAACGAAGGCATTTAGTAGGTCTCATAGAAAGGTATCCTAAGGCAGACCCAGACCAGGTTTGCTCCAGCAGGTTAACCAGGGCTCAGCCTCCCTTTTGCCATCCACCATCCAGTGTCAGTCAGTGCGCCTCCCATTGAGAACATGGCTGGCGTTCTGTCCCCTGTGGGAATCACATGCTCATTCCATTGCCAATCCCTGATAAAAGGATGAGAAATTGACAACTAAGCAGACCCTTTTAAAAACTAAGGTCAATTTCCCAGTTCTCACCAAAGTGTTCGGTATTCAGTGAGAGAGGACAGCTTGGCGATTCGGGGGATGACCCCAAGAGGCACAACACATATCTAGACGACCCTCCCAGGATTCAGAGTCAGTCTGCTCTGCCCGTGGCGGCATCTATTCCGGGAGGCACAGCACAAAGGCTCTGGGTAGCCTTCCTTTATAATCAAGGAAGCCACCAACCCCAGGCGTCTCAGCAGTTCCTCTGCTCTCAGCTTGTTTTCAGGTTAGGGGAAACTGGTTGTTCAGCAAACCCACCCTGCCAAACAATTCCAAGAATCAAAGATTTGTCACCTTGCCCAGATCGCCATATTCTCAACCTGCCGCCTCGAAAGGCTGCCTCTGCACATAGGCAGTGGGGCAACTGGTCCCCGACTGCAACAAGGAGGGAAAGAGAGTCCTCTGTAATTGTCTGGAGCGGAGGGTCATTGTGGAGGTAATCACCACCTGCTGCAGATAATTTGCTCCCTTACTAGTGACCTTGAGAGGTTCCTGGAATCCGTAGGATGTGAGGACAGGGACCTTACCAACAACAGAATGACTAAGCCCATCAGGAATTTAGCCCGGAGACAGACAGAAGCGCAGACCAGCTCCTGCCCCCCCTTTCCATCCCTCAGCATTTCCTTTCCCCTTCCTCATTGAAGATTCAGGCAGGGAAAAGTTTCATTTCTAGGAGAGAAAGAATGTTTCTCACCCTGGCATGTGTCAAGTGCCACCTCTTATCTTCCTCCCATTTTTCTGTCCATATGAAAGCGATTTCAGGTCACCCCCCCTCTGACCAACCTGAAAAGCTTCTCTGTTCATTATGTGAACCAAGTCACATTTTTCTGATTTTCTGAGGTTCATTTTAGTTTATTTTACTCTTCCACAATAATAATTTTCCATGGTTCCATTCAATTTCTTCTTACCCAGAATAAGAAAGAGTGGGAAAAAAAAAAAATTGTATTGCATTTCTGTCTTGTCTCTCTATTCCTGCTACTACTGTTCGGGAGTTTAATAAGCACCAAAGAGGAAAGGTACCTTAGAATGAAGGGATGAATGGTATTTTAAGGATTTCTGTGTGACAGGTTCTATGAGAACTCTTAAAGGCTGATTATATAAATGACCTCATGAATATGTAACTCACATACTAAGTGAACTATGTCATTTAATCCTCATGACAACCATACAACATAAACATTATTTGTATATCTTTTAATACCCATCTGTCATCTGCTGATGAGGAGACACTTCTTGCCCAGAGCGGGCTGAAGGCTGGCAGCGACAGGAAGCAGCCCACACTCTGAGAACGGGGCCGCCCCTTAGACTTTCCAGAGAGGACTTCCATGGCTTCTGGATTTCAAACCTATATGTTGTTTTGTAATAGAGATTTCCCTAGGCTATTGGTGAGGGGTTCCTGAGGTCTGAGCATGGGCTGTTAACACAGCATATGTCAACAGCGTTTCAGAGCACTGTTGAGCTCATACCTTCATGGTAATTTAAATGGAACAAATGGGGAGGTCATAATTTGAGTCCCATCAACAGACTGGTGGGTGTCTAGTGACTGTTCTGGCACATGAGATTTCGGGCCCAGAGAAAATGCAATGATTTCTGGTCTAATTTCTGTTATTCTTTAGCCCTGGAAGCACTGGGCAAACACAGCCAAACAACCAAGACAAAACAGATAAAGTGAACTTTATATGGTTATTACACTGGAAGGCAATCCTGTGTGCTGGAGGTCTGTCTAAACATGCTTAAGGATGTAAATCACATCCGTGGGGGCATCCTGACCTCCCCTTTTAATTCTTAAGTATAGAACCAAGTTTGATGAATGACCGTGTTTTTCATAGAACATAAGCATTTTGTCAAAGCTTAGGAGTTCTTTTCAAAATGAGGAGATCAAATTTTCAAGCAAGGGAGTTTTATGTAGCTCCTTCTACCTCATTTTTAGTACACTTAAGCAGGGGTACTTTGGGACGACTAGAAAGAGAGGAAGAAATCCATGCCAGGCTTAAGAAGTGTATCATCATGCATTGACATATATTGGTTTTGGAAGCCAGAAAGCCTTGGGAAAAATTCCTCTACACATGGAGCTTCTATAATCTTGAAGGTTTTGTTGTTGTTGTTGTTGTTGTTTTATCTGTGGAAGGATCTGCTTTCTAACAAAGGTATATTGTCATTAAAATCCCAGTGGGAATGTAAGTGGATGGGAACAAAGTCCTTGTGCCCAACAGTGTTTGTGAGAGATGCTGGAATGGTGGAAAGAATGTTGTTCTTCTATTGAAAACCTGTGTGTCTCTACCCATCCATTTGCTTGCCCTACTCGTTGACCTGTCACTTCAACTCTTTGAGCCTATTTCCTTCTTTGTAAAATATTGACTCCTTACAGCTCTAAAAAGTCTCTACAACATTTTACAGTTGTTTAGAAACAACCTGGAGATGTTACTGAAAAAAATCCAGCTGCTCGGTTAAGTGGAATCTTGAATTTCTTGACTTTCAGAGTCTTGACTTTAAGTTAGCAGTCAAGAAACTATTTTGACACCATAATTAGAGCAGACGTTGGGGCCACGAGCTCAACTCTTCAGGCTCAACATATACCACAAATCAACATATAAATATACAATGAGAAAAATAAACATTAAGGACACTGGGGTGCAGAGGTTTACTGGCCAACGCACTCTCTCTCCGTAGTGACATCTCCAGGGACTCCAAATTATAGCCAGAAAACTGTGCAGTGATTATGGACCCAGAGCCAAGGCTCTTGACATAGTCTTGAGAGTTCTTCCTTCAGCTTATGGTGAAGCCTGCTGACTCATCTCTAACTGAGAAAATAAAAGGTTTCTCTAATGATCAGTTGTTTATTCATTCCCAAAGCCAGTCTCCCTCCCCCTCTCTCCCTCTCAGACTACCCCTACCCCTTCAACTGCACTGGGTAACATTACATTGGAAGGTAACACTATTAGTCTTTTATGTTAGACAAGAGTAAGGCTAAAAAAAGAGAGAGAGACATTGAAGGAATGAGTAGCCTTCAGTTAACAATCTTTTCTAAGACCTGCTATAAAGCAATTGATTAGGTTTCCATATTTTGGTAACTAACTTGTTCTGCTTGCCAACCTGAATGGCATCCAACTTACCTTAGATGGTTGAACTTGAATGTTCCCTTCTCCTCAGATCAAATGTTTTTAAACAAGCTCTTATAAGTGAGCTCATTTACTTCCACAGATGTTATCTCATGCATGATGTATGGGATTTACTGGTTTAAGAGGGAAGTCTTATTCAAAATCCCTCAGGAAACTTCTTGAATTTAGAGTCAACACAGAGAGACCCAGCTGTTCAAACTGATAAAAAAAAAAAGACAGTGTCCAATAGACTGAAGATCCTCAAAGGCAGTAATGATCATACTTTAGTCCTGGGGTCTAGGTTAAAAATGCAGGTTCCAGAGTGTCAGGCACTGAGATTATATTCAGTAGGAATTTCAAGTGTTGCCAGATGATTTTAATGTGGCCAGGAAAACCCCCTCTTCTATGGTTACTTAGTTGCAAAGTCATCTTGGATTTTGATTTATTTCTTTTGGGAACAATTCCAAGTTTTTAAGAAAAAACGTTCCAAATAGAGTCTTAAATTCTTAGTCTGGAAGAATCTCAGAATAAAAAAACTGAAGGGCTAAGTGGGTCCTGCTGAGGTTTAAGAAAGAAGAGCCTGCCACACAAATGTACCAGCCACTTCACAGCCGTCTTCAATGACTAATAGCAGTCGGTTCTATGAAATCTCTGTCTGTTTAAGTATATCCCATGGACATTAAATTTGTGTGGAAGGGGCTTCCCACCACCCTCATTTAAGTATCTAAAATATAGCCTTGGGTCTCACCCTTTTTTTCATGGCACTAGCTCAATATAAGTACTTCATAAATAATTGGCATGTGGATAAACACATTAATAACCCAATACTAGAAGTTTCTGCTTTCTTTTCTGTAACACCTACTAGATTTTAAGTTCCAGTAGAGAGGAGGCCATGTCTGTCTTGTTCATCATGGTATCCTAAAATGACATTGTAATTATTCACATATTTGCTGAATAAATAAGTAGAAATTAGGAGTAAAAAAATGAGATGAAACAGATATCATTCAATCAGGAAATTGAATTTCTTTACCAGGAAGTTCAGCATATGCCCTGCACAACTAAAACTTCTACTTTCCTTTCAGATTATATCCTTCTGTCAAAAATCAGAGTGATTGCCTTGTTGTTATTGACCTCATAACAACAATAACTCATATTATATATTTTCATGGCTGAATGGAAAGGGAGGTTCACAGAATAGAGACTTCAAGGAAGAATATTTTGAAAACAGAATTAAGAGCCTCACTATGAACGATGGGGCAGTTGTCACTGAGCAATGTATGTACACAGGGCTAATTACAAAAGAGACACATGAAACAAGAAAACAAAACAAAAAATCAACCTCTCATCAGTATAGTGACAAGTCCTCCAAACAATACCTTTGTCTATTTCAAAGTCTGGGCAACACGGACAATACTGGGCCTGGTGAACAGTACAAGAGAGAGCCTGCTTATTCTCAATGTTGTCTCCTCTGCTGGGCACATCTTCTTCACTGACTTGCACATACTGGCCACCATAACCATCTGAGGATTTGTGGAATCAACCAACATCCAGGTGTAGGGATTGCAGTCTGCCTGGGTTGCGTATATGACATGAGAACACCAGTCTATGTCCTGGAATCCTGGGACCACCAAAGAGCTGTTCTCAAAAGGGCATTTTCACATTTCTGTGGGTTTTTCTTTTTTATATATAATAGGTAAGTTGTATTAGTTTCCTATAGCTGCTGTAACAAGTGACCACAAACTTATGGGGCTTAACATAATATGAATTTATTATCTTACAGTTTGGAAGGTCAGAGTCTAAAATGGACTCACTTGGTTACAATCAAGGTGTTGGTAGAATATTGGGTTCTTTTCCTAATGGTTCTAGAAGACAGGTCATTTCCTTGACTCTTCCAGCTTTTGGAGGTTACAACATTCCATGGCTCATGTCCTTCTTCAAAGCCAGTACTAGTGTATTGACTTCTCAGCTCACATCCCTCTAACCCTGTGTATGTTGCCACATCCCCTCCTCTGACTCTTCTTTTGCATCCCTCTTCCACATTTAAGGACTCTTGTGATGATGCTGGATCCAAATGGATAACCCAGGATAATCTTTCTGTTTTTAAATCTGCTAATTAGCAACCTTAATACCAGCTGCCACCTTAAATCCCGTTTGCTGTACTCATACAATTCAGGTTCTGGGGCTACTATTTCACCTACCACAGGTCCAAGTTCTAAGTGAATGTGAAAATCAGGATACTCATATTAGGTTTATTTCACTCCCAGGTATGGACTTATTTGCCAAATAAATAACACATAGAATAAAAATATAGACACTTATCTTTATATTCTGTTACTGAAACCCAGCTTGTTTCTAACCTGCCTTCTCTAATAATACTTAACATTGGAAACAAGTACAGAGTGTTGAGTTTTTAGCTGATGATGAGCTGCAAAGCACTGTTCACTGTGTGTGCATTACTCTGGACAAACAGTCTATCTCAGATAGCTTAATTTCATAGTGTTGCAGTACTTTCCAGGTTCACCAAAACAGTAGTTATTTTCTTTGGCTACACACTAAAATCATTTGAAAAGGTTTAGCAATTCTGATGCACAGGCCATGCCCAAGATTTTAATTAAAACCCAATATGTAGGGGGTGGGACCCAGATATAAATATTTATTAAAGTTTCCACAAAATTCTATCATGCAGTCAAGAAAAAGTTTCACTGACTCTTCAAATATTAGTTCTATAGTCAAATTTGATAATTTGATAGTCACTTACATTTTTTTCAGTTAAACTTAAAAAAGAAGCAGAACATAGGCAACATGATTCCAAACGCTGACATACAGCACAAAGAAGAAAAATAAAACTTCACGGACAGCATGTGTTTAGAAAATCTCAGGAGCTTATGAGTCTCAGGAGCTGTATGCAAGAATAAAACCCTACTGGAAGAGATTATGCTGAGTGAAATAAGTCAAGCAGAGAGAGTCAATTATCATATGGTTTCACTTATTTGTGGAGCATAACAAATATCATGGAGGACAAGGGGTGTTAGAGAGGAGAAGGGAGTTGGGGTAAATTGGAAGGGGAGGTGAATCATGAGAGACTATGGACTCTGAAAAACAATCTGAGGGGTTTGAAGTGGCGGGGGGGTGGGAGGTTGGGGTACCAGGTGGTGGGTATTATAGAGGGCACGGATTGCATGGAGCACTGGGTGTGGTGAAGAAATAATGAATACTGTTTTTCTGAAAATAAATAAATTGAAAAAATTTAAAAAAAAAAACCTCTAAAAAAAAAAAAAGGAATAAAACCCTAATAATTAATGTGTGAATTTCATAGGGAGCAAGAAAACTTCACGATTCTAAAAGGCTGTAAATTTACTATTCAAGGACCCTGAGATGAGCACAGGGTTAAACCAATAATGAATTGTTAATGAATATTTAAATGTTTGTTTAATTTTTGTAAATTTAAATTTTAAAATTAACAATTTGTTTAATGAACATTTAAATATTTGTTTAAAACAGATAATAAATTATTAATGGAAGCTAAATACCTCCAGAAAAAAAGGAAAGACTAACTGATGGGAAATAGTCTGCTACATAAATGGTGGTGAACATTTAGAATACTTTATTATTCAAGTCATTTTTAAATAGTCCAAAGTCCAAATGGATCTTTAAATAGTCTATTCTATGGATCTGAGTAAAATAGAAATGCAGAATAAAAAGGAAGTAAGTTCAGACACTAAATGTTAAACATTAGGAATGATAAACAAACACACTTTGCAGACGGGTTCAAAACATTTTGCCAAGTATTTACAAGCCTACATGCTTCTCTCTTCCATATATATGAAGAACAATTGTTAGTATTTATATAGATCAAAGATGTTCAAGTCAACATCAGAAATGCTCAGGATATACCAGAAATATACACAAGGAGCCATTAACTGACTTTGCTGTTGAGAGGAAGCATGGGACGGGGGCAGAGAGGCAGGGGGAAGATCTATTCTCAATGTTTGAAATGCCAGCACTTATGCCACACTTTCTCCAAGGTGCTTATGCACCTGAGCTGAGGCCTCACTGACCTCCCTCTTTTCCTGATTCTGAGAGCAGTTTTAGTCAGAAGAATACTGCATTAGATATAGATTGATGCATAAGAAATTACTTGCAAACTTAGAGGCTTAAAACCATAAACATGTGTTAAACCTCATAGTTTCTGAGGGCTGATAAGTTCTAACTCAGAGAATCAGGAGGTAGCTGCAAAGATGTTGGCTAGACTGCAGTCTTCTAAGGCTTGACTGGTCTGTGGAATCCTTTTACAAGTTCACCCTAGTGGCTATTGGTTATATATAGGCCTCAGGGCCTTCCTTGCCTTAGGTCTTGTCAGTCTCACCAGTGGACCTCTCCACAGGGCAGTTCACAACATGACATCTGGCTTCACTTCTAGGGAATTATCTAAGAGGGAGAGAGAGTGAGTGACTAAGATGGAAGAAACATTACCTTTTACAACCTAATCTCAGAAGTGATGTACCATCACACTGTCATATAATGTTGGTAACATAGATCCACTTTGGTATGATATGAAGAGGACAATACCAGGGTCTGAATACTAGGAGGGGCAATCGTTAATGGTAATCTTGGAGCTGCCTACTGCTAATACCATTTGACACTGTTTTACTGATCTTCTCCCCTGTTTACATTTTTAATTCCTTCATAGCAGGACTCAAGTCATATGATTTATTTTTTCCCCCTAAGTGATTTAGAAGTTACGGGAAACTTTCAACCTGTTTTAATTTCCTTCACATCTATATAACTTTACTTTAGGGGGAACACAAAGTCTGATCTCAGACTTTTAGACTCAAATAGGACACAACGAGGGGACATGGAAGGGTAATCCAAGGCTTAATACAGATAAAAAGATTATTTTAAATACTATTACAGTTTGACAAGATAAAATTTTTGCTTTTTTTTCAGATATCTTTTCTCATATCTTGAGGAAATCTCCTTTCATGGCCTCCTATATCTGGGTGATTTTCATGAGCCAGCTTTAAACATCTGGATATGTATTATTGTTTATTAAAGATCCAAGCATAGGGCTTCTGGGGGGTGGGGAAGAGCTGTCCCAGCAACTGAAAACTTTATCTTGCCAGAACAGCATAATCCGATCTTTTTGGTTATAACCAAACCTCACTGAACACCACTGTTGACAACATTTAGAGCTATTTTAAGACATAAAAGTGAGTAGACATCAAATAATTTGTAAAATGTGCAACTATCAAAATAGTGATCTTTTTTTTTTTCATCTAGTGAAGTGTCTTGGTCTTTTTATTGCCCTGGGGGAATTACCTTCATTGACTTCTGCAACTCACTCCTTGTTCAAACCATTAAAGACATTTACTTCAAGTATAACTCCAACTTTTTCTAAATGTGTAGAAGGACATGGGAGTAAGGAGCAATTATACTCTAGTTGCATTGGAAAGAATTTGTTTTTAATTATCTAACAATAGCAAAAGTCAAAAATTTTATTTAAAAGAAAAGGAGGAAGGATATTTAAGCAAAATACATTACTTTGGATGCTAAATTTACAGCAGAGAATGATTGACTCTATATCTCATGCCTGAAATCAACCGAAACCAGCAGGACACAGATGGAATGAATACAAAACAAGGTCCTTTTTTCATTTGTAAGTATCCATTATTGAGGGAGCTTATCCACTCATTATTAAATGGCCTCATATTTTTGAAGCATTTTTACCTTTTCAAAGCACTTTAAAATTAATTATTGTTTCACCCACTCAACAATCCAGGAAATTGGCACTTAGAGCTAATTGTTCTATCCTTCATGGTTTCCATGACCCATAAACCTTTCAAGCTACCTTTTCTGTTTAGGTCATTGGTTTATGTCAATTATTGTGTCTCAAGAGCTACTCTTCTCTGTTCCTCCTATCTGCATTAACTCAAAACCTTTTCTACTTGATTCTTATTCATGTCTCTTCTTTGAATAATTTTAAGTCCTCACTACAGTTTCTTTCCTGTAATTATTCCTTCTCAGATCATGTTTACAGCTTGAGATGAACTGAGGTTAATCCTTTTGTGTTATTGGTGAGCAAATATATGACCCTCTCAGAGAAATTAAATTAGCTGGGGCCATCGATATCAGGGTCCAAAACATTGCATCTCATATATAGCTTCCTACTATTAAAATAATTATCCAATCTGACTTTATATTTACCCAATAAACCTTTATTCATGTTCTCAGAGCCACTAGGTTCTCTCTTAGAAGATTATGGAAACACCAAGATTAACTACCTTGTCAAGAAATAATAACTAACATGGAGGACATTAGGAGAAGGAAAGGAAAAGTGAATTGGGCTAAATCAGAGGGAAAGATGAAGCATGAAAGACTGTGGACTCTGAGAAACAAACTGAGGGTTTTGGAGGGGAGGGGGTAGGAGGATGGGTGATCTTGTTTGTGGGAATTAAGGAAGGCATGTATTGCATAGGGACTGGGTGTGGTGCATAAACAATGAATCTTGGAACACTGAAAAAATAAAATTAAAAAAATTTAAAAATTAAAATTAAATTATGCTTTATCTGGGAAAAAAAGAAATAATAATTTTATATAATATTGAGTGACCTCTCTGTACTGGAGAGTACATTGCATGTATCATCTCATTTAACTCCTACAAAAACATAATGAGGTGAGTTATTTTGTTATCTCACCTTTCAGATGAAGAAACTGAGGCACAAAAGAACTAAATCTCTTGCCCAAACTGACACAGCTACTAAGAAGTATGTTTGGGATCTGAGCTTTCCACCCATGTGTCCTCCACCATTATGTCACATTACAAGGACAAAGCATGAGCTAGCCTTTACTTTGCACAAAAGGATTAAATAAATCCAAAGTGAATTGTTTCAGGGCACATTTACAGTCTCTAGGGTGAGATGAGGTGCAGGGAAGATGTTTACAGTATGACACAGTTGTCTACATTAGTTGGGTGATGGAGATTGTGGAGGAAAATCTTTTATGGGTCAGAGGCAAAATGTTCTTCTCCCACAAAAAAAGACAAGACGGAACTGTCAGGATGGAGAGAAGGTGGTTGTATCTGAGACAGGAGATTGACCTTCTTGAAAAGTTGTTAGTGAAGACACCTGCCTCAAGGAGTAAGCGTTCCTCCATCTCCACCTTAAATATCACCTTGGTTTTCTTATGAATGCATGAGTTTTAAGGTATGTATGTACACAAGAAGAATGGGAGTATTTTGTGTGTGTCTGTGGGGGACTTATTTATATGTATAATTTGCAATGGTGAAGACGTGCCATCACTTCTGTACTACGAATATAAATATAAATGTTCCCGTACATATATGTTTTTTATTTGACATTAACTATCCCTTTCCTATAATCTTATGCTGACTCCAATATAAGTTCATGAGAGTAAAGACCTGTATCACTGACCACTGTATTGGCAATTCCTCAAAAAGTGTCAGGCACACAGTATATGTCAAATATATATATATATTTATTTATGTGTGTGTGTGTGTATATATATATATATATATATATATATATATATATATACATATGTATATATATATATATATAAAATAGGTGCTTTGTGACAGGCAAAATCATAGCCAACCACCTTGGTAGAACTCAATTATTAAGACATTCTACTGAGGTGGCTGGCTATAATTTTGCCTGTCCTGAAGCAACTATTTTGGGCTTGGCACACCTAAATACCTAAACCAGTGACTGGGGCAATCTAATTGGAAAGGTACCTCTGACAACAGTATCTGAAATTGATAAAGTGCTTTGTGCATTCTAGAAGACAGTATCAGCCTGTGTTTCAGTTGGTTTGAGAACAATCCTATAGAAATAATGTTATTACACTTGTTGGATTGATAAAGAAACTAAGGTACAGAGAGTTTGAATGATTTGCTTAAATTCATAGAACTAGTAAATTTCAGAAAATAGATTAAAAATCAGGGCTTCTAACCTCTACTCCTTTTACAATATCCTATGGCATGTAATGAAATAATGGAATTTTGACCATCACAAAAACAAGAACAAGGAATTCATGGGTCTTTATAGTTATGTTGTCAATGGTTTGGAACCAAAAGAATCAAACACTATAATGCATTTGCTATTCAAAATTAACAGAAGAATAAGAGATAACAAGCAATACTAAACAAAAGAATATGTTTGCTAATTCAAATTCTAGTGATGAATGATGGCTCATAAATAAACTAGCAAAATGTGGTGAGAACTCTCAGGATGTGAATCATAGAAAACAAAAAACTAACATACTAATGAAACCTCAGCATTGGATCCTTCTGAAAATAATTAAAATGCCTCAAGTGTGGAGATACCAGCCAAAATGGTGGGGGAAGTCATAGAAAGGAAAGAAACAAAACAAACGGACTCTTCAGGGGAGATAACTAGAAGATGTAAATATCAGCTTTTAAAAACAAGTACCCCAGAGAATTCCCTGTGAAGGAAGCTCCCCTGTCATTTTAAGTGAATCCTTATCAATAAGTACTTTTGAAAATGAGTTCTTCTGACTGCAACTTCCTGAGAAAGGGGTAGCCACTGCTATTGATCTAGATTATCAGATATCCACCGGAGCCCCAGTGATGTGAAGGTGCCGGAGGCACAAATTTCACTCTTCTTTAGCTCTCCAACTTGGATGAGGAATGTTTTCAATTTAAACATGAAGGAGTTTTTCAGGGGAAACCATCCATAGCATTGTATCATATTGTCCTTTTACATTTGTCACAGTCTTGTATTCATTCAGTTTTAATTCAACAAGTATTAAGCGCCTACCCCATGGCAGGAATTAACGAATACAGGAGACATACCCATGTTTTCATTTTTCATTAAGTGTGTAGAGACAGGCGTGCCTGGGTGGCTTAGTAGGTCAAGGAGCTTTCTTGGGCTTAGGCATTGATCTCAGGGTCCTAGAATCAAGTCCCACGTCTGGCTCCCTGCTAAGCAGAGATTCTACTTCTCCCTCTCCCTCTATGTACTCTCTCTTATTCTCTCTAATATAAATAAATAAAATCTTTTTTTAAAGTGGGGTGGAGACAGACAAAATCTATGCAGCATATTTTGGGAATATGTTCTACAGGCCACATTTTCATATGTATTTCATTGTTACCATCTTTATTATATTCATTGCTGTCTGATTTTTTTGTGTGTGTGTGTGACTCTCAAACATCAACCTTCTCTCCAGACTTTCCACCATTACAAGATTTGCAGGATCCCCTTTCTTTCTCACTTTGAATTGGGCCCAATCTTTAGTAAGTTTGTTGTGTATGTGACTCAATTCAGATTCCCAAGGCTTATATTGATCTGAAATTTAACTGGTGAGGAACCTAAGGGCAACTCAACATTGGCAATGGACTCCATTTCTTGTGAGATGAATCTACACTCTTGATTTGGTGATGTATTCATTGTATACAATTCTAAATTCTATGTAGGATCCAGAACTGGGTATCTTGTTTATCTAAGTGGAATAAAATTCTAGAAGAAAAAGCTGAGCTGAAGAGGATCACTTCTAGGAAGTAAGTTTTTGGGTGGGAATAGTAGTATGTCACTGTTTCTATTAAGAGAATTATCAACTTTTTACCTATTTTCTCTTGTTTTATTTAATATAAAATATATAATAAATATTATATAAAATATATACTTTGTAAAATAGATGTATAAAACATAATTATATTATATAAAATATATATAAATAACTTTTAAATTTATCATAAACTATTACAGACAAGCAAAAGAAAGAAAGATTTACATGATACCATGGATAACTGCTTATCTCCCACTCCACTTCCATTGCTTACATTATTCACATTTCCTTCTCTTCCGCTTCCCCATAATTCAGTCACTCCCACCTTGCCTGACTTCAAAAGAACCAACTCACAAAATATATGAATATTTTGCTCATTCCTCATTACTCATAGATTTCACCATATTTGGGAATTTTCCCACTAGCTAAAATTTATTTGTGGTCCCCAAGTTAATATTACCAGTGCTTTTGTAGTCCTTCATGGATATGCAGAGAACAGGATAAATTTTGAGTCATTAGACCCTATGTTCCTAACTCAGGCTGAGCAGGGAAACTCTGTGTTTTTCATCTCAGCTCCCAAACTATAAAGAAGAATCCATTTTGTGATCTATTTACTTCTATGATTTTTGCATTTTTCTTTGTGATTTCACTGTTTACAACAAATTCCAAACATAGGACTGAAGTGCTGTAAGTGCAAGAAGACTGCGGTGTGACTTATAGAGAAAACACCCATTAGATATGCTTTATTCAGGTGTGAGTTATAGTGCTGCTGGCCATGAATTCAATGTTAATAAATCAATTATGTATAGTAAATGAGATGTCTTTAAGTGGAAACATACATAAAACCAGGTTATGTATTGACCGGTTGACAAAAATATGCCCAGAACCTCACAAGAACCTAACTCTGTTCTTCCTAGGGACAATGGTTCAGAATTTGCTAATTCAGTGTTTGTGATATCTTAGAGAACATCAATATGGTAAATAATGAACATTGACTGTATGTACATACATGTATATGTATATATACACAGGTGTGTATTTGTTTGTACATCCATACTTATGTTTGTATATGTCTGTGTCTGTATATCCATATATACATATTTGGGATATATGTATGTATCCCAAAACTGTATACGGTACTACTGTGCAAAAGTTTAACCCTTTTTCTCAAAAGTTTAACTTTTATAAAAATGGCATTATTTCTTTTAAAAATTGTTCTTTTCATTCAAAATTATGTTTATGTAATTCATCCATATTCATCTGTGGAGCTCTAGTTCATTCATTTTCACACTAGCCATTTAATGAATATTTGTTGGGCACCTACTCTATGCTGGGTATTGGTTCTAGGTACTAGGGATATCATAGTGAACAAAACAGACAAAAATCCCTTCCCCTTCAGGTAGAGACAGACATTACTATCATTTAGATCAGTAAATATTAATTTTTAGTATATGATTATTTCATAATAATTATAGGGTACTGTAATAAGTATAGAATACTGTTTTAGGTGCTGGAAATGCAACATTAAATGATGTGTGTGGGTATGGATGATTGTACAGTATTTATCTTTTTTTAATTGATAGGTATTTAAGTTATTTCTGTTGTTTTGGTTTTTTGCTATTACAAAAAGTGCTGTAGTGAAAATCTTAGTACATTTTTCCTGCACAGCGTGAGTCTTTGAACCGCTGTTCCTGCACAGGTTTCAAACATGTTCACTTTTGTCCTGTTAAAAAATACAACTTTCTTTCCATTCTGTAGACCAATCTAGTACACAGACGGCTTCTTGAGTAGACTGTTGTCTCCATTTTCTCATCTTCCATCAGCTTTTCAGTCCACTAGTTAGTTTTGCACAATCAACACTGTACCACAATGGCTATTCTCAATGATTTATTTGTCCATACAAAAAGACATCTCTTTTGACTGTATAATATTTGATCACTTGGAGTTCTTTCATATCATTAGCCTTCCTTCTTGTCCTTTTCCTTGACTTGACTCTACTCTAATTCTCTTCCTACCTAGTTATTATATCCCAGCCTCCTTTGCTGGCTTATCTGTTCTCATGCAACCTTTCACTGGAGATGACCACTGGGTGGCTCAGACAGGTGGTATAAGTTATCTCAGTCTCTTGCCCTTTCCTCTACTTGGCACACTTTCCTTCAGAGCCTGGATGTAAGATCAGAACCCTTCACAGGGCAGTGATCTGGGGGCTATTACCAATTGATACACAGTGCCCCAAATAATGTTCTTCCCCAGAACTTTGTCTTTTGGGGGGAGGAGAATGAGGGGCAGAGGATCAGGGAGAGAAAGAATCTTAAGCAAGCTCCTTGCTCAGCACAGAGCCCAATGTGAGGTTGGTCTCACAACCCCGAGATTGTGACCTGAGCCAAAATTGAGTTGGATAATTAACTGATTCAACCACCGAGGCCCACTGGTCCTTTTCCAATCTTCTTTCTCACATTATTCACTCCCCTCATTCAAATACTTTTGATTTTGCTTTTATATTCAGGGATGAGATCTCTGCTAGATATACATTCAGGAATCATTGATATATGTTGATATCAATGACCATATATATATATATATATATATATATATATAGTCATAGAAATAGATGATATCCTTGAGGGAAGGAAAGGGTAAAGAGAAGACAAAATACCATTCTACTAGGGACTCCATGACAAATGCAGGTCCAGATGAACGATATTCATATTATCTTTGAGGTAAATAACCAGTAGTGCAATTTTAGGGTCATAGGGTAACTCTATTTTTAATTTCCTAAGGAATCTCCACACTGTTTTCCAAAGTGGCTGCACCAACTTGCATTCTCACCAAGAGTGTAAGAGGGTTCCCCTTTCTCCACATCCTCTCCAACACTTGTTGTTTATTGTCTTGTTAATTTCGGCCATTCTAACTGGTGTAATTCAGATTATGAAGCTGGCACAGGAAAAGGTGAAGTCAGCAAACACTTCCTGAATATTTAGGAGGTATTTGAATGAAAATAGATTTTTAAAAAAATGAAACAGCAATGATAGGAAAATAAAATCATCTGGACATCTGAAAAAATCATCACATGTGCTATACTGGAGGTTTATGGGGCTGCCTTCTTGGCAACACAGAGAAAATGCCCCTCCCCTCCCCATACCCTCAGTGATCATTGCTGTGATCAAAGGCAAGTTCATACATCATGATCCTCTCTTTCCTGATTATTATTGACTGACTCAGGGATGGGCACTTGACCTAAGCTGAGCTATTGGGTAATGAGTTCTTTATCCAGATTTGCCTAGTGAATAAATTCTTGTTCTGTGCCCACCTTTTATAGTTAGATATGATAAGAAAAGCCTGAGCTAACTGTAAGAATCTACTGATGATGATATCTGAGAGTCCAGTAATACTCCATGTATTTCAGCACTGTAAAAATTACCAACATATTTGACTTACCCTAATTTGCCTTAAATTCCATCAATGGAGTAATTTGGTCAGCTCTAATGTGTTTAGAACCCCTAATGACCATTCTGTTGTTAGGTCCATGAAGTCACCTCCAGGTCCAGAAAAACTCCCTTGCATTTATTTCCCTCCCTGAACTCTTACCCTAGAAACACAGTCTGCCTTTCCCACTTCCTGTAATGCTGACCTGAGTCATACTGTCTCTTGGGATTCTGCCTTCAACTCTATTCTGGAATATTAGATACAGGCATACTTTCCCTAGTTTCTACTTTTCTTTTATGCCTTGGAAAAAGGAACAGCATAACCAGGCACAATTAGACCCATTAGAACAACATTTTGAAGGATTGCTGTTTATAAGATTTTGTTTTGAACACAAGCATAAGAAGCAGGTCATATAATCTATAATGATGCCCAGAGGGGTGCTTCAATTCAGGATATTTACTTATTTATTTGTTAAAGATTTTATTTATTCATTTGACAGAGAGAGACACAGTGAGAGAGGAAGCACAAGCAGGGAAAGTGGGAGAGGGAGAAGCAGGCTTCCTGCCAGGCAGGGAGCTCGATGCGGGGCTAGATCCCAGGATCCTGGGATCATGACCTGAGCTGAAGGCAGACGCTTAACTATGGAGCCACTTAGGCACCCCAACTCAAGATATTTAAATATAACAAAATAGAACTCTGTAGGTTTTCTATTTTATGGTAAACTTATACTGAATAATTATGTTTAGCATAAATTCAAAATCATGGTCATTTGATATTAATTTATAATTCCCTCATAGACATTTGTACATTCATCCACCAATTCAAGAGCTCTCTTAACATGAAGAGAATTACGTTGTTTAGGTTGAGTTCTTTATAAATTTTCCTACAACCAGCTTTTGCTCTAATCTAAGAGGGTAACAAATCGGTGAAAACATTTAAGAAAATAGTGTCTGTGATTTTTCTGGTCTGAGTTTCATTGATCTTCTTTGGGTCCTACACTACTTTCTGCACCCATCAAGCTGCAGTGGCATGTTCTTCCTTACTCAGAGCCTTTGCAATGACCTAAAAAAAGTTCTTGGGGCGCCTGGGTGGCTCAGTGGAGTAAAGCCTCTGCCTTCGGCTCAGGTCATGATCCCAGGGTCCTGCATTGGGCTTTCCGCTCAGCAAGGGAGCCTGCTTCCCTTCCTCTCTCTCTCTGCCTGCCTCTCTGTCTACTTGTGATCTCTGTCAAATAAATAAAATCTTAAAAAAAAAAAGTTCTTAGGCTTTGCTTTTGCACTCATTTAAATTATTCTCCTTTGCTTAAGAAGAGTACATTTGGAGTCCAATCTGAGTGCTTTGGACAGAAATCATAAGGGGAGCTGCTCCAACAAAAGCATCATTAGACATTCCCTTGGAGCAGAAGCTCAGGACTGTAATGGTCAGAATGTTTTTGAAGCTATTGTAGTATAGACTAGACAAGTATGCAGGTCTTTGTCTTTTATGAATTTTCTTACTAGTCATTGTGGAGAAATAGCCAAAGGAAAGCAATTCTCATACTGTAGGAAGTTGCAGAATTTCATGCATATGCAAAATTTTTGTAGCTATGGTTTATTATTTTTTCTCCCTGCATGTCATAGCAAGAACTGCCCTTTAACTTCTGCTGCCTGCTTTATTCCTGAAGGCAGATCTCATAAAATATTAATCCTTCCTTCTGACTTTCATTATATGGAAGTACACATCTAATTAGACAAGAACAATGGGTGTAAACCAGTTCACATGCAGTTGTTTCAAGGAGTTATTTGCACTTATGAGTACTTTCTTAGGGTGTCTGGGTTTTAGCTGACAATACTGGGAATAGTTTAGGGTAGAGCTTCCCACAGGCTTTCACCCAAGTACCTTAAAAGACATGAGAATTAACAAATACCCAGTAAATCTATAGAAATAGCCAGAAAACCTCCCTACCATACACAGATATTTGCATTCACCAATTAAAGAGCTCTCTTTACATAAAGAGAATTATATTTTGGGGTTGAGTTCTCTACAAGTGTTCCACAAACTATCTTGTGCTTTAACCTAGGCGGACAACAAGGTGCAGTATCAAAAGAACCTGGGCCTTATGTCAGATCATCTTGGATTCAATTTTTGGCTCTTTAACTTACAATGTGTGTGGCCTTGGACAAGCAAAGTGTATCTCTGAGTTTCATGGAGATTTAATAATATCTTATTCCATTGGGCTTCTGTGAGATTACATCAGCAAAATGAAAGTTATTATACCTAATATAGAGCTCAGTGTATTTTAGGAACTCAGTAATTATTAGGTTCTTTTCCTTTCATTTTTCTCAGAACTTGAGAAACCAGAGGTAAGAACAACACAAAAGAACAGATGATTCTGCTAACTCAATAGGTGCCAAGAAGCAAATGAATCATTTGCTTTAAATGATTTAAATTAAAATGCTTTAAATTAAAATGATTCCCAATGAATCATTTCATTTAGTAAACCCACTTATTGAAAATATATTCAGAATTCAATTTATGGAACAAGGCTTTTTTAATATCTGATTTATTTTCTTCTCCGTTCACTGTCAAGTGAGATTGGTATCACCCACCACATTGAACAATCAGAGGGAATTTGGTTCAGAGTTTTGGAAAAGCCTCTACCTAGTTCCCTGAAGCCATGTTTGGAAGGGAAGTCCAAAAAATAAGTTGTTTTTATCTCAAAACTCTGTGTCAGAGTTTTAGATAAGGTTTAGCATACTTTAGAGCCTCCCATGGAAATGCTGATACAGTAGGTCCAGTGTTAGGTCCTGGGATCTGTGTTCTTAATTCACCCAGGTGAGCCTCATTCAGATAATCCTATGGTCATATTTTAATAAACAGCCATCTTACAGTATCTGTTGACCAGGGGAATTAGGAGCAATATGACCAAGATGGCATCTTGGTTATGACTTTTACTAAAAGATTATTACCTGGTATGCTGTCCATGAACCTTTGCCATGAATTAGGAAAGTTTTTCTTTTATTTTAAAGTAAAAACGTAACTTGAATTATGGTCCACTCCTTTATATGTTTTCTTGCCTAGACTCAGTAAAGCAGATTTTTTTATCCCTTATGTGAATGGGCCTCATTCAATCAACTGAGAATCTGAATAGAACAAAAAGGTTGAGTAAGAAGAAACTTCCCCTGCCTGAGTGCTTGAGTTAAGTAAAATATTGGTCTTTTCTGGCCTTCAGACTCAGGCTAACACATTGGCTTTTCTTAGGTTTTTAGACTATAACATACCATCAGCTCTCCTGATTCTCATGCCTTCAACTCTGACCAGCACTACCTATCAGCTCTCCTGGTTGTCCAGCTTAACAATGGCAGATCATGGGACTTCTCAGCCTCCATAATCATGTAAGCCAATTCCTTCTAATAAGTCTCTCTCCCCTCCCATCGCTCTCTCTCTCTCTGTATGTATGTATTGTGTATGTCTCAGAAGTGGGATGACATATTTCAAGTGCTAAAAGAAAAAACTGTAAACCAAAAATGCTATATTCCACAGATGATGGAGAAATGAAGACCTTTTCAGCTCTGCCTTACAAGAATTACTGGAAGAAGTCTTCCGACTTGAAAAAAAATTTTTACAAAACCAATAATAAAAATCAGTAAAACCAAGTTTTTTTTTGAAAAGATAAACAAAGTCAACAAACATTTAGCTAGGCTAAGTAAAAATGAAAGATTCAAATAAATAAAATCAGAAATGAAAGAGAAAACATTACAACCAGCAGCACAGAAATACACAGGATCATAAAAGACTATTAGGAACAATAACATGTTAACAAATTGGATAAGATAAAAGCAATGGATAAATTCCTAGAACCATATGATTTACCCAGATTGAATTGTGAAGAACTCTGAATGGACCTATAACAAGTAAGGAGATTGGATCAGTGATCAAAAAATTTCCAACAAAGAAAAGCCCAAGACCAAATCGCTTCACTGAAGAATTCTACCAAACATTTAAAAAATTAACACAAATCCTTTTAAAACTCTTCCAAAAATTGAGGGTGAAGAAACACTTCCAGACGCATTACCAACAATACCCTGAGACCAAAATCAGGCAAACAAAGATACTATAAGAAAACTATAGAACAATATCCTCGATGAATATTAATACAAAAATCCTCAACAAAATACTAGCAAAGAGAATTCAACAACACACTGAAAAAATTTTACATCAAGACCAAGTGGGATTTATTCTTGGACTGCAAATTTAATGTACCCCACCACATTAACAGAATGAATGTAAAAAAAAAAAAACCAAACCATATGACCATCTCAATCTATGCAGAAAAAGCATTTGACCAAAACTAAACACACTTTCACGTGAAAAAAAAAAAACTCAGTGAGCTAGAAACAGAAGGAAATTATGTCCATATAATAAAAGCTGTACATGAAAACACCACAGCTAATTTCATATTCAAGTTGAAAAACTGAAAACTTTGCTTGTAAGACAAGTCACGTGCTCTTGCTACTTCTATTCAACATAGTCTCAAAGTTCTAGCCAGAGCAATTAGGCAAGAAAAAGCAAGAAAAATCATCCAAATTGGAAAGAAAGAAGTAAAATTTTCTCTGTTCACAAATAACATGATCTTACATGTAGAAAACCCTACAGATTTCATACACAAGCATTAAAAGAAACCCGTTAAAACTAAGAATCAAGTCAGCCAAGTTGCAAAATATAAAATCAACACACGAAAATCAGCTTGGTTTCTACACACTAACAATGAACAATCCAAAAAGGAAATCAAAATACTCCCATTTATAATAGCATCAAAAGGAATACAATAATTAGAAATAAACTTAACCAAGGAGGAGAAAGTCTTGTACACTGAAATCTATAAAACATTGCTGAACAAAGTTAAAGATAGGACACCTGAGTGGCTCAATCAGTTAAGTATCTGCATTTGGTTCAGGTCATAATTCCAGGGACCTGTGTTTGAGCCCCACATAGGGCTCTCTGCTAAGTGGGGAGACTGCTTCTCCTTCCTGCTGCTCCCCTGTTTGTGCTCTCTCTATTGGACAAATAAATAAATAAAACCTTAAAAAAATAAGTTAATGACATTAAAAAATCAAAAGATATCCTGTATTCATGGATTAGAAAACTTAATACTGTTAAAATGTTTAAACTCCCCAAAGCAATCTATAAGTTCATGCAGTTCCTATTGAAACACCAATGGTATTTTTTTCAGAAATAGGAAAATACCCTAAAATTAACTCAGAATCTCCAAAGAACAAAAATAGTCAAAACGATGAAAAACAATGCTGAAGAACTTAAAATTCCTGGTTTCAAAACATATTACAAAGGTATAATAATTAAAACAGTATGGTGCTGGGCGCCTGGGTGGCTCAGTGGGTTAAGCCACTGCCTTCTGCTCAGGTCATGATCTCGGGGTCCTGGGATCAAGTCCCACATCGGGCTCTCTGCTCAGCGGGGAGCCTGCTTCCTCCTCTCTCTCTGCCTGCCTCTCTGCCTACTTGTGATCTCTCTCTGTCAAATAAATAAATAAAATCTTTAAAAAAAAAAAAAACAAAAAAAAAACCAGTATGGTGCTGGCAAAGAGAGAGACCTATAAACTGATTGGACAGAACAGAGAGCCCAGAAATATACTCTCAAGCATATGGTAGAATAATCTTTGACAAGGATTCCAAAACTCTACATGGGGGGAAGAATAGTCTCTCCAACAAATGGTGTTGAGAAACTGGTTTTCCACATGCAAACAAGTGAAGCTCATTCTTTACCTTATAACATATAAAAAATCAACTCAAAAGAGATTAAAGATCTAAACATAATACCTGTAACTATAAAACTCCTAGTAGAAAACACTGAGGAAAATCTTCATGACCTTGGATCTGGCAATGTTTTCTTGGATATGAAACTAAAAGAACAGGAAACAAAAGCAAAAATAAACAAATGGGACTACATCAAACGTAAAGAGTTCTACACAGTAAAGGAAATCAACAGAATGAAAGGCAACCTATGAAATAGAAGAAGATATTTGTGAACCATATACCTTAATATACCATAAATATACAATATTATGGTATATACCATAGTATACCATATACCATATAACAGATATTTGTGAACCATATACCTTAATATACCATATACCATAATAAAGGGCTAATATTCATAATATATTTAAAAAAAAACCTCCCACAACAAAACTCTGAATAATCTAATTTAAAAATGGGTAGAGGAACTGATTAGACTTATCTCCAAAGAAGATATACAAGTGTCCAATAAGCATACAAATAGATGTTCCACATCATTAGTTATCAGAAAAACACAAATCAAAAAATGAGACACATGCAACACTTGTTATGATAGCCATTATCAACAAAACAACACCCCTCCCAGAAAATGATAGGCATTGGTGAGGATATGGAGACATTCTTCCTTGTGTACTGTTGTTGGAAATCTGAAATGGTATAGCCACTAGGAAAAACTGTGGAAATCCCTCAAAAAACCAAACTACCATATGAAACAATAATCCAGCTTCTGTGTATATATACAAAACAGTTGAAATCAGGATCTCAAAGAAATACTTGCACATGGATATTTTTTAAAGATTGATTTATTTGTAAATTTGTAAATTTGTAGGAGGAGAGGCAGAGGCAGAAGGAAAGACTCTTCAAGCAAACTCCCTGCTAAGCATGCAGCCATGACCCATGAGATCATGACCTGAGTCAAAACCAAGAGCTAGGTGCTTAACTGAATGAGCCACTCAGGCACCCCTGCGCTGATGTTTATTTCTTATTCATAAGAACCAAGAAACTGAAGTAACCTAAATGTCCACTAATAGATGAATGGAATGAACAAAAATTCTTGTATGTTTTAAAGATTTATTTTTAATGTTTTTGGCACATGAGTACATGTTTATATACTTTATATAGTCTTTCTCTCTCTCTCTATATATATATATAGATAGATAGATAGATCTATATATCGTTTATACTATACTATTTAGGTATCTTTTCTCTTATCTGTCTCATTTATCATCTATCATTTATCTATCTATTTATCCATTATCTATTTTAAAAAATCTTAATGGAATAAGTTCATAAAGTGTTTTTTTGTGAAACAACTCTCTACCCTCAATAATCTTCAATCAACAGACTGGACATTTGAATGTAGCAACTCTTCCTGCTTCTCTAGAGAGGTAAATGTTTGTTTTATAAGAATCTGTTAACAGACTAATATATTGTTAGTAAGATTGGATAACATTGGCATCAATATTTTAGTCTGTTGTGCTTCCCGTGGAGCAGGAAGCCCAGTGCAGGCCTGGATCCCAGGACCCTGGGGACCTGAGACAAAGGCAGACACTTAAGGACTGAGCCACCCAGTACCCCTCGAAATAAACTTCCCTTTACATATAAGGAAACAAACTTTAAAACCAGTGAATATCCTTCCTAGCTGGGAAGAATTAAGCTAGGAGAAGAATAGCATTTTATTACTACAGAGTTAATTATCTTTATAGAATGCTGTCATTTAAAAATCAGAGAAGGGGCACCCGGCTGGCTCAGTTAGTACAGCATACAACTGTTGATCGCAAGGTTGTGAATTCAAGCCCTATGGTGGGTACAGAAATTACTTAAATAAACAAATTTTTAAAAATCAGAGAGGGGTGCCTGGATGGCTCAGGTGGTTAAGTGTCTGCCTTCTGCTCAGGTCGCAACCTCAGGGTCTTCTGATGGAACCTTGGATCAGGCTCTTCTTTCAGTGGAGAGTCTCCTTCTCCCTCTTCCCCTCCCCTTCTCATACTCTCGATGTCTCTCTTCCTTTCTCAAATAAATAAAATCTTCAAAAAAGTCAGAAAATATGGAAGTTAAAAAGTATTTGTGAGCACTGTGTATAAACATTTATAAAAGTATGCTATGGTCAAGTTTTTCCTTTTTTTAAATTTAAATTCAAGTTAGTTAATGTATCTTGTAGTATGGGTTTCAGGAGTAGAATTTTGCAATCATCATTTATATATAAGCCCCAGTGCTCATCCCAAGTGTCCTCTTTGATGCTCATTACCCATTTAGTCCCTCCTTCCACTCACTTCCCGTCTAGCAACCCTCATTTTGTTCTCTACATTTCAGAGTCTCTTACAGTTTCTCTCTCTCTCTGCTTTTATATTATTTTATTTTTCCTTCCCTTTCCCTATGTTCATATGTTTTGTTCCTTAAATTTCACATATGAATGAAATCATGTATTTATCTTTCTCTGACTGACTTATTTCACTAAGTGTAATACACTTCAGTTCTACCCAATTGTTGCATATGGCAAGATTTCATTCTTTCTAATCACCTAGTAGTATTCCAGTGTGTGTGTGTGTGTGTGTGTGTGTATGTGTGTATATATATATATATACACCACATCTTTATCCACTCATCAGTCGATGGACATTTGGGCTGTTTCCATAATTTGGCTATTGTTGATAGTACTTCTATAAACATTGGTGTGCGTGTGTCCGTTTGAATCAGCATTTTTGTATCCTTTAGATAAATATCTCGTAGTGCAATTGCTGGGTCATAGGACAATTCTATTTTTAACTTTTTAAGGAAGCTCTGTTCTGTTTTCCAGAGTGGGTCAGTTTGCATTCCTACCAACAATGAAAATTTGTTTCCCTTTCTCTGAATTCTTGCCAACATCCGTTGTTTCCTGAGTTGTTAATTTCAGCCATTCTGGCAGGTGTGAGATGGCATCTCATTGTGCTTTTGATTTGTATTTCCCTGATGATGAGTGATGTTGGGCATCTTTTCATGTGTCTGTTAACTGTCTTGATGTCTTCCTTGGAAAACTGTCTATTCATGTCTTCTGGCCATTTCTCAACTGGATTATTTGTTTTTGGGGTGGGTTAGTCAAATTTTATTGAAATACTAGAATTCTTAACTATCAAATTTTCACTTTCAAACCTTCAAATTTGTGGCTTTTGAAATTGCAGTGAGAGGTTTAAAGAACTGCGCAGAACTAAAATGATAATAAAATAAAATAAAATAAAATAAAATGAAGTCTTCTGACTGAATTTCAGAAGTGTTTGATATGAACGGCAAGCTGGACAGATTGTTTTCCAGGTGTGACAAAATGAACTAAAGACTGAGGGTTTAATGATTTGGAAGGGGTTTGCTATAACTCAGGGAGAAGAAAAGTTTGCCTGAAGTAAACATAGGGAGTTGGGAAGGCAGAGATAAAAGTAACCTAGAGACCTAGACCCATCCTCTGAGAGGTTGTCAACATCAACACTGGGGTGGAGATGGCAGAGCTTTTGTCAAGGCATTATGAATACCCATCTTCTCACCTGCCCTACAGTGCTGTTGATCATCTTCTTAAGGTTTCTGCCAATGCCCAATGCCCTGCCCCAGATGGGGAATTCCTGGGATGGCCCAGGCATAGATATAGCAGCGTGGTCAGTAGTTGAGAAGAAAGCCATGCCTTCTCTGAGTTGGGCACACATTTTCTGGTCCATGACAGCCATCCAGAGAATTACTGCAGCCACACAGGAAAAGCAGGAAGGTGGGGATCATTACACACCCCATAGCTCAATCTCCCAATACCCCAAAATGTAGAATGATAGAAGGGTGAGGACACAGAAGAGTTCTTGTTTTTCTTGACCACTCTATGCCCATGCCTAGGAAAATACAATGTGTAACCGGGTAGAATTGGACTAGAGCGTTTCAACCTTCTCCATAGAAGGATGGCTTTGCTTACACCTTCCTTCCTCAGGGCTCCTGAGAGTCAGGAACGGTTAATGGGCAATAGTCCATCCCCAAATTTTTTATAGTTTTACCTGCTGCTGCTGCAGAAAATTCTACAGGGCTTCTGGCCTTTTGTTTGCCTTCTTGTTCCACATGCATAAACCTAGGAGATTAGCCAGAGTTTGGAGCAGATATAATTTCTGTGATATACTATCCACAACTTAGGATTAGGCAAGAGGTTAGTTGGCCAGAGGCAGGATTTGGAGAGCACATATTTCCCCCAAGCTTAGTTTAGGACTAGTAAGCAGGATGAAAGGCAAATTTCAGACTCCTAGCCCAGGACTGCTGATCCAATAAGAATACATTCATTATTGATTTACCTTAAAGCGATTAAAAGTACAGTATACAATAAGTCTCTTTTGCCAGCCCAGACATAAAAGATGTAAAATGTCAGTATGGGGATATCTTTAAAAATTATCACTGCTGAAGAAAAGAAAAATGGTTCCAGGTATTTCCATGATTTTGCTCTGTGGTGAGCTAAGTAACCAAAAGTCTTTTTTTCCAAAAGTGTTGGAAACACAGATGAGCCTAATCCAACACGTTTTTAAGTAGCCTCAAATAACTTCTATTTGAGGTTTATAACTTTTAAAGGCTATTCTGATGGCCAATGCAAAAGAAGTAGAACTGCTTTCTCTAGTATTTGTCCAAGCAGGGCCACCACCAGCCTAGGGTGTGACCATGTGTAGTTTAGAAGACAGTGCTCCATCTGGATGAAGGCTGCCATTGCCGTAGCTGGTTGGGGAGGAACAAAAGTTGAATTTCAGCCTCTGACCGCCTTGGCCTCAGTGCAGTAAAACAGCTCTATACAGCAGCTCTGGTTAGATGAAAATAGTTAAAAACCTATTTTCCGGCGGATGAGACCTCGTTTGGGATTCTCAAGAAAACAGGTACACTTTGGTGTGTGAAGAGCTCCCTCTTAGTCCCTGTGAAGGCTTCATCAGGCCCAGCCTTGGACATATTACTTAAATATCTTGGGTCTCTAGTCCTCAATACTTTCTCATCCTAACTTTCAAAATATTTTAAAGCCTAAATATTTATCCAAGTTCCCCCAGGAAGAGAGTCAGGACCAACATCTGGGCTTTCAGGCTCCTGATCAATTATTCATTCGCCTCTCAACAAAGATTTCACAAAATGGAATTTGTATCCACCCAGGTAATTTACTTGGTTTTCAAAGACAAATGAGACTCCTTTGAAGAAGACTGTCACACAGATTTTACATTTCAGATGTGTCACCTCTGTTAATGTGTTTATAAATCACAGGGGGAGGATGGAGTCCTCCCACCTTCGGGAATTTCAAGTAGAACACAAGAAGCAGCTGAATGTGGAAAGTACAAAATCAATTTTCAAGGTAAGGTGAATAGATATGTAGCTAATTTTCAAAATAGTTCTTTAGGGAGACTTTTTTTTCTCCCTGCAAAATACTATATAACCATTGAAAAACATTCAAACAATACAAAATATAAAGGGTAAGAGGTAAGACTCCCTTTTGTTAGTGTTCCCTCTTACCACAGGAAGCCACTATAAGTAACTGATTTTTTGTTTCTAAATTTTCTTCTAAGAAATTATACCCACAGATATCCATACACATGCCTTTAGATACTATTCTTAAGTAAACTTTTTAATGGAAGTATAACACACACATATTAAGGTAGGCATATCATAATTTCATAGCATAATGAAATGCCACAAGCTGAACACCCAAAATATAACCACCATCCAAATCAAGAAATAAACAGCAGCACCACAGAGGTCCTCCAAATGTCTCTTCTCAGTAGTTTTTGTATATAATTACAACCATAAGATACACATTTATCTGTTGTTTACTTTTTCTAATTAACAATAATTTTTATGCCAGGAACATATACACTTATTATACCATGGTATAAGATTCCTTTGTATGGGTTTAACATAAGTTATTTAATAGTACTCTCAATAGACATTTAGTTTATTAAAATAATCTCCTGTAAAATTTTAAACTCAGAGTTTTTAATTTTTTTATTTTATTGAAATAAAAATGATTGTTTCTGATCTCTGTTTTCTAAAAGAAAATCTAACTAACCATTTTTCTAACATAAGATTACAAAGATCCAAGCATTGAAAAAGGTCTTCCAGGGGCATCCAAATCTTCTTCTGAGTAATCTTTTCAAATGCTATTTAATGACAGCTCAAAAAGATTATTTTAGCTCCTCATCCCCTGATCTCTCCCAGGTAGAGGTGGGATTGGAGGGCATCGGGAAGGCTGTTACAGTTTGAGTCCTAGAGCCAGTGCTTTCTGGGAAAAGCTTTGTAGCATTTACCAGTTTCTTTCGTGTCAGTACTCCCATCAAGACAAATTTCAAGTGACTAACTTGACCTCACTAAACACAGTATTGAGAAAAGAGGACAAATTTAGCTTTTATGAGCTGCTGCAAGGGAGTTTCAACACACCACTACCTGTGGTCTGAGGTAAGATAGTACCTATATCACTGCATGAAAAGGAGTCAAAAAAACCATGAATGAGTGGTAGTTAAAAAAAAAAGTAGAGTGAAATTCTGAAATAATAGCCAAAAGTAAAGAGAAGTAAAGAACTGTCCTGGGTATTGCTTTGAATAGGATTGGGATGTTCAAGAAATGCCTTTTTGCTTTAATCAGCCACATAATATATGGCATATAAGTAGTTGAGCTGCCCACCCAACGCATAAATATTAACATTCTCTCAATATAACAATCATTAGTTAATAATCATTAGTAGGAGCGCCTGGGTGGCTCAGTGGTTTAAGCCGCTGCCTTCAGCTCAGGTCATGATCTCAGGGTCCTGGAATCGAGTCCCGTATAGGGCTCTCTGTTCAACAGGGAGCCTGCTTCCCTCTCACTCTCTCTGCCTGCCTCTCTGCCTACTTGGGATCTATGTCAAATAAATAAATAAAACCTTTAAAAAAATCATTAGTAAATATTAATGTTCTCTCAACATAGTAATCATTAGTTAGTAATCATTAGTAAATATTTGTCAGGAGCCAGTACAGGAGGCCTACTATAAGAGCTGTAAGGGACTGAATTTGATTGGCTGTTCATTTAGGTCCACTCACGCGGGAAGTGCATGAGCACTGCGGTGATTGGCTAGGCGGGCTAAGCTGCCGGTGTATATATGCTTGAATGTACTTGTAGAGGGGCGGGCCCGCGGGGAGCCCGGCCGCGCCGCGCGGGCCGAGGGGGCCGCAGCCCTGACCATGGCGGCGGCGGCGGGGGCGCCGGGCACCGAGGCGGCGGCGCGAGGCCCTGGAGGCGGCGGTGGCACCCGAGGGGCGGCGGGAGCTGCGTGCTGTGCTGCGCCAGAGGGGGAAGAAGATAAAAAGAAGCCATTAAAGAAGTTTGCCTCCACGCGTGTCTCCGTGTCGTTCTTGCTGGCGAGAGCAACAACTGGTGCCGAAACCCGGGATCTCGTGCAGAAGAGACGCGGGGAGTTAGGCAACGATCAGGTAAAGAGTGCACCTATTTCTGTCTAGTGACAGGGAAAGTTCCTCAAGTCGAGGACGAGCGTAGAAAGCTTTCCGGGATGGGAAACGAGATGGCTGCAAAGTTCCTAGGTTAAGGACGAGAGTAAAGCTTTCCGGTATGGGAAACGAGATGGCCACATATAAAATGCTGGGGCCGCTTTCTGATATCCTTAAAGCAATTGGTACTCCTTTAAAAAATAAAACAGCTCGTTTGTTTTTGAGAGAAGTGGGACAAACGGCTCCCTGGTTTTTGGAAAGGAGCTTGCAAAAAAGGAGGAAAAGCTAAAGAAGGCTATGGCGCAGCTCAAAATGCAGGGGAAAGTTATGGCGCAGCTGAAATTAAAAGTGAAAGAAGGAGCTATGGCGCAGTTACAAACAGAGACGGAAGTGGTAGATAACTTAGATCTTATGCCCACGCGCCCAGCCCCAACAGCGCCACCTTACGAGGGGCCTCCTCCGTATAAACCTTGCTGCACCAAGGCCTGCTATTGTGCGAGCTGCACCGCACGAGTGGCTGCCATAGTAGCCTCTCAGGAGTTTGGGTGGGAACAGGATTCTCATTCAGTCCTAAAATCCCCACTTACTCTAACTCCACCTTTTTTGGCTATAATTATACCTACCAAGACCTGGGGCAAGGCGAGTCAGCTCACCTTCTAGATAGGTGGCTGCTCTGCAACGGGGCACAGGCATGTACAGGCTTGTAAAGCTTTCACTTTATTAATGGGACTACATGGCATAACTGTACGTACAACTATCACATAGGCTCTCGATTTGAAAAAATTGGATTCCACTTTAGGTAAGGCTGGGCCCTTCTTCAGGTTCACGAGAGACTTCATTACGACTTCACATCTTTTTGTTTAGTTTAAACTTTAGTGATAACGTACCTTTAATACGGATTCCATTTGTTTTTAAAACCTTGTAAATATAAAAGTTTGAATTAAAACAACTGTTATTATTGCAAGGGTAATTCAAGTTTACATGGTTTTTACATTTTCAATGGTGTGATGACTTTTTTGATTCTGTGTACTCCAAGGTACTGGAAAAGTTTTTCTTTTACCAAATTTTTTCAACTTCTACTAAGTATAATTTAATGTAAAGTGATGAAAACTTGTGCTAATTAATGTATTCTAATATGTGATATAGTTTACAAGTTATAATTATTAAATGTCCATAATTTGGAATGCTGTTATTTATCAGTAAATGTAAATTATTTGAGGCATTTAGCCATACACATCAGAACTTCTTAACCTGTCTGCGTTCTGTAGTATAATTATATTATAAACTGATGACTGATACCGTCATTCTTGATTCTTCATGGCATCAAGTCACTGAAATGAAAATATGGGAGTATTTATTTACTTTTTGTAACTAAGTTGGAAACAAAAAATGATAAAAGGAAGTATGTAAGGGGAAAATGATTCTCGTTAAATCCTGCATTTTCAGTCTCCGTTGTGTCATGTGTATCAACATATTACATACTCCATGTAAAAATTTGCTTAAAGTATACAGCATTTAGCATGTAGTATATATGCCGTAGGTATTAGGTTGAAACACTAAAGTCTGCCAGAAACTTTAGACAGTAGCAAGAAAATTGTTTTGTTTTTTCTTGGAGAGTATCAGTTTTGCAAACTTCAGTTGTAAATTCAAAGGGCTGACTTTAGTTCTTCCATGGTAATGGCTTGAATAACATCATCTTTGGGATATTGCACCTCAGCTAAGCACATAAGTTACTCACCATTGCCCGTCTGTGTTAGAGCTCCCTTTCTCTTCATAGTTTTTAATGCTTCTACTATTAACAAGTCATCTAGTCTCTCTTGTGAGTCCCAGAATTGTCTGCTATCAGAATGTTGGAACGCCACGGTGGGAGACTCGGCAGTAATAGCCAAGATACCAACGTATATCCCGATGCCAGTACAGGTGAACCCCGACAACCTGCCGGTGCTGCTTCAACATAAACGAGACTTTGGAATAACAGCAGCCATTATTGCAGCTATCGCAGCATCCACCGCCGCTGCTACTGCTGCCGCGGTAGCGTTGACAACGTCAGTACAGACAGCAGCTGCGCTCAACAACGTCACAGGAATGGTCGCTGAAGCATTGGCTACGCAAGAACAAATTAACGGACATTTGCATGCTGGGAAATCAAAGAGTTGATCTAGTACAGGAACAAATAGATGTCTTAGAATCTATAATCTCAACAGGATGTATACATAATATGGCGGGACTTTGTGTTACTCCCGTAGCTTACAATAACTTGTCAGTAGCGGCCAATCTGTCTCGACAATTGGGAAGAATGCTTAATGGTACCTGGAACCATCAATTTCAAAATTTAACTAGGCAATTACGAGCTCAAATTATATTCATATATTCTACCAAAGTAACTATTGCACCTGTTAGTGAGTGGAAAAAAAATGTTACAGCAATCTGTTTCGTTCCTCAAACAGTGGGCCGGACTTGGTGCCATGGCTGTTCTCTTAATCACAGCTAACATACTAATGTTACGTTGGGTGTGTGGCTGTGTCCGTCGCAATCAATGACAATAACACCTCATGGTTCAAGCCATGATGGCTCCTGAAGCTGGTACCTCCCCCCAGATATGGCTAAGTATGCTAGATCGGTAGTCAAAGACGGGTAAGACTGATCCCACACCATAGCAACCTAAGACAGGGGCTCTTCGACCAGGGAGAGTACCCGATGACGGGTAAGCATGTGTGCTGAGGATTGGCAACCTAAGACAGGCACGATCTCAGCCATTATAAATAAATAAAAAAGGGGGAGATGTCGGGAGCCAGTACAGGAGGCCTACTATAAGAGCTGTAAGGGACTGAATTTGATTGGCTGTTCATTTAGGTCCACTCACGCGGGAAGTGCATGAGCACTGCGGTGATTGGCTAGGCGGGCTAAGCTGCCGGTGTATATATGCTTGAATGTACTTGTAGAGGGGCGGGCCCGCGGGGAGCCCGGCCGCGCCGCGGGGGCCGAGGGGGCCTCAGCCCTGACCATGGTGGTGGCGGCGTGAGGCCCTGGAGGCGGCGGTGGCACCCGAGGGGCGGCGGGAGCTGCGTGCTGTGCTGCGCCAGAGGGGGAAGAAGATAAAAAGAAGCCATTAAAGAAGTTTGCCTCCACGCGTGTCTCCCTGTCGTTCTTGCTGGCGAGAGCGACAAATATTAACATTCTAACAATATTACAATCATTAGTAAATGTTCACCCAACACGTCAATATTAACATTCTATCAATACAGCAATCATTAGTTAATTAGTTAATATGTATTTGGTGGAATTTTCCTTCTCCTTGCCTGCAATAGTCAGTGGGGAGAAAAAACAACTCAAAAAGGAACAAACAGAAATTGAGGCGAGGCAATTAAATAAAGCATCTCTCAAAAGTAATGGCATTTAGTTAAGATAATTTATTTTGTATCTATCACATACCATGGACTATTCTTGGTATTCAAGAGAACTGGAAAATAGGGAAAAAAAAAAGCTAATAGAAGACAGCTTTAAAAACAAAACAAGGTTGGATAGAGGAAGAACGCCCATTATGCATCCTAAGATTGAAAAGCAATTCTAGAGGCAGTGAAGAGTGGTGGGTGGAGAGATATGACAGCCTCCTGAGGCAAGACATAAAATACGGAGCCATAAAAGACTGATGAATTTGATCACATAGTTAAAATTTTGGAGATTGCAAAAATACATTGTCAACTAGCTGTAAATAAACTGACAAACTCAGATATCTCACAGTGTAAGGGTCAGTCCCGTCGGGGTCCCTCTTGCTAACCACATTAGTTTTCTATTACTTGCCTGCAGGAACCTTCTAGGGCTGCCACAACAGAATAATACTACCACTGAGTCAGGGACTTAACAACAGAAATGTCTTTTCTCACAGTTCTTGAGGCTGGAAATCCAAGAACAAGATGTCTGTTGAGGCCTCTCTCCTTGGTTTGCAGATGGCCATTTTCTCTCTTGTTCTCACAGAACCTTTACTCGGGGGCAGGTGTGGGGTGAGGATCTGGTGTCTCTTCTTCTTATAAGGATTAGAATCTCCCTCTAATGACCATATATTAACCTTAATTACTTCCTTAAGGACCCTGTGTCCAAAAACAATCACCTTGAGGGTTAGGCCTTTGACATATGACTTTTGGGAAAGTTCAGTTTATTACACTGAAGTAACAAATTACACAAAGTTAGCAGCTTCGAATAGCACAAATGTATTATCTCACAGTTCGATGGGTCACAAGTTTGGGTTGGTTTCTCCTCTATAGGTATCATGAAGATGAAATCAGGGTGTTTTCTTGATGGGTCTTATGGAGAAGCTGGCTGTCATTTGGGAGCCCGCCTTAGCACCTAGAGGTCTCTCTCAGGCCCTTGCATGTGGGCCCCCCTATCTCAGAGCCAGAAACAGTGTGTCAAATCCTGCTCACACTTGAAATCTCTGACTTTTACTTCTGTGTTCCCTCCTCCACCATCTACAGTTTGTTTATTTATTTAATTTATATTATGTTATTTTAGTTACCATACAGTACCTCATTAGTTTTTGATGTAGTGTTCCATGATTCATTGTTTGCATACAACACCCAGTGTTCCATGTAATACGTGCCCTCCTTAATACCCATCACTGGATTCACCCATCCCCCACCCCCCTGAAACCCTCAGTTTGTTTCCTGGAGTCCATAGTCTCTTATCGTTCATCTCCCACTCCAATTCCCCCACCCCTCTTCATTTTTCCCTTCCTTCTCCTAATGTCCTCCATGCTATTCCTTATGTTCCACAAATAAGTGAAACCATATGATAATTGACTTTCTCTGCTTGACTTATTTCACTCAGCATAATCTCCTCTAGTCCTGGCCTTGTTGATGCAAAAGTTGGGTATTCATCCTCTCTGATGACTGAGTAATATTACATTGTATATATGGATCACATCTTCTTTATCCATTCATCTATTGAAGGTTATCTTGGCACTTTCCACAGTTTAGCTATTGTGGACATTGTTGCTATTACCATTGAGGTGCGTATGGCCCTTCTTTTCACTACATAGGTATCTTTGGGGGTAAATACCCAGTAGTGCAATTGCTGGGTCATAGGGTAGCTCTGTTTTTAATTTTCTGAGGAACCTCCACCCTGTTTTCCAAAGTGGTTGGACCAACTGGCATTCCCACCAACAGTGTAAGAGGGTTCCCCTTTCTCCACATCCTCTCCAACACTTGTTGTTTCTTGCCTTGTTAATCTTTGTCATTCTAACTGGTGTAAGGCAGTATCTCAATGTGGTTTTGATTTGAATTTCCCTGATATCTAATGATGATGAATATTTTTTCATGTGTCTGTTAGCCATTAGAATGTCTTCTTTTGAGAAGGGCCTGTTCATGTCTTCTGTCCATTTTTTTGACTTGATTATTTGGTTTTTGGTGTTAAGTTTGAGAAGTTCTTTATTTGTTCTGTTTTGTTAAGAGATCATGTGATTAGACTGAGCCCATCTGTAATCCTGGATAATCATCCCATTTAAGTTCTGTTACCTTAATCACATCTGTAAATTCCCTTTTGCCAATATAACATCTTCACAGCTTCAAAGAATATCTTTAGGGACCCATTATCCAGTTTGTCACACCTATATCTATATTAGAGCTTTAAATCTCTCTAAGAGAGATTTATGGAAATGACATTAAACAATAATGGTGATAGCAGGTCTTGATTTGTTCCTGGTTTATGAGAATAGCTTTAGCATTTCATCATTCAGCGTGATTCCGACTTTCAACCTGGGGTGTGTGTGTTTGTGTGTGTCTGACTTCCTGACTCTCCTGTTTGTTTGTATGTATATATATATATACATATATATACACACACACATATATATGTATGAAAGTATCAATTTATCTTTATTTTTAAACATCAACAATGGATGTTCAATATTGTCCAATGTCTATTGGTATCTGCTATAATGCTTATGAGTTTTTCTCCTTTAACCTATTAATATGGTGCATGAATAGTATTATTGGAATGAATAGTTGTTTTTTTTTCTTTTTTTACCGAATGGTCGTTACATTCTGGTGTTGTTTTAACCCACTGAATCACCCAGGAGCCCCCTGGTGTTGTTTTAATATGTGCTCATAACCATATTAGTTTTTTTGCATATGCTTTTAAAATATAATTTTCTATTTTGTCTTCTTTGTTTTCACATCAGGGTTATTGTGATCTCATAATAAGGAATGGAGTGATTCCCTTCTGTTTATGCTCTGGAACTATTTAAATATTATACCAATCATTTCTTTTTTACAAGTTTAAAAGAACTCATCTGAAAACTACTTGGGCCTAACACATTTAGAAACAAAATCTCTTTAATAACTTTCTTACTTTTTTCCTCTTTTTGGATCAGTGTTTCATTAAAAAAAAAAATAGTGCTGCACCACAGTTTATTTCTCACTTCAGAAACCTATGCACATAGTTTGAAAGACCAAATATACAAATATTTAAGGCTTTGAATGTGACCAATGTACTTGTTTTTTGCATGTATGCTCTCTGGATTGGATTGACAATAACACTACTCACAGAGGGACAAATATATTTAAACTGTTTTAATAACATTCATAGTAGGGAAACTCTCAGAGGATGTTCAAAGGAATGGCAATGAAAAGTTAAAGAAATGTCATCAAGTTCTCAATATTCATTTATAACTTTTTCTCAAAATGAAGCTATATTTTCAAAAACAATGTTCAATTTTCATCAGTATTCAGTTCCAACAGCTTATCCTTAAAGGTTATAAATTTGCAATGTCTTCTGATAAAAGAAGTGAATTGAAAGCTAGTAAATTTCCTAGAAAGGATCTTTTAAAAAAAAATTATTTATTCACTTGACGGGCAGAAATCACAAGTAATCACAAGTGGGCAGAGAGAGGAGGAAGCAGGTTCCCTGCTGAGCAGAGAGCCCTATGTGAGGCTCAATCCCAGGACCCTGAGATCATGACCTGAACCCAAGGCAGAGACTTTAACCCACTGTGCCACCCAGGAGCCTTAGAATGGATCTTTTGAAAGAAAGTAAAATTCAAAGTATCCTATCAATTCTGGAAAGTTTTCAGTGCTTGCTTTTTGCAAGGCTGTAATATTGAGATCATCACTTACTTCATGGTTAATTATAGTTAAATGATGAAAGAGTTCACAATGGTCTATAGAAACCATTTGCCCAAGCTTTTTACTTTCATTTTTGCCCATTTACTTTAACTGTCTTTGCAGAATATGTTGCATCTTTTTCCTGCATAGAAGTATTACATTTATTAAAAAGCTGAAGATATTAAGGAAAAGTAAGTCTGAATGTCCATTTTGCATCATTAAAATGTGGGAATGAAAAGCACAAAGATTTTTTTCCATAGCTCAAGTATCCCAACAGAATTTTTCCCCTTGAGAATCCACCCTTGTATGTCACCTTGTAATCACACTTGTTTATGGCCAACTCATATGGTAAATAAAATGAAAAGGATATTCTCAAAGTTAGTGCATTAGCCATTATGTAATTCACAATTTTTACAGCATCAGTAAGCACACTGTTTAGGTCAGTTGATATTGTCAGGCAAGGAGGTTGATTTACAAACCAACACAGTTTTTTAATCTGGGAAACAACTTCAGAATGTTTTCCTTTGCATCATCAGATCATATTGCTACAGAAAACTTCATTCCAAATGACATTTGTTGACAAAAAATAGATTTGAGTAAAAATTAAAATGATTACAAAAAGTAACAAGTTATAAACAAAATAAATGCTAACATTTTCTCTTTGTAACATCTGGTTTGTGGTTGACACCTTAAAATATCACAAGCTGAAGTGAGCATTACTTTTTTGTATTTTTAGCACACTTCCTTTTTCTGTTACTCATTATAATCAATCAATCGTGTTCCAAATGGATTCCTTGGTTTGACTAGTGCCTCATCATATCTTCTGGAAAAAAAAATGTGTCTTCTTTCCCATATTTATACTTCTCATTTCTTTTTCCTTTGTAATTGTATTTTGTAGTACATCCAGAATTATATTAAACTAGTTTTTCTGTTTCAGCACTACTGGCAGTTGGGTTGCATAGTTTTATTGTGGGGAAGGAATGGACTCTCACGTTCATAGCAGAATATTTTGCAGCATCCCCAACCTCAAACCCGTAGATGCCCATAGAGACATGACACGGCTCGAAAGGTGAGTTAGGAGGATGTTAGTAAGAGAGCAAAGAGAAGAGCAGTAGCAATTAGGAACCTGGATACCGAAGGCTGAGTTTGAACAGTGGAGGAGTGTAATCAATTATTTAGGTCCTCTCAGATGCCTTCTAGTTTGTAATTTGTGAATATTTATTTGCTTAGAAGCCATTTATGCAGTATAATTTCATCTATGAAAGATATGGAGATAAAAGGTGCCTAGGAAAAATATTCAAAGTTATCAGCATTGCTGAGTGGAGGATTCACTGGAATTTTTTTCAACTTTAAAAATGTATATTTTTGTGGGATGCCTCAGTGGCATAGTCCTTTAAGCTTCTGACTCTTGGTTTTGGTCGAGGTTGTGATCTCAGAGTCATGAGATTGAGCCCCATATCAGGCTCCATGCTGAGCTTTAGATCTGCTTGAGATTCTTTCTCCCTCTCCTGCTTGTGCTCTCTCTCTCTCTCAAATAAATAAATCTTTAAAAAATAAAATTAAAAAAAGTTTTATGACCTTCTGGATTCATTTGTTCAAAAATTGAGAATATGTATTTTTATAATAAAATAACTGCATTTAAAATATTAATTTAGCAAACTTGGTAGTTGCTGACTAATCATAATTAGGTTAAAAGATAATTAAAAAGTCTTATAAAATAGTAAAGCTATTTGTTTATGAATTGTAGAAGTGTCTTGTTCATATTTTTCAATTTTCTTGCAGTAAGTATGTGTTATTCTTTTGTTGGAAGCAATTTTTATTTTTTTTAAGGGAAATATTTTGGAGACAGATTTTAACCAAAAGCTCTGAGGCATGATTATAGGAATAAGTTGCTAGTGAACATCTCAGGAAGTATTGCTAAGTTAAAAAAAACCCTGAAAATGTCCGAACTTGCTTTGTAATCCACTTTATCTCCTAGGAAATAAAGACAGCAAATGGGTAATTTTCTATTATGAAAGCAGGAAGAGCTACCTCATTTTCAGAACTCTGTGCAAAATGAAAACGTAGGTTTTTTGTTCAAAACTTATTAAGAATTTCAAGATGGTGACAGCAGAGTACTAGAAAAACATGGAATCTTTCTGAGTGCAGGACTCTGTGTCTTAGGACTCTAAAGCAGGGCCTGCCGATAGGAGTAATTTTTTCACCTTCTAAAGGAGAAATGGCAAAGCCTGGGAGAAAACGCTCATTTCACAATTTATGGTAGCCTGTGAAAGGGATGTCCTCTGTTTTAGAAAGATGGGCATAAAAAAATCAGAGAAAAAGTAGGCATGACTTCATGACATGAATCTATGAAACCATGGAACCTCAATTTCAGAGGTCTGGAAAGTTCTTGTCAATTTAATTCTGATGTCATAATTGCAAGTGAGAAAATGAGGGGCAGGTACATGAAAAAGAAAACATGCTGATTCTTCAGGCGTCCACAGATGCGGGATTTCAAACACTTGTGGACAAAGATAAAAACAGGGGCTGTCGAGGATTCTACAGTATTACAGGAAAAAACTCAGGGAGGCCAAAAGTCAGAAGGATCTGAGTCTTGGGAGGGAGAGTTTACATACACACGAAGAATGGGTCCGTATACCTTACGTTACAAGCAAAATAAAAGGCCAGCAGTTGAAGTTAATGAACTATAGGTTGATTGTGAAAACTTCTGGATAATAAAATAACAAGGATACTTTGGGAACTGATTAGCTAAACTATGAGAGTCCTGAGTAGCAGCTGGGAGTTAACCTGAGGAAAATTTTTTGAAAAAAAATTTTTTGAAAAAAAAATATTTTTAAGATTGTTCCCTGTTCTCAGTGTATCAGTGACTTACCTTGAGAGACTAATGAATTGGGTAAAACTTGCTTGAAGCTGAGAGATGGCTAATATTTTTGTGATAGAAAAATTATCTTAAATAATCCTGATAAGTAGAATCATAGGTCAAATTTACTAAGATGAAGAAAAGTAAGTATAAAGTACTGAACTTCTATCAAAACATGAGCTGCAGAGATACACTATGAGAGAGACATGATTTACCAATAAAAGACTTCAGGGTTTAGAATTGATGTGACTAGGTTAATCATAGAGGCATACTATTTTAGTAACAAATGAGTTAGCAGTGCTCTGGTTAGGTCACACCTGGAGTATTGGGTACAATTTAGAGGGCCATGAGTTAAGATGGGAACGTTTGTCATTGTCGCATATAACCATAAAGAAGAGGTTGAAAGTGTGAACATAACTAAATCACAGTGAGTATGTGAAAGCAAGAGGAACTCTCACATCTTACCAGGGGCTGATGGTGTAAACAGTGTGATCTCTTTAGAGGATGTTTAGACTGTATGTAGTAAAACTAAGGACACGCACAGCCTACCCCACAGCATTGCAGCTCCTCTGTATACACTGTAGAAAAGCAAGTACTGTTCTGAACCAGGATATGTGATCTGGAAGGTTCACAGCATCACTGTGCATAATACTACCCTACTTTGGAAGTTTCCAGTGTGCCTCAACGTTAGCATGACTTTAAGAAATGTGCCCTACCCATTCATTGGCACACAATATGAAAAAAACAAATTACAGCTACACACAACAATAGCATGAATTTTGTAAATAGCATGTTGAACAAAGGAATCAGAGCACAAATGGATCTGTACACTGTATAAATCCATTATACAAAGCACTCAAAAAAAAAAAAAACAAAAACAAACCAACAACCAGACAAAAGTCAGCTATAATGTTTGGGGGGGTAGAATATATATATTTGTGTGTTTTAAAAGCTACCAAAAAATAAATAAATAAAAACAATGAAAGTCATTACCTTAAAGCTGGGAAACTGTTTTTCCCTGGGGAATAAAGGAAATGAATGTATTGGAGGCTTCGTAGGTATGGGCAAAATCCTACTTCTTGCCCTGAACAGTGGTTAGACAGATATGTAGGATTACACATTAGGCTAGTCACTAATTATACTGTATATTATATAATATTCACAAATTTAAAAAGATGAGGGCTTCAAAATCATATGAAGATGTTTTTAAAAATCTCATGGTACAGGGGCGACTGGGTGGTTCAGTCGTTAAGGAGCCAGCTCTTGGCTTTGGCTGAGGTCATGGTCTCAGGATTCTGGGATGGAGCTCCATGTCAGGCTCTGAGATCAGCAGGAAGTCCGTCTGTTTGTGGGTTCTTTCGCTCCCTCCCTGCTTGCTCTCTCTCTCTCTCTCTAAAATAAATAAATACTTTTTTTTTAAAGATTTTATTTATTTATTTGACAAAGACCACAAGTAGGCAGAGAGGCCAGCAGAGAGAGAGAGAGTGGGGAAGCAGGCTCCCTGCTGAGCAGAGAGCCTGACGTGGGGCTCCGATCCCAGGACCCTGGGATCATGACCTGAGCCGAATGCAGTGGCTTAACCCACTGAGCTACCCAGGTGTCCCAATAAATATGTTTTTTAAGAAAATATCCCATGTTATAAAAATTAGGAAGGGATGGGGTGCCTGGTGGCTCAGTGGGTTAAGCCTCTGCCTTCAGCTCAGGTCATGATCCCAGAGTCCTGGGATCAAGCCCCGCATTGGGCTCTCTGCTCAGCAGGAAGCCTGCTTCCTCCTCTCTCTCTCTCTCTCTCTCTCTCTGCCTGCCTCTCTGCCTACTTGTGATCTCTCCCTCTGTTAAATAAATAAAATCTTAAAAAAAAATTAGGAAGGGAAAGACTCATAGGAAGGGTGATAATTATCTTCAGATATTTTAAAGGTTTTATGCTATACTGGAAATTTTGGTTTTATTTGCTTCTTTTTACTTCTGTTCTGGGTTCTAAGACCCCTTTTCCTAGAAATCAACCCTCTCCATTTCCTCTCCTCACTTCATTTAAATGATCGATGGTACCCATTTTAATGCAGAAGGATACTTGATTTAGATCACAGGAGTCCATTCTCTAGAAAGATATATTTACAATCCAATAAGGCAACTAGAACTTACTGATTGAAGAAGTTCCTGGGTAAACTGATTCTACAGAAGCTAGGTACTATTTTAGTCACTTTCTCCTAAAAACACACTGCCGTGTGCCTGGAAGTGTTTAAGGATGGCCTGAATGATTCAAGAAGAGGTGCAAATAACAGAGAGAATTTAAGAACAGACTAAACATTTCAATTGTTTAAAAACCTGCAAAGTTTCTTAAAAATATGAATGCATAACTTCTTCTCCTCCTACCCTCTCTCTTACCAAGTTGAAATGCCTCTATTTAAACATTTCATTCTTCTTCTCTTCAAACCTCTAACAAACACAGCTAATACAAAATTCATTTTACTCATATTTAGATTTAAGAATGGTTACAATCATTATGTTGTCTTTCATTCCCTTTAACCTCTCCATATTTCACACCTGGGCTTTAACTGAGTGAGCATGTTAATCATTTTATGTCTTCCACCTTCAAACTTCCAACACCTATCTTTTTTTTTTTTTTTTTTTTTTTTTTGCTATTGTGCCTTTTGTTTCTTTAATAATGAAAAAAATGTGTAAATAAACAACACATGCTGACTTTAAATGCCAGGTTTATATTTTCTAAGATGAGGAACCAACATTGTAGAACTAACAGTTCTACAGCACTAATTATTATTGACATTTGTATCAGCAGTTGGGCACAGAAATTCCTCAAGTCAAAACTCTCATTAATCCATTGAAAAAAAAAAGTGTCTCCAAATTTAGTTTTTTTCCCATAATGATAAAAATTATCCCTATGTTGAATAGCATTATTCAAAAAGAAACAGAAATAATGAGAGATGGGAAAAATATGCATTATGTATCATCCATTATTTGAAATAAATAGTTCAACTGTAGGATGGAAATGCATTGGTCTTTTATAGCATAGGACTTTTTGGTGAGAGAGGTACTTTCTCCCTAATTTAATTTTTATTTACCTGTTATCTGAACATAGCCACTAGAGTATTTCAGTTTGGGGTAATGAGTTTCATTCTTCTTTTTTTCTCCAGCCTTTATTATCAATAGAAAAAAAATACTCTCAAAATAAAACTGGTACCCATAATAACTGCATTTTTCTATTTTTCGCAAATGACTTAAATAATTGCACAGACTGTTAAAAAATTCCTCCATTTAAAATATTTAAAAATATTCTAGGACCTCTGGGTGTCTCAGCTGGTTAAGCATCTGCCTTCGGCTCAGGTCATGATCCTGGAATCCTGAGACTGAGCCTCATGTCAGCCTCCCTGCTCAAGGAAGAAGGAGTTTGCTTCTCCCTCTCCCTCTGCCTGCCCCCAACTCATGCTCTCTCACTCTCTCTCCCAAATAAATTAATAAAGTCTTTAAAAAAAATAAAATATTACAGAGTGCTCTGGAATTACTATTTAATATTTGAATTAGGGAATGCTAAAGTAGAGAAAGAAGAAGAGAAATATTTGTGTAATTTTGGCATTGAAAGTCCATGCAGTTCAGTGTATTGGGGCGTTTGTGGTAGGCAGGCTCTAAAATGTCTCCTAATAATCCCTACCTTATAACATTCATGTGTTATCCACTCTTCTTGAATATGGGGAGGATGTATCAACTCACTTCTAATGAACAGAATATGGCAAAGTGATGTGATATCATTTCTAAGACAAGATTAGAGAGAGGCTATGGGCTTCCATCTTGAGCATGTTCTCTTTTGATCTCTCTTGGATTTTTCATATGATAAAACCCAGCCGCCATCTTGTGAGACATCCCTGTGGAGAGGCCCTCAAAGCATGGGGCTGAGCCTGCCAACAGCACATAGGTAAGCTTAGTAGTAGACCACATCTTATTCAAGCCTTTGGATGAGAGCATAGTCTTAGCTGAAGGTTTGATGTAACCTTATGAAGGCACATTGCTAACCCATGCCTAGATTTCTGATCCATAAAAACTGAGATGATAAATGTTATAAATTGCTTACTTTGAGGGTGCCTGGGTGGCTCAGTGGGTTAAGAATCTGCCTTTGGCTCAGGTCATGATCACAAGGTCCTGGGATCGAGCCCTGCATTGGGCACTCTGCTCAACAGGGAGCCTGCTTCCCCCTCTCCCTCTGCCTACTTGTGATCTCTCTCTCTCTCTCTGTGTCAAATAAATAAAGTCTTTTTAAAAAATTTCTTACTTTGGCAGCAATTTGTGATGCAGCAACAGGTAGCTAATACAGTTTTACCAACAGTGAGACTTGGGAAAAGGGTATATTTGATAATATTCTATGCATAATTTTACCTGGAAAATTAGGGCAGACTGGTTGAGGTCAGCAGAAGCAACAGCGTTTGGGAACTTGTTGAAAATGTATATTATTGGGCCCCATCCCAGAACTACTGAATTTGGAAGTGGGCCTGGCAATCTGGTTTCACAAGCCTCCCAGGAGATTCAAATGCACAGTTGCTGTCCTATGTGGTAACATGTCATGAAGCTGGGGAGCCTGAAAAAAAAAGGGGGGGAACTGCTATGATTTAATGTATTATACAAAGGCCTCCAGTGAACTACAGTTCAAAATAAGGAAAAAAGAAATTATTAATTGAAATGTGTTTCTGTATCCTTTAAAAAATTTCTATTACACTACTCATACACCGTGTGAAAGTGATTTTTTTAAGCGAAAAACACAATATAAAAGACTATATTTGTTATGGTAATACTCAGTGTCTTATAAAAAAATAATCTCTTGTGTGTGTGTGTGTGTGTGTGTGTTGAAGCACTAAATTCCTCCTATGTCAGTGATAGTGTAGGATTAGTTTCTTTGTTTCCTTTCATTTTTGTGCTGGGGCTTTTTCTCCCACACCATTCCGACCCCAGCAAAGGATCAAGGACTCTGCCTGGCATCTCAGGCTGTTGGCAAAGCTGCTGCTCTCACGGGACAAGTTTCTAGCAGCAGAAGCAGGGGTCCTTCAGCTGAATGTACCATAGGAGACATGCAGGCAGCCTAATCAGAAAGTGGACATGACCCCTTCGTATGAGAGCTGTAAGTCCCCAGCTTTCATGTGGCTGCATCAAGTAGGACCCTCTCTCTGAGACCCATGACCTCCTCTGTGTTGGTGGTACCCATCCCCTAGACAAAGGCCCTCATGCAGCCTCCCAGAGATGCGATGCAATTCTCTTCTCTTTCTGATCATTTCCATGGCAAAAATTCTCCTGCAAGACTTCCCTTTTGATTCTCAGAAGGCCAATATGGAAATTAAAATGATTACTGAACGTAATTTTGTTTTTCTCTTTGCATTTATGATACAGCATTTTATTTCCCTTCAAAGCCACAGGGAGGAAGAGTATCTCAGACTGACAGGGAAAAGACTGGAACGGGTAAGAAATAAGAATCATTTCCAAGATGACTGTCTTAAGAAATGTTCCCACCACACTCAGAAAACAACAACAACAAATAGGAAGTTAATCTGCAACTCATGTTGATCTTCCTTGTGTCTCATTTGTCAAGACTTAGTTTTGAATCACAGTGGCTTCATTTCAAGTAGGTCTTCTGGTGGGAACTATTCATGCTCCCTTCTGTTGTTAAAGGTTTTCTTTCTTAGATTGTTTCCCTCTAGCATATACGTGTCTGTTCTTGTAAACCAACCCAAATTCCTTTGGGGAGCAGACATAGTATAAATAATGAGTGCAGTAACAAAAATCTGGTCTCAGGGCATTACGTCCTGAGGAAAACTTGGCAAAGTTGCAAATAAACCTGGGTTCAAAAATGCCATTTTCTTTTTTTCAAGACTTTTTTTTTTTTTTTTTTTTTTTTTTTTTTTTGGTGTGAGAGAGAGGCAGAAGGCAAGGATACTCAAGGGAACACCCTGCTGAGCATGGAGCCTGATGCAGGGCTCGATCCCACCACCCTGAGATCATGACCTGGGCCAAAATTAAGAGGCAGGTGCTTAACAGACTGGGCCACATAGGTTCCCCAGAAGGTCATTTCTTTAAATATAAATGACTTTATTTATTTAATAGAAGTGGTAACCTTTGAAATAAGATGTCAAGGGATCAACCCAGCCCAACTATATTTCAGTTGTATGACTTAACTTTCTGGAAGCTCAGGGTTCAGTTTCCTCATCAGTAAAATGGGAAGAGTACTAATTATCTCTCTGATGAAGTAGTTGTGAATTTAGATATTTTATATGTAAAATGCTTGCCATAGTGTCTGCAGCTTAACAGATATTCAGTTTAACAGATGATGTCAGCCACTGGTAGTATTGTTATTAATCTTATTGTTTTTGGTTACTGGCAACTCTGCTCTAAAAAATGATTGGGAAGAACATCAAAAATATATGTAAACCATAAAATATCATGAATAGAAGGAAGCGAAAAAGATTAAGAACATGTATGATATTCTAGACGGATCCATCCTTTGTTATTTTTTTCTGTATCTTCTTTGATACAAAATTGTTTCAAAGACAGATTGAATAATCTATCTTTGTCATTGGAATCAATTCTCAAATCATTTTAAAGCTCTTGAGTTATTAGGGGGCTTACTTTTTGCTTCCTCATTTCCACTAGCAATCTAAATCAAGATTTTTCCTAATATCTGGAAATAAATAAGCATTATTACACACACTCTCAAATGCATAAAAGTGCGCACACACACACACACGGTATAAATATTACCATGTACATGGCACATGAAGTCACAAGGTGCAGAATTAGAGTCTTTCACTCTTCAAGGGAGAAGATTCTTATACTAACCTGCACATTGATTTATGTAAATGACCATAAAATATCATATAAATGAAATTACTAGAGAGATTTTAAGAAATCCAGAATCCTGGGGTGCCTGGGTAGCTCAGTGAGTTAAGCCTCTGCCTTTGGCTCAGGTCATGATCTCAGAGTCTTGGGATCTGGGATTGAGCTCCACATTGGGCTCTCTGCTCAGCAGGGAGCCTGCTTCCCCCCTCTCTCTCTGCTTGCTGCTCTGTCTACTTTTGATCTCTCTCTCTGTGTCAAATAAATAAACAAAATCTTTAAAAAGAAAGAAAGATTGGGGGTAGGAAAAGAGTAAATGAAACAAGATGGGATTGGGAGGGAGACAAACCATAAGAGACTCTTAATCTCACAAAACAAACTGAGGGTTGCCGGTGGGAGGAAGGTAGGGAGAGGGTGATGGGGTTATGGACATTGGGGAAGGTATGTGCTATGAAGTGTGTAAACCTGGTGATTCACAGATCTGTACCCCTGGGGCTAATAATAAATTATATGTTAATAAAAAATAAAGAAGAAAGAGAGAAAGAAAGAAAGAAAGAAAGAAAGAAAGAAAGAAAGAAAGAAAGAAAGAAAGAAAGAAAAGAAAGAAATCTGAATTCCTGAACCCTATAGCTAAGCTGCTGTATCAGACTCTCCCCAACACGGGAACATTTTGTTACAAGGTTTGTTTTTTTTTTTTTTTTTTCACCATCTGGCTTCCCCTGTTAGGATGAATAATAATGTTGACGCTAATAAAAAGGCGTGCTGATGGTTACAACAGGAGACTTTCAATAATTCAATTACAGGGAAGCAGCAAGAAGAAGCCCATTAGAACTTGGTGTCAGAGAAGTGATTGTGGTCAACAAGGAAATTGAGAAGAGCTGCTAAAGACGAGAATGGGAGTGGGATTGCTGATTCCTACATTAGGACAGGGCAAATAAAGCTTCCAGTAGAGATCTTTTTCTCCAGGAAAACACTGCCATTCACACAGAATTTCAGGGGATAAAAACCGGACATCATGTTGAATGCAACCCCTTTGTATGTAAAGTTGATGAGGAGAGATATTTAGCTGATTTTGTCATTCTGAGTAACTGTTGTGTGCTTCTGGTGAATTCTTCCCCTAAAATTGGCTTCCTATATATTCACCTAAACTTCACCCACACTCTGTTCTCCAAAAGCAAATTTACAGTTGATTGGAAATAGAATTGAACGCCTGTCTTTCTCTCAAAAAGTTCTCCAGGTCTAAATTAAAAATAAAGGAATGGGGAAGAAATTGATTTCATAAGCACGGAATCAACATACACTTCCGCCTGCCAACGAGAACGCACTCCATCCTCGGTAGCTTCACAAATTGCTGCTTTAAAGAAGTGATAGAATTCTGCAGGATCTTTCTCTTCTGTAATAGTATTTCTCATCATCTTTAAAAAAATGTAATGACTGTGGGCATTAAAAGGGGCTTCTTAGACTAACAATCATATCATTTTATTCCATTTTAATCTGAAATTATGGCCTCTCCTTTAGTCATCCCTAAGCAATTAACGTCTACAAGTTTAAAACCATTTCTGCAATTTGCCTTTGTACTTTTTCTTGGAAATTGATTCTGTATTTCTGTTGCTGTGAGGAAACGATTGAGGCTGAAGTCCCCATATGGTCATATTCAGTATCTCTGCCTGTGGCACCTTTCGCTTCTAGTGTGTTGATTCTATTACTTTATAAAGTTTATTTTCATGTCTTTTCTTTAGATAAAAGTACTCAGCTGGTCTCAACCTTTTTTTCCATAACTCAAGAGGAAGTAATTTTAAATATAAAAGAGCAAACTGGTGATAGTATTGGAAATTTCACAGAGTTCCGTCCTTTCGCCACTGCTCTTACTAATTTTATCAATAGGTGATGTTGAAAGCTTGCTAATGGAAAATCACTTGCTAAATATTTTAAGTGCATTGTTTCACTTATTCCTTCCTGAAACCCTTCCATGGAGGTGGTAATATTGGCCCCATGTTTACAGATGTGGACAGTGAGGTACAGATCTGTGAAATCACCTGCTCAAAGACACATAGGTAATAGCTATAGAGCGGGAACTTGAACCCAACTCTGATGACTCTACACCTGACCTTATTTAACAACACTTGATACTACTTTGTACTATTTACCATCATTGTGCAATATTTTTAGTTTTGCAGATAATACCTGGAATTATGTCCCCCAAGCACATCAGGTCCTAATGCCCAGGATCTCTAAATGCCACCTGATTTGGAGAAAAGGTCTTTGCACACATAATTAGGTAAAAGATTTTGAGATCAGATCAGCCAAGGGACCTAAATGCAGTTCTGTGTATCTTTATAAGAGACAGGGAGCAGGGAAACAGAGACAAGAGAAGAAAGGACTGTGAGCACAGAGGCAGATACTGGAGTGATGTGGCCACAAGCCAAGGAATGCCAACAGCTTACCAAACTAATAAATATTCAAGGAAACCTGTGTTACTTCACTGATAATTACAGTCTTGTGTCTTGGTGTCTTGATGATATCTTTTCAATTGACTTATTCTCATAGCTCTGTTCATTATTTTGAAACAAAATGAAGGTATACACATTGAAAAGTAATAATAAAAGATAGATGTGCTAGAAAGCAGATCGGAGGAAGAATATTAAAACTTACGTGTCTCTGTTACTCATTCACAGCTACGTTTCTCTTGTTTTAACTCCTGTCTAAAATACATCAGATCAGCACATGTCTGCAGCTTATTCTCTTAGATGTACTTAGAGTTGCTGTCCCTTTCTTGACTGTGCCCTGGTGTTTTGGGATGGCCCCATGCTTGAGAAGCAGACTAACTTTACTGTTTCCTTAAAACCCCCTCCAACTATTTTTTTTTTAAAGATTTTATTTATTTATTTGTGAGAGAGAGAGAGTGAGAGCGAGCACAGGCAGACAGAGTGGAAGGCAGAGTCAGAGGGAGAAGCAGGCTCCCTGCGGAGCAAGGAGCCCAATATGGGACTCGATCCCAGGACGCTGGGATCATGACCTGAGCCGAAGGCAGCTGCTTAACCAACTGAGCCACCCAGGCGTCCCACCCCTTCCAACTATGATGATATCCCACAGGGTGTCATCCTCGAAGGCTCTAATAATGTCTTGCTGAGAAATGCATTCCCTATAGTTTAGCTTCCTGCTCTTCCAAATTCTTGCTCCTTCCTTCCCCTTTCCCAGGGAAGAACCTAGGATACAAGAAGCAGGGATTCCAGTATTCCTGGTCCTCTCTTTTTCCTCTTCCAGCTTCCCAACTTTATTTTTTTTAATAATTTTTTATTTTTTATAAACATATATTTTTATCCCCAGGGGTACAGGTCTGTGAATCACCAGGTTTACACACTTCACAGCACTCACCCAAGCACATACCCTCCCCAATGTCCATAATCCCACCCCCTTCTCCCAAACCCAAGTGGTGATGCAACATGGGGGCTTAAGTGGGTACGAGAAGAACCTGCTTCCCAACTTTTATGCTTCCTTATGTGAGAACAATTCTGCATCAGTTAATTACTTTAATCTCATTTTAGATCCAGATTACTTCATGCAATAACTTGTATTTATAAAAATCTTGAATGGCATCATGAACTCTCTTCTAAAAGAGACTAAAAATTTTTAAAATATTCAAATAGAAAATTTAATATGGGTTTAAAAACAGTAAAAATAGAGCTTCCCTATGACCCTGCAATTGCACTACTGATTATTTACCCCAAAGATACAGATGTAGTGAAAAGAAGGGTCAGCTGTACCCCAATGTTCATAGCAGCAATGGCCACAGTCACCAAACTGTGGAAAGAGCCAAAATGCCCTTCAACAGATGAATGGATAAAGAAGATATGATCCATATATACAATGGAATATTATACCTCCAACAGAAAGGATGAATACCCAACTTTTGTATCAACATGGACGGGACTGGAGGAAATTATGCTGAGTGAAATAAGTCAAGCAGAGTTAATTATCATTTGGTTTCACTTGCTTGTGGAGCAAAAGAAATAACACAGAGGACATTGGGAGATGGAGAGTAGAAGTGACTTGGGGGAAATCAGAGGAGAGGAGATGAACCATGAGAGAATGTGGACTGAGAAAAAAACTGAGGGTTTTGGAAAGGAGTGGGGGGTAGAAGAATGGGTGAGCCTGGTGGTGGGTATTAAGGAGGGCACGTATTGCATGGAGCACTGGGTGTGATGCATAAACAACGAATCTTGGAACACTGAAAAAATAAAATAAAGTTTAAAAAAATGTAAAAATTATTTTGTCACTAGTTGCATTACTTGTATATTTTTTCCCTGAACTTTGTCTTGTTCTTGCCCTTTTCCTATCTATTGTCAAATTTCTATTCTCAGTTTTTTTCCTCTGCATAGAAAAAGACAAAGTATCTTCTTAACATTCCAGCTCTTTCTAGTCCATTCATAAATATAAATGAACTGAGGTCATCAACTGTGATGAGTTGAATTGTGTCCTTCCATCAAAAGAAAAGACATATATTGGAATCCTAATCTCTGCTATATCAGAATGAAAACTTACTTAAGAATAGAATCTTTATAGAGGTAGTCAAGTTAAAATGAATCCATTAGAGGTAAGCTCTAATCCAATATGGCTAAGGTCATTATAAAGAGGGAAAATTTGGACACAGAGACACAAAGGGATAACAATGTAAAGTTATTTGAGAAGTCAGCCATATGACTTTAATGATGCATCTACAAAGCAAGAAATGTCAAAGATTGCCCGTGAGCACCAGAAGCTTGAAGAGGCAAGGAAGGATTCTCCCCTAGAGCCCTCAGAGGGAGCACAGCCCTGTCAAGAACCCTGATTTTGGATGTCTAAACTCCAGAACTGTGAACCAACAAATTTTTCTTGCTTTCAGCCCCCCAGTTCTTAATTCATAAGTAAATAAAGAAAAACAACCAACTAAAGATAGAAGTATAATTAATTTTATTTATTTCAGTTTTTAAGAATGGCAGACTATGTTGAATGTCACCATCCAAAGGGATCATCTGGAGGAGTGAAGTATGAGTCACGATAAGTAGAGAACTTCAGAAAAAATAATTGACCAAGTCATTTACTTCAGTCCACAATGGCTATTTCCCATGATGTCTTGCAATTAGTCACTCTATTTAAAAAGGTTTCACTGATCTCAGAATTTTGCCTTTTTGAGTTAATTACAGACATCCTTTGGACTCAGCTAATCTTCATCACCTTGGTGAGGCTTTCCTTATTTCTTATTCTTGAGAAAATTGATCTCTCCATCCTGTCTGACTCCATGGCTCCCTTACAAAGTTCTATTTATGTCAGCCCTCTCAGTATTTACCATTATTTCTTTTTGTTTCTTTCTTTTCTACTATTCCATTGGTTTCTAAAGTCAGCTTTATTGGCACAGAGTAGATATTCAGTACACATTTTTGGAATGACAGAATTAACAGAGTCAAGAAGATCTCAAGTGACTCACACAAGTTCACAGTATTAGCCTTTTATTGCTGTTATAACAAACTACTATCAATGGAAGGGCTTAAATCAACACAAATTTGTTGTTTCATAATAGTGGAGGGTAGAAGTCCAAAATCAGTCCCACTGGGCTCATGTCAAGGTGTTGGCAGGACTCATTCCTTCTGGAGGTTTGGGAGTTTGGAGGGAGATTTTATTTGCTTGCCTCGTTCAGCTTGTAGTGACTGCCTGCTTTTCCTTAGCTGGTTTCCCCTTCCTCCATCGCTAAAATCATCAGCATAGCATTTTTGAATTTCTTTCTGACTTCTGCTATCATATCTGCTTCCCTGACTCTGACCTTCCCACTTTCCTCTTATAAGGACCTTTGCGATTACACTGTACTTACTTGGATTATCCAAGACAATCTCCCCATCTCAAGATCCTTACCGTAACCATGTCCACAAAGTCTTTTGCTGTATAAGGTAATGTATTCACAGGTTCCAGAGATTATGACATGAACATCTTTGGGGGCCATTATCTACCACTATCGTGCAACTCCTTCTGGGAAATTGCTTTGGTTTCACCTGTACCTACAATAATACCCTGATGACAGCTACATAGGCACTTTAGCCCAAATTTATCCTCACAAATCTTCAGACTTCTATAGCCAGGTGTTTGCTGTCTATTTCATCTTAAATACCCCCAAAGATAGTACAAACTCTGTGTCTCCCAAATTGACCTATTAACTCTGCTTGTCACTTCCATCTCCTGTTCACCATTGGTTCATCAGTGGCTGCAGCAGTCACCAGGCTAGAAAACCTGGGATGTTACTTATTTACACCTTTTCTTTTAACCCCACTTTCATCGATGACTATGTTTTGCTGATTTCATTTCCTAACTGTTCCTTAAAACTCTCTCTCCATCAGTCCCTATTTTATGTTCCAATTTATTCTTCCATTCATTCAAACCTGGACAAGTCCTCATCCTGGTCACCTCCCCTTAAATCCATTCTTCTATGTGCAACAGAAGATTTATTTATTAAAATTTAATATAATATTTAATTAAATATATTTAATGTATTTGGACTTCTGATCTCTAGAAGTATACCTGGAGTGACCTGGAGTGGTGGGCTTAAACAAGGTCTGCTATAAGGGTTATGGAGAAATAGGACTGTTATAACTTTAACAACATGAAAATGGTAGAACTGAGCAAAGGTTTTACCTAGAGCAAGGAGAAGGGTCAAGGAAGAGGTGCAGATACAGACCTTGCCACATCTTTCTGGGGAATCAGAAATGATCTAAAGTTGATGAATCCATTAAAGAGAACTGCATTTATTTTTGAAGTCCCCACATAAGAAAATAAAGACATATGACATACACGTAACTAATAAACATTAAGCAGAAGGAGGAAAGAGGAGGTAATATCAATGAGCTAAATTTCTCATGTTTAATGGCAACAGGCCAATAGATATTATTTAGAATTGATAAAGAAATAGAAATATAATAAACATATAATCCTTTGTATAACGAGAAAGATGAGAAGAATCAAAATAGTCAACTTATCTGAGGAGTGACTGGGGGTGGGATGAGATACAGGGAGAAGATATACTTTGATCTACATCTTTCTGCTCTTTGAATGTTTTATTTCCAAGTATACCTATTACAATAATAGTGTGTGAAATGTCACCTCTTTTTATGTTATAAGTCAGAATATTTTGATGACAAGGAACAGAAGATAAGTCTAGATGGCTTATGCCATTTATCTCAGGGTAATCCTGAGAATATCCAGATGTCTGGAGTATGCTGAGTGTGCCAAGGCTCTGCTCCTTTTCTCTGTGGTGAATTGTACCTGCCCTGTTCTGTGTGTGGGCATCCTCAGATCCACAGCAGGCTTGCCTGTGATATCAGGAGGGAATGCTGTTGCTGTCTTGCTCAGATCACACTTGTCTCCAAGCTGTGAAAATTACATTTGGCCAAATAGAAAATAAATACTTGTTTGGGAGGTAATGCCCCTCCATTCCAGGGCAGGGTAAGAGAAAGGGGCAACCAGCAGCTAATGACTGACTGACAAGGAAGAACAAAAGGTCAACTCTTTGCCTCAAGGCAGAACTAACCTCAGGTGCAATTTTTGTTCCAGGTTTTCCTGTAGGACCAGACTGAAGCCATTTGACCACTGAGAACACATTCCTGCTTAGTTTTTCTTCTATGCCTTCTTCTTCTTCTCTCATTATCACTCTCCAGAGAGCATGCTCAATAAATACCTTTCATAAAGGTCCACGTCAAATTCTTTATCAATTCTTTAGGAAACTCATCCTAAGATAAAATGTCTGCAGTTCATTCATCCCAGAATCCCACCCCAACGTCCCCCAGCTTCTCCTCCTCCCTCATTTGTTTCACATACCCATGCCTAGACCAACCAATGGTGAGGGAAATACTACCTTCAATGATGCTTCTGAGATAAAACGATTTGGGGGAATCAATCATTCAAACCACTACTGATATGAGTGGATGTGATCAGGTCTTCAGGAGGATTTAATTTTCCCCATGGTTTACTTGGCCTGGGGCACTGGTAGGTGACTTTTTGTGTTAGTCCCACCACCCTGAATCTGAAATTGCAGGGAACTGTGATGAGGACACATTAACTTACTTAACTGAATAAGCCATTGATAATTTGAGAAACAGTATTTTTCCAGCTTGTCTAATTCTCAGGCAACTCCAACGCCCTAAGTCTCTAAAGTAATTTTTTAAAATTTTAATGAAAGAACACTACTTCTTTGGGAGATGACTCTACAAAAGAATAATGTCACATTTCATGATTTCCACTGTGCAATGACACATAGTTAAGTTGACAGAGAAAGCTTCGGTTCTTTGCAAAACACAAATATACTAGGAAATGCAGTGAGATTTTAACAACCAGTCTTGTCCTGAAACCATAAGGTCAAGACAAAACAAAAATCAAAGCAACTCAATCTGTTATAAACAAAACTTATGAGAAATGAATTTTTCTAGTCATCTAGGACATTATCAGGAACACTAAAACTTAGCAGCTGCTTCAATTTGTGGAAAAGTTAGAAAATTGGAGCAAATGGAGTGACAACATGGGGTAGTTTCTTCCCTAATATTCTTTCGCCTACCTCTTCCCATAGTCTAAGCTCTACCCTTGGGATGTAGCTCTAGTTTCTGGCTCTTTTCTCATTATAGAAAATCATACAGTGAAATGGAAAAGAAATGAGCTGACCTGAGGACTTAGTTTTTATTATGTGAAACAATAAAATATGTAGCCTTTCGTTGTTTGCTTTTGATTTTCCAGCTCTTAAAATGTTTGCTTTCCTCAGAAGAAAACACCAAAGATGAATGTAAGCATGTGAAAAGTAAAACAAAATTCTTACAAGGAGAGAGCAATTAAATCGAAGGACTGTTCAGTGTTCAATTATTTTAGAAAGTGGAAAAGAAACTCTGTATAAAATTTAGGGCCCTTGAAAGTGATGGCGATGAGTATAGATACTTTCCTAACACAGGTGGCCTTTACACAATGAGGCAAAAAGCATATTGTCTTGCAGGAGTCGAGAAATTTGAGACTCTTTGCTGCTTTACTCCTTGCTCACTTTGTGATCGTGGGCAAATTACTTGACTTGTCTAGTTGAACTTTCCTAATCTGAAATATTAGGAAATAGTAAATAATGATAATAATGTCAGTTATGACAATGGTGACATTTATTAAGCACACACAATATGACAAGCACCATGTGAAATATTTATATGTGTTTCATCCTATTCTTTTCTCAAAAACTCTGATATAGGTGTTTAAATTCCAATTTTATAGAATTGGCCCATCTGTTAGGAGTCTTTGGTATTACATTTCATAGGAAAACTAATCCCACTGATTTCTACAATAAGGATTGACTATTGCCCATAAGAAGAAGTCTCAAGCCCTGTTAATGCACTAACTCAAGGATATCTCCAGGGGTTCTTCCTTCTTCCATCCTTGCCATGTGGACTTTGATTGTTCTAGCTTGACCCTTTCTGTCCACAAAATGGTTAGTGCATTTCTAAAAATCACATCCTTCTACAGTGATGGGAACTAGCAAGAGTAGCTGGAAAGATTAGCAAGGAAAATATCCTCATAAATCTAGTCTGAACTCCTTTGTATTGTACTGGAATGGGTAGAAATGGGTAACATGTCCATCTCCAAACCAATCTCCAGCAAAGCCACACAATTACCAGGATCTCTTCAGACCAAGCCAGAAGCTCAGCTGCTCCTGAAGAACATAGCTTGAAAATAGATGAACAAAAATAGGAGTAGGGACATGGTTATGGGTAAATATTCTGATTCTTGAGGAAACAGGGTAAATAGCCAAGTGCTTTGCCCAGATTCAGAGCTACTGAAGGCAGAGCCAGGACTTGAATCCAGGTCTGTCTGACAACACACATAGTTTTTGAAATCTTTCCTTGTAAACTCTTGTATCTTGTTGGCAGTTATGAAATTCTACAGAAAGCCTAAATGATTTGCAATGTACGTCTTGGAAGGCTCTTCACACCAGAAATGCAGATGAAGTGAATTGTACTTGTCCCGTCTTCTTGGTTCTTGGCCTTCTCCCATCCCAACCCCCAGCTCAGCACTGGAAAGAATGGGCAGCATTACTTTCTATACTTCCCTTCTCCTCAGCCTTTTGGTGGTTGGGATACAGCAACCTTCAATGAGCATGATGTTACCACTCTAATTTGTGACGGGAAACCAGGAGATGTTTAAATCACCTTCACAGCATACTTTATGTGAATCAAAACACAGCTGAACAACTTTAGGAACCTGAGAAGTAGCCAGCCATGTGCACAAAAGTGAATGATGAGATTATTGAAAACAAGTCCTCCCCTGCTTCAGATAAAGACATTCATTCTTTCAACATGCTAAAGGAAATATCAAGTCATGAATGAGCATTGAAAAACAAAAACACACAAAAAAAGTATTTATAAGGAATTGTTTACAAGTTTGACAAGATCAAATGGATAGCTTCATCTTATAAACAGATCTGGCCTGGGACCCGAGAAGATGGTGCAAATATATTTGTTTCCCCAAAAGTGGAAGAAAATTTGTTATTCTGATTCTGTAGAATATAAATTGTCAACTACCTTGCCCATTTAACATTTCACATGAAGCAACTACTTCATCAAATGTCAGTGAAGTCTGAGTTGGATATCCCATAGACAATATAAAATATAATGTTTAGAGATTTTTATTTATGTTAAGAAAATCAAGGAACCAAACAGATTTTGACAATTGAATCATTTTATTATTCTATTACATTATTTCTTGTCTTTTTCCTCATTTTTCTTGGTCATTATTTTGTGGTCATTATTTCCATATTTACAGTCATTTTATTAAAAAAACAAGTGAGTTAGCATCTGAACTTAGAGCAAGTATAAGTGGGAAGTTCTTTGCATGTTCAATACACCTGTCACCTATATATTTGAGTTCACTCTTTGTGACTCTAGCTCAGACTCACTGATATGAAGGTGGTGTCTTAATTGAATAAATCCCTCTCCCCTTTTTCAAAAGTGCTGCATTTTTCTGGTCATTAGTAATTTTAGAGCATTGCTTTAAGTTATGCTTTTGAAAGTCCTTTCCCTTCGACTTACCATATCCCTCCAGGGAAATACCTTTGTGAAGCACCCTTCTCCTATAAGATATGCCTTTTTTTTAATCATAGATGATTAATCATATAAACATGGCTGGTGTCCTTAGTGGGATATGATGTTCAATTATCACATGATTTGCTCTGTTTTCACTTGTTCTTTCATAATTCTGACTTTTGCAACTGGAAATTAATTAATGTTCAGTTTCGTCACTTTTGTTAGTTACTTTTTTCTTAATTAACTTGCATACTAGCATATACGGTTGCAGTAAGATGGGAGACCAAGTGGATTTAGCCTCTTATGACTCTGACAGATGTCCTTGATTTGTTTCAAAATTCTTTCCCTTGTTTTATGTATTATAAAACACAGCCAGCTTCTTGGCCATCCCTTGTCTGTGCCGCTCTTCATCAAAATAAGGAGTAAAACACTTATCATTCTAAAATGTTTGTTTAAGGAGATTGTACTATTTTAAGTAGACTCTTTGTGGGAGGTCCAGGGTGGGGATACTGAAAAGATGAATAAATTTATCTTTGGTTCTATGCTGCTAGCACAGACATGCAAGCAGGACTATGCTGGTCTCAAATTCCACTCAGGGAAATATGATGGAATGCAAAACTTCTTCCCTGTTAGTTTAATAAAAATTCTATGGTAAAGAATAACTATAATACTTGGCAATCAGTGAGCACTTATTTTATTTACTTGTTTACCCATTCTATATCTGTTTATCTATTAACAATTCTGCATCTGCAAAGAATTTGAAATTGTTTAAAATAAGAATAAATATTCAGAGAAAAGGTAAAAATAAAACCAGAAAGACCAGACTCCATATAGGGGTAAGGAGTTTCAGGTTTAGTTAAATGTTGAAGAAATCCGATGCACACTGGGAAAAACTATTCTTCGATGGAGTCAACAAACCTAGACCCAAATAGTTACATTTTGGTCCATATTTTAATAGCAGATGATCCTGTTCTTCCATCTCACTGAGAAAATGGAAGCAATCAGAAGAGAATTTCCCTGTCCTTCCTCATGGTTGATTATATCTAAACCAATAATCTCTGTTTTCCTTCCTATTACCATGGGCATTCAGCCCCTGCTCTCCTCTGAGGGTGGTTACTTCACCTGTGCACAAGCTTCTACTTGCTCTGTTTGTCTAGTGAAGGGCTTTGCTCCTGCAATTGTCATCTGATCCTTACCATCCCCTGTATCTTCTATTATTTTCCCCTTACTGTTGGATAATCCTATCACCTACAAATACTCTACAGTAGCTCCTATTAAACATGAATGCACACACACACACACACACACACACACACACACATTGGCCCCATATTCCCCATAACTCTATCATCCAATTGCTTGCTGCTTGTATAGCAAAAGTATTGAGAGTGCCATCTAGAATCTTTATAGGGGTTTGAGAAGAGTAGTAAGCTAACACTTTCTTTCCTGCTCCAGGTGAGATTCAGTTAAGAGAAAAACAGAGGACTTAGAGAAATTGAGATTGCTGACCATAAGAACATGGGAGAACATAGCCTAGGTCTTGTGGCCCATAGGTTGGCTAATATTCTCTACCTAATTGGACAGGCTGACATTCCATCACTGGCACAACTGGCCAAATGCAGTACCTTCCCCCCATACACACACAGAGATAGGTCCCATTTACCTCAAGAGAGAAGAGCAAAACGTGTGCTCTGCACATAGAAAGATCCAGAGAGGGAGGGAAGAAACGCACTACATTTTCTCAGTTGTCTCTCCCTAATTCAGCATCATATCAGTTCCTTTTCCTTCCCTGGTGAAAAGTGATGAAGTGGAGAGGGGCCAGGAATGTGATTCTACTGGAGGTCTGCTCTCGCAGACATGAAGCAAGAAAAGAAGGACATCTCTCCCTACCGCTTGCACTTCCTTCCTGTCTCTTTTGAAGCTCAAAGACTCAGCTGCCCTACCCCTTTGCCTGTCTACTTCACACCCCTCCTGTAGGTTTCCCTCACCTACACCACTGCAACCATGCTGACTCTTAGTTCTGAGTTATTTTCCATATCCTCTTTTACCTCCTCCTCCCTGTCCCAGAGAAGAACTTTCTGGATCGACTTCCTGCCTCACAGGAATAAGGGGAACCAGGCTCGGGTTGCCTCGGGTTCTCTCCATGCTAAACGCTACCCATCTATTGCTTTACCGCAGTGGCCCCACATTGACAAGAGCTTCCATTGGACCTGGGTTTGACAAAAACCGGCACCTTGACAAAAGGAGCATCAGGGGACAAGCCTGGCGAAAGCCTGACTGGCTTAGATTCAAGATTGATGGGAGGAAGTGGACAAGTGACAACAGGCAGACTGAGGGACTGCGGAACATCCTACCCCCTTAGCAGCCCCAGCCATTAATGTTTATGTGGTCAGTATAATTAGCCATCTACGAAAACTTTTACAAACTTTCTTTTTACTATTAAATCGATATTTTAATCAAAGAAACTCCCTCTGAAGCTTAAGTGGTCACAAACATGAACTCCTCTAACAAAGCTGATTTTCACAGCTATGCTATATAGATTTTCTGACCCTCGTTTATCAGGTGAAGAGGAGGATCAATATACCAGTTCTGGCTTCACTAGTTTAAGAGGAGAAAACCTTATCTAACAGGAGGAAAACTCGGAAAGCTTCTCTTTCCCCATCTTCTTCTTGTTACTCTGCTGTACCTTGCAGGGAGCTGTGGGGGATAACATGACTGGAGTTGCTAATACAACTGAGCCACGTTTACCAGGTGGCATGGCCACTGTGAGGGAACATAGGGTGGCAGCTTGTGGCCTCTGGCTTCCGGCATCTGTGTGCTTAATGAACGTGAGTTGGCATGATCCCTAATATTACTCTCACTCCGGTTCTACGGTCTTGCATATGTGCAGTAAGATTGATAAATTAAGGTAAGGGCCTAGTCACCATGCTTCCTCTTTCCTTTTTTTAAACATCACTCAGATCCTGGGGAGATTGTATTACTCGAGGATTGGCAGCACATGGAGGGGTCCTGTGGGAAAAAAGAGGACTATTTGGGCCTTAAGCCCAAGTTGCACCTTCTAACTTTATGGGGGATCCTTATATTACTAGGAGTAAAAATGTCCAGCTAGGAGTAAAATGATGATTTGATTTCCCTTTTGTCCTTGTCCCACTGAGTGTATAATATAGAGGGATCCTCATGAAGAAAACAGGGCAGCAGACCACACCGCAGAAATCAGCTATTCTGGATCTTGTGAGCATCATAACATTTTGAAATCCCTTCACCTCTCAGCCCTTAAAAAGACATATCTAGCTCCGATTTCTGGGATCTTGTGTCCTATTTGAATATACCAAAACATGGCTCAGGTGGGTACCAAAAGAAGAAACAATTTTAGACTGTAAGCCTCTTGTATATCTTATATTTATAGAGTAGAGAACCCAGATAAAGCTTTCTTGCAGGGGCAAGAAAGACACACACGAACTGTGATTTAAAATGGCATGAAGTGATTGCAGTCCTTTCTTCTGATAAGTTATGCTTTGAGTCAAGAACTCCAAGTTGCAGCCTGAATCTAACCTGCTGCTTAAGCAACAAACTTTAATTTCAAAGTAGTAATTCTTTTATCCATGCATTGGAAATCAGCACAATTTAGTTGTTGAAAATAGTTGGCCCATTTTCGTAAAAATGGATGTTTGCTAAAGTTCTTGGGAAAACACTTATGCTCTGGAACAAATTGTGGTGGGAGGTTATATTTAGAAAAGCCTTCTGCAAAGGAAGCCAACCATGTGTTTGCTCTCTCATTCATCAGGTTTTGCTTGCCTCTTACATCCTGCTTTTTCTTAGCCTGTACCTAGCTTTTCATGGCCTCAAGTACCCAGAGCTATTGTCTTCACACTACAAATCCAGTCCTAGTAACAATGCTCTCTAAATATATTTTTTGTCGTCAGGCCACTTAACTGGGTTATTAAGCTTTGAAAGATGAAATGAAATTAGGCAAAGGACATTTTAGTAATCTGAGATCATCAAGTTATTGAGGACCAGACAAAGTTACGGTAAATATTAGTGTTGAAGAACTAAGTCACTGCCATGGGATTTAGAAGGCAAGGGATAGGAAAACACAACCTCTCTGTACAGGGATTGTGGGTGTTGCTGGTGTTTTATCTATTGCTGTAAAAGAACTTACCTAAAAACCTAGCATCTTAAAGCACCCATTTTATTTTGTGGTCAGGAATTCAAGAAGCACTGTGCTGGTGATTCTCACTTGTGGCCTCCTACGCTGTTGCATCAGACGTTGGTTGGAACCCCCTCACCCCACCGCAGAGCATCTGAAGATTCATCATCAGTGAATATCATAATGACTCTCACAGGGCTGTCAGCGGAGGTGGTCACCCAAGCACTTGCACATGGCCTCCCTGTGTGGACTGGGCTCCTCGCAGCATGGCTATGAGGTCCCAAGAGAAGTGTCAAATGAGAAACCTCTGCATAAGCTATGTTCTAAGATGCAAGGCAAGGGTGCTGTCTGATGTTCCAATCAAGCCCTGGACATCATACAGTGTCACTTTCCCTGCATTCTATCCATTACATAGCCACCTCGATTGCAAAGAGAGGGGCATGAGACCCAATCTGTGAAAGGAGGAATGTCAAAGAACTTATGGCCCTCTCAATTTACCGAAAGTTGGCTGACTAGCTATCTAAAAGCCAGCCTCTTAGAATGCTCAGAAGAATGTTTCTGAGGAAAGATAAAACAATAAATGGAGATATTTGTTTTAGAGACTTTTACCTATCTATTCATCACAGGTTAATTGAAGAGAGTGATTATTTCTCCCAGGCTCAGAGGAGAAACAATAATCCTTTTTCTCCCCCTATTACTCTGTTTACAGGTGTACACACTGTGAAATTCTTGTAAGGATTGAAGAGATGGTCTTACTAACAGTGGTTTTTCAGAAGAAAAATTTCCATCTGCTCTTTTAAACCAGGGATATTATTTTCTACGAGATGTATTGAGTGTAGTGTCATGTTATTTTTCTGAATTGTTCTAATACAAATATTCATATTTTTTAAAGTGCAGTTTTGAAAGAACTCACTTTCATCAAAAAGATTCTCCCAGTAGAAAATGTCATTCATAAAACTGATACAGTGATTGCTTAAATAAAGGACTCTATGGTTTTGTTTGATATGACCTGTGGCTAAAAAGAAAGAACCTTATCACTCGAACAATATGTCTAATTAGGACAGGCATACTTAAGCAATTGTTAGTGATTCTTTTTCTTTCATTGAATTTTCCAGGAAAACTTTTTAACTTAATCTTGATTTGTTTGGTTTAAACCCATGCAGCGGCATTTGCCCCCACTCAAAGAAAAAAAAAATATATTCACTTGAAGCTGGGCAGAAAAGTGTTGTATCTGATAGCTGTTTTCACCTTTAAGGTGAGGTTTAAGTAGAGTTCAGCAAATTAAAACCAGCAAAAAGGAGAAGGTCATTGAAAGCATTTATTATCATTACTCCTGGCCCAGCACTTCCCAAACATTAACTTGTGTAGGAATTAAATGGATAAATGAATCTGCGATTTCTAGATTGAGTAGGTCTTGAAAGGGGCTGGAGATTTTTGCATTTGCAAAAACTTCCAGGGAATGTCAATGCCCCTGGTTAACAGAACACATTTTGAGCAGCGAAGGAGAACACTAACGTAGCAATGGTTAGATGGGACAGGGTGGGACACTTTGAGAGAGAGAGCTGGCAGAGACAGCCCATCTGTGCTGCTGGGCTTCCAAGAGTAACACATTTTTATTTAAAACCCTTCTTAAAACTGGTGATTTTCTAGAACTTTGGTCAATCTTTATCAATGATAAAAAAAATGAAAATACATATGGAAACATTGTTATGTTTTGTTTTATTATGATTTTTAACAAAAAATTATGAGGAGTATAAGGCCTTCACTCATACTTATGGTTAAGTGCATGACAAAAAATATTCAACACATTAGGATAGCTGAGCAAGGACATCCATTTTTCCAGAGAATAAAAACAAAAGTGGTTCCGATAAATGGTTTTGACTGATACAGCAAAAAATTATTTAAAATGTTAATGTTAATTATAATGGGTTTTGCCAAATTTCTGGACCAATGATTTTATAGTTTTATAGATATAAATATTTTATATGTTTTTTTCTTTAAAGTATATATTTAAATTTTTTTTTAAGATTTTATTTATTTACCTGACAGACAGAGATCACAAGTAGGCAGAGAGGCAGGCAGAGAGGAAGGGAAGCAGGCTCCCCGCTGAGCAGAGAGCCCGATGCGGGGCTCGATTCCAGGACCCTGGGATCATGACCTGAGCCGAAGGCAGAGGCTTTAACCCACTGAGCCACCCAGGCGCCCCTAAAGTATATATTTTATAATACGAAATAAAGCATATTATATTGAGAAAAACAAACCAAACAAACAAAACTAAAAGTACCCTAAAATCCACCATTAATATTTTGGTATTTCTTTCTATATATTTTTTTAATTAATATCCAGTTTTTAAAAATTCAAATTTTTTTACTTATATTAGTTGAATTTTTACTTTATATCTCATTCACATTCCATATTAAATATTTTCCTATGACTTTTGGGGGGTATTTATAATGCTTCTTTATGCAGGTATTTCATAATTTGTTCAATAAACTTATTTTTTGAAGTTGCTTCTATTTTTCACTATCTTGTAACACCATAATAAACACTTGTAAATGCTCATTTTTGCACATGCTCTTCATTTTTTCCTAATTAAAAACTTTTGTTTATAGTTCAAATGATGAGCATGTTTCTAATGTCCTCTTGTACATTAATGTCCATATGGAATTGTCTTTCTGAAACACACAAAACTCGATTCCCTCCAGCTCACTCGCCTTACTCTCTGCCAATTTACCATTTGATAAACTGGCAATGTTACTGTTAAAAATCCATTCTCATGCACTGTTAATGGGAAAGTATATCAGGGTCATATTCCTGGAAAACAATTTTTAACTGAGTATAAAGAGCCTTGAGAGTGTCCTATCCTTTGACCTATTTCTGAAAATTTAACCTAGAGCAACAACTCAAAATGTGAACAACTGAACACAAGACTTCATCCATTTATATTTTCAATACCAAGATCTTGTAAACATACTAATTGTCTAAAAATGTAAAGAAAGTATGTAGATTATGGCATATGTATTCAAATTATTAGGCAAGGACTAGAAATACGTGTATGGAGAGTATAAAATGTGCAAACAGAAATCCTGGGTGGAAGGAAATATACCCAGATCATTAAGGAGTAGCAGCCTGTGTGGTAAAGTTCACATTGCACAACTCAAGGAATGGCTGCTCACATGCTCCCTACAAGCTAAGCGTCTCCCACTGCCCCCCACCCCCATCCCGAGCTGTGTAATAACACTGGTGAGATTATTGAAATTTTCATTCTCCTTGACTAGAAAGCACATGTTCCCTTCTGGCTGGCTAATGTGAAGGCTACCCCAAAGGGAATTTTCATGAGGAAGACACAAGAAAACTAATAGCCAAACGAGAGATGTGTCTTGAATGCCCAAAATTAAAGAGATGACCACATGTACTGGAGATGCTCTGTCAGCTTCTGGGAAATAAAATCTGTAATCAGAGTAACAGAGAGACACCGTGGGATGGCTTCCCTGTTTGTTAACACTAAAGATAATAAATACTGTAAAATAAAGGAACAAGTTTAATGGTCAGCGAGGGAAATCTTTTTTTTTTTTTTTAAGATTTTATTTATTTATTTGACAGAGAGAGATCACAGTAGACAGAGAGGCAGGCAGAGAGAGAGAGAGGGAAGCAGGCTCCCTGCTGAGCAGAGAGCCCGATGCGGGACTCGATCCCAGGACCCTGAGATCATGACCTGAGCCGAAGGCAGCGGCTTAACCCACTGAGCCACCCAGGCGCCCCTTAACCTCTATTTAAAATCAAATTTCCACCTGTTAGTGCAGAACCTAGTTTGATCAATTCAGGGTAAGTGGATTTTGCCTCAGTTGTGTCTGACATGAATTCAGTGAAATCAGGGCCTCCTTTGATCCCTCCTGCCCCTTTTCTCCCTGGAAGACCCCTAAGCTCCAGGCCTGCATTGTCCTACCATCCCTGGGGAGACATTTCTGGTGCCAGACCATTGGGATCCATCCCTGCCGGCTTCCTCCACTGGGTCTCAATGCACTTGCAGGCATGGCCGCTGTCCTCACCAATTTCCAGGCTGAGTAAAGATCTACCTTGTCAGGCAATGCTGAAAACAGTGCCTGTCATACAATAAACACCCCGTAAGTACTTGTTAAATAAATGAATTAGCATTATTTCCGCAAGGAAGTAGGTGATAAGATAGTTAAGATATAGGAAGGAAAGGGAAAGAGGCTCACTCCCTCAGACTTTAACTTCTAAAAGAATAATTAATCAAATATATTGGCTCACTATGTGCAGAGCACTGTGGGAAGCTTCAAATGCATAATCCAGATTGATTTCTAACTGAGCTGTGATCTGGGATCCCCAGGCTGTTCCATCCTGCCCACTTGAAATGGGCTGATTGACACGGAAAGCAGAAGATTTACTATGCTCTCAGAAATCTCCTTTTGCAAAGCATCCTTTAAAAAAAAAATTAACTTTCTACTCAGGTTTATGTTTGCATTAGTAAGTTCTCTATAGATGTTTCCTTTTGAAAGAATCCAGGGGCATGTCTATAACCTTTATAATTCCAGAGGCTGCCTGAAAATTTATCTATACAAAATACTTCAGAAGTCGCGTGAAAAGTACAAGTAATAAAGCTTGAAATCAGGCAGTTCCAGTTAATCTCTCAAAAAAAGCTAATACGTTGATTTAACTTTTTCCCATTGTTCTTAAAGAGGAACAGGAGAAAGCAAAGGCACTCGCTACCATGGCACCAGTGTTCCTTTATATAATACCACAGAGAAGAGATTTGGTTGGAATTTTCGAAAGGCTATGCTCTCTTACTTTGCTTCCAGAAGAAGAGCACTCATTACAATCATTATCTGTACATTTTTAGCATGACTAGCAAGTTAATCATTCCTCAAAATTTACCCCTGAAATTCTGAAGTTATATAGTAAATTTATTACTATTATTATTATTTTATATAGTAAATTTAAAGGTGGTGACTTGATCTCCTATTTGGATGGAAAAGACAATAGGGCACTTAGAACTTAATCATTCCTCCTCAACTATCTAAAGCTTCCCCAAAACAAAGGAATTTCCACTGCAACTCTGAAGTTTAGCTATTGTAACATACTTAATTATAGATTGAATTGTTTCTGGCTTGAAAATATTAAACCTATTATTTACTTCAGAATGCACAGTGGTTAAAAATCCTTGTTTAAAATGAATTATACAACCATATGTGCCATAATGTGGATTACACATTTATTATACACAAGGCCTTGTTTTTTAACAAGATTCATAAACAAATAGTACATTTGATTAATATCTAACTATTATAAAGTACTTAACAAGGGTGCTATCAAAAGCATTTGGATTACTTAATGATATTGGAACAGATTAACAGAAATGCCATAGTAAGTAAAATTTCCTTTTTTGCAAATCTAATTAAATTTTCCCTGGGGAAAAAATGTGGCAAGACTTTTTTTTTTTTTTTTAATTCTTCACCTTCCTTGAATCTCATATTTCAATTTTAAATACTTAAAATTTTTTTAATTTTTTTTAATTAACATGTAATGTATTATTTAAATACTTTTTTAAGTGCATTAGGGCAGCATTTGGAAAGGAGCCAGCTATGTAAAGTGGCTACACAGTATGTGTGTGGTTTGAATGTACTCCCATCAAGTGATGGTGGTAATTTTTTAGAGCCAAGGGAGTAGATGCTGGGGTTCAGAGGGTTGTGCCTCCAGATCTGAGAAGTCAGCTTTAATGGATAAAGCCTCTGTCAAACCTTCAAGACTTTCAGTCTCCATGAAACAGTTCTCCTCAAGGTTTATCTTGTCCAACTCCATTGCCCTGCCAGTTTAAAGTCTCTTCTTCTCATTGAGCTTTGATGACTTGATGTAGGGTCTGTTTATGGACTCATTCTAACCACAAAATCTGGTGTCTGTCTGTTTTTCCTACTCCACTGTAGACACGGGAGAGAATGGCAGTGAAAAAGGCAAATAATTCTTCACGTTACTAGGAAAATAATTTGAAATGCATAGTACCCCTCAGAAGGGTCTCTGACAACATTTGACTGCAATTTTGTAGAGAACAGATAAAGTGAAGAACAGTGGTTCCTCTGGTCCTCTTCCTAACTATCAGTCTTCTTTTTTAGAATGTGCTAGAAGGGAAAGATCAAGAAAAAGCGAAGAAAGTCTTCCCTGTACTGTGGGGAAAAAATGCACCATGACCTTTTTCTCTGTACTTTGAAAAAGAAATGAGTTTTCTATTTCACTTCTACTTATCGGAGAAATGAAAGTGCCTGCTTCATTTTCTTTCAGACCAGACTTTCCTTGAGTAAATGAACATGAGATTGATTTAACAAGCTAGGAACATTTAGCAGCAGCTCACGATCTCTGTAACATGCCTTAGAAGAGAGTCACAAATTTTCCCAAGAAAAAGGATTCTCAAGAGAGAAGAGGGTTTTGGTTTTCCTGATGGGAATTTAGTCACAAATTAACTGTGACCACCCTGAAAGGAAATAACAGTAGCAAGAGGGTCAACCTTGCCATAATCCTACTACTAATAATATTAGTTATGCACAGTTTAGACTTTCATCCTTTCTAGATTCCCATACAGGCAGTAGTGATCCATACGGTAAGAAAAGTCTACAAGAGGAATTTTATATAAGGCAAATTGTTGCCTCTACTAGGGTCCTGGAAAAATAGAATCCCAGAGACACAGGACGGGGTATGACTTTTCATCCAGACTTCTCATTTTGCATATTGAGTAATCAAGTTCCAGGGGGTTATGTGACTCATCACAAATAACACAATATCTAGTCTTTCAAAGAAAAAGGAAAAGGACTAGAAGACAGATCTCCAGACCCTTAGTAGATGAATGTTTTTTATTACATCCCTGCACTTAATTAACTGTAATAATAGCTCACAGTTACAGATCCTTTACTCGATGCCATGCACTGTTCTAATTTGGTCTGCTCCATTTTGAAAAAATAATTAATTTTGATTCTAACACACTATTTTCTTTTTTGTTTGTTAAAACTGCTGCTTTTTTCTAATTTCTTGAGAGAAGAACTTAGCTTACTGATTTTGAAATTTCTCATTTACTGACACATTCAGTTAAGGCAATACATATTCTGATTTACATTGTTTTAGTTATATCCCACAAATTTTTATATGTAGTACTCTAATTGTTTCTCAGTTCCAAATATCTTATAATTTCTGCTGTGATTTTGTTTCTGATGCATTGATTATACAGCAGTACACGTGTGTGTGTGTGTGTGTGTGTGTGTGTGCGCACATACTCACCTAGGATTAATTTTCAAGAACAGGTTTTATGGGGAAAGGGCTCATTTGTTTTGTTTGTGTTTTAATTTGTTTTTTTTTTTCTCACCTAAAGTCCGTATTGTACATCAGAGTTTACTTTTGATGTTGTATATTCTATGGGTTTGATAAACGTGTAATAATCTATATCCACCATTATAGTGTCACCCAGAGTATTTTCACTACCCCTCAATCCTCCGCACCTCACCTATTCATCCTTCCCTGCCCTATAATGCCTGGCAACCATTGATCTTTTTACTGTCTCTCTGCTAGCACTTAGTGTTGACCATATTTTGGATTTTGGATGTGTAATCGTACCTTATTATTTTAAACTACAATTCCCTAATGACATATTTAATATGGACTGAATGTGCATAACCTTACTAACTACCCCCTATTTACCATTAGTTTCCCGCATATTTGTCTTCTTCAATTTGTCCCACCTGGAAACTCTAAGTCCCTTTCTTTTACTTTGTCACTTCCCTTTATAATTATCCTCCTCTGTCAAAATGATTTAAAATCCTCCAAGCAGAGGCACCTGGGTGGCTCATTTAGTTAAGTGGCCGACTTTTGACTTTGGCTCAGGTCATGATCCTAGGGTCCTGGAATAGAACCCCACATGGGGCTCTGTGTTCAGTGGGGAGTCTCACTGAGGATTCTTTCTCTCCCTCTCTCTCTTCTGCAGAGCCCCCAATCCCTGCTTATGATTTTGAGCTCTCTCAAATAAATAAATAAATAAATAAATACTTTTTTAAAGCCTCCAAGCCTAGAGCTCTCTCAAATAAATAAATAAATAAATAAATAAATAAATACTTTTTTAAAGCCTCCAAGCCTAGCAGTTTCTTTGCAGGGTTTCTTTTCCCTCTGTAAAACTACTCTCTGCCATATTAAACTTATAACATCAAATACATTTGTGTGATTTTTCTCTTGTTAATCTGCCCACTGTCTATTTATTTCTCAGAACCACTGAGAACCCAAGAAGACAGAGGAGAATTTTTCTTCCCCACATGGTTTCCTTCAAAAACATTACCTTTCAATACAGGTGATTGTAATGTTGGGCAATAACACAACTGACAAGATTGTGGTAGAGAATCCCACTGCTAAGAGCTCTCAAGTATCTATGAGGTGCTGAAACAGAAATTCTCCATTACTTTCTAGATTTTTCTATTATCAAGCACAACAGTGTGTACCCTGACTCTTCCCACCTGTGCTGAGTGAGGATATGTTACAATTTCCATCTTCTTTGCCTTTTCTTGAGATTTGTATTGCTGTTGGTATGATGACCATTTCTCTGCTTATCTCTAATAACTTCCTCATAACAATCTTCATGAGACCAAAACATTCTTAAGTAGAATCTTGAAGTCAGTAAAACCTAATGAATTCACAAAGTGATACAGTTGAAAAAGAGCTTTGATCCAGAGCTTTCATCCAGACCAACACAGTCCACATACAGAAAAGGGAACTGAAGTATAGCAAGATGAGGTCAAAAGTAATAAGGATGGTAAGTAACATCTTTTGGAACAATGGCCAGGTGAGCAAATATGAACTCTTGATTAGAGACCAAGTCTATTTTTGTGCAGTTACTGAACTTTTTAAAATACTCATTAATCCAACCATCTGCATGATCACATTTAACCTGTATCTCTTCAGGATCTGCTTTCCTAGGGAGTCTGTGTCCATCTAGCTTTCAAATGCCTCGACCCTTCGTCCAGATTGTACCAAAACCTTCAACATATTTGGGAGCATGTTATTTCTGCTCTCCTATTCCCCTTGAGCTCAAAAAAGTTGTTTATTTCTCTCTTTTTTCATAATGTTTCTATCTTCTGTACACTCATTTTCAAATGACTCTAGCCATAAATCTAGGTACTTACTAGTCAATCGAATCATAATTTGGGGGACAATAAAGTAAAGGGAAATTCAGTCACTTGGCATTTTCTATTGATGATTATTATTTTTTTTTTAAGATTTTATTTATTTATTTGACAGAGAGAAATCACAAGTAGATGGAGAGGAAGGCAGAGAGAGAGAGAGAGGGAAGCAGGCTCCCTGCTGAGCAGAGAGCCCGATGCGGGACTCGATCCCAGGACCCTGAGATCATGACCTGAGCCGAAGGCAGCGGCTTAACCCACTGAGCCACCCAGGCACCCCTATTGATGATGATTATTGACCCATGTTTTAACCAAAGGAAATATCCCATATTAAATTTCCATCTATGGTCTTTTCCCCCACTCGTTCTTTCTATAATATAAGTAAGGCACCTAAGAAAAACACCAACTCAACTCAACATCACCAATTAGGTGATGTTTTAAAAAATGAACACTTTTTTTTCTCCACCTGGTTCTTGGTTGTTACCTCTCTAGCCATATTTGTCCCTCTGTATATGTGGTTATCATGGAGAAAGAGGTATATAATATCACTCATTATTAAGGTTTTTTGTCCATTACCTTTTAAAAAGTTCTTTGGTTTCCTTTCCACTCCATACCCAATGGAGTAACTCATGGTAGTTCAAATTATGTATCAGTTCTGCAAGCCCTAATATTATCTTGTTCAGATTTTTTTTTGAGTTTTCCCTTATGCAACACCTTTTATCCTCAGATGTCATCCTAAAGGTCATGCTTAACTTTATGTAAATTTTGGAAGAAATAAAAATTTATCCATCTTCTCCCACCTTCCCTTCATTAGTCTGCCTTCCATTTCCAGAATAGTTATTCATTTTGCTCTGTTCAGCTCATCTATAAGTTCCTGCACTCTATTCCTGCTGATCTCTTTCAAGATATAATAGATGGTTATGGTTTAGAATAAGATGCAAGATGTGATCCCTTAAGTTTCCAGTGGTCTTTCTGTTAATAGAGGACTCCTGCCTTCCAAAAAACTTCATGTTAATAAAGACCTCACAATTTACAAAAGAAGACTCAGAAAAACAGCTTTTGGAGTTAAATGATATACACTGGGTTCATATTTTAAGGAATTTTTTATGTAATTGTGACTTATTCTGATTATAAACAACAGTGCTTCCAAATGATTAGACATTTTCAAACTGTAATAGAAGCCCAGTAATCTCCTCTCTTTCCATTTTTTGTGCAATTTTTATACACACCCATGTAAATGCATATATATGCATATACCTATGTAGTTTTGTATATGCATACATGTATAGCAGAGAATGTAGTATATAAATTGATATATAAATATAGCATTAGTGTATAAATATAGACCTTTCTTTGTATATAGTTTTCTGATACAGATTATTTCCATTATTTGACTGACAAATTATTTAAATTCATTTCCAATAGACTTGTCCTCATGATACTTTTGTCAAAATAAAAATTCCATTTTGACTGATAAAATAAAGGTACTTGCAAAGCAGTAGAGATTATTCTAATTATTGGTCATCACATCATCACTTTTTTAGTATACATGATAATCATTAATTTCCAGGTAGCTGTTAAACCTGCCTTGACTTTGGAAATGCCCTAAGTAATTTCAATAGGGATTTTTGGTGAGCTTGGCAGGAATTTCTTATAGAAAGAGATCTACCTGGTAGATATGAAATTAGTAGTACTTGAACACTGAGTTCCACTTTCCAAGAACAAATCAGGCAGAAGAAACCAAACTTCTTAAAAAGCATATGTGCATTTCTATTATATATTTCTTTTTTTTTCTATTATATATTTCATCACAGTTTACCTTTGTCATTTGAGTGGTTTAGAATAAATACAATTTTGAAGGCCTATTATAAGTGAGGTAAAGCTAAGTAAAGATAACCATGAGAGACTCTTAGCCATAGGAAAGAAACTGAGAGTTCCTAAAGGGGAGGTGAGTGGGGCATGGGGGTAACTGGGTGATGGACATTAAAGAGGGTATGTGATGGAATGAGCACTGGGTATTATTAAGACTGATGAATCATAGGCCTGGTCCTCTGAAACCAGTAATACATTATATGTTAATGAACTGAATTTAAATTACAGAATGTTTAAATTTCAAAAAAAAAAAAGAAAGAAAAAGAATAAAAGAAACTGAAGTTGACTTTGTGCTCATTGAAGTGTCTGGATCTTTTTTTGGTACAGTTTGATCCAGTCTTCTCAAATTTTTTTTTTTTTTTAAGATTTATTTATTTGAGAGAGAGAGAGAGAGAGAGAACCCCCGAGTAAGGGGGGGAGCAGAGGCAAAGGGAGAAGCAGACTCCCCACTGCACAGGAAGGCAGATAGCAGGGCTAGATCTCAGGACCCGTGGATCATGACCTGAGCAAGAGGCAGACTTAACTGACTGAGCCAACCAGGTGCCCCACTCTTCTCAAAATTTAAAGAATCTGTTAATTTAATCATGTTCTTAGATCAGATATATTAAAATGTGGTATGGGAATTGGTAGTAGTCAGAGCAAATATGAGCCTTCCTTTGGATTTGAGTTCCTGATAACAATCAAAACTAACATGATTTAAAGCATCCAGGATCCAGTTACAACCTTGAGAATTCAGCCATCTCCCAAAGGTCACTTAATCTGAAGGAATTTTTTTGTTTTTCCTCCTAGGGGATTTGACTTACTAAGAGCAATTCTCCCTATACTGTGGAATGCTAGGGTGAAACCTGTGCATGTGGATTCCAAAGATTCTGTAGAAGAAGACTTTCAAATTCTATTAAAGTTTGTAATCTCCATGGAGGTCTTAAAAATATTTTCTGTCAAATATGATTCTTTATTCTTTCAGAGGTCATAAAAAGAGGATACCCTAAAAAAATGACTTAGGCTGAAAAAAAGACATTCATAGATACTTTTCCCTCTACACATACACACACACACACACACACACACTCACATACCTTCCAGCTTACTGACATTCCAGTGTGGAAGGGTTGTAAACACCATGGAAACAGGATTCATACTCAAGTGGACCTGCCTAGGTGTCAGGGTCTGGGACAGAGCTTGGCAAAATAGGTCCAACCTATAAGGGACATTCACAGGTCTATTTACATACTGTGGGCTTTCCATAAACTGTAAAATACTGTTCTTTCTCAAATTTTATGCTTCCTATTTCTTTCAGCATAAAATGTTCTTTCTTATGTGAAATGATGGCTGGAGAAGATACAGTATTTGTGTTTATGTTCTTCCTTGAAAAAAACAAAACAAAACAAAACAAAAAAGAAAATTGGCAACCTTACACCGGCTATCAAATTTGCTTTTGGAAAATTACCACCTGGTAGAATGCAAAAGTCTGGAAATGAGTACCCAGCATGAAGTGCACACACTCCCTTCAATTGTTGCTAAACGATGGGGAATTATCATCCTGGGTTTATAAGCCATTCCACAGACAATTTTATGTTATTGCTCTAGCCAGAGAGACTCCCTCTCTACCTTCTCTACAAAAAACAAGCAAACAATCAAGCAAATAAGAGGGAATGGAACCACAGTATAATTATATCTTATTTCATAGAGTACTTAAATGGTTGAAATGTTACAAAAATAACAAATTTTTTGTCTCTCCCATGTTCCCTATAAAATCAGTGATTTTCCTTGATATAAAAATATGACATAATTATATAAACTTTTTTAGTTATCCTGGAAAATGGTTATAATATACTAATTTTCAGGTAATATATTTGAAAATGTACCAATAGAAAATTTACAATGGGAACAGGTTAATTCAAAAATCAATGAGAGCTGGACAGAACCTAATGCATCATGATAACAATACAGATATGCAGTAAGAAGAAAAATAAAAAGTAACTTTCTTCATAGGATTGTTGAAGAATCCAAAGAGCCAATTTGATTTTCCACAGAATCTCTAGCTCCAGTGGTACCACTGCATAGTCAAATAATCAGCTTTCAATGCCTGCTTCCCTTTAAAGTGGACTTCGGGGGACGCTTGGGTGGCTCAGTTGGTTAAGCAGCTGCCTTCGGCTCAGGTCATGATCCCAGCGTCCTGGGATCGAGTCCCACATCGGGCTCTTTGCTTGGCGGGGAGCCTGCTTCTCCCTCTGCCTCTGCCTGCCACTCTGTCTGCCTGTGCTTGCTCTCACTTCTCTCTCTATGACAAATAAATAAATAAAATCTTTAAAGTGGACTTCGGGTTTTGTTTTTTATATACCAATTATGCTAATTTGGTCAATACAGTACTTTTTAAGTTTTCTATATCCTTCATGAATATCTTATCTACTTTATCAACTGAAATAAAGATACTGAGAATGACATATTAAAATCTCTAATTAAAATTTTAGGTACTTTGAATTTAATTTTACATAATTACACAATTTACATAATTTTACATAATTTTAATGTTTTAATGTTTTTTAATGTTTTAATGTTTCTTAATTCTGCCAGTTTTAGGTTCTGTTATTGGGCATATGAAAAATAAACTTAAGATAGTAAAGTAGGACTTGGCTTCTCTGAAAACTTCAGGATGGGAAAATAAAAAATTAAAGCAGAACATAAAGCCGGGGGAAATAAAAAAACTGATTTTTTTAAGCTCTTTAAAAAAAAGAATTTAAAGCAAAGAATTCAGATAAAGGGAATTTGGCTTATCTGTCTCAGAGAATATATGAATTACTTTTTCTCATATGGTACCAAGTTCTTTGTTTTATTTTGTTTTGTTTTTAACTTGATTTTGTTTCAAATCTGATTGCTCTCTAAGATTAGAAATTTAAGTGTTTGCCTGAGAAAGATGCAATCCATACATAAGACTAATCATGTGGGCCTGGAATATGAGAGACCACAGAAGAAGAAGTCAGGTCTGCTTCCACAGAAAAGACTACAAATATTTTGTGGTAGAACCAAACTTTTATGGTGGTATTGTTATTTGCCATAAATAACAAGAGATCAAAATCTTCTTCACAGCAAAGGAAACAGTCAAGACAAAGAGGCAACCAACAGAATGGGAGAAGATATTTGCAAATGACAGTACAGACATAAGATTGATATCCAGGATCTATAAAGAACTCCTCAAACTCAACACACACAAACAGACAATCATATCAAAAAATAGGCAGAAGATACGAACAGATGCTACTCCAATGAAGACATACAAATGGTTATCAGACACATGAAAAAATGTTCATCATCTCTAGCCATCAGGGAGATTCAAATTAAAACTACATTGAGATACCACCTTACACCAGTTAGAATGGCCAAAATTAGCAAGACAGGAAACAATATATGTTGGAGAGGATGTGGAGAAAGGGGAACCCTCTTACACTGCTGGTGGGAATGCAAGCTGGTGCAGCCACTTTGGAAAACAGTGTGGAGATTCCTCAAGAAATTAAAAATAGAGCTTCCTTATGACCCTGCAATTGCACTACTGGGTATTTACCCCAAAGATACAGATGTAGAGAAAAGAAGGGCCATATGTACCCCAATGTTTATAGCAGCAATGTCCATGGTCGCCAAACTGTGGAGAGAACCAAGATGGCCTTCAACGGACGGATGGATAAGGAAGATGTGGTCCATATACACTAGGGAGTCTTATGCCTCCATCAGAAAGGATGAATACCCAACTTTTGTGTCAACATGGATGGGACTGGAAGAGATTATGCTGAGTGAAATAAGTCAAGCAGAGACAGTCAATTATCATATGGTTTCACTTATTTGTGGAGCATAAGAAATAACATGAAGGATATGGGGAGATGGAGAGGAGTAGAAAGTTGAGGGAAAATGGAGGGAAGATAAACCATGAAAGACGATGGACTCTGGAAAACAGTCTGAGGGTTTTGAAGGGGTGGGGGGGTGGGTAGTTGGGTGAGCCTGGTGGTGGGTATTATGGAGGGCACCTATTGCATGGAGCACTGGGTGTGGTGCATAAACAATGAATTCTGGTACACTGAAAAGAAATTTTAAAAAAGAGAGAGATGGAAGAGCCTAAATCAACACTCATTTGGAAACATGTTGAGGAAGATGTTGGATGTTTCCCAAACTGAGTTGCTAGCAAAGCTGCAGGTGGTTGCTAAGAGTCAGGCATCTGGAACGAGAGTTAAAAGGAAACTAGAGACTTTGAGCTTTCAGAAGGGAGAAGAAGGTGGAAAGATGGCAAGAATAGGGGGTTTGTGGAAGTTGGTTACTGATGCGCTGTACCCTGAAGGACAGGTAGGATTGGCTGAGACAGGAAGTAGACAATTTTTTTTTAATTTTTAAATTTTTTTTTTTTTTTTTTTTTTTTTTTTGCAAAGGAAGGATGTAGAGGTAGGAAAGTTGGGACCTGATAAAGAAATGGGAGCAAATTGTGCAAAACTAATTTGTGGCTTACAGTTAAAGCTGCATTGAGGCTAGACTGTACAGCACCTTTCATGGGCTCTTCACCCTCCAGGATAGTGGCTCCAAAAATGTTTCCTAAAAGAACCCGACATACTTACCTTTCCTACCAATGTTCTCTGATATATATATATCTTATATCATACGATCATATATATATTTAGATTATACATTAAGATATATAATATATATTCAGATATATATATCATATGATCATATATATTACATAGATCATATATAAAGATTATATATATTAGGATATATATAATATATTTTAAGATATATATATCATATGATCATCTAGATATATATCACATATCATATAATATATATATTAAGATTCATGTATTTATTTGAGAGAGAGAGAGAAAATGAGCAAAGGGAGAGAACCCCCAGGCCAACTCCCCACTGAGCATGGAGCCTAAGGAGGGGCTCCATTCCAGGACCCTGAGATCATGACCTGAGCCAAAATCAAAAGTGGGATGCTTAATAGACTGAGCCAGCCACTCTCTGCTCTGATATTTTCTATCCCATTTTAAACTTCATATTTCATTTATAAGGAATTCTGGCATGGCCCACCAATGGAATTACATATAAATCTTGTTAAGAGATCAAGACCCACAGTTGGTACACAAGGCTCTGGTGAAATTCACGAATGTGTGTGAGCTGAGAAATAGATCAGGGATTCAGGAAAATGGACTGGATTGTTTGCACAAGGTAACTAGAGGGGAGGAGACAGGGAATGTAGCTTGAGTGGTTGTTGCCACTGGGAAAAACATCTGTTGAATTAATGAATGTAAAGAGAGTAAAGCCATTGCAAAACATGTTGAGAGGGAATTAAAGAATGATCCAAGAGTGATGAGAGGGGAAATGAAGAAATGGATGCAAGATGTTCATGGAGGACCAAATAAGACTTTTAAAAAATCTGTCAATGTATATGTATTTATGTATGTATAAATATTGATTAGTCATAAATAAAATCAAAGAAGCTATATGAAATAATTGTCTCAAAAACTATTTGAAGTCTTATAAGCAAATCTAAGCTACTCAAAACTAAGCTAACCAGTAATGCAATGGAAAAATTCATTCTACCTCAGGAGAAGAGGAAAGAAACATTTGTGTAGCATCTACCAAGAGCCAGGCATTAATATATGCAGTTGCTTGCTTAGTCTTCCCAACCTTGTCAACAAATGTTGATGTCTTTATCCTACAAATAAGGAAGCTGAGGCTCAGAGAAGTTCAGCTTTTTCCAAAGCTGAAGAGCTAGTCAAAACAAAACCAGATATGAGGATCCTGGTGTGTCTGATTCTAAAGCTTGTGTTTTATTGGTATATTCCAATTATGAAAAATGTTACAATTGTTTTCTGAGAGAATAAGTACACAGTACACAGTACACACTACACGGCATCACTTTTCAAACCAACCTGTGGGCTCAAAACAACTCTTTATAATCTGCCCTTGACTATACAGAGGAGAAATAAAGATTTATAATTAAATGACAGGTAATGTTTTAAAAATAATTTTTATTTAATTTTAAAATTGTTGTGATGCTTACAATTGGATGCAGGAGACAAATATTCTAAAAACTTTAATTAAAAAACAGTGGGGAAGCCATCTCAGGAACAGATGGGAAACCGTTCATGTCTTTAATCATTCCCTCCCCCAACCAATTCCATGAGGGGACAAACATATTATTTACCATATTAACACAAAATACCAACATGAGAGGTGCTAGAAATCTTGCCCTGAGTTTGAATTCCAATGGAAAGGAAAAGATTAAATGTTAAACTTGGACTAATAACCATAGTAGCAATTTCAAGAAAAAAAAAAAGAATAGTAAAAGGCAAATATTAAAATAAAAGTACAATTTTTCATTAATACTTTAATGTCAGAATGTTTTCAAGTTGGATGATTTAGGCACTGAGGAAAATATGCTCTTTTTGTGAAACGAAGAATTTCACCTTTCGTTTTGTAAAGTGTCTTTATGTATCTAACTCCTGTGCATAAACTTGTTTTCACAAATATTAAATGGGCAGTTTCTGTTGTTTGGTTCTGGGTTCCAAAGACAAACACGATAAATAACCCTTTGAATCAAACAAACAACTGAACAGTTCCTATGGACAGGCACAGAGATATTTTGCTCCATATGGAGATAAGCCCCTGTCTGTAGATGGCGTATGGGCTCAGGCATTCTCTTCTGGTGCAGCTGTGGAGTTTGATAAATCCTCAAAAGCAATTTTCTCAGCAATCCAGAAGACATTGTTTTCTATCCTTTGGGTCCCACGAACTGAAATTAAACCTTGGAACCTCTTAATAAACGTAGTATTAGTCATCAGCTTAAATGGGACACCTGGATGGCCCATTCGGTTAAGTGTCTGACTTTTGATTTTAGCTCAGGTCATGATCTCAGGGTTGTGAGATCAAGCCCTGTGTTGAGCTCCACGCTGGGCATGGGGTCTGCTTAAGATTCTCTATCTCTCTGCCCCTGCTTATACCCTTCCCCTTGTATGCGCTCTCTCTTAAATAAATAAATTTACTATCAAGATGACATAAAACACAAGTGCCTCAGCAGTGGTTTCTAGGCACATAAGCACCATTAGAAATCTTTTCAGAGATGACATGTTTCCAATGGATAAAGCTTTATTAGATATATTCCCCTTGCTGTAGAGGCTTTTAGAATCATTTGATCTTCCAAATTCGGACAACTCTAATGTGAGACATATCAAGTGTATCAGGCCCCAGTTTTGTTAGTAATAAATCTCCCTCAGAATTTCCATTGTTCCATTGCAGTCATGTCTGCTGTGTTGAGTGTGAGGAAATTCATCGGATGGGAGAATTTAAAGTTAAGTGAAGTGAAATGGTACCCAACTTTAAGCCAATCAGGACATGTAGAGCAATTTCAGATTAATCTTAAGAGACATTTATTCTAGTAGGACGTCACTGTTATTGCACATATAGTTTAAAAGAATCATAATTTGATGTATTCAGGTCTTTGAGGGGAAATTCTTTGTATTTGTGACATACATAAACACACTGTTCCATATTATTTATCATACACAAGTATACATAATACAAATGCTATATAATTTTTCCTATAACTCCACCTAACCTTTAAGAAATTGGTAATGGAAAATTTTTCTGACACTTGTTAAAGACAATAAGGAAGACTTTATTCAAGGGACCATTGCAAGGGGGTTGTACACCAGGGGAGTGAGTTAGGGCTCCATTCTGAACACAAGAAGGAAAAGTGTTGATTTATAGCCAAGGAGCAGGGCTGGGGCCAGTGGATAGAAAATTTCTAAGACGAAACATCAAGGTCAAGGGGATTTGGGCTAAACTAACTTGAAGAATCCTTGCTGAAGGCGGCCAGGGGGAGCAGATATCAAGGGTGAGGGATGTACAATTTGATCGATATGGAAGGAGCGGGGGTTTTACCTTATCAGACCCAGCAGAGCAGGATTCTTGCTAAAACTGGACTAGGGGGCTAAGGACACAGTTCCAATTATGAGCCTCCAGGAGAAGATTCAAAGGAGCCTGACTCGGGTTTGCTCAAGGTGAGAATGTTTGCCAAATACACTGTAAAATAATTACCTGGAAGGAAAAAATGACCAGCAAATAAGCTCATTACATATTCACCTCGCAAAACACCGCAGAGATAGGGATCCCCCTGACTGTTAGCGTCGCCACCACTAACAACAAAAATGATCGTATATGTTTTCTAGGTGTCAGGCCCTATACCGCGTCCGGGACTATCTGTTCTCGCCAGGGTAGACACACAATACAGTATTTGGAACTGGCAATTTGCAAATCAGTGACAAAACAGCTGTCATTAGAGACGATTTTCTGTAGATTTCCTTAAAAGACACAGGGGAAGAAAAAGAATTGCCCTTCAAGCAAGACTCCTGCTTTTCTCGGCCCCTCTTCCAGGTGCTCGCCTCCACCAGGTGCTCGCCTCCACCACCACCGCGGAGTCCCGGCGCCTGCGTTCCGGCCGGGCTCACCCGCCGGCAGGGGGCAGGCCACGGTTCTCCGTCCTCCGCGCCGGGACACTGGCGTCCCTCTTGCCCCAGGCTCAGGCCTGGATACGCTTCCTTAGCAACGGGTTGCCTTTGGCAACGGGAGGACGCGGGGCCCTCCGCCGGCTTTCCCGCGCGTTCCCACACCGGCTTACGGTAGAAGGCGCAGGCCGAACCATGTCCGAGATTCTGTGCCAGTGGCTCAACCAGGAGGTGAAGGTGTCCCAGACCGTGAGTGAGTGACACAGCCCGGGGAGAGCGGGCTAGGGACGAGCGGGGCGCAGAGCCCCGGAGCGCGGCGTGCGCATGGAAGGTGGCGGAAGGCGCGAGCCCCTGGGCAGTCCAGGCGCCTGCGGGGCCAGGCAGCGCCCCAGGCCCGTCCGGTGGCCCCAGTCACCTCAGCTTCTCCCATCCCCATCCTGCCGCTCCCGAGTTCCCCATCATCGCGGTGGGCCCAACTCCGCAGTCTGTCTCCTCTGCTGTGCGGTTCTAAGCAATCGGAGAATTGCTTAGGGAGAGAAGCATTTGCCAGACTCCATAATCTAGCCCTGACATTATTCCCTTCACATCCTTAGAAGCAGGGTAGACTGGCAAGCCAATGAACTAGGAGGCCTTAAAGCCAGCTAGGGCACTACTAGATGTGTGTGCCCCTGGACAAGTGACAACACCTTCTCTGAGCGTGTTTCCTCCAACTAGAAAATAGATCCGATCACACTCTCCCTTGCTCCTACCGACCTCGCGGGAGCGGGGGGTGTGGCTGTGAAACGAGTTAACGCAGAATACGTTAACATTGCCCAGTTGTAACAGTCTTAGCTCAAAATTTACAAACATTAGCTATTTCCGACCACTCTTCAGTCTTGGCCCAAGCCTTTCACTAATGTGATTTTATTCCAGCCATGAAGTTGGCGTCCAAAGTTTCCAACCCCCACAACCACAGACGCAGTTGTACATGCTGGCAATTTCTATGGCAGCTGAGTAATTCCAGCAGAGCCCGCTCCTCCAGCTCAGCTCTTTTCTGTTGTTTCTTAAGCACTTCGTTTTCCAGCTGGTATGGTTTTTGCTCAAGGCAAGAGGTTTTTAGCTCAAATCATTTCAGTCTGTTTTCGCAGAAACACCCTTGCATAATGCCAAGTTGCTACCAGAGGGGCAATAGTGCCAACCGGACCTTCGGTCAACCGTGGAATTTGCTAGACCAGTAGTGTTTCTGAAGCGGCAAACTATTCCTTATCAGCATTAGGCTCCTTAATGTTGGAGGACCTCCAGTTGCGTTTCCCGAGGTGTAAACCCTAGTTTTTTCTTTGCCAAACCATACCCCACACACTCCCTGGGAACTGCAATATATTTTTTCACAGGATTCTAGAATCATCCCATTTTGTCACTGTTTCTCACCTAAAATATGATGCTGATCACAACACAATGTTTAGCACTTTTAAAAATTCCTTTTTTACCCTAGAAGCCAAAGTGCGATATAATTCCCTTAAGTTACACTTCAAAGAAAAGCAATTCCAGATTGCTGAGTTTAATATGGTTCATTTACTTGATTAGTAAAAACCACACCTTTTATTCAAGTCCCCAAGACTCTATTGCATATTGAAACACTTTGAGAAAAGTAAATAAAATTAATAGGAAACATAACAATAGTAGTATGCCACTGTAATTGTATTAGTTGTAATTATGATTGTAATCCATTTTTGGGATTTCGGTTTTGAGAGGAAGAGGAAGCATTACTTCTTTCTGTGGAAATTGCAAGACTGTAGACATTTTAAGTAAGAATTTTAACAACATCAACTATGAATGAAAAAATCCTAATGCTTCTCTGAAGTTGTTAGCAGATATGGCTGCAATATTCTGCATCCCATTCATTAGGAATATGTATTTATTTCTTGACCCTAAATGCTAACCAGAATCTAAAGAGACAGTCCCTGATGTAACCAGATTGTGTATTGTAAAAGGCTTTCAGATTATAGGAAACACTCTCAGATGCGTTTGGAAAGAATAAGATAGAATTTGTGCACCTGAGGAAGCACACTGCTAGTTGTTGATTCTGGTCGTTGGAGAAGACATTTTATGGTATACAGTGAAAAGCTCAGAATGGTTTAGAGAAATTGTCATGAAAGAACTATACGTGGCAACGGCCTCTGGAGAAAGTAATATAACAATTTTCTCTATAAGGGCTGTGTTAAGAGTGAGGATTTGCAAACCAGACTGCCTGGGTTGAAATCACTTATCCACCACTTGCTTGCTGGTGACCTTGGGCAATTTATTTACCTCAATTTAATGATACTCAAAATAGGAGTAATAATAATAGCTCATTGAGTTGTGTCAAGATTAAATGAGATAATAAATGTAAAGCATTTAGAATGATGGTTGGGACATAATAAATGCTAAATCTCCCTTTTTAGAAGCTATCATACTACAATCAAAACACCAGAATGTCAGGACATTTGAACAAGGATGTTTATTGCTACATGAATTGTAGGGACAAAATAAAAAAATGCAAAACAGTCTGAATATCCTTCAATAGAAGCATACTTGAATAAATGATGCTGTATTCATGCTATGGACTGTTATGCAATTATTAGAAAGGATGAGTTAGGACTATAACTTTTGACCTGCAAGATATTCATGTATTTCTGTCAAGTAAAAAATAAAAGTTTTAGCTTATTGTGATGAGCATAATCCCATTTTTGTACCAATTAGGAAATATATATACACACATACACAGACACACAGACACACACATACATAGACACACAGACACACATTTATCTGTTTATATTAGCACAGAGAAATATATAGAGAGTCATATAATAGACTATTAATATATACATGAGTCTTCATATTATCTGTTTTTGTAAGCATAGAGAAAAGTGTGGAAGGATATAAACTAGTATATTGATAGCAGTTACCTCTGGGAAAGGAGAAGATTGCTGACTTTTCTTTATATATTGGCATTACTTGGCTTGTTGCTTGTATTGCCCTCCTATTTTGGGAGGAAAATTCAACATAGAATTATAAATAGAAAATCAAAAAAAGACCAAACTTCACATGATCAATTAGGAGAAAAAGGTGTTTGCCATCTTTTAATTGAAATTAGTAAGCATCTTCTAATATAGTATTAGGGAGGATTACATAAGAATTACTTTCTTAAATGAATTTTGTAGATAAAAAATAACAAAAATAATAAATAAAAAATATTATTAGACACTTAGGCACTTATACCAGAGCCTATGCTAAGCCCTTTACATAGGTTTTTGTTTGTTTGTTTGTTTGTTTTGGAATTCTAAAAGAAGGCCCTGAGAGGCACTCTCCTAGCTGTGTGAAGTTGGGTGAAAGAGCTGAGATGCTTGATTATCTGTTCAGGGTCACAAGCCTCGTGGATCCTAGAGTTAGAAGCTGAAGGTAGATCTTTGACTTGTGCTCTTAGGCACTGTATTGCATATCGCAATTTACAGTAAGGGAATATATTTTTTAAAACCTCAATTCTCTCAAGTGTATTCATTTGAGCTCCTTTCTAAGGATTCCTGTTCAGTTTGGAGTTATAAGAAGTACACAGATTCAACTACCCAGGCATGTTTTAACTACGCACGGTATAACCTAATTCCTAGATGGCTAAATGGCAAAGGTGGATTTATTAGTGTTTAGAAGCGGTTCAGTCTATATGTTGCTTGCTAGGACAGAGAAAACAATGAGAATGCCAAGTGACTGCATTTACATAATCTTGACAAGGCTGGATAAATGGTTCAGTCATTGACAAGGCAACTAACGCTGATTGATTTCTGCATTATTCTGAAGGGTAGAAGTCAATTTGAATAAAACATACTGTATTGAATTTTCTGTTGCCTGGACTACCTGGAGTATCAGCAATAAAGAAAATAAATTCCAATGATCCTCAACTGAGGATTGTCTCCCTCCACTTAATGAGGTTTCTGGGAGTCACCAGGGACTTGCTTACTCTCAGCATATGAAGATTCAAAGCTTTGTTACCAAAGCTAAGGATCTCCAGTGAGTTTAATTCAACTAGACCCTTTCTCCTAGAGAATTATGCTTAGATGCATATGTTAATAAGATGTCTTGGAATACAAAAATTTGCTCAACACAAAATTACATCTGAAATCCAAGCAGTTGTTTTCAAGCAGTTGTTTCTATAATGAAAAGAAAAGTAACATAGAGTAATGTTACTAAAAGATTTGCTGCAAAATTCTTTAGAACTCTCAATTATTTTCAATAATAAACACTGCCTCTGTTTTTCAAAACTCTTACGAATTCACTGTATGAAGAAACTAGCAATGGCATGTCATAAATGAACATTCTCCATAAATGAGGAGAAATATTTGAATTCTATGTATTGTACAGATCAAATCTTTTGTAAACATGAGTATATATGGATATATATGGATTCTAGGTGTGGTTATACTGAAAATTGTAAATGCCTTATTATGTATATTTTAATTGTTTCAATAATCTTAAACATTGTTATCAATAGTAGCAGAGATGTAATAAAGAGAAAATTGATTTAGGACAATTAAGTTTTTCTAATTATCAATTTTGTAGCATCTGAGATATAAATAATTATTTTTAGGTCTCAATTTTATGCCCTGAGAAGTAAGCATAATAGTGGTTCTAGTTCCAGTTATGGAATGAATGAGTCATGGGAATGAAGGGTACAGCATAGGGAAAATGGTCAATGGTAGTTAACAGTGTTGTGTGGTGACAGATGGTTAACTACACTTGGGGTGAGTACAGGATAAGGTATAGAGTTGTCAGATCATTATGTTGTGGACCTGAAATTAATGTAACATTGTGTGTCAACTGTGCTTCAATTGAAAAATGGAAAAAAAATGGTCTATATTTGGAAGTATATCAAGTGGGATTGGAAATGGAATACACCTACCACAGTGCCTAACATCTATACTCGATCTAGATACTCAGTGAATATTATTTCAACTTTTCTTCTGTCTCTCACTTTATTTAGGATAATGCCTACTATCATGCCTGTCCTATAATAGGTGTTTAGTAACTAATTGTTCATTACATGAGAGTGTACCAGTGAGGCAAAAGTAAAGTATTATTTTAGACTGAAACTTAGGGACTTGTTCATCTTGAGAAGGTCACCCTGGGTACCTTGATCCTCATCTTTGAGATTTCAGAGGTTCTGTTTTATAACTTTAAACAGTTTTTTAGGAACTGTTTCATATTAGCTGAGATTACATCTTGATTTTAGAAATCAGGGTACCCATTTATTCTGAGGAAGAAAAAGCAAAATAACTTATACTGGCAATTGTATGTGATGCATCATTTTGATGGGCTGATATGCTCAGAAAAAGATCAAATTTATAACTCTGATTTCTCATTGAGAAACTAGATGTAACCAAAAGAACCTTCAAATCAACCAATATTTCATATGTTTTATTTCTGGGCTCTAGAGATAGTTTATCTATGTAGCTGTGATAGGTTCAATTAGATTAGAGTCAGATTCCCTTCTCTTCCTCCTCTTCCATTAGTACATGGGTCGACCATATTGCTCAATGATATTTTCCAGTGCTGCTACTAATACAAAAATTTCTGAAGTTACAATATGTGTATATTTTTCTTTTCTTATAGCAAATCTCTATTCTTAATAAGGTTAATTAATATATCCCAAGATTATTGTCTATCTGATGTGGAAAAATTTAAATGGGTAAATTGTGAGCTTTAGGAAATAATCTATACTCCTTTTTAATTTTGTTTTATAAGTGGGTTTCCATTGGTGGCTAATTTTATCCTTTTATATTAAATCTTAGTAGTTTTTTAGAGAATCATATTTTCTATTTGTACCAAATATTAGGGACATTCTTTATTTGTGCCCCCTTGTGCACTAATTATACTTTGTTGATTAGGTCATATGTCAAGACCTTTCAGAAGCATCACATTTTATTTTGAGAAACACAACAGAGATGTTAAAGTATCCTATTGAATATTTTTTTGTAAATAATATTTTATGATGTGTTGTGGTGACCTTTTATTGGCCTGTGACCTTACCATATCCTAGATTCGTAACTTTAGATAGGGAAAAGAATCTTAGACATATAATTTTTCTTTGGCACATGAGGTAATTAAATCAGATGTGTTTCGATATTTGTTTAGGATTTTATAGCTAGATAGTGGCAAATTACCAGTAGATTCTGGGTCTGCTCACTTTTACTTCATTCCTTGTTTAAACTGGTGTCATTAAACCACACATTTTCCTCCCTCAGAGTCCTTAGGAAATACATTGTTTCTCATAATACAACAGATTTTGGTATTTTCTGGCCAGATCAACAGCATTTTCCTTGATAAAAATTTGGCTTCCATTGACTAGAAACTAAGACACCAGATCTGATACCTGAAGGCTGTTGTATAAATCAATGTCAAAATTTTTAAGATATGAAGTCCCAAGAAAAGAATGCCACCCAATGTTTTAACCATCAAAGACAGAATGATACAGAGATTTTGTTTCAGATAGTACATCTTAAGAATTATGATAATATCTTCTAAGGAGAGGGTTGATCAGCCTATTGTTACACTGGAGGAAAATAAATTGCCAATGTCCTGCAGCTAGAGACCACAGGACAACCTATATTGAACAAATTGGGTTTATTGACTCATGACCAACAAGAGAAAACATATATCATGGGAAGTTGTGGGTCATTCAGTAAAAAGGGTGTTAGAAAGGACTTAAAATATCTGGGTTTGGGGCACCTGGGTGGCTCAGTGGGTTACAGCCTCTGCCTTCAGCTCAGGTCATGATCCCAGGGTCCTGGGATCCAGCCCCACATCGGGCTCTCTGCTCAGCAGGGAGCCTGCTTCCCTTCCTCTCTCTCTCTGCCTGCCTCTCTGCCTACTTGTGATCTCTGTCTGCCAAATAAATAAATAAAATATTTTTTAAAATATCTGGGTTTGTGTTAGGTATTTTTTGAGGAGGGTTCAAGGAACCAGCACTTTCCCCTGAATTGGACCATGCCAAGAAGCATAGGCAACTCTATGGGTATCTTAATAGGTCTTATCTAGGAATTGGAGAGAATAAAGTAAGACAAAGCCATAATTAGTAAAAAAGCAGCAAATACTCATACTGGTCACAGTAGGGGCATTTTTGGTCATTTTTGTGTTTGGGACACTACTGTTTGGTCTGAATACAGATATGATTACAAAGGAATTTTGTTTTTGTCTTGATCTATCAGGGTCACAGAGTGGCCTTGTCTGGGGTTGGTATGCTATGAAATTGATTATATTCAGCAGGAGAATGCCAAGGCCTAACTCTGAGGGCCAGGCCAGCTCCTAGGAAACAACAAGGCCTTTTGGGGCCAGGTCAATGCCAAGCTACCAGCAGCTGCTTTTCTCTCTCTCAAATGGAAGTAAATGTCTTTGGCTTTTCAAATGTGGTTGATAATGCAGACTAGATTTTTGCTTTTCTAGGAAAGGACGAGTGAAGACTGCTAAGTAAGCATAGAATGTATAGGTCTATAGGCCCTTATTTACAATTCCAAAATTCAAGTATCTTTTTATTCATTTGGTAGCAAAACTTAACCAGAAATGCTGTCATGCTATGTTTAGTCTTCATTCCTCCCACTGAAATGTTTTGCCGTAGGAATCAACTGTGTTTGATTACACATGCTTCTGGTGGGAATGATATGCCTTATCAGGACCTAAGGGAGGGGCCTATGTATGACGTTAAAGACAATATCAAATATTTGCCCTCTGAGTATTGAGTTACTTTTTAAATAAGGATGCTTGTACTATTGTCACTGAGCTTAGGGATTGTGTAATTATGACATGTTATCTTAATTTGAAAGACACTGATAATAAAAATTGTGACTGAGCACTTAACTATATGCCAGGAATTATGCTAAGCATTTACATGCAATATCTCCTTAAATTCTCAAACCAACACTTAGGAGGTATAACGCATCACTTTCTCTCTTTCAAAGACAAGAAACCGAGACTTTTGTAATTGCACCAAATCCAGCAGCTTGTAAATGAACAAGGAGTCAAACCCAGAGAATCTTACTCCAAAACCTTTGCTTTCCTCCTTACCATTTTGGAATCCAAAAGGCTCATCCCCTTTGTGAGCTTTCCCCAGCTGGCTCAGGGTCATTTTGGTGGGAAGCACATGAACCATTTCATTTGTTGTATCCTGCCTCATATAGAGCTTCCAGAAAGGCTCACATCAAAGATTGCAGCAAAAGAAGACCATTGTGATAGGGATCAGGCGTCCAGCAGGGCAAATTGGAGGCAGGATTGAGTTGTTGCTGAATGACCTGGTCCCAGATGTAAATGACTTCAGAGCTCAGTATGAAGAATATCACTGAGCTCCCATGGTTTATTTATTTTTCAGATTATTCATTGATCTTGTCCTAGAGTCAAACCTGACTCCTTTTTCCCAGGAAATTCCAGTTGTTAGTGCAAATGAACTTATAGAGGGGGCCATTGCGGAATTAGTCATGGTAGCCAGGAACATTTACTGGGAAGAAAAATATAACAAACCAAAGGGCAAAAATAAACTTTCCTTTGCTTTTTTCTTTTTCTCCTTGTTGTTTCTTTCCCACACCCCTCCCCTTTTCTCTTCTTCTTCCCTCCTCTCTCTCTGGCTTCCTTTCTGTCCTCTCATACTTTTTATTCCGTATATTCCTAGGTAATATATGTTCTCTTCATCAACTTCTTTCCTGTCTTATTCCAGCAGGTTGTCATCTTTTCCTCTTATTTTTTTTTCTACGTTTTCCCATGTGTTCTCATTCTTCATTCACCATCCTCCTTTCTGCTTATGTAGTACCTGGTAATTCTGAAGTGACCTATGCATACAGAAGTTTCTGTACTTGTTTATTTGTAGGAAAGTATTTTTTAAAATAATTTTTTATTTTTTATAAAGATATAAGTTTCTGTACTTGTTTATTTGTAGGAAACTATTCTTTTATAAATTTTCTATTTTTTTATAAACATATAATGTATTTTTAGCCCCAGGGGTACAGGTCTGTGAATCGCCAGCTTTACACATTTCACAGCACTCACCACAGCACGCACCCCAATGTCCATAACCCCACCACCTTCTCCCGACCCCACTCCCCCCAGCAACCCTCAGTTTGTTCTGTGAGATTAAGAGTCTCTTATGGTTTGTCTCCCTCCCGATCCCATCTTGTTTCATTTATTCTTTTCCTACCCCCCCCCCCAAATCCCCACGTTGCATCACCACCTCCTCTTATCAGGGAGATCATATGATAGTTGTCTTTCTCCGATTGACTTGTTTCACTAAGTATAATACCCTCTTGTTCTATCCATGTCGTGGCAAATGGCAAGATTTCATTTCTTTTGATGAATGCATAGTATTCCACTGTATGTATGTATGTGTGTGTGTCTGTGTGTGTGCATGTGTGTGTGTGTGTGTGTATCTCATATCTTCTTTATCCATTCATCTATTGATGGACATCTAGATTCTTTCCATAGTTTGGCTATTGTGGACCTTGCTGATATAAACATTTGGGTGCACGTGCCCCTTCGGATCACTACGTTTGTATCTTTAGGGTAAATACCCAGTAGTGCAATTGCTGGGTCATAGGGTAGCTCTATTTTCAACTTTTTGAGGAACCTCCATGCTGTTTTCCAGAGTGTTTGCACCAGCTTGCATTCTCACCAACAGTGTAGGAGGGTTCCCCTTTCTCCGCATCCTCGCCAGCATCTATCATTTCCTGACTTGTTAATTTTAGCCATTCTGACTGGTATGAGCTGGTATCTCATTGTGGCTGGATTTGTATTTCCCTGATGCTGAGTGATGTGGAGCACTTTCTCATGTGTCTGTTGGCCATCTGGATGTCTTCTTTGCAGAAATGTCTGTGCATATCCTCTGCCCATTTCTTGATTGGATTATTTGTTCTTTGGGTGTTGAGTTTGCTATTTATAGATTTTGGATACTAGCCCTTTATCTGATACGTAGTTTGCAAATATCTTCTCCCATTCTGTCCGTTTCCTTTTGGTTTTGTTAACTGTTTCCTTTGCTGTACAAAAGCTTTTGATCTTAATGAAATCCCAATAGTTCATTTTTGTCCTTGCTTCTCTTGCCTTTGGCGATGTTCCTAGGACAAAGTTGCTGCGGCTGAGGTCGAAGAGGTTGCTGCCTGTGTTCTCCTCAAGGATTTTGATGGATTCCTTTCTCACATTGAGGTCCTTCATCCATTTTGAGTCTATTTTCATGTGTGGTGTAAGGAAATGGTCCAATTTCATTTTTCTGCATGTGGCTGTCCAATTTTCCCAACACCATTTGTTGAAGAGACTGTCTTTTTTCCATTGGACTTCCCTTCCTGCTTTGTCGAAAATTAGTTGACCATACAGTTGAGGGTCTATTTCTGGGCTCTCTATTCTGTTCCATTGATCTATGTGTCTGTTTTTGTGCCAGTACCATGCTGTCTTGATGTTGACAGCTTTGTAATAAGGCTTGAAGTCTGGAATTGTGATGCCACCAACTTTGGCTTTCTTTTTCAATATTCTTTTGGCTATTTGAGGTCTTTTCTGGTTTCATATAAATTTTAGGATTATTTGTTCCATTTCTTTGAAAAAATGGATAGGATTTTGATAAGGATTGCATTAAATGTTTAGATTGCTTTAGGTAGCATAGACATTTTCACAATATTTGTTCTTCCAACCCAGGAACATGGAGCATTTTTCCATTTCTTTGTGTCTTCCTCAATTTCTTTCATGAGTACTTTATAATTTTCTGAGTATAGATTCTTTGCCTCTTTGGTTAGGTTTATTCCTAAGTATCTTATGGTTTGGAGTGCAATTGTAAATGGGATGGACTCCTTAATTTCTCTTTCTTCTGTCTTGTTGTTGGTGTAAAGAAATGCAATGGATTTCTGTGCATTGATTTTATATCTTGACACTTTACTGAATTCCTGTACAAGTTCTAGCAGTTTCAGAGTGGAGTCTTTTGAGTTTTCCACATATAGTATCATATCATCTGCAAAGAGTGATAGTTTGCAGTGTGATAGTGATCTTTGCTAATTTGGATGCCTTACGTTTCCTTTTGTTGTCTAATTGCTGAGGCTAGGACTTCTAGTACTATGTTGAATAGCAGTGGTGATAATGGACATCCCTGCCATGTTCCTGACCTTAGCGGAAAAGCTTTCAGTTTTTCTCCATTGAGAATGATATTTGTGGTGGGTTTTTCATAGATAACTTTGATAATATTGAGGTATGTGCCTTCTATCCCTATACTTTGAAGAGTTTTGATCAGGAAGGAATGCTGTACTTTGTCAAATGCTTTTTCAGCATCTATTGAGGGTATCATATGGTTCTTTTTCTTTCTTTTATTAATGTATTGTATGACATTGATTGATTTGTGGATGTTGAACCAACCTTGCAGCCCTGGAATAAATCCCACTTGGCCATGGTGAATAATCCTTTTAATGTACTGTTGAATCCTATTGGCTAGTATTTTGGTGAGAATTTTCACATCTGTCTCATCAAGGATATTGGCCTGTAATTCTCCCTCTGTCTCTCTTTTTTTTTAAAGATTTTATTTATTCATTTGACAGACAGAGATCACAAGTAAGCAGAGAGGCAGGCAGAGAGAGAGGGAGGAAAGCAGGCTCCCTGCTGAGCAGAGAGCCCGATATGGGGCTCAATCCCAGGACCCTGAGATCATGACGTGAGCCGAAGGCAGAGGCTTAACCCACTGAGCCACCCAGGCACCCCTGTAATTCTCTCTTTTGATGGGATCCTTGTCTGGTTTTGGGATCAAGGTGATGCTGGCCTCATAAAATCCCATAAATTTGGAAGTTTTCCTTCCATTTCTATTTTTTGGAACAGTTTCAGGAGAATAGGAATTAATTGTTCTTTAAATGTTTGGTAGAATTCCCCTGGGAAGCCATCGAGCCCTGGGCTTTTGTTTGTTTGGAGACTTTTGATGACTGTTTCAATCTCTGGGTCTGTTCAGGTTTTCTATTTCTTCCTGGTTCAGTTGTGGTAGTTTATATGTCTCTAGGTATGCATCCATTTCTTCCAGATTGTCAAATTTGTTGGCATAGAGTGGCTCATAGTATGTTCTTATAATTTTTTGTATTTCTTTGGTATTTCTTTAGTATGTTCTTATAATTGTATTTCTTTGGTATTTCTTTGGTATGTGATCTCTCCTCTTTCATTCATGATTTTATGTATTTGGGTCCTTTCTCTTTTCTTTTTGATAAGTCTGGCCAGGGGTTTATCTATCTTATTAATTCTTTCAAAGAACCAGCTCCTACTTTTGTTGATTTGTTCTATTTTTTTTCTTTTGTTTGTTTCTATTTCATTGATTTCTGCTCTGATCTTTATTATTTCTCGTCTCCTGCTGGGTTTAGGCTTTCTTTGTTATTCTTTCTCTAGCTTCTTTAGGTATAGGGTTAGGTTGTGTTATTTGAGACCTTTCTTGTTTCTTGAGAAAGGCTTGTATCACTATGTATTTTCCTCTCAAGATTGCCTTTGCCATGTCCCACAGATTTTGAACCATTGTGTTTTCATTATCATTTGTTTCCATGAATTTTTTCAATTCTTCTTTAATTTCCTGGTTGACCCATTCATTCTTTAGAAGGATACTGTTTAGTCTCCATGTATTTGGGTTCTTTACAAATTTCCTCTTGTGATTGAGTTCTAGCTTCAGAGCATTGTGGTCTGAAAATATGCAGGGAATGAGCCCAATCTTTTGATACCACTTGAGACCTGATTTATGACCCTGGATGTGATCTATTCTGGAGAATGTTCCATGTGCACTAGAGAAGAATGTGTATTCTGTTGCTTTGGGATGAAATGTTCTGAATATACTGTGATGTCCATCTGGTCCGGTGTGTCATTTAAGGCCTTTATTTCATTGTTGATCTTTTGCTTAGAAGATCTGTCCATTTCAGTGAGGGGAGTGTTAAAGTCCCCTACTATTATTGTATCATTATTGATGTGCTCTTTGATTTTGTTATTAACTGGTTTATATAGTTGGCTGTTCCCATGTTAGGGGTATAGATATTTAAAATTGTTAGGTCTTCTTGTTGGACAGACCCTTTGAGTATGATATAGTGTCCTTCTTCATCTCTTATTATAATCTTTGACTTAAAACCTAATTGATGGGATGTAAGGATTGCCACCCCAGCTTTCTTCTGGTGTCCATTAGCATGGTAAATTGTTTTCCACCCCCTCACTTTAAATCTGGAGGTGTCTTTGGCTCTAAAATGAGTTTCTTATAGGCAGCATATTGATGGGTTTTGTTTTTTTACCCATTCTGATACCCTGTGTCTTGACTGGGACGTGTAGCCCATTTACATTCAGGGTAACTGTTGAGAGATACGAATTTAGTGCCATTGTACTTCCTGTACAGTGACTGTTACTGTATATTGTCTCTGTTTTCTTCCTGATCTACTACTTTTAGGCTCTCTCTTTGCTTAGAGGACCCCTTTCAATATTTCCTGTAGAGCTGGTTTGGTGTTTGCAAATTCTTTCAGGTTTTTGTTTGTCCTGGAAGCTTTATATCTCTCCTTCTAATTTCAGTGATAGCCTAGCTGGATATAGTGTTCTTGGCTGCATGTTTTTCTCGTTTAGTGCTTTGAATATATCTTGCCCATTCTTTCTGTCCTGCCAGGTCTCTGTGGATAAGTCTGCTGCCAATCTAGTATTTTTACCATTGTATGTTATAGACTTCTTTTCTCGGCTGCTTTCAGGATTTTCTCTTTGTCACTAAGACTTGTAAATTTTACTATTAGGTGACAGTGTGTGGACTTATTCTTATTGATTTTGAGGGGGGGTTCTCTGCACCTCCTGGATTTTGATGTTTGTTCCCTTTGCCATATTAGGAAAATTCTCTACAATAATTCTCTCCAATATACCTTCTGCTCCCCTCTCTCTTTCTTCTTCTTCTGGAATCCCAATTATTCTAATGCTGTTTCGTCTTATGGTGTCACTTATCTCTCAAATTCTCCCGTCATGGTCCAGTAATTGTTTGTCTCTCTTTTGCTCAGCTTCTTTATTCTCTGTCATTTAGTCTTCTATATCACTAATTCTTTCTTCTGCCTCATTTATCCTAGCAGTAAGAGCCTCCATTTTTTATTGCACCTCATTAATAGCTTTTTTTATTTCAACTTGGTTAGATTTTAGTTCTTTTATTTCTCCAGAAAGGGCTTTGTTCTCTTTGGAGAGGGTTTCTCTAATATCTTCCATGCCTTTTTTGAGCCCAGCTAGAACCTTGAGAATCATCATTCTGAACTCTAGATCTGACATAATACCAATGTCCATATTGATTAGGTCCCTAGCCTTTGGTACTGCCTCTGTTCCTTTTTTTTTTTTTTTTTTTTTTTTTTTTGTGGTGAGTTTTTCTGCCTTGTCATTTTGTCCAGGTAAGAATATATGAAGGAGCAAATAAAATACTAAAAGGGTGGCAAAGACCCCAGGAAAATGTGCTTTAACCAAATCAGAAGAGACCCTAAGTTGTTGGGGGGAGAAAGGGGTTAAAAAGAAGTTCAGGAAAAAAAATTAGAAAAAGAAAACAAAACAACAACAAAAAAGAATATATATATATTAGACTGGTGGCTATAATAGGGTCACCCACTTAATTTTGGGAGTATTTTGGTCTCTTAGAAGACCAAAATTTAAAGAATGAAAAATATATATATGGGTAAACACAATGAATGGATGGAATATGCCTATAAAGATGAAAAAAATTTTTAAATTTCTAAAAAAGGAGTTGATAAAGTAAGTTGTTTGGGAAAATAAAGAAAAAGAAAGTGGAGAGAATTTGCTCGGGCTGCAGACTAGAACAAGCCCGGAGCTAGATTTAGGGTATATTTTGATCTATTAGAAGAAGTTGTACCCCACATTTTTTAGAAGAAAAAACCCTATGTGTATACAAAAAAATAAAGTTAGATACAATGAAGGATAAAATATGACTATAATAATGAAGGTGCAAAAAAAGATTATTTTTTTTATGAAAGGTATTGTTAAGATAAACTAGTTAAAAAACGTTAAAAGAGGAAAGGGTAAAAGTTAAAAAAATTAGCAGATGGAAAAAATACAATTAAAAAAATTAATTAACTGCAAGGCTAAAGAATCATGGGGAGAAAGCCATTAATTCCATGCTTTGCTTTCTCCTCCTCTGGAATTCCACTGTTCTCCTTGGTAAGTGAACTTGGTCTTGGCTGGATTTCTTGTTGATCTTCTGGGAGAGGGACCTGTTGTAGTGATTCTCAAGTGTCTTTGCCCGAGGTGGAATTGCACCACCCTTACCTGGGGCTGGGCTAAGTAATCCGTTTGGGTTCCACTTTCAGGAGCTTTTGTTCCCTGAACGCTTTCTATAGAGTTCCGGAGGATGGGAATGAAAATGGGGCCTCCCAATATCTGGCCTGGAGGAGCCAAGAGCTCAGGGTCCCACTCCTCAGTGTGCCCTCAGAGAAAAGTGCTCAATCACTCCCATGTCCCTGGCCTCCAGCCGCACTCCAAGCTCACCCAGCCAGTGACCAACATCTCTGTCTCTGGCACACAGCTCCACCTGGAGTCTCCAAACCCTTAGATCCCTGAGCTCTTCCAGGAGGGTCTCCCCAGGTCTTGTGGGGACCCCACTCACAGAGCAGTGGCCTGTGCCATGGGTTACGGTTCAAGGTAACCCTGAGTGGAGAGCTCAGCTCTGTCTCTGTAGCCAGCTTCCCCACTCTAATACTCTGCAACACTCAGATACCCCTGATCCTTCTGTGACCCTATGGGAACTGGGGCCACACAGACCCCGCATGGGCTTCACCCCAGTTTAGCCTCTGGAGTGATGTCCCTCAGTGGAACAGACTTTTAAAAGTCCTGATTTTGTGCTCTGTTGTTTCGCCGCTTGCCAGGAGCTGGCCCCTCCCCCCGTGGTCTATCTTCCCATTGCTTTGCATTCACTTCTTTGCTGGTCCTACCTTTCAGAAAGTGGTCGGTTTTCTATTTCTAGAATTGTTGCTCTTCTTCTCTTCGATCTCCTGTTGGATTTGTAGGTGTTCAGAATGATTTTATAAACTATCTAGCTGATCTCCTGCTACCCGATGTCATCTCAGCTTGTTACTTCTCTGCCATCTTGACTCCTCCCCCTCTGTAGGAAACTATTTGACAATTAGATAATAACTGTTTGCTGTCCTTTGACCTTTATAGCCACAAATGCCTCTATTTTACTCATATCAGAATTGCCTTATTAATATGTCATGCATTTCAAAGGAAGTGATTATTATTTTATTTTTCTTTGACCTTTGTGTAGCAAACCGTTTACTAAAGGCCCTTTACCTACTACATGGAGGGCGACAGAATGGGATACAAATATTCCCTGGTTATTCATGGGCTAGACTTAAGGCATTCAGTCAAAGGAAGAGCAGGCATAGTGCAAAATCCAGAGGGAGGGGGAGGAGGAATGAACTACCTTAAGGTGGCAGACCAACAGCTTCTGAATGCAAAGCAATAGTCTTTAGACTATGAATAGATACCCATAGTCTGACAGTACCCATAGTATGTCAAATGGCTCCTCAGAAAGCTGAGAGGAAAATAAGGGTGGTCTAGAGAAGAGGAAAGGGGGGAAAACAAAACAACCCAGAAAGAAGGAAGCAATGACAGAAGTGCAAGACACAATGGAGAGCATCCCAGGTGTCACAGTAAGACAGTAATGGCCACCAAGACCAGGACAGCACTGGTGGCCAATAGTGTCTGGTCTTTGAGGAAAAGAGGAAGAAACAATGTCTCAGGAGGAGGAGATAACACACCTCTGCCTTTTGGACATGGAAGGAGCCATTTGGATTTCAGTGGCTTCAGATAATACTACTATCTGATGTCAAGAAACACAGTCAGTAGATTCTGATGCTGAATGGTTCTGGAGTTCATCCTAAGTAGATAGAGTCAATGGACATAGTTGACATCCTTTTTAACTACTTTATTATGTTTTGATTCAACCTGAGAATTGCAGTATTATTAGGAGTATAAAATATTTTGAGAACAAATATTAGGAGAGTTTTGGGCAAAACTGTGGGCTGGTATCATATATGCAAGAATTTTATTCTTATGAGAATGTGTGAAATGCCAAGTAAGGCCTCTGGGCAGTGGCCTTGTGGAGTGACTCACCAACACCACTGCCCACCACCCCCCACTGCAGGCAACCACACACCAAGTACCATATCTACAGATCAGAAAGAGATATTATTTCTTCATAATCAATTAGCCACCTTATTACTGGTAAAATAGATGAAAGTGGATAATCTGGTATAAAAGAGCTTGCAATACTTCAGTGATATAGTGTTTGGACAACTATTGCCTAAAGGACCCTGACAGAAACATGTTGAAGGTTTTGGGATTTTAAAATCATTTGAGAGATGATAGCTTTGTCCTATGATAGCATAATTTATTTTTTGTATCAACTTTGCATATAATCCTTGAATAATAAATAACCCAATATCCTTTGCTTTTTAAGAAAAATGCAAGTGACCCACCACTAAGGACATTTTTTAAAAAGCAAATTTTATTAACACATTTTTTCTGTACCTACCATTATGTGCTTGTTCTGTAGCAGGCATGGTACGAAGCAATTCTCATACATTACCTCTAATCTTTAAAATGGCTCTTCAGGAGAGTTATAGATATGGTTATCTCTCTTATAGAGATGAAGAGACAGGAACTCAGGGAGGTTAAGCAGCTTGCCAGAGGTTGCACAGCTAGTAAGGGGCAGAGTCATGATTTCAACGCAGATGTCCCTGGCTCCAAAGTTTTTTCCTCTGGGTTATCTCTGTCTGCTTGAGACAACTAGATCAGAGTAACCCCTGGAACTATCAAGGGAAAGCCTGGTTATGTTCAGTAAATTTTTTTTTTTTTTGAGGAGGTGCAGATAGATGGTTTTTGTAAAATTTCTGTTGTAAAAAGGTGAAAATTTAGTCTTAAAGTATACTAAAGTTAGTTTGCACCTCACTTGGCTAGAATATGCTATCAACATCTCTAGATTGTAATGATAACTAACGTATTAAAGCATAATTTTGTAAATTAAATTGAAGGCTTGACTTTAGATCTAAGGTTGTTTAGATAAATTTTATTAGTTGTATTTTGTTTAATTTGGTCAAAAGTTGTGTTTCTTTCAGAATTTCATATATCTTCAAGTATAGATTTATATATTTAAGAATCTTTATAACATATTATCTGTTAAACTTCAGTCTTATTGATTATTAAAAGGTGTTTCTAGAAGTATTTTCATGGCATTTTGAGTTCAAGTTAAGTTATGGAGTTTCACTCTATGCATATATAATGAAAATAATTGTGCTTTATATAGAACACTATAATTTACTTTTTTATCTTTATGTTTCAAAATTCAGGTCCCAAGTCATTTGCAAAGGCTTTTTCCAATGGTTATCTAATTGGAGAAATTCTGCACAAGTTTGAACTTCAGGGTGATTTTTCAGAATTTTCAGAAAGCAGGTTAGTGAGATAAATTCTTTCTTAAAAAGGGTCAATTCCTTTGGCATTTGAATGGTTTTAGCTTCCAAAGTTAAGGGATAGTGAGCTACAATTTTGTTAATTATTTCTTCTTTCTTTTAAGGGAAATGAAGCAACTTATAGTATCCTGGCAAAAAAAAAACAAAAAAAAACAAAAAAACATAACAAGACAAAACCCTGTTATATTTTTTTTTTGTAGCAACTATGCTGAGATCTAATTCATAGATGGTCATTTACCAGTTTAAAGCATATAATTCAGTGGTTTTAAGCATATTTACATATTTAGTGTATTCACAACCATGACCACTAACCACCTGGCCCCTGGTACCCACTTATCTATTTTCTGTCCCTATGGATTTGCCTATTTTACACATTTCATATTAGTGGGATCATATAATATGTGTATTTTGTGATTGGCTCCTTCCACTTAGGACACTGTTTTCAAGGTTTATCCATGTTATAGTTTGTATCATTACTTCTTAATTCCTACTTATTTGATGAATAATTTCAATTGGATATATCACATTTCACTTATTAATTCATTAATTGGTGGATACGAGTCATCAGTTATTCTGAACAGTGCTACTATATTGTGTTTTCATATGGAAATGTTCTCATTCCTCTTGGGTGTGAAATTCACCTAGGAGTGAAGTTGTTCGGTTACATTATGTATGTTTACAATTTTGAGCAACACCTGAATTGCTTTGCAAAATGCCCGTTATCATTTACAGTTACGCTAGTAACATATGAAGGTTTCGGTTTTTCCACATGATCATAAATGCTTGTTAGGGTCTTTTTGATTATTGTTGTCTAGTCAGTATTAAGCAGTATCTCTTTGTGATTTTGATTTGCATTTCCCTAATGATGGTGAGCCTCTTTTCATGTGCTTATCAGTCATTTGTTTTGCTTCACTGGTGAAATGTTATACAATCCTTGCCTATTTTCTTTTAAATTTTACTTTTTTTCTTTTTTTAAAGATTTTATTTATTTATCTGAGAGAGAGAGAATGAGATAGAGTGAGAGCACAAGTAGGCAGAGAGAGAGTGAGTGGGAAAAGCAGGCTCTCTGCTAAGTAGGGAGCTGGATGTGGGACTTGATCCCAGGACCCAGGGATCATGACCTGAGCTGAAGGCAGTCGCTTAACCAACTGAGCCACCCAGGCGCCCTTAAATTTTACTTTTTAAAGCAGTTTCAGATTGATAGAAAAATTGAGAAGAAGGGACAGAGATTACCTATTAACTCCCTCCTCTGACACATACATAGCCTCCTTAGTATCCACTCCCCAACCAGAGGGTGCACTTATTACTGCTGATGAACCTATAATGATACGTGTTCACTCAAAGTAAATAGTTTACATTTGGGTTCATTCTTAGAGTTGTACATTCTATGGGTTTGGACAAATGTAGAATGACTTGTATCTACCATTGTAGTATCTATACATAGTATTTGCACTGCCCAAATCCTCTATGCTCTATCAGTCATCCTCCCTTACCCCAACCCTGGCAACTACTGATTTTTTTTTTTTTATTATCTTTATAGTTTTGCCTCTTGCAGAATGTCATATAGTTGGAGCTTATGGCTTCTTTCACTTAGAAATATGCATTTAAGTTTCCTCCATATCTTCTCATGGCTTGGTAGCTCATTTCTTTTTAGCACTGAATAGTTTTTCATTGTCTGGATGGACCACAGTTGATTTATCCATTCACCTGCTGAAGGACATCTTGGTTGCTTCCAAGTTTTAGTAATCATAAATAAAACTGCTGTAAACATCCATGTGCGGGTTTTATGTGGACATAAAATTTCATCTCCTTTGGGTAAATAAACAGGGTCACAATTATTGGATCAGATGGTAAAAGTATGTTTAGTTTTGGAGGAAACCAATGAACTGTTTCCCAAAGTGGCTGTACCCTTTAGCATTCCTCCCAGCAATGAATGAATGAGAGTTCTTGTGACTTCACATCCTCACCAGCATTTTAGCGTTGTTAGTGTTTTGGATTCTGGCCATTCTCATAGGAGTATAGTGATAGCTCACTGTTGTTTTAAATTACAGTTCTTGAAAGTTGTGGAGTATGTTTCTGTGTGTGTATTCCCTGAGGTTCAAGCATTGTCCCAGCTGCACACAATTATGTTTCTCATCAAAAAAATGAATGATGTCAGAAAGTATACCTGTTTAGAAGACTTAAAAGCACCATTCTGACCAGATGATGTATGTAGTATTTCAGATAGACTAAACTGATGTCAGCAGGGTCATAGACGCCCTTTGTGTTAAATGGAAAAAGGGACCTCATCTGGCTGGACACAACTGTGAAGACACAGGTCTCTGTGAACAGAGAGGCCTTTGTGCTAAGGAGAGGAACCCCTTTTTGTATGAAATAGCCTTGCATCAGGGACAAGACATGACAGGCTGAGCAGAAGGTAGATTTACACCCTTGCCCCACCTTTGGACAGGGGTGTGCCCTGAATAGCATCATGTATAACAGCCCTGCTTTTCACCCACTGCAAAGAGCTAACTTTATGCCACTGAGAGTCACTGCATTCCTTAATGTGAGAAGAGGGACCTACTTGTTCTCACAACCAAGTTCCATCCATCCTGAATTCTCGGAACAAGATACTATTTTTCCCAGGGCACATGGTCTTTTAAAGAAGGATCAGTATATCCATGGATATGACTTTTGTAGAAGTGTACTTTATGGAGAAAAGGATCCTTCTTTGTCAAACCTATTTTTTTAGGCAGATAGGTAACACTGGGCTCATGATTTGGGGATTTTGTCAAAAAAAATTTTTTTTAGTCTAAAATATAAGTGTTGCTTGTAACTGAATCTATTTGCCTTAGAGATTAATAGGATAAAATAATAAAAAGTAAAGGAGCATGGATATTGCTGGGGGAACAGCTTCTACTTACCTTGTAAGTTGTATTCCCTCATCAGGTGACAAGGAGGAGAGAAGATAGGTAATCTCTGGGCAAATAAGAACTATGGGTATCAGATACTTAAAATAATTTTAAAAATCCTAAGAATGAGAGCACCTACATGACTCAGTCAGTTAAGCGTCTGACTCATGATTTTAGCTCAGCTTTTGGTCTTATGGTTATGGGATACAGCCCTACATTCTCCATTCTTACTGAGTGCCGGGCTCAGTTCTGATAACTTCTGGAAATGGATACTGTTTGCTTTTGGATTTTCCCCCCCAAGAATTTTGATGCCCCTCATCTCTGTAGCCCTAGGTTATGACCCAGGACAAAGCTCTGACGAGTGCCTCTCTGGCCATCTGTCCAAATATGTGTGGTGCACAAGACATGGGACTTTGAGGATAGGAGGGCATGGAAGAGTAACTGTGATGGCAGAGTGAGACTGGGTGGGTCCAGGGAAGGCAAGCACAAGTCATGGATCTCACTGGCCTTTTAGAGTCATACTTTTCAAACATGGTCTGCTTCACCTGCCTCGTTTTAGGCAGGTGTGTGTTACATCACACTTTAAGGTTACTTGTGCAGGAACAAACTTCAAACCTGGACACAAGAAGACCTAAAAAATGTTTACTCTTGTTGTGAGATTTCCTGTAGCATTTATTATTTCTTCTCATGACCTCTGTGACCTGCTTCTTTTTTATTAACTTAAAATATTGTATTCAAAGCTTATTGATATAGTTTGATATGCCAGGTACACATTACCAAATATTTCTGTTAAAACAATAATAGTAAACAGAGGAAATAAGACAGTAAATGACCCCATATACCTGGAAGAGGAATTTAAGTTGTTGCATCTCTGTTTTTGTTGACATTGGCCTTCCCATGATATTGACTCCTCATTCCTATTTAGAAATCATTCATAGAGTCCCTCAGGCTCATCTCCTTTTGCACCATGGGTTTTTTAATTTGCAGTGAATGGGCACTTTTAGGCTACATTTTAGAAGGCTCACAAACATCTGAAAAGGCATACACATTTCATGTCTGTGCCCGAGTATGTGTTTTCTTTCCTGTGGAACAGGTGCCATGGCTCTCATCAGATTTTCAGTGGTATCTGTGACATAAAACAAAAAACAAAAACAGTAACCTCTGGAGAAACAGGATACTATCAACAGTATATAAATTTTAAGTGTGAATCAATCACTATAAACTTCTAAACTTCTTAACTGAGGTACATGAAGATCATTGTATCATCCCCAAATAATTTTATAGTCCAAAATGAAGTTACTGAATGAATAGCCCTGTTATCAGGGTGCCCAATATGTGCCCAACCCCTCTTTTCTAAGGTATCATTTTGTTTTTGTTTTTATTTTTTTGGAGGGGGAAGGGTAGGACTTTCATTTATATATGAGTATATTCAGTATATTTTTTTTCTGTGAAAGAATGTGACTGAATGTTAGGAATTTAAAGTAAGGAGGACATAGGCCAGTGGTTAAAATTGGTATTTGTTTCTAGTTGGAACATGGAAAGGCACAGGAATTGAAAATGCCCCCAACATTATCCTTCAGTCACTGGATTCATAGGCTTATTAACAGCCCTAGATTATTTGAGACCTGTATTCTAACACGGACCTCAATTTACCGCTTCTTGTCTACTTGTTTACTCATCTGTTTTAACTGCTGTGAACCCCGCAAGGGTAGGGGCTGCACCCTATTCATCTTTGTAAGTTTAATAAACATATTAAAAGTTCATAGGCGACTCAGCATTAACTTAAAATTAGAAAGTCTTTACTGATAAAAGTAGTAATATAACATTTCAGTGAAAATGATATAATTAGTGTGATTGCATAGCTAATATCATTTAATGAAATATTTATGATGGTGCCTGGGACGATCACTGTTAAAGTCATCAGTGCAACATTTAGGGCTATTTTCAGACTCCTGTAATAAATAATGTCATTTAACAATATGGAAATTTAAATTATAGTTTTTCCTTCTGAGTAAAATATTTTTCAAAACCATAGTTGTTTTTCCGTGTAGAAGAAAGCACTTAGTTTTCTGTTTTTGTTTTGACTTCTTGTAAAAATTCTAGCATGCATTTAAGCAGAAAAATGTACAAAATCAGCTTTAGATATACCATTCCAGAGAAATAAATGGGAGGAGTTCAGGGCAAATAGAATATCTCAATGTAGTTACATGATTGAGTGGTTTTAGAGAGGAGTGGTATAGGAAAAGAATATCCAATAATTCATAATATTAGATCATGGCAATGCCTCTGATATTTGTTGTCTCTAATTCAGTGCCAGTGTCTAATTTGGAAACTGTTTTAATGCCTAGAGTTTCAAATGCCAAACTCAATAATTTTTCTCGCTTGGAGCCAACGCTTCACCTTCTGGGTGTGCAGTTTGATCAGAACGTGGCCCACAACATCATCACGGAAAAGCCTGGGGCGGCAACCAAACTTTTGTATCAGTTGTACATTGTTCTTCAGAAAAAGAAGAAAAGTGGACTGACTGGAGTGGAAATACAATCCATACAACCCCCGGCAAACATCAGACAGCAAAGTATGAAAAGTGAGGCTTTTCGAGACGTAAGTACACAGAGACGATATCGGGCGCGTTCAGGGTGGTATGGCCGTAGACGTAAGTACACTTAGAAACATAAACGTATCACAATGTAAGACTTGGGAAAGTAAAATGACAGTGACATTGGCTGCTCAAAGAAGCACCATTGGGTAGCTATGTCCCTTATGTATGTTCTTGGTCATACTTGGATTTTTATATTAATGTTTTCAAATCATTTATCATTTTTGATGTCTCCCTCCTTCCTATATACATTACCAACAGTTTATCAAATTCTGTATGTTCCTAATTTGCAGTGTTTTTATGCCTTGCTCCTCTCTTTCCATTTCTGGCCCTGTCATGTCTGCTCAGATCCCTGCGTGAACACTGCAGCAACGTATCTAACACGTCTCCCAGTCTTCTAGCTTTCCACCAGAGGTCAATCAACGGCTAGATGAATCTTTCCTAAATTCCAGTTGCACTCGGCCCTTTTGCTCAGAAGCCTGCCATTTTACGGGACTGACATTCAAAATCTTTCACTGAATGGTCTCAATCTGTCTTTCTCTGTTTCTTCATAGTCCTCAGCTTAAAGTCTTTGTTTTTTCTTTCTTTTTTTTTTTTTAAGAGGATTTTATTTATTTATTTATTTTTTGTCAGAGAGAGAGAGAACACACAAGCAGAGGTAGAAGTAGGCTCCCTGCTGAGCAAGGAGCCCGATCTGGGACTCTATCCCAGGACCCTGAGATCATGACCTGAGCTAAAGGCAAATGCTTAACCAACTGAGACACCCAGGCATCTTGAGTCTTAGTTTTTTCTTCACTGATCCTCAACCTGTTCTTGAATAGATCTTGTACATTTCTGCTTTTCTCTCCCTTTCACCTAAGCTCACACTTTTCATCTCGCTCCTTTCCACAAACTCTTCTCCATCCACTGCTGTGCAGCCTTCCCAACACAAATGGATTTTTCCTGTGGAACTCCTAGGGCCTGGGTAGTTTCCACTCTCTGGTGATAGCCTCCTGCTGCTCATACTGTTGCCAGCTTTCATGATTAATATGTCATACGGCCTCACAAGATTTTTAGTCCCTCAAATTCAAGGAATATGCCTGATAGAATGCTTTCAACATTGCAAATATTCATTGTGTTTTGATTAGTTGATACAACTTTTTAGATGACAATTCTCTCCAGTTCCTGTTGCTGTTTCCTTATGGCAAATGAAGTACATTAACTTTTCCAGGCCTCTAGGATAATGGGGAGTGTTGCACTGACCCAATGCATTAAATAGAAATGGAAATAATTAAATGTTTAAATTGAACTTCTGAAGACACAGTGACATAATAGATGTGAGGGCCATCTCCACTTTTGTATTTGTCTATTCTTAGCAGACAATCTTACGAGCCTGGTGGCAGAAGGAGCCCAGCACCCAAGAGAGCTGAAAATTAGAATAAGGTTACAACCAAAGAGCTTGGTCTTGCCTTCTGCCCCCTTCACTTGCAAAGCTGAGTAACTTTGGGCCAATCCCTGGAATACTCTTAACCTCCATTTTCCCAGCAGCTGAAATAAGATTGATTATCTCTACCTGCCTCAGAGTTAGGCTTTTTTTTTTTTAATATGTATATAATTTTAAGGAAACAATTCATGAGAAAATTCTTTGTGAAGTGTAAAACAGTCAACAGGAACAAGAGTTGTAAGAGTTGTGTAATTGAAGCCAACAATAAACCATTGTGTTTAATGTTGGCCATGGTGACCTCCCAGAGTCAACCATTCATTCATTGAACAATATTAATTGGGCTCCTATTTTATGTCAGGCAATTCCACTATAATCAACACAAGAAAAGTCCCCACCTGTTTAGAGCTTCCATTCTTAGGAGAGAAAAATATTTCAGTGGAGTAGTGTGGAATGTTCAGAGTTGAAGAGTAAATTGAGATGAGGCAGATGGGAGCAGAGACGGGATAGAAGCGTAGAGCATAGAGGGAATGTGGAGGTGAAAGAGACGAGAAGAGAACAGTGGCTGCAGGAGAGAAGCGCACGAGCAGGGTGCCGTTCTTTGTTTCCTCTATGGGTATAGAAAGTGGGACAGCTGGCCAGTTGAGAAAAAGAACCAGGGGCAGGAGATGACTGGTGTGGGAGCCAAGTCCTCTGGGAAAGAAAGGAGGATGCAGCTGATGGTCCAGGTGGAGGAGGAGGTATCTTAAGAAAGAACTAGACATGCCTTTTCTTCTGAAAGCAGGTAGAAGAAAATGCAGGTGTCTTACATAATTATAGTAATGACTAAAATTTATCGATTGTGCAGAGCAATATGCAAAGCCTGGTTCCAGGAGATAGATAAAGATTATATATATATATATATATATATATATATATATATATATTCCTTTGATCTTCACAATAGCCTTATAAGATACCCATCTTTATTATTCCCATTTTACAGATGATGAAACTAAGGAGCAGAGGAGTTAAGTAACTTGCTCAACTTAATGCAGCAAATAGGTGATAATGTTGCAACAAACCTAGGCAGAGTAACTCTAGAGCCACACACTTAACCGTAGGCTATGTTATATCTTAGAGGGTATTTCCTGGGTAAGGGAGGGATAATAAGGATATAAGATAAGATGTAGACATATGTTGAAGTAGAGAAGTAGGATGTTCAGGGACTTTACACTTTTGTTGCCTCTGTGGAGACGGAGGCCAGGCCATTTTTAATAATGAAAAAAGCAAGAAGGTGAGTAAAGGCTTAAAGTCACCTGAAAGGTCCTTAAGAGATCTTCTGAGTAAGTGCCCATATCTGCTTAGGTGGCTTTAGAAGACAAGGACCAAAAATGGTTTGAGCAACAGTTCCATTTGAAAAAAAAACTTTAATAAGTCTTCAGCTTTTAAGGAGATTACTTTTGGTTATGAAAGTTTTACTTAATTCCATTAGACCTATTACTCTGTTCCCCATTTTATAATCATTGAGGTTCATTTTCTTACACTCTTAGACTCTCATTTCCAATGGCCTGGAAGTTTTAATGTTTCTTCACTTTTTACGAGGAAGTAGCTTAAGTTATGGAAAGAATCTGGGTCTTATATTATCTCTTATATGTTGAATTGGTTTTATGAAATTATTTTTATGAAAATGTACTTCTCTAAGAATTCCAATGCCATTCATTAAAAATTAAACTCAGAAAAAATAAAAATTAAACTCAGAGCAAAAAATATATGAATATATTTGAAACTATTTTATAAGAAAGAATTCAAACATGTGTTTATTGTTTTCATGTAAATTAAAGATCTGAGTGACTAGTATGGGGCTTGCATTTATTTTAACCATCAACAAGGGTAATTTACAGAAATTTTATTTTGAAGACAAATTTTGCATGTGCTTTTAATGACAATATACTTTTTATTTTCTAATAATGAAATCCTTTGAACTGCTTTCTCCATTTAGAGACTTAGAAACCTGATACCACGTCAAACTGATTTCAATCTGATGCGGGTTACACACAGGTTTCAAGAAAAATATAAACACATGAAAGAAGATCTTGTCCACATGCATTTTGAGAAACTCCAAAAATTTCAAAAGCTCAAGGAAGATCAAAGATCCTTTAATATTGAAAAGGTTTTATAGTATGATTTTTCCAGAAATTGATTAGAGCATAGAGAATACTGTTTGGGATTTATGCCTATAGTACACATTGCATAAGCATTAATGTAGCATAAGTCGCGTGTTCCTTTGACTCATGCTCCACCTGCTCTCACCTTTCTCTCCCTTACTCTTCCCTTTGTTCCATTCCCACTCCTGCCCTCACCTCTCCTTGTGACCAGGAACGAGAACTGCCATTCTCTGGAGTGGCAGGACAACTTGATTTCTTTTTAGGTTGTCTGGTAGAAATTAATGCTTCACATGGGTGAGCGGTGGGGGTTTGCAACTAACCACTCCAGTGAAGGCTTATGATGGTTGCCCCCACTAAGGGATGTAGAGCGACATTCCCTCTCTGAGTTCCCTCTTTTGCAATCTCTTAGTTTTTCTGTCCTGCCTCATTTCTCTCGTCCTGGTAGTTTGAGGTGATATCCTGCTTGCTTTCTTTTCCAAACCCCTTAAACATCTCTTGCCTTCTTTCTGGCCCTTCTTGCTTTAACTAACTCCCCACTGCTTCTCAAATTCCTCTGAAAACCTTTAATGATCTCCTATGCCTTTAAGTACATGAGAACATGATGGTGTAAGGAATCGTTAAAGATTTTCAAGAGAATTTCAGGTGACTACATATATGGAATGTGTAAACTAAGGCAAAAGAATTATAGTTCTTCTCCTTGCACTACAAATCACTTTTTAAATTCATATATTTAAAATGGTAAGAAATGGACACATCCTGAATATAGTCAGCCCCCTGTGCAGAGGGGAGGGAAAGATGAGAGACAAATTCTGGAGGATCTTATGGTCTCATTACTTGCTAGAGAGTCGATAAAGCGCTGGGCTTCCCCTCTTGCATTGCATGGTAAGGCGACAAGGCACTCCTAAAGCAGTGTCTAAAAAAGACCAAGTGCTGGGACTCTTAATTTTTAAGGAACCAGCCCGTCTAACTTTGATGTGCTAAGTGTAATGCAGAAAGAGTCCAAGGAAAGTTGGGAAAAAGGAAATATGAAACCATTAAATATTAAATTATGTTAAAAATGATAGGAAGCAGGGGCACCTGGGTGGCTTAGTCAAACATCTGACTCTTGATTTCAGCTCAGGTCATGATCTCAGGGTCATGAGATCAAGCCCCACGGTGGGTTCCATGCTGGGCCTGTGGTCTACTTAACATTCTCTCCCTCTCCCTCTGTATCCTCTTCTCTTCTGTCCAGCCCCCAGCTTGTGTTCTCTCTCTCACATATAACAGAAAAAAAAAAAAAAAATCGCAGGAAGCAAATAGGGAGAGCCTATGTCGTCCTGGTTTTCTTGAGAAGGAAAGATCAATATATTACAACGATATAAAAAGTTATATTTTGGAAAGTAAAATGAAGAAAAATTTTAAGTTATTTATAATTTTTGACTTTTTAGTGGTTAAAGCGTCTTTGGATGGAAAAAATGATCTTATTAGCTCTAATATAATACTTAGTAGTAAAATCATGATTAGTTTTACATGTTACTTCATAAATAATCTAACCTTCAAAATATTTTGTCTGGTTTTCATGATTTCTTTTTTTTGCTTTCATTTATGCTTGTGTTCTACTTAAAATAAATACTCCCAGGTAGAGAAGAGATGATCTAATAATGGTATCACATAATTCAGTATTTAATTCAGTATTTGAAGTAGCCTCTGATTTCATTGTTTAGCTGTGACTGAGTTTGGGGGAAGTTTGTCATATCTCCTGGATTCCCCAGAAGTCCTCCTAAAGACCATCTCCCAGATAGAATTTTCTCTTCAAGTCATCTTTAGAGATAGAATTTTCTCTTTGCATTATTGGGTAGGTCAGAAGGTAGAATTGGGAAAGAATGATATTCTTCTTTGTATCTGAGGCACCTTTATTTCTTACAGTGTCATCACCTAGAATGAAGATGCACACATCTGATAGGCATAATTTGAGGATTCCAAAATCGTGTGTGTTTGTTTTTTTTAAGATTTATTTATTTATTTATTTATTTGACACAGAGAGAGATCGAGAGAGAGAGAGAGAAAGAGCACACAAGCAGGGGAGCGGCTGGCAGGCAGATAGGGAGAAGCAGCCTCCCCACTGAGCAGAGTGCCCCACGTGGGGCTCGATCCCAAGATCCTGGGATCATGACCAGAGCTGAAGACAGATGCTTAACAGACTGAGCCACCTAGGTGTCCCCCCCAACAATTGTGTTTTAATATCATACTTTTTGAAATGAGTCATATTGATACCTGCTTTCTAACATTACATGTTTGTGATACCCACTCCATTGGTAAATTGCTGAGTTCTGAGAAATGCATATATGTGTACCTGTGAGTGTGTAACATAGCCTGTTTTTCTGATGAGTGGAATAACTAAACATCTGTGGGATATTCAGCAACGCTTGAACAGAAGACGACAAAATGAAATAATGGCCAAAATCCAAGCAGCTATCATACAGATTCCTAAACCTGCATCAAATCGTACTTTGAGAGCACTTGAGGCCCAAAAAATGATGAAAAAGAAAAAAGAGGCAGAGGTAAGTGATAATCCTTTAATTTGGTGTTGTGTTAATCTTAATGAAAGAAAGATCTTTCTCTAAAACACAGAGATTGCCCCCCAACTTCTTAGTTCCTTTTCAAATTATTGGTGGCATTTTTCCTTCTCATTCAAAACCCCTTCACTGTGTGCATATCTAATCCATATTATACTGTTATTTGTTCAGAATGAGAGAATGTAGCTGTAGGTCAGGGAAAAGAAACTCATGTTAAATGACAGTACCAATCTAAACTCCTGTGTTGAGGATTCTGTGGTCACTACAAAATATTCTAGAATGGTGCTGCTGTGATGGGTCACAATCACCATGGGTACAGAGCTGTCAGTCAAGGTACACACACCATACATATGCCATTCCTACTGTATGCTTTAATCAGTCCCTTCTCACCATGCTGCACTGTTTTTCTGAGTACCAGGAATGTTAAGTTGTGTGCTTGCTATCAGTATGTGTAAATTTAAGATACCTATGCTAGTGGTGCTTTATAAGACCATACCAGCTGTCAGTCATTCTAGTAGGATACCATCTGCTTCTCTTTCATAGTGGAGAAATACTACATTTTGATACTAATTCCTGCAGCCTACGTTGCATACTACTCCAGTCTTTATTAATGATAATCTCTCCTGGGACCTAAGGAAAAGAATAACAGTTACCATTTATTGAGGATTTGCTGTATGTCAGCCTGTGGGTTGGCAACTTTACATTATCTTTCATTTGTAAATAACTCTCTAAGTAGGGTATTACTCCCCCAATTTCTAAATAAGGAAACTGAGACTCAGAAAGCTGCCATGTTTCACTCTGAGGATAGTAAAGCAGAGATTGACAGGTCTCTCTGATATCTAAATCCAATACATTTTATGTTAATCCACATTTCTTTATTTTTTAATATTTAAAAAATATCCTGCACTTGTATTCTAAAGAAAATTACTCAGAGAGTTTTTTTCCAGATCCAAATTTTAGAAAAGTATTTAATTCTTAAATTTCTCTCACATGGTTAAGGTTTATTAATAAGGATTTACAGTAGATGAAGGACGAACTAAACTAATATTCAGAGAGCAAATTAATAGCATAAAAAAGGTTGTACAAGAAATGTTTAAGACATGCAAGATAATAATTTTTGAAGAAGGATTTATATCCCCCCCAAAATGCTTATTTTTCTTTAAAAGAATTGCAAACAAAAATTCATGGCCTGAGACTCTTTGATAATTTCCATTTTCACTAAATGGCCTTTGTTGCACTCTCAGAGCTAGAACTGTGAGTGGAATGATTCAGAGAGGGCAGCTTTCACACTCTTTTAGGTATATTTAGCCTAGTCTAAAAATAATGAATCAGAACTATAAAAGTATTCTATAATGCAGCTTTTTATATCTTACCTCCTAATTAGCCTGAAATAGTAGTGAATACAACCTTGGAAATTTGTAAAGTGAACACAGTAAATGAAGATTTTTCAGTGGCTTTTAGAGATGGAAAACTGATAATGAATTTTCTTTAAAGGATGTGGCTAATGAGATTAAGAAGTTTGAAGCCTTAATAAAAAAGGATCTCCAGGCCAAAGAAAGGTGAGATGTGAATTACTTTAGCAATCACAGAACTGCTTTCTGTTCTACCTATAGCTTTTAAATACTCAGAAAGAGTTTATGGGGAATAGCTGCTCCAAAGATCTTTTCACTTTGTAGAAGCTTCATTAAGAAAGTGCAGGAAAGAAGGTAAATGAGCTAACATTCAGGTTGATTGTTCATGAACAACTTTTGTAAAGACCAGGAGAACTATTATGAGTTGGGAAGTTATTTTATTTTTCTATGCTATGCTTACTGTCCTAAGTTAACACAATTTTTGAGCATTTATAAAAATTGTTTCAAGTTACCACTAATTTAACTTTGTCGTAAAGCCTTTATTAGACGCTCATGGGTTTCTTTCATGTTGTGTGCTCAGCAGTTAGCATAGGGACCAGCAATAAAAAACTGTAGAATGAGTGTAACTGTCACTGAAATGGTCAGCTCCGGGGGTTTATTTCAAAAAATGCCTGGTTAATGGGCTTCATTTGCCTAAAGATAAAGATCCTCTCCCTTTTCTTTCCTATTAGGGGTCACTGACTCAGAGAAGATAATTGAGTAGGGTCTGCGTATGTGGGAGCAACTTGAATTCTTCCACATTTTTAAATGGGAACTTTCCAAATTCTACTCACTTACATTTTATGGAATGTGAACTAATTTCTGTTAAAGAAGAAAAGCTGACACAAATTAAATAAATCAGTTCCATATTAATATTTCTGAGGGAAAGAAACAGAGTCAAATGAGGAGAAATAAGAAAAAGAAGTGCTGGTGAGGAACTCAGGTGTGGAAGGAAAATAAAGTGAAGAATACGTACATTGTATTTTCTTCTACCCTCTGCAAAAACTTTGGATGTCCTATTCTGATTCCCACTGCCATTTACCAGTGCTGCCCCAGGCTAAAGAAAACACAATCCAAGCCTACCCACCTAGTAGCCACCACCCAAACCCCGCTATCCTCATCCCCGCGGGGGCCAGGAAACCACCGGATTTCTTCCAACTCTTTCCCTCATCTCACCTGCCATGCACTCGGGAGTGATAAGTGGATGGTATCTGCCAGAGCAATAAAATGTGGAAATACTTTCGTTACTTTAGGTGAATAGTATTCCCTCTAGCTCTGTGGCTTATCCCTTTCCGGGGACCCCTCAATTTCCACGCAATTTAGCAACCAGCATTAACACCAAACATAGCAGTGGCCTGTGATTCCTGCACCAGCACCCATTTTGATTGATATATATATTTTTTTGTCTTTTAATTTATTTGACAGAGAGAAAGATCACAAGTAGGCAGAGAGGCAGGCAGAGAGAGAGAAAGAAGCAGGCTCCCCACCAAGTAGAGAGCCTAATGCCGGGCTCGATCCCAGAACCCTAAAGCCGAAGTCATGACCTGAAGCTGAAGTCACGATCTGAGCAGAAGGCGAGGTTTAACCCATTGAGCCAGCCAGGTGCCCTCAGTTGTTACATATTTTAAAGATCATCCTGTGCAATACAGCTCAAACATTCACTCTGCTTATGGCTATTAGCTTTGCCAACCCATCTTGAACCTAAGTCTCTCTATCAATTAGCTTTAGAAACCCCAAACAAAAGCAGGTTAAATTAGATAGAGGCTTACCTCTCTCCTGTAATAGAAACCAGAATGTAAGCCTCTCAGGGAATCTGCTGGAGCTCCAAACTCATCAAGGACTGAGGCTTTCCTTTAGCTCCACTGTTCTGTTGTGGTTTTTGTACATTCATTCATATTCACAGTACAAGATGGCTCATGGGGCTCTGGCCATTTTGCCCATGTTCTAGATATAAGGAAGGAAGATAAGCAAAAAGTAATTATCTGAAATAGCTGAAATAGCTCCTTTTAAGAACCTTCCCACAAGTTCCAGGTAACATTTGTGTTTACATTTTATTGGCCAGAATTTGGTCACATGGCCACACTTAGCAGAATGGGAGGCTGGGAAATGTAGGCTTGGGCTGGGTACACTGTCTGTACTCAGTTTGGGCTGAGCCCCTGAATAAACGTGGGGCTCTGTTTTGTGGAAAAAGAGAAGGAAATGGCAGTGTCTATCACAGATCCTTTCTCGGCAGGAGCCTCTACTTGGTCTTGCCAGAGATTGAGCTTTGGAGGGCCATGAACTATAGACATCCTCACTTCAATTCTTAGGGCAGCAGTGTAGGGCCTAGGGCAGCCAGACTCCCTGGACCAGTCACCAGGGACTGTGAAGCTTCACCTGGGACTCCAGATCCTTCTCAGAATGCTGCACAAAAATCATTTTCTCTGATAGTCCAAGATAAAGAATGTTGGGAAGCACTGGTCTAAAGCAAAGTTTTGAGGAAAACAAAAGTTATGGTACAGTCAGGGCCTTTGTTAAGTCCTCTATCAATCACCGCATTCATTCTGAACTTTTAGCTTAGAATCTAGAATTTAGAATTTAGCTTAGAATCAAGCATCTTCTGGGCTCTTTCAAAAACTTCACACTATTTGATTCCATAAAGCACTAAAATCTCATAAGTTGACTATAAAGAACAATTTCTGCCCCTGCCCCTTTCACAGGCTGCTCCCGGAACAGTTCCTCAGGGATGTCACCACAAAGTCCATCTTCTTTTGTGGAAGAAGGAAACATTGTCTCAGTGAGAGCAGTGCAAGAGCTCCCATGGCTGCTTTCCCCCCACATGTATTTGTCTTTATTGTTTAACACAAATAATAAATGCTAGCTGCTACTTTTTTTTTTTTTTTAAAGCTGAGGTTGTCGCCTGCTATAATTTGACACTTGAATCCATAGACTTACTTTAGACTCTTCCTAGCAATTACTTTTTAAATATATACAAATTTGGTCAACATTTCAATTACTAGTAATTCAAACACAACCAATTATTAACTCTGTGGAGGCCTGACAAGCAGATATAGAGAAAACGTAATTATTGCCTTCAAGAAACCCACATCTAGGAAAACAAATATTTATTCAAGAAAATATCACGTAGCTTTCTTCAGACCTTAATTGGAGTGAGACAGCAGATGGATGGGTGGAGCACAGACTGATAAATAAAGGAGTAACAACATGTTAAGTATATTAAACCACGTTAAGTATATTAAACCATGTACAATCCAAAGTTAATTATTTTAAACAGCACATTTGAGGGATGCCTGGGTGGCATTAGTGGGTTAAGCGCCTGCCTTAGGCTCAAGTCATGACCCCTGGGGTCCTGGGATCGAGCCCCACATCAGGCTTCCTGCTGAGTGGAGAGCCAGCTTCTTCCTCTCCCTCTGCCTGCCGCTCTGCCTACCTGAGCTCGCTCTCTTTCTCTCTCTCTCTCTCTGTCAAATAAATTTAAAAAGTCTTTAAAAAACTTTTGAGTAAAAACAGTAAGAATTTTAAAGGATGATCTAAAAAGTTAGGCCACATAATTTTCTTAAGTACTTAATTGTACTAATTCTTCTTTTTCTTTTTTTTAATTGTACTAATTCTTAATAGAGTTAAATTCTGTATTTGATCTTACTGAGGCTTTGGTAGCTACACAGCTTCTGCTCAGACTCTTAGTGACAGAATACAGCTAAATGTTGAGCCCCAGTTGATAAAATAAACAATTTCTCTGTGTGATTTTTTTTAAAGAATTACTCTGTATCATGCTTCTTAACATATCATTTGAAGTTGAGCAGACATCAGCTACTTGTCAGAACTATGAGGCACCAGGACAGAGAGGACTATAATAGGATACTTTTCTCATGAGCTCAGAGTTCATCTAGGAGCAGCAAATGTACAAAAAATGAAGTGTAATACAATATGATCTATTGACATTCAATTGTTACTTCATTAAATATGAATTAACTATGCTTTATAAGAATACTTAGATCTGTACAGGAATTAATGGCAATTTAGTTCCTTTATACCATATTAATGTGTCCTTGGCTTTTGAATAAGGTTGTAAGTTGTATTTTATACTAAATACATTAAGAACTTGTAACATGAAAAAATATTTATAACATTAAAACATTATTTATTGGCCGGTAACAAGATATATCTTTTATCATTGTACTATTGTATCCTGTTTATTTTGTAAGGAGGTATGCAGATGAGAATTGATTATTTGATCCTTCTATACATAAAAATGTATCTTTTACTTCTAAAGGTAACTTTTGAATGAACCTGTAAGTTCTTGTATTAAGCCACCATTGTCCCATTAAATTGAGCGTATTTGCTTTCTGTTGGTAACACCACCAGGTTCTTCCTGATTCTTTAATTTTGGACATGAGGAGGACAGGAACCAAAGCAGGTCTTCTTACGTGGTTCTTCAGGACTTGGGCAAGAGGCTAGGTCAGTCTTGTGTTTGCCAGTGTGGTATGATGAGCAAGTCATTTTTTAACTGCCAAGCTCCCAGTAAGAGCCGGGCCACTGGTCTAAGCCCTCAGAAAGTTACTGGAAGTTCATAGAGCGTGCAAAGGAGCCTTTTCCTGAGGTCTTCCTCCATAGTCAGTCAAAAGTAGGGGCATGTAACTGCATTGTTTTTTTAAAATCTAAATAATAACTATTATCCTTAGTGCCTCCAAGACTTCTGCAGATACAGCAGGCCAGACAACTACTGATTTGTTAAACACTTATTCGGATGATGACTATATTAAAAAAATCCAAAAGCGCCTTGAGGAAGATGCTTTTGCAAGAGAGCAAAGGGAGAAAAGACGGCGGAGACTGTTAATGGACCAGTTAATAGCCCACGAAGCACAAGAGGTAAAATATATAGATACAGCTTGAATAATAGTGCTGGAAAGTTTGCAAAATTTAGTCTTTCAAACACACACATACATACATATATATATATGTATGTATCTTCATTATTTATTATCTGTTACTCTGAATCAAATGTCAACAGAACATATTCACATCACCATGGCAAATACACTCAGAAAAAGAAATCTACATAAAAGATTTACTAAGTAATTTAAAATCTGGTGATGGTTATATAGCATTGTAACTGTACTTAATGCCACTGAATTGGACCCTTAAAAATGGTTGAGATGGTAAATTTTATGTCATGTATATTTTCCCTCAATAAAAAAAAAAATTACTGACCAAAAAGGAACCTAAAATCGATGTCAAGTATGTGTATCCATTGTTGCTTTTGGAGGTAAGAGGAAACTTTTCCCCAGTTCTTTTGAGATATAACTGATAAATAAAAAATTGTATATATTTAATGTATATGATGTGATGTTTTGATATATGTATACTTTGTGAAATGACTGCCATATGGAATTAACTGACACATCCATCACCTCACATAGTTAATTTTTTGTGTGTTTGGTGAGAACACTTAAGATCTACTTTTGTAAGTTCAACTTTTTTAGATTGGCATATAAGTGGGATTATGCAGTATTTATATTTTTACATTTGATTTATGTCACTTAGCATAATGGCTTTCAGGTTCATCCATGTTGTCACAAATGGCAGAATTTCCTTCTTTTTTAAGGCTGAAATAATATGCCATTGTGTATATACTCCACGTCTTCTTTATCCATTTCTCAATCAAAGGACACAGAGGTTTCTCCGTATCTTGGCTATTGTGAATAGGGTTGCATTGAATAGGGGGACGCAGACATCTCTCTCAGATACTGATTTCATTTTCTTTGGGTATATACCGAGGAAGTGGGATTGCTGGGTCATATGGTAATTCTATTCATAATTGTTTTGAGGAACTGCCATATTGTTTTCCTTAGAGGCTGCACCAGTTTACATGTCCAGTGACAGTTTTTTAGAGTTCCTTTTTCTCCACATCCTTGCCAACAAATGTTATTTCTTGTGGGTTTCTTTCTTTCTTTCTTTCTTTTTAATGTGATAATCATTCTAATAGATAATAGATATGAAGTGCTATCTTATTATAGTTTTGATTTGGATTTCCCTGCTAATTAGTGATGTTGAGCACCTTTTTCATGTATTTATTGGCCATTTGTTTGCCTTCTTTTGAGAAGTGTCTGTTCAGGTCCTTTGCCCTTTTTTTTTTTTTTTAAATTGGATTATTTGGGTTTTTGCTATTACATTGTTTGAATTCCTTTTATACCTTGGATATTAACCAAATGTACATTTGCAAATATTTTCTCCCATTCTGTAGGTTGCCCCTTCACTCTATTGGTGGTCTCCTTTACTGTATAGAAGCTTTTAGTTAGATGTAGTCTTACTTATGTATGTTTGTTTTTGTTGCCTGTACTGTGAGGGTCATATTAAAAAGAAAAAAGTCATTGCTTAGACCAATGTTAAGAAGCTTTTCCCCCTGTTCTTTCTTCTAGTAGTTTTATAGTTTCAGGTTTGTGTGTAATTCTAATCCATTTAGAGTTGATTTTTGTATACAGTGTGAAATTAGCATACATTTTCATTTTTCTGCGTGTGAACATCCAATTTTTCCAGCACCACTTAAAGAGACTGTTCTTTCCCCATTATGTTGCCTTGGCACTCTTGTTGAAGATCAGTTGACTCTTCAAGCATGTATTTATTTCTGGGCTCTCTCTTCTATTCCATTGGTCTATATGTCGTTTTTATGCAGTACCATACAGTTTTGAATACATAAATCAGGAATACCTACAGTTCTGTTCTTCTTGCTCAAGACTGCTTTGGTTATTCATAGTTTTTTGTGGTTTCATATGAATTTTAGTATTTTTTTATTTCTGTAAAAAATGCTATTGAAAATTTGATAGTGATTTTACTAAATCTGTAGGTTACTTTAGATATTTTGGACATTTTAGCATTATTAATTCTTCTAATCCATGAACATGGGATGTCTTTCCATCTATTTATGTATTCTTCAATTCCTTTTATCAATGTTTTAGTTTTTAGTACACAGATCTTCCACCTCCATAATTAAATTTATTCCTAAATTTTTTATTATTTTTGATGCTATTGTGAATGGAATTGTTTTCTCAATTTTTTTTCATATTATTCATTGTATATAGGAACACATTTTTATACATGTGAGTTTTGTATATTGATTTTTATTTATTGATTGATTTGATATTGATTTTGTATCCTACAACTTTACTGAAATTGTTTTTCAGTTTGAACAGATATTTTTGTGTTGCTGTTGTTGGAGTCTTCAGAGTTTTCTGTAAAAAAAAAATATCATATGCAAATGGAGACAGTTTTACTTCTTCCTTTCTAATCTGGATGCCTTTTATTCTTTTTATTGTTAATGGTACTGGTTAAGACTTCCAATACTATGTTGAAAAGAAATGGTGAGAGTAAGTATTTTTGTCTTATTCCAGATCTTGAAGGAATGCTGACAAGCTAATAGATTTTAGTAACATACTATCGAGTATGGTGTTAACTATGGGCTTGTCATACATGGCCTTCATTATATTGAATTACATTCCTTCTCAATTGTTATTCCTCTCAATTTGTTTATTGGTTTACTCTAGTGGTTCTCAGTGTGATTCCTCGACTGGCAGCATCAGAATCACCTGGAAATTTTCAGTAGTGTAAATAATTAGACCTCACCTCAGATCTACTGAATCAAGCTCAAATCACAGTTCTGGGGTGGAGCCTATATTATAAGACCCTCTAGGTAATTTGATGCAGCTATAGTTTGAGAATTCCCGATCAACTCTCACATTGAACACATGTTCACTGAGCTTCTTCTATGCTCTGGGTACTGTTCTAGCTAGACCTAGGATACCATACTGAACAAGAATATTGAGAAATATGTTCTCACAGAGCTTGCTGTTTGGGAGAGGATCTATAAACAAGGAACGAGATTAGAGTGTGAAGGGGCAGTGAAAGTGATGGGAGGGACAGGTGACTCTCCCTCACTTGGTCCAGAGACAGTTTCTAGAGGATGATAAATAGAAACATGAAGACAATAAGTTTAGGTGTGGGTAGTTGTGGTGGGATGTGAGTGGAGGTTAGTTTCCAGCAGAGGCTAGAATGGTGGAAATTGAAGTGTGTATCCAGAGAGAATATCATATAGAATGGCTCAGCACTGAGAGCTAAGGTTCTTAGTGAACTGAAGTCATTTGGCAGGCATCCTCAGAAACCAAATCATGATGAGCCTTGCCAGCTGCATAGAGGGAAATAGGAGCTTTTATCCTAAGTGCAAAGGGGAACAGGAGTTACAAGGTCATATTTGACTTTAGAAAGATCACTCTTTGACTTTAGTTGTGAGAATAGATTACAGCAAGTGAAAACAGGTTGCAGCTGGATTCCTACTAGGTTAGAAATTATCCCAGTTTAAATTTAGGGTGGTGGCAATGGGGATGGAGAGAAGTGACTTCAAGAGCTATTTTAGTAATAAAATCAATAGGTATCAACAGTTCCTTAGACAGTGAGGCAGTGAAAAATTGGGACGAGAGGCCAGCTTGCGCAGTTAGGTGGATGGAGGTGGCATTTACCACAATATGGAAGATGATGTGGAGGAACAGACCTGAGAAGGTGATTTAAAATGTGAATGTAAACAGGACAAATTTGCATGTCTAAAATATGAAAGACTGGCATAAAACTTCACATAAGTATAAAGATGTGAATTTATTTCTCCGTGGATTCACTTCTTTCTTAGAGAAAAATTTAAAAAACAAACAAACAAAACCCCTTTCATCTCTGTGCTAAAAAGTTCTTTCTTACTTCAGATACATATATAAATTTGCTCAGGCATATATCCTCCCTTTTACTTAATAGTCTCTCTTTTAACTGAAAGAATTACAGATTATGGAAATTGGATGATTAAAAAGTAGATCGTGAAATAACTACCTATTTCAAGTTTCCTTAAGTAAGGAATTAAGTGGAATTTTTAATTAATTTTAAATTAATTTAAATTAATTTAATTAATTTTTTTTTTGTTAAAGATTTATTTATTTATTTGACAGAGAGAGATTACAAGCAGGCAGAGAGGCAGGCAGAGAGAGAGGAGGAAGCAGGCTCCCTGCTGAGCAGAGAGCCCGATGCGGGACTCGATCCCAGGACCCTGAGATCATGACCTGAGCCGAAGGCAGCGGCTTAACCCACTGAGCCACCCAGGCTCCCAATTTAATTAATTTTTAATTAAGTGGAATTTTTAACACACTTCCATTTGTGTTACAAAATACTTGTGCATGGCCTGCTCGGGGTTTTTTTTTCTTTTTCTTTTCTTTTTTTTGCTTATAATCTAGACCTGATATTTACCTGGAAAATTGGGTTAATGAATTCTTTCTGACTTTCCTCACTTTGTACCAGGATGCTATTAGCATTGGTTTTTCAAGGCTCTGGCCAGAGATTTGTTAAGGGACCAGCAACCTAACAGATATTAAAGTGAGTTAATGCTCTGGCTATTTCCAGCAAGGGAACTATTTCTTTTCAGTGTTTGGGAAAACTGCTGTTCCTCCAACCAGCCTGGGGTATGCAGCAAGGGACCTCCACTTCCACTGCCTCCTTTCTACCAAGTGTAGTGTCCCCGCCTCCCTGCACAGCTGACACAAGTGCCCGGGCCACAGTGGTGGACTGTGAAATCTCCACTTGCAACATGGCCCATTTTCCTATCCATCCTTCTCTCTTCCCAAATGTTCTTTGTCAGGGCTGGGATTTCTTCTGCTTCTCTCAAGTACCTGCAGCTTTTTGAGAGCATGACATGGATCTGATGTCAGCCCTAGATGCTTTTACTCTGGCTTCATTTGTACTGAGCTACCAAGAATGCCTCTAAATATCTTCTCTAGCTTCCAGGTTGTTGCAGTTTCCCCCTGGGGTTTGTATGCTCTGTTTTAGTTGGGCTTGTGAAGAGAGAGCCAGAGACCTGTGCTCAAGTTGTTCTCTTGCCTCATGATTCATAAAGAAATGGATTACATGAATGAAATGATGAGCTTTAGGGTTAGAACAATCACTTTAAGTTTTTTGGGTGGATTTTGGAGAAGGGTGGTGGGAAGGATGGTAGAGGAGAGGCTGATATTGTTCCAGGTAGGGGCGGTGCCCATCGGTATGGAATGGGGTAATGGGTGCCTTAAAAACATACACAGGAGGTAAAATAGACTACTTCTTCAAGAACTGGATATTAGGAATGATAAGAGAGGAATAAACTTCGGATGGCACTAACATTTTAGGTCAGAAGTCATAGCTTTATAGGGTCATCAACTGAGATGGAGAAATTCTGAGGGAGGACCAAAACTGAAGGGGAGTTGGTGGGTTTAGTTTAGGTCTCCATGGGTTTGAAGTACCTCATAGGCATTTAAAGCGGAGATATTCAAACTGTCAACCCAATTTAGCTCCCAGCTGGTTCTATGGTCTTTTAGCTAGCATCTTGGTTGGCTCTTGGGATTCACTCCAACTTAATTATCTCTACCTTCCTGAACCTATTCCGTGTTATTTTCTTGGAAACTGTGTTTGAACATCAGACCCCTCCCCTATGTCTTAACCCAACATCCTTAAATATTTAGCTTCCAGGTCTTTCCTGCAGGACTCCATTCCTCCCCAAGAGCTGCTTAGGCATCTTTGTCGTTCTGAGCATGGCATAGAGCAGGGTAGGCTCCTGGCTCCAGGTCATGCGAAAAGCAAAGGACCTGGCATCCAAATTGAGGGTATTTTGGGTTGCATATCTTTCTAAATCTTCCCCAAATATAATTAAAAGAGAAAATTTTTGTTTTTATTCATTGTAGATATAGAATATTTCATCTAAGATAGGGATTAAGCATAAATCTGTTTAGGCTGCACCGAGCACCTAATCATAGCTTGTATCTTTTTATGAGAAAATGTGTTCCACATCCCTGTGAAATTTTTGGGAAAAAGTCTATTTCTAAAATATGAACTACTTGTACAATGGAACAAAAAAATAAATCTTTTCCACTCAACTTCTGGGTGCAGGTCTTAATACACTTGATGGTTCTTCATACTAAGGCTTTACATCCATAGCATTGACTCAGCATTCAATAGTGATTTCCTTTTCTTTCTACCTTTCTAACTATAATGTGTGGTCAGTAATCAAAACAGTTCTGACCAATCCAATTTGTTCTTTATAAGGGTCAGAAGACTAGAACTCATCTGGACAACTAAATTGCCTTGACATATAAACAACCAAATTATAGAATATACTCTATATTAATTATAGAATTCACTTGAATAATAAATCAAGCCTATATTATTAAAAAAATATATGGTTGTGACTATGCTTTATATATCCCAAGTCACCCCCAAAATGTGGTAGGCAGTTCGGGCTGGACTCAGCTATGCTGTCTTATTGCTGGTCTCAGCAGCCTCTCTCATGTGTCTTTGGTCAGCTGGTGTGTTGGCTGGAGCTTCTTCAGGTCCATCTGGGAAGACTGGTGCCTCACTCTACCTCGTCTCTCATTTTCTTGCAGACCAGAAAATGTGGCAGCCATGGTGGGGTGAGGCCGCAAGAGAATTAAGAAAAACAGATCCCATGTGTGTGGGATTTTTTTGTTGGTTCTTTGTTTTTTGTTTTTTGCTAATGTTCTATTGGTCAGTTTAATCAAATGGTTACCCATACCCCATATTTAAGGAGTGAAGCAATAGATTGTACATATATATATATATATATATATATATATATATATATATATATAAATAATTTCTTTTCAATGTAACAGTATTCATTGTTTTTGCACCACACCTAGGGCTCCATGCAATCTGTGCCCTCTCTAATACCCACCATCTGGTTCCCCCAACCTCCCACACCCTGCCCCTTCAAAACCCTCAGATTGTTTTTCAGAGTCCATAGTCTCTCATGGTTCACCTCCCCTTCCAATTTTCCTCAACTCCCTTCTCCTCTCCATCTCCCCTTGTCCTCCATGCTATTTGTTATGCTCCACAAATAAGTGAAACCATATGATAATTGACTCTCTCTGCTTGACTTATTTCACTCAGCATAATCTCCTCCAGTCCCATCCATGTTGCTACAAAAGTTGGGTATTCATCCTTTCTGATGGAGGCATAATACTCCATAGTGTATATGGACCACATCTTCCTTATCCATTCGTCCGTTGAAGGGCATCTTAGTTCTTTCCACAGTTTGGCTTTTTGATAAGAACAGCTGCAGGATAAAATTGCAAGGATACGGATGAAGAAAATGGAAGAATTTGTGGCCATTTTTGCATTCTGCCTCAGCTCCACTACTGGATCTTGAAAGGAAACAAATGGTTAACATTAAAGAATCCAGAATTTTATAATTAGATTACCCGTATGTTTCAAAGTTGTTCCTGATTTTATTTTGTATTTTATATATGTTACTAAAAATTCATGTTTATTTTCAGTTGAAGTTTCATTTAATCTACATTTTTACATAATTCCTGGGTTCGAGTTTTGGAATTTACAATAGAGTGTTATTATTTTTCATCCAGATTCTGAAAATATATAGGGTATTTCTCTCATAATCTCACAGTGGCAGAGATCAATTTGAAACAATGTCATTTGAAACAATGTCATTAATAATGCTAGATTTTCTTCCTAAACAGTTGGATTGTTGAGTGTTAAATGGACAGCTCCAATGTTTAAGTATTCTTTTACATCTTTCACCTTGAGAATTTTAATTACCTCCTCCTTCCACATGATGTCTCTGTTTAGACAGAATGAGAGCTTGAAGGTGCTTTGGAGATCATCTTCCACCTAAACCCTTCATTTCACCTGTCAAGAAGTAGGCCCTGAAAAATCCAAATTACTTGTCCAAAGCAACACAGCCAATTAATGGTATGACTGGGGCTGCAATGGCTTCTGATTCCCAATTTAATGCTTTATTCCACTGCTCATGTACTGACTACCCTTCTGCTCTCTTAAAATAGATAGAGAGCCAGGAGAATGCATCTAGTTTCTCTTTCAGATTACATCCAGTCAGATTTTCTAAGACGAGCCGTAGGTCATGGTCTCTTAGGATCTCCTCTAGTCTTCTCATTCCATCAAATTCCAGCTTTTCCTCACACAGGTAGTGAGATGTCTACACTGGCAACTAACCATATCTGCCATCTTCAGCCAAAGTCTGCATTTACTTTTACAACCAGTATTTATTTCAGGAATTTCAAATTTCTGAAAACATGCTTGTAAGTTGAGAATCATATCCTTTGTTTATAACACGTTAAAAACAGTTACCTAATTTATTTTTCATTGGATTTTAAACAAAGTAACAATTCACTTAAAATAATTGTGACTTGCAAAATCATAGTGTTTCCAGATACCAAAATGGTACAACCTTTGTTGGAAATCTTCATTTTATAACTTGATTTTGCCATGTTCAAATTTAAATCATAGGACAGATGTCAAGGAATACTCTGCCTTGTGCACATTATTTATACATAGCCTTCTTAACCTAGTGGGAAATTTGGACATGGCCTTGACAAATAATTGGCTCCCCAATGGTGTTTTCAGGAGGCATATCGGGAGGAGCAGCTGATTAATAGACTGATGCGGCAGTCCCAGCAGGAACGCAGGATCGCTGTGCAGCTCATGCATGTTCGACATGAGAAGGAAGTTTTATGGCAAAACAGAATTTTCCGAGAAAAACAGTATGAGGAGAGACGACTTAAAGATTTCCAGGATGCTCTTGATCGAGAAGCGGTAAACGATAACTCCCTTAAAAATCTAAGCTTACTTTTGATCCTTTCTACCAAATCAAGGTAAACAAAACTGCATTTAGTTGCCAGTCACTTAAGAAGAATTAATTTTTATATGATCTCCCTCTTCACTCCCTATTTTTATCTTTGTGTAAGTAAAATCACAGCCCATAGGGCTTCTACATGTCACACTCTCCCCCTTTAGTCTTGCTTCAATTTGATGTTCACGACCAATCTTTATGTCCACATAAAGTCATTTTGGTGGCCTGGAACTCGTTCTCCCGTAGATTCCTCAAGAAGGGCTCAGGGAACAATATTCCATGTGTGTTGTATTGGTTATTGTGTGGTGTATAACCGGATAGGCCTTTTATACCTGATGGTCAGTTTTGCTCTATATAAAATCCCTAGTCCACATTTTATTTCCTTGAATATCTTAAATACATTATTCCATTTTCTTCAAGTCAAAGTGTTAGTGCCTATAATGTGATAATCAAATTTTCAGTTTCTTGTGTTATTACTCCATTTTTGTAGATCTACTTTATTTTCCTTTAAAATCTTCTAAGTTTACTTGCATGGTATTGTTCTTGGTCATTCTGGGTGAACATTCTCAGGTGGTGAGAGCACTTTAAAGCTGCCTCTTTTCTATAAGATACTGTTAGTCTTTAATAAATGATTCCTTGCTTTGTGATAAAATAGGATTTTTATCAGGTCCACAGTGCTTGAGTCCTTCCTCTAAACCCAAATAGGTGACTTATTCAGGGTACTCTGGTTGATTGTATTTGAGAATGGTACATATGTAGGTATGTTCTTGGCCACTGTGGCATCAGTCCATCTAGGTCCTTTTATAACTCTGAAAATCAAAATATCTAATCTTTTGATTATTTAATACATTAATATTTTCCTTATCTTTATGTATATATGAGTTCTAGTTATCAAAATAGATCTATTTTATCAATGGATTATGTAGATTTCTTCTTGCCTATTTCCTTTTGGAGGTATTTCAAACATATTCAGTCTGTTGGTCCAAATTTGACTGAAGAAGTAGAAAACTCGTGTGAATGGCATTTTAAATAGCCTGTCTTCAGCGCCATAAAACAATCACAAAACTAGGCTGAATGGAAGAGAACACCTCATAAAAATAGGAAGGGAATGCTTTATGTATCAGATTCATGGTTTACACTATGATAGTCCATGAAAATAAATACAGCTTTTGCCAAAATTATACAATTTTTAGAAATATCATTTAAAGGTAAAGAAAATGGTGCTCTTGCCTTTTGTAGAATAGACATTGCTGAAATAGGGGTAGGGGTAAAGAACTATACCTCCATTACTCCATGAATTTGAGCTGCATGATTGCTGATTTCAGGTGTCCTCTTAAAGAGCTGAATTATCTGGATAATTGTTTTATCCCTCTATTTTGACAAGAGTGAACTTGAATAGATTGAATGGTATTTGCTTACATTAGAAATTATGTGTTTAGCTAATCTTTCTAAGTGCCTATTGAAAAATATGTCTGCTTCAAGCCCAGTTAATGAAGTGCATAGTATCAAAGCATTTATAGCAGGATTGGGCTTACTGTGACAATCTGCATTTTTCTTTAACTAAGCCTGAACAGACTTCAGAGGACTAGAACACTCAGGCCTGCTAGAGCCTTAGAGACCAGAGTTGTGAGGTTCTGTAGCATCTGCAAAAATTATATCCCTTCCTTTCACAATGATTAACTTTCCTTAAAGCTGAGGTATCTGCTTCCCTGAAACTCTTCTTTGTGAGGTGGCTTGATTTCATGGTTTCTCTCTGAAAATACTGAATTAATCACCTCCCATATCAACAGTGGCTGGTGTACAAGTAGGAGCCAAAGAAATAAATATTAAATTGAAGTTTCCAAAGGGACACTGTTACCTTTTCTTCCTAGTCTCATGCACTAAATAAATAGAATATATCTTGTTCCCCACAGCAGATCATTCTACTGCTTTCCTATTGTGGAGAAGAGACTATTTTAAAAACTGTTTTTACTTGCTACTGTTCTTGTAGTTTTTGCTGTTTGTGGTAGGAGAAGGGGGAGAATTCTAAAAGTACTTTTAAACATCTTAAAATTTAAAAAATCTGTTAGGTGGGGTGCCTGGGTGGCTTAGTCAGTTAAGCATCCAACTTTTGATTTAGGCTTAGGGCATGATCTTGGGGTCTTGGGGTCAAGTCCTGCACTGGGCTCCAGTCTCAGTGGAGACTCTGTTAGGGATTCTCACCCTCTGCCCCTCCTGCTCCCGCTCACGCACTCTCTCTCAAATAAATAAATCTTTTTAAAAAACTAAAAAATAAAAAGTCTGCTAAGGATAGAGGCTATTAGTAATATGTCATATTATTAATATTAATTATTAGTCTACTATCACGTGATCCCTTTCTGTTGAGTTCTGCTATGGAAATGCTCTCCTGGTTTTCTTCCTCCTTCATTGGCTGCTTCTTCTTGGCCTTCTTTGTTGGCTCATTCTCCTCTAATACCAAAACATTTAATGCCAGGTTTCCTTAAAGCTTAGTTCTAGGCCTGTTTCTTTGCTGCTCTTGTTATTTCCTCAGACAACATCTTAATGCACAACCAGGGTATGTAATTGCTGTGATAGGTGACTCATAGATTTATACGTTGTCCTCTACAGCAAAGACCCACGTACTCAACTGCTTTTCTGACATCACTACTCTTATATCCCAGTGATACCTTAAATTCAACATGTTAAAGCCAAATTTATGACTCTTCTTACTAAACTGCTCTTTTTCAAGTTTCTGTATTTTCATAAATGGCAACATTATTTACTCGGTTATATGAGTATAAAACATCAGGATCCACTCAAATCCTGTTCAACCCTTTCTTCCATATCAAAAACATCACTGTCTTGTCCATTTCACATACTAAATATTTCTTCAATTTGTCCATTTTTCCCCATGTCTACACTACCAACCCTACTGCTACTATTACTACTATTACTATATGACTATGACTGCGACTACAACTATTACTACAGTGGTCTCCTTTGTCCATTTTGAGTGGCTGTGAATTAGCAACTGCAGTTGGGATATAACATTCTTTATATTCTCTAAATCAGCCCAAGCTTGAAGTCCAGCAAACCTCTGCCCATAGAGATGCACAGATGCATGGTGCCCCAGGTCACAGGCCAAGTCACCAGGGAAACACTGCAATCCTCAGGGCCAGGCCCAGCCTGCTGTCCTTGAAACCCGAGTTGCGCCAGACCACGCACATTGCCTCCAGTGGCACATGTTTTCGTAGAGGGTGTTCCAGCTTTCATGGGTCCCTCACATGTTCCCTTCTGAGGCTCTTCTGCTCCCCAGGAAGTGCCAAGAAGTGGGTGCACATCTTTTTCTCTTTCTCTTTGCTCCCAGAATCTTCCCTCCTTTCCACTCCCTTGGAGTGACCAAGATTAATTTGCCTTTGGGGAGAGTCCTTTAAAGTGAGGAGGGGTTTCCAATAGCTTCTGCTTTTCTGTCTTGCCAAAATTTCCTGAAGCAGGAGGTAAAAAGTACCTGTTAGAAAAGAAGGAAGGCGAAATTAGAGATAACTTATACAAATTTCCTGCCCTACTATCATCTCCTACAAATCATTTTCCATTGTGCAGGCAGAGGAACCTTCTTGACTCTCAGATTTGACCATTGGCCTCATACTCAAAAACCCACCCATGGCTTCTCTTCAATCAGATCCCTGCTCACACCTTGCTCCTGTCTGTCTCCCGGACTCTGGCCATACTGGTCTGCTCTCAGATCCTTGAACAAGTCATTTCTTCTGCTATCCCCTTCTTCCCTCATATCTTTCCCCAGCTACTCCTCATCTTTCAGAACTCTGTGCACAGGTCATTTCTTATCTAAGCCAGGACTCCTGTGAAAGCCCATACTCCATCACCCTTCCTGATGACACTGTACAAGTGTACAGTCATTGTGAGGCTTTTTCACTGCCCCTCCCACTGCACATAAGCTCCGTGAGGAAAGGGATCATGTTTGCTTCTGCTCACTATTGTTTCCCCAGGGCTGAGGCCAATGTCTAGTACATTTCAAGAAAAGCCAGGGTGGGGCAGGGGGTGGGGGGCAGTAGTGCAGAAAGGGAGAGAGGGAGAAAAAGAACTTTGTGTTGTCCATCATCAGTTTTTGTCTGTTTTGGTTTTGTATTTAGATTAAATCTCTTTATCTCATCCTTCAAGATAATTGAGTATCTATTCTATATTGTTTCTGATTTCAAATTTCTATTCTACCTATTAGTAGTAATAGTACTTAATTATAATAATATTTAACATTTTTTGAGCATTTATTGTGAGTCCAGCTTTGAGCTGTGTTTATCACATGTACATATAATTCTTGCAACAGCCGTCGGAAGTGGACGCTACCCTTGTCTACATTTTGCACATAAGGGAAACAAGACTTAGAAAGCTCACCTTCACACAGACTGTCAGTGGTGTAGGCAGGAGCACAGCTGGCTCTAGCAGACTCCAGAGTCTGGGCCCATAACAACCGAGACTGACGACCTCCTACAGACTTCCTTTTTCCTTTTCCTTCTTTCTTTTTTTAGGGCTTCAACCCAATTTGCTGCAGTGCAACAGGAAATGGTGGTGGGTTTAGCACAGGGAGGTGGGGTTGGGTTAAGTTAGAAAACTAGTAGCTAAAAAGTAGGAAGAAAGGCATTGGAGGGAGGAAAGGAGACAGCACCAAGGTGAAAGCTGCTGCCTTCTGGCAAGGATCTTTACACTGGTCCCTGTAAGGCTTGGGTCCCTTCCCAAGAGAAACATTTCCACATGATTTACAGGTACTCTGAGTCGAGCAACCTCACACCCCATTTCTTGTCACCACACAAGTTCTCATCTAGCTACTTCTGCTCTTTTAGATTCCTCTTCATCAGACCTCTTCACAGGTGATGAACATACCATAGAGCTTCCTACTGAAATGGTGTGCTTTCCCCAGGAAGTCGGGACCTATAGAACAACACAACAATAACAAATTCTGGTGATTCCTGAACTTGCCAAATGGACAGGACTGACCTCGGGGGTCACCCAGCCTGACCACTTTCCCAATGAAAAGAAAAACTAAATATAAAACACTAACAAAAACAAATTAAAAAAAAAAAAAAACCACTAACAAAAACAAACGAACCTTCCATTTGGTTCAGTGGACAAAGGCCATAGTCCAGTGTCAGGCATTTAGTCATGTGTGAGTAGTATCACAAGAAATATTTGCCGATGGGATGGTTTGGTAAGCTTTTCTGTGTATGCCAAGTCTTCTTAATACCCCCATTGCACGCTGAGGACATGGGGCTTAAGGGGGCCTGGGACTAGGAGCTTAGGACTTGACTTCTGTATACAGGCTGGGGCTTGACTGATGGCAGCTCCCCCAAGGCCCAAGTTCACCTCCATTTTACACTCATTGGGTTAAGTTACTGGAGGCAAGTCTGGTTTCTGGAGCATGTTAGCCCAAGATAGAATTTCTCCAGGAGCTGGGATAGCTATTTGAAAAACAGCGTTTAGTCATGCTTTGACCTTTGCTCTTTGTGTGAAGAGAGGGTTTCTCTAAACAAAATAATAGTGCAAATGAAGCTAAGGGTCATAACAAACTGTATTTCATCACTTTCTTCAGAAATAACTGTTCTCTATGAGTGAATTTTGCCAATTTATTAAGGCTCTAGGAGCAGAATGGGTTTTTTTGCTGTTGTTATTGCCTAAATACATTAAACATTTGTGGTTCATGTGTGATATTCTCAAGCCAGTAATATTAGAGATTTTCCAAAATATTTTCTAAGGATGAATCAGTATCCTAGAACTCTCTCACTAAAAGATGGGGGCACTGGCCAGGCAGAGCAGAGATATCAGGTTAGGGCTCCTAAAATGGGTTGGAAGGGGCCAGCTGTGCTAGAGTCTGACACAGACTTGCCTGTTTCTCTGTGATCCCTGCCTCTATTTGCAATCCATGAACTCAAGTCTTCTTTTTAAACACTTAAGTTCCAATTTATCATTAGTCTTCATTGGGCTTTCCACAGTTATACCACTGTTCTCTGTATTCTATTTTGCTGGTAAGATACACTAAAGATGGAATACTCGGTAGTTAATAAGGAGAAAGTGCTCTTTCGTGATTAAGTTTTTCTTGGTGTAAAAGGAGGTTTCATTCTATTTAGAGATTTTTTTTTTTGCCTATTGAAATGATAATTTTTTTTCAGGTGAATTATAGCAAATTACATTGACTTAAAAATGTCTTTGCCTTTCTTAGGCTTTGGCCAGACAAGCCAAGATTGATTTTGAGGAACAAGCCATCAGAGAGAGGGAAATTCATGAACAGATTGCTGTGGAAAGAGCTCAGGCTCGTTACAGAAAGCATTACACAATATGTGCAGTAATTTTGGATCAAATACTTGATTTGTCTACTAAGGTGGCAGACTACCGGATGTTGACAAATAAGTAAGTGTTGTTTTTTATAATCATTACAGTAGAGACATCACAGGAAATGAGAGAGGATAAGACAGTAATGTAGACACTCAGTTGATAAGAGAGACCATAATTTTTCTTAAAAAAAAATACTAAGCAGTGGGGTCCAAGATGCCTGGATTACTGACTTAACTCATCCCACATGAGCCTTATTTCAGGTCATATGTCTTTTAATAATTAAATTTTGTGTCTAGATTATAATTAAGATGACTATGATAATTTATTTGAAATACTTGGACCTTCCTAAAAGCTTGGAATTGTTTGAAGATTATTTTACTGGTCATTAAGTATATTTATTTTTATTGCAATTTGTTTCTAAAAGAAATTAATACACTTAGAAGGAATTAGTCAACAATACAAAATATATTAATACTATGCCAGAATAAGAACAAAGGAAAATCCAAATTAAAGTAGAAAGTTAAGAACAAGCAATAAACTGGAACATGGTTATATTGGCAGCAGTAGCTGCTGCAACTGAGCTGCAAAATTTTATCTGAGCTTCCTGGTAGCCAAAGTAAAAAGGGAAATACAACCTGTCATGTGTTTTCCATTTTCCATTCTGGTTCTTTACAAAATACATATCTCTTCTTGGCACTCAGTTTAGAACAGTAGTTCACTTATATGGTATCCTCACCTAAGACACATTGAGTAGTGTAGTCAATCTAGTGGAGAATGTCCTCAGCAGCATCTTTTAAGCAGATGTATCATCTGGCTTAATAGACTTATTTCTTGTGATATTCTTTGCTGAAAGCTAAATAGGAATGACATCACAGTAGACCTCAGTGAAAGGGATTCCACAGGGCAAAGATAAGGTGACCCAGTTAAATGTGCATACATCTCAAATTACTTAGACTAAGTTCTTCTAGAGAACCCACTATTGCCCACAGTGGCTGCACCAGTTTATAATCCCACCAATAGTACACAAGGGCTCCCTTTTCTCCACATCCTTACTTACAAGATATTATCAGTATTTTTTTTTTCTAAAGCACAGGTAAATTTTTGGTATCAGCCAAGTCAGAAGAACTGACTTTTTTAGACTGCTTCTTAAAATTATTAATATTCAGATAGTAGGATATTAATTAAGTAACTGTAAGATTAAGTTTTGGACAATATATAAGTTATTAATCACTTGCATCACCATAGAAACCAATGCCATTTCAATAATTCTGATGTTATATTATTTCTATGGCTGAGCTTATCAGTTTCTAAACTTTCATATCTCTACAAAGTAACCCTTAGCAACTGTAAATATTTTATTAATGGGAACATAAGGTGATTATATTTGAAGTTGTACATTTCATTGAAATACTACTTTTCATATTGTGGCAAAACATACATAATGCAAAATTTATCCTTTCAATCATTTTAGAAACACACTTCAGTGGCACAAGTACATTCACATTATTGTGCAACTGTCACCATCATCTATCTCCAGAACTTTTTTATTATTCCAAACTTAAGTTTGTACTGTACACATTAAGTGCTATACACATTAAATAACTCTCCAGCCCCTGATAAACCTCTGTTCTACTTTTAATCTCTGTGAATTTGTCTACTCTGGGTATCTAATACAAATGAAGTCATATTTGATTTGTTGTTTTAGTGTCTGGCTTATTTCATTTAACCTAACCTCTTCAAGTTTCATCCATGTGGCATGTATCAAAATGAAATGAATGAAATACTACTTGTTTTGCTGTAATTTCAAGCTCTAGTCTATTTCTAGAGAAATACATCAGAATTATGTCAGACTCTTTTCTTCCTTTGCATTTTGCTCTTCTTGAAACTATCTTCCCATCAGGCTGTCCTGATTACCTCTTGAGCCTTCATCAGTTTTAAATAGAAATAGTTACTGAAAAATAATTTTGAAGGTCATCAAATATACAATGACAATATAACCATCATACATTTGACTTTTCTATTAGAAATTATTGCAAATATAGAAACCAACTGTCATCCTAAAAGGGCTTTGGAAAATACTCAGTCTGTTCATTTTGCACAGGAAGACAGTGATATTACAGCATTTAAAGGATTTCCTAAGATTGCACAGCCATTTAATGTCATGGCTGGGAATTGTTTTAGAAAAACCCAAGTTTTAGGATAGCACTCATTATTTTCAGGCATATTGTTCTGTTAGTGCACAGTCAGTATGAAAGTTTGAAGAATCAGTGGCTTGAGATGACATGGATTCATTCAAACCTACTAAGTTTGAGACGTTCTCTAGCCATTAGCAATATACAGTAATAGTAAGTGGGATCCGCAGTCTCAAACAGCAGACAGTAGGGAATGAATTTAATAATGTAAAAGCCAAGGTTTAAGATATATATTGGACTAAACAGCGATTCTTCTCTACTTTTCTTTTAAATCTTTTTTGCTATAGTATGATTCCATATAAGTTGATGCATGATTGGAAGGAACTGTTTTTTAATGGAAAGCCCATATATGAGCAAGCTTCTATTAAGCATCTACCAGCTAAGCCCTCTGCAGAACAACTTACAGAACTGGAGAAGAGGGACTTACTCGATAACAATGATTATGAAGAATATAAGGTACTTACTAATGTGGCATAATGACAGAGAATGCAACATAACATGTGGTGTTTCTCTAACATTAATTTTGTGATGTTATGTCATTTCATCCTTATTAATAAAAATGAACATTTCATATTTGCCTTTTCCCTTGATTTAATTTATATTTATATATTAATTTTTAAATGCCTAGCCTATTCATAATCTGTTATCTATTACTCCTAGTAATAGTCAGGGAGTGGTCTAAAAAAAATAAAACATAATACATTGTGAGGGCTGATAGATTATAGAATTTTTTAAATATTTTAACTTATTTATTAGCATTTTCTTTGTATGAGCTGTATACCTTCATTACAAAAACCCTTGCATAAAGGTATTTCTTTAGTAATTTATTTAAATTGTATATAGTTTTTAGAGGCATATGAAAGAGGAGAAGTTCTGGATTTAGGAGTACCATAGATTCAAACAAAGCTTTATTCAGATTTGAAAAAGTAATGGGTGTCACTTGTGCTTAAAGAGCTGCTTAAAACACTTTGGGTCAGGCCCACCAAGGTGAGACCTTGGGAAGCCTGGGAGAGACTTAGTTTCCCAATTTATGAAATGGGTATATTAATATACTTATTTTATTTTGTTATTATGAAACTTATTTAAGATAATATGTGTTAAATATTTAATCAAGTGCACTGCATGTTGGATACAAATAATGCATATAAATTTATTTCCTCATCACCCTGCTCTCCCCATTGCATTTCACTGCACCGTTAGGAAGAAAGATATAAAATTAAGAGCTATCAGATGGAAGTTCTAGGTAAATATGCATCAATGAAATGAAGAATGAGGCCCACTATTAGATCACTGAATGAGTTTTAGAAGGGTAGTAAGTGCAACATGAAAAAAAAAAGAGAGAGAGGGAAGAATAATTTGACCGAATCATTTGCTGATATTTACCAAATACAAAATAAATATTTGTTGAAAAGGTGCATGGGTAAAATGAATGAATGACAATGAATAGGGCAAAGTGTGAAATATAGATTTATAGGGGTGCCTGGGTGGCTCAGTTGGTTAAACATCTGACTTCCGATCTCAGCTCTAGTCTTGATCTTGGAATTGATAAAATGATGAAGTGAGTTAATGAGAAATTAAATGCACATCATTGTAATTGGATGTGTCTATATTTATATCATTAAAGGAATTTTTATTTAAGAATTGGCTAGAACTTTATAGTATATACATGCATATTTATTTAATATGGTTGTGGAATATAGTAGATCTAGTGTGTTAACCTAAAATATCCTTTTGCATAATAAATGCTCTGATATTAAAATATGTGAAGTTATATTTTCCTGTTGTAAGTTAAAAGTCATTTTATTTGACAGATTTTGCTAATTTATAGAATATTTATTTCTAAGTTTTTTCTTAAACAGCTCTATCTCCTCTATTCTTATTGCTTTCATAAATCAGGAGATCTGGTAGTCTGCAGCTTAGCAAAGATTTGCCTTTCTAATTTTTTTCTTGTTTGGGAAATCATTACCACAGGAACATGCTTGTCTTACCCACATCCTGAAGCAGCTGGTATGTTTCTTTTGCACGAAATTATAAACTTTTGTTAGGAGTATGTGAACATCTAGCAATATACTTTATTTTGTTTATAGTTTTTGCTGTTTTCCTAAAAATGAAAAGTACCCTAGGATTTCTGATATATGTTTATTATGTTCTGTTCCTTTTGACTACATGATGGAATATAGATGATGCACAGGTGTTAGGATATTACTGTAAACCATCCTCTTCTCACTCCCTGTTCTTAGAGCTTTTTTCTCCTCAGAAACTTATCACATGTTCCTGCAGGTAAAAAAATAAATGCTTCAACTTGTAAACTATATCATCTGGCATAAATAACTTTTTGTAGGAGGAAGAGGCAACAATCAGCGTCTTAGCTAAAGGAAACCATTGTCCATATTTATCATTGCTAAATATACTCAGGATTTTTAATCCTTCAAGTAAATGCACAACTTAGAAATTAGTCTTTGAAGAGTTTACATTCTTAGCATACTTATCATACTGTATCTATTGATATGCCCAGATCCAACATTCTGAAAGAATGGATACATTGGGGCTTCAGGCCCACACTTTTAAAGGTCTGTCAGCATAACCTAGGATGCTTAAAATTTTTGAATATTACAACTAGAAATAGAAATAAAAACAAATTTTCACTCATGTACATATCATTTATAGAGACTAAGATTTGAACCTCATTGCTTAACATCATTTCCTAAATCATCACATTCTATAAACTGGATACACATTTTAGAGGTCTAGTTCAAGAACAGTATGGCCAGGAACATCATCTATCTGTCCAAGAAGGAAGCCTCATGGAGCAGCAGGACATCCATTGTTACAGGATACCCATGAACTACTCATCCAAGAGTGGGGAGCAGTTCTGAAAACCCTATGAAAGGTTTTCAGTGGCCTATGGGCAGCAGGCTAAGCCAGGAGCCCAACTACTTAAGAGCCAAAGCTGTTCCAGCACGGCTCCCACCCAGCAGCCAGTGGTTCTTTACTGTGCAGTGGACTCCTCCTAGTAAACCCCAAACTTTCCAACGTGCAAGTCCTTTTTATGACTCTTACTGGAAAATTACCCAGAATCCCACAGTATTTGATTTTTTTTTTTAAGATTTTATTTATTTGAGAGAGAATGAGTGAGAGAGAGCACAAGAGAGGAGAAGATCGGAGGAAGCTCCTCCCCAAGGAGCTCGGAGCCCAAAGCAGGACTTGATCCTGAAAGTCCAGGATCATAATCTGAACGGAAGGCAGTCGCTCAACCAACTGAGCCACCCAGGCACCCTATAGAAACTGGTTTTTAGCAGTTACCTACTGAATGAGTGGGAGTTACCAAAATTTGGTCTTCATAAACTAAAATTTGGCTATGCTTTCTTGAAGACACAGATTTTTCTAAGTCTCTGCCACAAAGCACCTGGCAATTTATGGAGATCTGCTGTGCATGCCCACGAACAAGTTGTAGTTGGAATTACCATTTTGGAAGAAGGATCATCTATGTTGTTGCAAGCTGTTCATGGTTTTTAATTGTTGTGATTTTTGTTTTTAATGAAAACTTGGTGTTTAAATTCATGACCAGTTGAGGTTGCAGTGGTTGTTGGATTACTCTATAGTGTATGTTGTAATGCACATTTTTTAAAAATTTAATTTCTTTTCAGTGTAACAGAATTCATTGTTTATGCACCACACCCAGTGCTCCATGCAATAGGTGCCCTCCATAATACCTACCACCTGGCTCACCCAACCTCCCACCCCTTGCCCCTTCAAACCCTCAGATGGTTTTTCAGAGTCCATAGTCTTCTACGATTCATCTTCCCCTCTAATTTCCTTCAACTCCTTTCTCTCCATCTTCCCATGTCCTCGTGTTATTTCTTATGCTCCACAAATAAGTGAAATCATATGATAATAGACTCTCTCTGTTTGACTTATTTCACTCAGCATAATCTCCTCCAGTTCTGCTCATGTTGCTACAAAAGTTGGGTATTCATCCTTTCTGATGGAGGCATAAGACTCCATAGTGCATATGGACCACAGCTTCCTTATCCGTTGTGTCCGTTGAAGGGCATCTTGGTTCTTTCCACAGTTTGGCGACCATGGCCATTGCTGCTATAAACATTGGGGTACAGATGGCCCTTCTTTTCACTATATCTGTATCTTTGGGGTAAATACCCAGTAGTGCAATTGCAGGGTCATAGGGAAGTTCTATTTTTAATTTCTTGAGGAATCTCCACACTGTTTTCCAAAGTGGCTACACCAACTTGCATTCCCACCAACAGTGGAAGAGGGTTCCCCTTTCTCCACATCCTCTCCAACACACGTTGTTTCCTGTCTTGCTAATTTTGGCCATTTTAACTGGTGGAAGGTGATATCTCAATGTGGTTTTAATTTGAATCTCCCTGATGGCTAGTGATGATGAACACTTTTTCATGTGTCTGATAGCCATTTGTATGTCTTCATTGGAGAAGTGTCTGTTCATGTCTTCTGCCCATTTTTTGACATGATTATCCATTTTGTGTGTGTTGAGTTTGAGAAGTTCTTTATAGATCCTGGATATCAACCCTTTGTACTGTCATTTGCAAATATCTTCTCCCATTCTGTGGGTTGTCTCTTTGTTTTGTTGACTGTTTCCTTTGCTATGAAGAAGCTTTTGATCTTGATGAAGTCCCAAAAGTTCATTTTCGCTTTTGTTTCCTTTGCCTTTGGAGACATATCTTGAAAGAAGTTGCTGTGGCTGATATCGAAGAGGTTACTATCTATGTTCTCCTCTAGGATTCTGATGGATTCCTGTCTCACGTTGATGTCTTTTATCCATTTTGAGTTTATCTTTGTGTACAGTGTAAGAGAATGGTGTAGTTTCATTCCTCTACATATAGCTCTCCATTTTTCCCAGCTTATTGAAGAGACTGTCTTTATTCCACTGTATATTTTTCTTGCTTTGTTGAAGATTATTTGACCATAGAGCTGAGGGTCCATATCTGGGCTCTCTACTCTGTTCCACTGGTCTGTGTGTCTGTTTTTATGCCAGTCCCTTGCTGTCTTGGTGATCACAGCTTTGTAGTAAAGCTTGAAATCAGGCAACGTGATGCTGCCAGTTTTTTCTTTTTCAACATTTCCTTAGCAATTCAGGGTGTCTTCTGATTCCATACAAATTTTAGGATTATTTGCTCTATCTTTTTGAAAAAAAAAAAAAAGGTGGAATTTTTATCGGAATGGCATTAAAAGTATAGATTGTTCTAGGCAGTATAGACATTTTAACAATGTTTATTCTTCTAATCCAAGAGCATGGGATGGTCTTCCATCTTTTTGTGTCTTCTTTGATTTCTTTCATGAGTGTTCTGTAGTTCCTTAAGTACAGATCCTTTACCTCTTTGGTTAGGTTTATTCCCAGGTATTTTATCGTTCTTGGTGCTATAGTAAATGGAATTGATTCTCTAAATTCCCTTTTTCTATTTTAGTTGTTAGCATGTAAGAAAGCAACTGATTTCTGTACATTGACTTTGTATCCTGCCACATTACTGAATTGCTGTATGAGTTCTAGTAGTTTGGGGGTGGAGCCTTTGGGTTTTCCATATAAAGTTGAATTAAGGTATCAAGTCATCTGCGAAGAGAAAGAGTTTGACTTCTTCATTGCCAATTTGGATACCTTCTATTTTTCTTTGTTATCTGATTGCTGTTGCTAGGACTTCTAACACTGTGTTGAACAAGAGTGGTGAGAGTGGGCATCCTTGTGATGTTCCTGATCTCAGCATGAAGGCTGTGAGCTTTTTCCCATTGAGGATGATATTTGCTGTGGGTTTTTCATAGATAGATTATATGAAGTTCAGGAATGTTCCCTCTATCGCTATTCTTTGAAGCATTTTAATCAGGAACGGATGCTGGATTTTGTCAAATGCTTTTTCTGCATCAATTGAGAGGACCATGTGGTTCTTCTCTCTTCTCTTATTGATTTGTTCTATCACATTGATTGATTTGCAAATGTTTGAACCATCCTTGCAACCCAGGGATGAATCCCACCTGGTCATGGTGGATAATCTTTTTAATGTGCTGTTGGATGCACATTTTTAATCAATAGCAATTTTGACTTATGATTTTCCACTAACTAGACTTTAAAGATGCATTTGTTTGTAATGGTTTAACTCTAATACTCCTGTCACTACAGAAGATGTATACATACCCATCCCCAATTTGTTTATACAATGGCTTATTACCAGGTCTTTCCCCCTCCCCCTCCATGAGATTGTTTCTTTCCTACATAAGTCTCATCTAATTGGTTTGACCCTAAGCTCCAGATGCTCTCTTGTTCTTACTCTCTAACTCCAGGCTTTATTATTAGTCCAGTGGATTTCTAAACTCAAATTCTGACCATAGACTCTCCAGCTTAGCTCTTGCCTTGTTCCCTGGTGTTCCCTGGTTTCCCAGTGAATGACCCAGTCTTCACAATGTATTATTATTCAGTTCCTTTATGGACAGAATATTAACTTGAAGCCTGTGTCATTCAAGTGACATCACTGGGTAACTGATCCAAGTACACTGATTAATTTTAGTAGATGCGTGTGAATAAATCATTATTTTTACTTATTTAAGAGATATATATTGTATTAGCTCAGGCTGCCATAAGAAAATACTGTAGACTGGGTGGCTGAAACAACAGGAAATTTTATTTCTCACAGTTCCAGAAAGTCCAAGTTCAGGATAATAGCTGATTCAGTTCCTTGATGAGGACTCTTTTCCTGACTTGCTGATGGCTACCTCACTGTGTCCTTACATGGAGAGAGCGAGAACTCTGGTTTGTCCTCTTCTTAAGAGGATCCTAATCCCATCATGGGGGACCCATCCTCATAAACCCTTCTATACCAAAGTACCTCCCAAAGCTCTGCCTCCAAATACTATCACGGTGGAGTTAAGGCCTCAACATATGAATTTTGGAGGGACTTATTTATTCAGGACACATGTTTACTTGGGACACATAAAATGCCTCAAAGTACATATTTGCCAGTCAAGTATAGGAAACTTATTTTCACGTGAAATTATTTTATTGCATTTTATCCCCTGCTGAGAAAGAAGTCTTAACACCTTGTCTTTTAACGATGAAGATATGTTTATATCTTTTGTTTCCAGACATGCAGGAATGTAGCTGCCTTTTAAGTAGGTAGAGTAAGCAGTTGCTTTCATATTCTTAGTTGAGATGTTCTGTTAGGCATTCTACTTTGAAGCTTCTGCCTGCCATTGTACCTGATAACCCCACATTATCACTCTTTTAGATTAAGACTTCAGAGGTATCTGTTAAAATACAAACACTTCCCAAGATAAGTAGTGAGAATCATGATCAACATCCAAATAGAAAAGAAGTTTGATATTGAAAAGAATGTTCTCACTATCATTCTAGTTTAGTTTATATGTCATACATTTCGTAACTTTGGTGTCTTCTCCCTTTTGCTTAGAGTTTTGCCTCCAACCCCCTAAATTTCTCCCATAATACTAGGGCTACCTGGTTGGATTTTTCAGACTAAGCTTCATTATGTGACTGTGTCTTGGTGAAGTCACCAGTATGCCCTAGAGTAGTGTGATTCATGTAATCAACCATAGTGATAATAATTTACAGAACAGAACATCAATGTATTGGTTTTCAAAGGGAGACATAGTTGCCCTTGGCCTGTGGTTGCCAAGAAACAAGGATGTCTTCTAACTGCTGTGGATCAAAGGTTTCAGAGAGCTGGAGTACGTTTGACAGAAGTCTGGGACTTCTGTCCGTGCGGTGAGGGGATGAAAGGAAACCTTAGGTCATGGAAAGGGTATTTCACTTTAAATGACTAGAATAAGTGACAACCTAAGCCCATTAGAGAACCATGGTAGGAATAGTTGAATTAAGGTATCAAGTCCAAGGCATTATACCAGAATTAAGAAATGGTTTACAGGGCCCCTGGGTAGCTCAGTGGGTTAAAGCCTCTGCCTTCGGCTCAGGTCATAATCTCAGGGTCCTGGGATCGAGCCCCACATTGGGCTCTCTGCTCAGCAGGGAGCCTGCTTCCCCCTCTCTCTCTCTCCCTGCCTCTCTGCCTACTTGTGATCTCTCTCTGTCAAATAAATAAATAAATAATAAAAAAGAAATGGTTTACAAGGCCAAAGATTGGTACCCAGATAGAATGAGGGGTGAGAAGGATAGAGCAAAGGAAAAAGAGTTTGGGATGGCTGAGATGAATAAAAGAAGAGTGAATGTCCACCACCCATTTTTATTTTCCCATGATGACATAGATTAGGGAGAAGCCAGTCCTCTTCTAGGCTCCTCTCATCTGGGGTCAGGCAAGACAAAGGATGGTTCAGGCCTTCCTGGGCTTTCTAACACTGATTTTCTGGTTCATCCTGTACCTACTTTGCCAACTAGAGGAGCCATCTTCTGTGCATCTAGTCCAGCTTATCTTCAGTTAGTTACTCAGATTGCCCACCTAATATTTTAAAAGAGGTTTTGAAGATCTGAACTCTAGAACTATGTCTTGTCAGCTACACATGTCATGTCAGAACACATGGGGTTGTTAATCTCAAGAAAATTGAATGGATCTAAGAAAGTCTGAATTTTGGTGAGGGGCAGATGTCTTGGGCTGAAAACTAGAAGCCCTGGAATAATTCCCCTGGAATACCCTCCCATTGCACTCCTCCTACCCAGTGCCTAGGGTCTCTCAGTCATATTCTTTGGTACACTGGACTTACCATAGTTTTTATACAGTGGGTAGTCCCCTCTAAGCTTTTTTTTTTTTGGCAGGGGGGTGTTGTTGGTCCACACCTCTTTAAGATATCAACCTTAGCAGTGAAGTCATGAAAATAGAATGCAGTAGCCATTGCTATGAGAGGGGGTATTCTGTGTGGAAAAATTCTACATGAATTTTTCAGTCACAAGCTAGATAGACCAAATTATAGTGTCTACACACTTTGTGATATTGGAGAAATTCCAGCCAAATGTGTCCCTGGCTAAGCAATGACAGCAGATAGATGAATTCAGATGTAGAAGCTTGTGGAAAATTACTTGAGCCACAAGAGCACAGAGATTATTATAGATTATTATATTATAGATAATTATAGATTATTATATTATTATATTATCTTGAGGAAGACTACCACTTCCCTAATGAAGAGAACATGATTTGAATGACTAAGGAAGGAAATTTACTATTTTTTATAAGGAGAGCTACCACCACCAGAATTGTTTGGCAGCCCTGGCATAGATAGGGCTCTGATATAAAGTCCAGTATATATCCACGGGCATTTGGGGCCAGGAGAAATGCAAGACTTAGAGTCTCAATTTGTTCTAGCTCCAGGCAGTTGTGCTTTGAAAAACACAGCTGCTGTAATTCCTGGTGTGTCACGTTTAATGCCTTGGAAGGGCCTTGGTGGCTTTCCAGAGCAGTGAATGGAGCCAGGAGTAGGAACCTGCCATTTTGGGGTAAATAAACTAATCTCTCACTAATCCCTCTCTGTGAGTCACTGTGAATATGTCTGAAATCAGAATACTAAGTAAGTAGAAACCCTTGCCTATTGTTTATATCCAATTTGTCACTGAATTTCAACAGCACTGAAATGTAAGTTTTTAGGACAGAGGATCTCTCAGAATGACTTAGTGTCAGTTACCCCTACTAATCAAACCTACAAGACAAAGTATCAGCTCCATGATTCTTGCTGCCTAATGCATAAGTAATCAGTTGCTCAAAGTTTTAGGAAAAGAAGACTGCCACTGTTTGCAAGTGCTGAGCATTCTGAATTTCCAGGTCTGTTACCAGCTAGAGTGAGTTGATTGCAGAATGAGGTACCAGACTCCCCCATGTGTGGGCCTATAAGCTTTGACAGTGTTCAGCACCACATGCTAGGTAATTGACCATGACCAACTTGAATTTCCTTCTAAAAACAAGTATAAGGTAGATGGACTCTGTTACCCTAGGTCGCCTTTTGTGCAAAGCTAGAATTAAACACATCGGTTCATGGAATACTACATCAAAAACTAATGATGTACTGTAGGGCGACTAACATAACATAATAAAAAAAATAAAATAAGCATATCTGTTTTCATAATAATAGATCAGGACAGGCTGGGGAAGGCTACTGCTGGGACAGAAATGATCAGGCTTCTGAGTAAAAGCCATAATTTGATTAAGACCAGTTCTTCAGATTGGCTGATGAGTTGGAGTTAACCATGAGATTGATTGATAGACAGGCATTGATGACTCAGTTCTGCTTCTGGCCAGAACAGTCTTCAGCTCACATTGTACTTCCTGGTGGTAGATAATGGCATGGCCCAGTCTGTGTGCTCTAGCACAGAGGAGTGTGGGGGCATACCTTCTCTCTGGAAGTGCACCTCCCTGACCAATGTTAGTGTGAGGTGTACATCCCCACCTCCCTTGCTTCTCTGGAACCTGAAGGCCAGACTGTCTGGCCAGAAGGTATGGTCAGGAAGCTGATAATACTCAGACCTGACTGGAGGTCAGATGACTCAGAAAAGCTGCCAAGTTCACTCAGCAGGGCCAGTTCATCTTTTCAACTTGTTCTGAGACCTTTAATCTGGGCCCCTGCGCAGAGCCCTTTCTATAACAGCTCCTGGACGAGAGGCCAAAATTCAGTTACACATCAGCCAGCTGCTATGTCTTCTCTTCCTCCTTAACAAAGGCAGTAGAAGGCAGTATCGATCCTTTCCAATGGACCCTGGCTATCAAACAAGCACCACGCAGTGGTCAAGAAACCGGGTGGCCAGGTTATATGAACTGAACTCCCCACCAGATAAGGCAGCTAGTTACCCCTTCTGTTTCTCCTGTTTCCAGCTGGTTGTCAGGAATTTTTAAATCTAATTTACAGATTTCGGCAGTTCCTCTAGATTCCTTTAGGATTTTGGGGTAGTTGGAGGATAGAAAGCTTAAGAAAGGGAGACAACACAGCCTCTGAAAGCTACCAAGTTTTTCCCTATTTATGTCTGTGGAGTATGTCTTTTTTTCTGAGTGCCAGATTTCTCAAGTGCTGTACCTGGAATATGGCCACGTGACTTTCCATGTTACCACTGTCATAAATGTGCTTCTATAATATTGAATGCTTTCTGGTAGGAGGCAGGACAGATCCAGACCCTAGTTCAGCCAGGAGAGCTGGTGCCCGGGATTGAATTCTTAGAGCTGAAACCAAGATAGATGGTCAGGATAATTTACCTGAAGTCACTGAAAACAGGAAGAGGCAGGGGTGGGCTTAAGCCAAGGCCTTTGAATACTCCAATGATCAAAGCTCAGATTGGGTGAGAACCAGACTAGAAAATGAAAACAAAGGCGGCAGGCTGGAAGTGAGGCAGAACTGGAACAGAACAGGACTCACACCCATTAAAGTCCTGGAAACAAAGTAAGGAAGCCCTAGGCAATTGCCACAAAGAGAGCTAGAATGCCTGCAGCTTATTTTTTATCTGCCAGTCAGAGGTTACACGGTTGGGTCAACCTAGTTTAACAAACCCAAGAAAAATAGGCAGTTAAAAATATGAAATTAACGAGGTCACAAACAGCTTGCCACAGAGCGGCTCTTATCTACCCGTTCACACAGGCTGCTTGCTCTTTTCTACTCCAGGACCCTGAAAATCTCTGGCCTTGCTTCTTACAAAGTCCCTAAGTTAAGAGTTATTTAAGTTTACTGCATTTTCACTGGGATGCTGTGTGCTGCCACTAAAAAAACAAACAAAACAAACAAACAAACAAAAAAAAACAGAATACCTGGATTTAATGGAGAGTTTCCCTCAAAATTATCCTGCACAGCCATGACTTCTAGAAATGCTTCCAGGATTAGCTCATTTCATACATGGTGTGTGGATTCTTAATAATTTCTGTGAGGATGACGTTTTCTGATCTTGTTCCTGGATTTGAAATTGGGTTATATCTAAGTCATCTTTGTACTTAATCAAAATTACTAAAATGATATCCATGTATTAACTCATTTATTCAGTTCACATAAGCCCATGCTACTGATTGCTTCATCGATCCATTAATTCAGTCAATAAGTATTGACTATCTACTTTGTGCCCGCATTATTCTAAGTACTAGAGATATGAAGTTGATTAAAATAGAGATCCTTTCCTCCTGGTGCTCACAGTTTAGTGGAGATGAGAAAAAAAACAAAACAAAATAATATTCCAGAGCATGATGTTAAGTGTGGATAAGCACAGGTGGTTATGGGGACACTGGAAGGGGTGAGTTACCGCCGAGTTGTAAGGTATGAGCAAAATTGTATTTCAAGTATCAAAGACTGTCATCACTTCCTCACTTCTTGCAGAGTGCTGTGCAAGAGAAAGCCAGCCATAGGAGATGCAAGACTAAGGCAGCTTGAAGATCTGTATGATGGAGTGCATTGGTTGTGCATTGGCTGTACTCTGAAGGGTTCATAGCCCCCTTTTGTGGAGTTACTACCTGTGGTGTTTCTCAGACACTTTATTAGAAACTTTCATCTTAAGTCCTTTGGCCATGCTGTACCAAGGCAATCTGTTCATTGTTGGTTTTATTATATAGATTAAAACATTGCCTTTCAGGAACACCCAAGCAGATGTCAAAAACACTGTAAGTGTTGTGTTCCCTAAGAACTTCTTTCTCTTTCTAAAGACTTTCTAGTGACTTCCAACAAAGGGCAGAGGCTGTTAACACCGTTGTAAATCCATGGTCCCTGTGTGTTGGTAGACAAGAATTCACAGGGAGAGGTGGACCCCTAGGTGTTGGTGGATCTTGAGTCTTGTATCTTCTCAAGTATGCATACTGATGGTATTTATGCAGGGACAATAAAAATATTACTGCTTAAAGAAATATTCATAATTATTATATATATATGACAATTTCCACTAATCAAGTGCTAGTATCAGGAAGCACATCTACACAGAAAAAGTATCTCGTTAAATCAATAGTTTGAACCAAGTGATACTTAGTACTGTCCACGCTAGGCATCAGAGTCTTGAAACTAATAGTAAGGTATCTATTTATAATAGTACCTGAAGGAATAAGAATGGTACATTTTGTTATATGATATTTCCTCTAATAAAATGTTATTATATAATTAACATAATTGGTTATATTATATAATTAACATAATTTACATGGTTGGTTAACCATGTAAAATAGGGATCTGGTTAAAAAAAAAAAAAAAAGGAAAATCTAGTTCCTCTTCACTAATGGCTCTCTTTAACTCATTGTATTTAAACTAGTAACTTCCTTCTGGTCTGAATTTTCCTTTTGCCAGTTCTTCTGACCTCTTATTCACTGCCATGTTTTTATTCCAAACTGTGATGATTACTTTGACTTACCCTTTATCTTGGTCTTCATTTAGAAATTTTATCAACTGTATTTTTAAGATGGTTCTACAAAATGTGTTCCACCAAATCCTTGATCTCCTTATCTCCACAGGTTAGCCTTATTGTTCAAAGAAAATGTTCCTAACCTAAGCATTCAAAGAAAATGTTCTCTGCATGGTCAACATTCTGTCCCATTGTGTTGGCCACATTCTACCACTAATTCAGTGATGGAACAGGGCTTTATTCTGATCCCTTTGTGAGGATGCATGCCTCTTGGATTGGGGTGCAAGCTGAATGTGGTTTCTCCCGTTGGTAACCCTCCTATGTGACACAGTTATGTGCCTCCAACAGCAGCCTGAGAACTTCATAGTTAAGCATTTAAAGTGCACAGTCACATAGGCTGCACACACAAGGATTTCATTCAATTTTACAGCACCCCGTGAAATAGATGCTATCATTACACAAAGAGGAGACATTGACAAAAGTACAAAACAAATAAGTAGCAGAACTATTATGGGAACCCCGGTCATTTGATTTCAGTCCCAGAATGGTTCCTTTAGAAGAGATTAAATGACTATACTGCACAAAATCATTAGAACATTGGAGACTTTCCATTTAAAACTGGACTTGGACTTAAAGCCTTTTATTATTTTTATTTTTTGGTGTCTTTTTTTTTTTTTATTATGTTCAGGTGGCCAGCATATAGTACATCATAAGTTTTGATGCAAGGTTAAAGCCTTTTTTTAAGAATAATATCTCTGGTTTTTTTTTTTAATTTGATTCATTCCTGATTGGCCACATTACATAAAATTCTTATCACTTGTCTAATTTAGAAGTATTAGTGATTCCAATGAAAGTGGAAGCAAAAAATATATTCTAATTCAGTGATTATGGAAAGCAATTTAGTATTTAGGTAATTTTGAACAATGCATATAATTATTGTGCACAGAATTATTAGAAAAACCAAAGACATTAAACTAAAACAAAATAAAATTTATAAAGAAAAGATAGTTTGACCAGAAGTAATAATCAGATACAGTTATATTTATTTAGTAATTAATTCCACCAATTTTAAAGGAAAACCTATTATGAATACTTCGGGTGTTTTTATTTATTTGTTTCAAAAAGCATTTCTTTACCTCAGAATGTTGTCATATCTGAAGTTCTGTCACCAAACCAGGTAAATCTTCTATAGCACTTATCAAATCTGTCAGTTTATATTGAGTGAAATTTTTTTGTCAGACAATTGATAGATATTGAAAGAATACTGATAAAAATTTAAATGCAACAATATAGGCATGTATTTATTGATATATGACAGAGCATATATAAAACATATATACATTTATATATGACCTTGCATATATGAATATTTATGCTATGTCACATAGAATATATATTAATGTAAATATACAAATGTAAAGATTTATATCCTGATGTGTAGTCAGAACAAAGATATGACTTTCCTCCTCCTCCCCCCACAAAAAAATGACATAAGGCAATTCAGATTAGCAGAAGTTGAAAAATTGACTTGTGTTTTGTGAAGAAATATAGTGAACTTTGTCTTTTGTTTTTGTTCTCTCTTTGCTTTTCATGATAGCCCTATGTTGTTGAGGGAGCTCACTTTCTCCCCCAGTGGATATTTCTCATGTTTTTCTGTCCCAGTTATTTGGCCTAAGAAGACAAAGTTAAAGGGGTTGGGGGAAAGTTGACTGGGGGCAAGTGATAAAATTTTTTTAAAAAGTGCTAATGAAATGGATCAACTTTGGGGTTGGGTGGCTCAGTGGTTTCAGGCTTCTGTCCTCAGCTCAGGTCATGGTCCCAGGGTCCTGGGATCGAGCCCCACGTTGGGTTCTCTGCTCAGCAGGGAATCTGCTTCCCCCTTTCTCTCTCTGCCTGCCTCTCTGTCTACTTGTAATCTATGTCAAATAAATAAATAAAATCTTTTTTTAAAAATTGGATCATCTTTAATAAGAATTGGAGAAGACTTAAACATGATTTCTTTAAAAAGCTGATAAGCTGATATATCTTGAATTCATAATGTTCTGGACCACTGACACAATACATTAGAGTGTTTTGAAATTTGAATAGTCTCTCTGCTCAGCAGGGAGCCTGCTTCCTCCTCTCTCTCTCTGCCTGCCTCTCTGCCTACTTGTGATCTCTCTCTGTCAAATAAATAAATAAGATCTTAAAAAAAAAAAAAAATTTTGAAATTTGAATAGTTAGATAAATAAGTTGTACGTGCTAATTCCAAATAATCTTTTTTAGGTTCAATTAGCCAACATTTAGTACAGTATTAGTTTCAGATGGAGAGTTCAGTATAATTTCAAATAATCTTAAAATATATCACAAATTATAAGAATTTCTACTCTTTGTAGATTGTGGATGGAATATTTGTATTATGAAATATTACCTTATATATGTATCAAAGATAACTTTTTAAGATCATTTAAGTGACTTCAGAAAAAATAGTATCTTACCGAAGTTTTCAATAATCTGTATATAAATTAAACCCTGATTCTTATCTGTTCTTATGTCTTTAATTTTTTTAATTTTTTAAATTATTATTATAGTGATATTATAGCAACTTTGAACACTTTAAAAAATACAATAGACATTTTAACAATGTTTATTCTTCTGATCCAAGAGCATGGAATGGTCTTCCATCTTTTTGTGTCTTCTTCAATTTCTTTCATGAGTGTATTGTAGTTCCTCAAGCACAGATCCTTTACCTCTTTTGTTAGGTTTATTCCCAGGTATATTATGGTTCTTGGTGCTATGGAATCGATTCTCTAATTTCCCTTTCTGTATTTTCATTGTTAGTGTATAAGAAAGCCACTGATTTCTGTACATTGACTTTGTATCCTGCCATGTTGCTGAATTGTGTATCAATAAATCAATGTGTTAAATTACTCTCCCACCAGTATTGAATGAGAAGTATGACTAATTTTTTTGTGTTAGACAAAATATGATGCATCATTGTTTTATTTGTGTATCTTTATTTCTGTGAATTTGAACATTGCTTCAAAAACTCATTGACCATTTTATTCTATTTTGGGTACTGACTGTTCGTATTCTTTGTGCCATTTTTTTTTTCTATTGGGATATTTTTCTTTTTTATCTGATCAACTTGTGGCTTTTTATAAACTAAGACTATTAACCCTTTGTCAAAGGTATATATGTTCATATTCCTTTTGTTCTTTATGTTTAAGTTGTGTGTAGGTATGTTTATGTGGGGGGAATGTATAGAATATTTTATTTTCATATAAACAAATTTATCAGGCTTTATCTGGTTTCCATGCTTAAAAATACCATCCTGGAACATATAAATGTTAATCCATATTTTGGTGCCTCCATGATTTATTGGTTCCAGAATCTATTTTCATAAAAATATAAGGATATACAACTTTATTTTTTTTAAATATGTGGCCATAAGTTATTCTAGTGCCAGTTATGAAATAATCTACTTCTCTGTTTCTGTGAAATATAAACCTTATTATGTACTGAATTCCTACTATACTTAGCTCTGTTTATAAAATTTATATTTTTGTGCATTGAACAAACATTTCTTTCTGAAATTCATTTTTTTCATTACTGTATCTTTTTTTAAAATTAAATTCCATTTGCCAACACATAGTACATCATTAATTTCAGATGTAGAGTTCAGTAATTCATCAGTTGTGATATGCTCATCATATCACGTGCCCTCCTTAATGCCTGTCACCCAATAATTCCACCCACCTCCCCTCTCACAACCCTCAGTTTGTTTCCTATAGTTGAGAATCTCTCATGGTTTGTCTCCCTCTCTGGTTTCATCCCGTTCAATTTTCCCTCCCTTCCCCTGTGATCCTCTGCACTACTTCTTATATTCCACATATGAGTGAAACCATATGATAATTATCTTTCTCTGATTGACTTATTTCACTTAGCATAATATACTCTAGTTCCATCCATATCGTTGCAAATAGCAAGATTTCATTTTTTGTTGGCTGAGTAATATTCCAGTGTGTGTGTGTGTGTGTGTGTGTGTGTATGCAAAATATATACTTATATGACTGATATGTCATTTAAAAATATCTCTCCTCTACTCTATGGTCAACTAATCTTCAACAAAGCTGGGAATAATACCCAATGGAAAAAAGACAGTCTCTTCAACAAATGGTGTTGGGAAAATTGGACAGCCACATGCAGAAGAATGAAACTGGACCATTTTCTTACACCATACACAAAAATAAACTCAAAATGGATTAAAGACCTACATATGAGACAGGAATCCATCAAAATCCTAGAGGAGAACACAGGCAACAACCTCTTTGACTTCAGCCTCAGCAACTTCTTGTTAGACAAGTTTCCAAAGGCAAGGGAAACAAGCAAAAATGAACTATGGGGACTTCCTTAAGATCAAAAGCTTTTGCACAGCAAAGGAAACAATTGACAAAACCAAAAGACAGCCTACAGTATGGGAGAAGATATTTGCAAATGACATATCAGATAAGGGCTAGTATCCAAAATCTATAAAGAACTTATCAAAATCAACACCCCAAAACCAAATAATCCAGTCAAGAAATGTGCAGAAGACATGAGCAGACAGTTCTGCAAAGAAGACGTAGAAATGACCAACAGACATATGAAGAAATGCTCCACATCACTTGGCATCAGAAAAATACAAAGCAGGGGCGCCTGGGTGGCTCAGTGGGTTAAGCCGCTGCCTTCGGCTCAGGTCATGATCTCAGGGTCCTGGGATAGAGTCCCACATCGGGCTCTCTGCTCAGCAGGGTGCCTGCTTCCTCCTCTCTCTCTGCCTGCCTCTCTGCCTACTTGTGATCTCTCTCTGTCAAATAAATAAAATCTTTAAAAAAAAAAAAAAGAAAAGAAAAATACAAAGCAAAACCACAATAAGATACCACTTCACACCAGTCAGAATGGCTAAAATTAATAAGTCAGGAAACAAAAAATGTTGACAAGGATGCAGGGAAAGGGGAACCCTCTTAAACTGTTGGTGGGAATGCAAGATGATATAGCCACTCTGGAAAAAAGAAATTAAAAATGGAGCTACTCTACAACCCAGCAACTGTGCTACTGGTATTCACCTAAAGGATAAAAATGTAGTGATCTGAAGGGGCACATGTGCCCCAATGTTTATAGTAGCAATGTCCACAATAGCCAAACTGGAAAGAGCCCAGATGTCCATCAACAGATGAATGGATAGAGAAGATACAGTACATATATAAAATGGGATATTACTCAGCCATCAGAAAATTGAAATCTTGCCATTTGCAACAACATGGGTGGAACTAGAGGATATTATGCTAAGTGAAATAAGTCAATCAGAGAATGACAATTGTTATATGGTTTCACTCACATATGGAAATTAAGAAACAAAACAGGATCATATGGGAAGGGAGGGGGAAAAAAGATAAATCAGAGAAGGAGACAAACCATGAGAGACTCTAAACTATAGGAAACAAACTGGGTGCTATGTGCAACAGATGAATTACTGAACTCTACCTCTGAAATTAATATATGTTAATTAACTGAATTTAAATATAATAGATTTTTTTTTAAATTTAAGTATTCTTAAAATCTCTTGTTTCTTTCATTGTGTGTTACAAAATGGATACTTGCTATTCTTCACTTTTGTTCAGAACTAGTAGCAATTTCTTTATCATGATTAGTCTGGACAAGTTCTAGAAATACATCAATAAAAAGTAACTTTACTCTCTAAACATTTCCATTTTTATGAGTTCCTTCCTCATTTATTTAAAATTATTTTTTCCTATTTTAATTTTTAGTTTGTTTCCCTTATTTTTTATTTTAGATCAGGAATTTTATGGGACTATGAATTTTCCTCTGAGTACAGTTAGATCCCATCCCATATTTTTAATAAATCTATTTTTTAGTGTTCCATTGTACATTTTTTAAAATTTATTTTTTATTTATTTTCAGCATAACAGTATTCATTGTTTTTGTACCACACCCAGTGCTCCATGCAATCTGTGCCCTCTCTAATACCCACCACCTGGTTCCCCCAACCTTCCCGCCCCCCACCACTTAAAACCCCTCAGATTGTTTTTCAAAGTACATAGTCTCTCATGGTTCACCTCCCCTTCCAATTTCCCCCAACTCCCTTTTCCTCTCTAACTCCCCTTGTCCACCATGCTATTTGTTATGCTCCACAAATAAGTGAAACCATATGATAATTGACTCTCTCTGTTTGACTTATTTCACTCAGCATAATCTCCTCCAGTCCCGTCCATGTTGCTACAAAAGTTGGATATTCATCCTTTCTGATGGAGGCATAATACTCCATAGTGTATATGGACCACATCTTCCTTATCCATTTGTCCAGAAATGGGCATCTTGGTTCTTTCCACAGTTTGGCGACCATGGCCATTGCTGCTATAAACATTGGGGTACAGATGGCCCTTCTTTTCACTACATCTGTATCTTTGGGGTAAATACCCAGTAGTGCAATTGTAGGGTCATAGGGAAGTTCTATTTTTAATTTCTTGAGGAATCTCCGCACTGTTCTCCAAAGAGGCTGCACCAACTTGCATTCCCACCAACAGTGTAAGAGGGTTCCCCTTTCTCCACATCCCCTCCAACACATGTTGTTTCCTGTCTTGCTAATTTTGGCCATTCTAACTGGTGGAAGGTGATATCTCAATGTGGTTTTAATTTGAATCTCCCTAATGACTAGTGATGAGCATTTTTTCATGTGTCTGATAGCCATTTGCATGTCTTCATTAGAGAAGTGTCTGTTCATATCTTCTGCCCATTTTTTGATATGATTATCTGTTTTGTGTGTGTTGAGTTTGAGGAGTTCTTTATAGATCCTGGATATCAACCTTTTGTCTGTACTGTCATTTGCAAATATCTTCTCCCATTCCGTGGGTTGCCTCTTTGTTTTCTTGACTGTTTCCTTTGCTGTGCAGAACCTTTTGATTTTGATGAAATCCCAGAAGTTTATTTTCGCTTTTGTTTCCTTTGCCTTTGGAGACATATCTTGAAAGAAGTTGCTGTGGCTGATATGGAAGAAATTACTGCCTATGTTCTTTTCTAGGAATCTGATGGATTCCTGTCTCATATTGAGGTCTTTTATCCATTTTGAGTTTATCTTTGTGTATGGTATAAGAGAATGGTCGAGTTTCATTCTTCTACATATAGCTGCCCAGTTTTTCCAGCACCATTTATTGAAGAGACTGTCCTTTTCCCACTGTATATTTTTTCCTGTTTTGTCGAAGATTATTTGACCATAGAGTTGAGGGTCCATATTTGGGCTCTCTACTCTGTTCCACTGGTCTATGTGTCTGTTTTTATGCCAGTACCATGCTGTCTTCACATTTTTATTTTTAATTTCTTCTTTAATCCAAGAACTATTTTACAAGAATGTTTTTAATTTTTAAGGATTTATATTTCTCATCTCTTTCTAAAATTGATTTCTAGTTTTATTGCAAAGAGCATGGTTTGTAGTTTGTTTGGAAACCTGTAATTATTTGATCATTTCAGCAAGAAACCTGAAGAAACTGGGAGTCAAACATAATAGAGGGCATCATATCAGGCATGAATACTTTCTTTTATCTTTCTTATATTAAAATATCTTAAAATAAGCTTAGTACTTGCATAAGAAACCAGATAAATGACTATTCTCTTTTATCTGTTTACTGAGAGTAGCTTCAATTTAAGTGTCTTTATGATCAACCTGAGTTACAATATGTCTCAAATAACTCAATATGCTTACTTTTATAAACTGTTAAGGATTTTTGTTTTTTCTTTTTCACTTTTCCATACGAAGCTTTTTTTGCATATTATTTATGTTATTTCTATTTATGTAACATAATTAAAATATTACTTTTGTTTGCTATAATTTGAATTTAAATATTAAAATTTTTTTGTCTAAATTCCACTTTTAAGAATATTCTGTTTTGTTTGTTTTATTGTTATTTTGCAGAACATGATTGGAGAGTGGGCCTTACCAGAAGAAATGGTTGATAATATACCACCCTCCAACAATAACATATTGGGCCATGTGATTCACAGATTAGTTGAAAAATCTCATCCTCCTCAAGTCAAATCAACAATACCGGAATTACCTTCATTTGCTATTAAAGGGTGCTTACTGGGGAAAACATTTAGTGGAAAAACCACGGCTCTAAAGGCTCTACAAAAAGGTAGAATTTCTTCTTCTTCTTCTTCTTCTTTTCTTTCACTTATTGGATTCTATTTGCATTGACTGTAGCTTCAAATGACTAGGTATGTAGACAATATACATAAGAACCTGCTGATATATTGGGAAACTCTGTCATCAAAAGTTTTGTCCAAGACAGACACTTTTAGGATTGTAGAGTCATAAACTAGTGCTGTCCCATCAAACCTGGATATATGGATATGTTATATATTGGTGTGAATAATCTTAAGAAATAGTAAGTTAGAAACTTTTACTTATAGATTTTATTTACCTACCAATGAAGAGGGAAGTTAATAATTTATAACAAATATGAAAGAAATCCACTTCAAATTATAAGTGTATTAATTCTTCACAGTCATTGAGTTATGTCTTTTTAATGAACCTGTGGCTTTCTTCTTTGAAGCTCATTCAGGTAGAAGGCCAGGTTTCCATCTGTTTAATTACTTTTTATTCAGTCATACTTATTTTTTACTGTTTTCACTGGGAAACTCATAATTTGCAGAGACTATTAAGACCATCTTAAACTATTTCAATGCAGACAAGAATAGACCATTCTTGCGATATTAAAAGGACCTCCTTGAAAAGCGGCTTGACAAAGGCACAATGAGATACCAGTTCACACCCACTAAGATGGGTATAATTAAAAAACAAAAGGAAAATAACAAGTGTTGGTGAGGAAATGTTGATTGGAACCCTCCTCATACATTGCTTGTGAGAATGTAAAATGGTATTGCCACCATGGAAAGCAATTTGGTGGTTCCTCACTAAATTAAAAAAAAGAATTACCATATGACCCCAACTATGAGATATATACCTTCAAAGGTGTGAAAACAGGTGTTCAAAATAAATCTTGTGCAGGAATATTCATAGCAGCACTATTAATAATAGCCAAAAGATGGGGGGGAGGAATTCAAATGCCAATCACCTGATAGATGGATAATAAAGTGGTATTAATCTATGCAGTGAAATATTATTCAGTCATTAAAAGGGAGTGAGATACTGCTATGAGTTGCAACATGGATGAACCTTGAAAACATGATGCTGAAAGAAATGAGACATGAAATGCTATATATTTTGTTTCCATTTATATGAAATATCCAGAATAAGCAAATCCTCAGAGACACATGAGAACTTAGTGGTTGCAGGGACAGGGATAGAGAGATAAGGAGTAACTGCTTAATGGGTACAGGGCTTTCTCTTTGAGTGATGAAAATTTTTTGGACAACATGGATGACCTAAATACCACTGAGTTGTATGATTTATGGTGGTTAAAATGGTTAGATTCATGTTATGTGAATTTTACCACAATAAAAAGAAGTGGCTTGATCCAAAAGACAGTTGTAGGAGACCCAAGAGATGGTGTTATTGGATGAAGTCAGCACAAAGGATAATTATGTCAATTTCCTAAATGAAAAGGTATTTAATAAAATTGTCTTTTGCACTTTAGACTTTCCTATTCAGATACTTTCTATTGACACTCTTGTCCAAGAAGCTATCAAAGCATTTCATGACAAGGAAAAAATCAGTGAGGCTCTGCCAACTGAGAAAGAAGCTGAAGAAAAGACTTTACCAGTTCTGCAAGAGAAGAGCAAAGAAACCCAGGCAAGTGCAAATTTAGTTTTCTTTTCTGCTCTTCATATTCTAGAGATTTGAAGCTGGATGGAATCTAAGAGATCTTCTAGACCCAAGGTTGGCGAAGTTTTCTGTAAAGGCCCAGAGAGAAACTACTTTAGATTTATGGATCAAGAGACAAAATCAAGGTTATTATGTGGGTATTTATACAGTGAGAGAAAATTTCTCCCTGACACCCCCATAATACACCCCAGTTTGCCTGATGGGTCATGCAGGGTGGTTGGCCCACTTCGTGCCCCATTACCATCAGCTGGAGACTGTCTCTTGAAGAAAAAGCCACCTGGTAAGACTAATAAGGGGATGAAGGAGCTGAATTGCAAGGGATTTGGAGGAGGGTGGGGTATGAGTGCTAGAGGAGGGCATTCACCAAGTCATCGGCTCCTGGAGTGATATTTCATCACTGAGACCCTGGCAGTGGCCAACAGCAGAGTATCCATTGCATAGTTAAAGACCAGTGCCAGCTTTGGGCAGTGGCTGAGACAGATACTGGAGCAGAGCAGAGAAGGGGCAGAGGGAGATGCCAGGCTTGGTCCCCTGGCTCACAGTGCTTTTCCACAGAGGGATGTCCAGGGACCATATACAAAACAGTTGGCTGGCTGAATTCAATCTGCAAGTAGATCTCAATTGGAGGGGTGGTGGAGAAGGGGGAGGTCTTCCTCGTGGTTTATCTGTATCACATTCCCATCAATATCGCATCTTGCTACATTGCATGAAGATTCTAAGGCAGAAAAATATGAAAATGTGGCTCCACCTTGAGACTCAAAATGTGGTCCAGCACCCTCAATTTAAAGGGGAGACAGTGGAGGTCCTAAGTATGAACTGGTTTACTTGAGGTCAGAAGGCTTGTTGATGAGTGCTGTGAGTGGAAGCCCAGATTCTAAATCCAGTATTCTTTTTCCCTGCCATATGTTGTCTCTGCAATTGAGCAAATTAGCAGAGAATTTAATCCACATCATTTTCATGGGCTATAAGATAAATGCCATTTAACTACGAATTATGAAAATAACTGGAAGAAGGGGCGCCTGGGTGGCTCAGTCACTCAGTCGGTTAAGTATCTGCCTTCTTCTCAGGTCATGCTTCCAGGGTCCTGGGATAGAGCCCTGCGTCAGGCTCCCTCCTCAGCGGAGAGCCTGCTTCTCCCTCTCCCTCTGCTGCTCCCCCTGCTTGAGTGTGCTCTCTATTTTTATCTCTCCCCTTTTCAAATAAATAAATAAAAATATAAAAAAATAATTGTGAGAAGTGTGGACTGCCTCTTATTCTGTATTTTAATCAATTGGGCGATAAATAATATACACGGGTTTTCTTTTTTCCCTTGTGGCTATGACTGACACCGCTAGAACTATTCTTTCTAAAATGGTTTTCCATAAATGTTACCTCTTCCTCAGGTTTCACTATATTTTCAAAATAGCGGTTGCTGTACTTTATATAGAACTGAAGGTCATTTGAAAGAGTACACCATAGGTTACTATTTCTGTAAGAATAGTACTCAAAATTTATTTATTTTTTGTCATCAAATTTTAATTGTTTTCAGAAATCATTCAGTTCTTCTTAACACCAATATTATAGAAAGATAGTGTAAACCTTAATTATAGAAATAAAATGGGTATTATTAAAATGTAATAATGTTACAATTTCTGTGTGTGTGTGTGTGTGTGTGTGTGTGTGTGTGTTTTCTCTCCAAAGGATCTACAAAATGTATCTTCACCTTATCCAGTTTCAGAGGACACATTGCCAGAAATGGAAGATAAAACTATACTTAGTAAGTGAAATATCAAAACAAATCATCCATTGTTTACATTAGGTAGGCAGACAGATAAATAGTAAGTGCACACGTATGTGAGCACAAACTTGCTTTCAGGGAAAGAAAGGGGAGTTTTGCATAGCTGTCTACCTGGTCATTTAACAGACAGAGCAAGATACACACATAAGCCCCTAACCTTTGTCTACAACTACCGGTAAAAGATGAATATTATGATGGAATCTTTCTATACCCTTTCAAGTAGTTGTTCTGTTTTGTTGTGCTTATGAGAACAGTCAGGAGAAATCCTCCCTCTTCCTGGATTTGCAGGGAGACAGAATTATATTGTTTCTTCTCGCCTGTGCAGATCTAGGTGAGTGGCACTGCTCAGGATCCCTGGGAGCTGCTGCTGCTGCTCTGTTCCCTGTGTTGAGGGAGGCTGCAAGGTCTGGTCTCTAGTATCCACCTGAAGAGTGGTTCCCTAGATAAAGTTAAGTTTATTTCCAACCTTGGGCAAGGCACATAAATAGAACCAACCATTCCTCCAAACCTAATGAAAAGTTATCTCATTTAGGATCTGGGTTCTAGTCTTTTGGATGCTTTTTAGAAACATTGAAGGAAACAATGTTAAGTCTTAAATGTCTTTTCTAGCTATGCTAGTGAAGACTTGCCATATTTAACAATTTCCTCATTTTCTAGTGTGAATTTTTGATCCCCCTGTGCCAAAGTCATTATCACCATCACCCATGAATGGTGTGGTGAGCATGCTGGTCTAGAGTGGCTGTGGTTTCCATCCTTTAAAAGGGTATAATCTGTCCCTTATTTCAGTTATGTGTATCATACAAGATAATTTGAATTGACTTAAAACTATTCTAAGTATTATGTGACATATTTTCTTACAAAAGTCCAGTTAATTATAAATGGACTCTGAAAACATTTTTTTTCTATAGTTTGTAACTAAAAACCCTTCTGAGTTCTAGAACTTTCTACATTTACACATGTTTATTACCTAGAACTTGATAATTTAGGAAAATAAAAATTAACAAATTAACATTTTAACAAATTTTCTTGAGAAACTTGGCTGGTTTTCTGAAAAGAAAATTTAAGCTGTATTTAAGTACTTCTAATGGTATTATTACAGGTGAGCCATAATGGAAGGCAGGAAGTAAAAAACTCCAAGCCACATAATGGCAGGATTTTAATGTCTTGGAAGGCAGGTGAAGCCATGCTGTGATGATCTTTCCTCTGAGCATCTCAGGCGTGGCTGGATCCAATAACCTAACCTGTCTGTCCAAAACCAAAGATGATCAAATACTAACATGGTTGTTGGTAATAAACACTGGAGTTTGTTCTTACCACTTTTTTGTTGCTAGGTACTGAGACAAATAAAACTACAAAAGTTGAAGAAGTCACATCAAGTGATAGTTTCTCTGAAGTAAGTACGGTATTCTAATTTTGGCTACTAGTATATTGAAATATGTCATGATTCAAAGTTTTTTGCTATGTCTTCAAATGGAATGAAATAGCAATGTGCTCCTCTTTCATTTAAAGTAAATATGATGGTAAAATATTAGCTAAATCTAATTTACTTAATTTTCTTTATACTCTTTATCTCTAAAGCAGTGGAAATTGCTATTCAGTTTTGCCAGGTAAGAAGGTATGTGTGTGTTTTCTAAAAAAATTTAGTCTTGGGGCACCTGGGTGGCTCAGTCATTAAGTGTCTGCCTTTGGCTCGGGTCATGATCCCAGGGTCCTGGAATCGAGCCCCGCATCAGGCTCCCTGCTCATCGGGAGACCTGCTTCTCCCTCTGCCTGCTGCTCTCCCTACTTGTGTGTGCACGCTCTCTCTCTCTTTCTCACTATCAAACAAATAAATAAAATCTTTTAAAAAAATTAGTCTTATGTCAAGTTTATATTTATGTATTTTTCTTTACCACTTAATTTATTACTTTTATTTCCTTTCCTACTCTCTTTTTTTTTTCCTACTCTCTTTACCTTTAAATAATTTTTTCCAGAATTTCTTCTTAGACTTAGTGCTGACTCTACAGAATTTTGTAGTAATCTCTGAAAGAAATATTTATAATTCACTGACTATTACTTCTAATGGAAACTAATATTTCCTCATATATTGTTGCTTTTCTGTATATGGAGACATCTTTTAGTCATCAAATAGAATGTCCGGACTAATCAAGTGAGATTTTATCTGCTTTATTTTTATTACATTTAATTAACTTTATTATGCATTTCACCTTGGGAAACAATTTTATTGTTTTTAATTTTATTTCTTTAGGGGAGAGCCAGGGCAGAAGGTGAAGGAGAGGGAGAATCTTTTTATTTTTTCAAATAATATCTTTAAAAATTTTTTAATCTAATTTCAATTTAATTAATGTATAGTGTATTATTAGTTTCAGAGGTAGAATTTAGTGATTTATCAGGTGCATACAACACCCAGTGCTCATTACTTCAAGTGTCCTCCTTTTTTTCTAAAAAAGATTTTATTTATTTATTTGTCAGAGAAAAAGAGAGAGTACAAGCAGGGGGAGAAGCAAGCAGAGGGAGAAGCAAACTCCCTGCTAAGCAAGGAGCCGATGCAGAACTCAATCCCAGGATCCTGGGATCATGACCTGAGTCGAAGGCAGATGCTTAACTGATTGAGTCACCCAGGTGTCCCCATTAAGTGCCCTCCTTAATGCCCATTACCCAGTTACCCCATCCCCCCATCGGCCGCCCTTCCAGTAACCCTCAGTTTGTTTCCTATGGTTAAGAGTCTCTTACAGTTTGCCTCCCTCTCTGTTTTCATCTATTTTATTTTTCCTTCCCTTCCCATATATTCATCTATTTTGTTTTTTAAATATCACATACGAGTGAAATTATTTGGTATTTATCTTTTTCTGACACATTTCACTTAGCTTAATACCCTCTGTATACCACATATTCTTTATCCATTCATCTGTCAATGGATATCTGGGTTCTTTCCATATCTTGGCTATTATGGACATTGGGTGCATGTGCCCCTTTGAATGTTGGGTGCATGTGCCCCTTTGAATTGCTATGTTTGTATCCTTCAGATAAATACCTAGTAGTGCAATTGCTGGGTCATAAGGTAGGTCTATTTTTTTATTTTTTGAGGAACCTCCAAACTGTTCCCCTGAATGGCTGCTCCAGTTTGCTTTCCGACTAGCAATGTAAGAGCATTCCTGTTGGGAGAGAGGGAATCTTAAGTAGGCTTCATGCCCAGCAGAGACCTCAACTAGGAGCTCAGTCTCATGACCCAGAGATCATGGCCTGAGCTAAAATCAAGAGTTGGATGCTTATTTGACTGAGCCATACAGGCACCCCTAGAAAACAATTTTAGATTTCAAATATTTTAGATTTCAGGACTACTTAAAGATAGAGAAACTTGGGAAGGATATACCAAACTATAAATATGACAGCCATTGGGGAGGGAAATGGGCTTAGAGAAAGTGATAAAGGGAATTTACAATTTAACTCCATATTATATGTTCATATATTTGAAATACAAATTAGCAGAAGGACTAAGTATATTTTTTATAAATGCCTTTATTGAGTTACAAATCCTCCAAATTCCATATTCAATTCAAAAGGGCTCACTTTTTTGTGTGTGCACGATTGGAATTATCTGGAATATATCAGTGAACAGAAATGACAGGGTTCCTGGACCTTAAGGAATTTACACTCTAATAGAAAGAGACAGATAACAAACCGTAAGTGCAGTAAATGAATTATATGACACATTAGCTGGTAACGAACCAGGAGGAAAGAAAATGTAGAGTGGAGTAAGGGGTAAGAAGCACAGGCCAACGCCAGGGAGGTGGGGAAAGAGGGAAGAGTACTGTATTAAGTGGAGTAGGCCTCCTTGAGAAAGTGAGGTTTAACCAGATTGAAAGAAGTTTGAGAGAACCTGCCACATATGTCTGGGGCAGCGTTTCAGGCAGTAAAATAGCTGGGTGGCAGCCATGAGGCAGGAAGATGCCTGGCCAGCGAGGTGGATATTAGTATGGCATGCATGAGGTAGAGAGATGAGCAGGAAGGGAAAAGATCAGGTCAGCCTTATAGGCACGATTTGGACATTTGAAGTAAACAGGGAAACCTTACAGGGTTTTGAGTAGAGATCTAATATCATTTGGCTGACAAAATACTCACTGGTGGGTGATTTAAGAATAAACTCCAGGGAATTTCCTGTTGATAGAGCAGCTCTATTGGACCAGCCCTTCTACAGATAACATTATAAATGCTGGACAAGATAGAAAAGCAAATTATTTGAAGGCCAAAAGAAAATCATAAAAAGCAAAGAGGCAAACAGACAAGCAGCATAAACCAGCAGAAATTGTATGAAATTGGATCATTGAATGAAGGGAACTTCCCTGGGCAAGAGCCATGCAGGTACAGGTTATCCCAGAGACATGCCATGTCTGCGTAGCATAGAACGCAAGCAGAAATCTACCATAGTTTCAGTTGAAGGTATTAGAAAATGAAGGTTGGGGACATCAGAGCAGCTGAAACATGAGAGGAAGATCTTGGAAAGGAGGGAGCCACAACAGAGGAGCCTCAAAATCTACGTACATTCTCCCTAATGCTTGGCTGACTCCAGAATTGTGCCAGACGATCAGTGTCTTTCACCGGGGAGCATGCCCATTTAACTTTTTCCCCCAAGTACCAGATTCTGACTTTTAAATTAACTGTACTCTACCATTCATTGTTTATTTTCACAGCTGACTGTGCGTGCTCGGCTTGGTGCAAAATCAGAAAAGTTGCTGAAGAAAGGAAAGAGCATTTCTGACATGTTGCTAGTTAACATCTTGGTAAATGCTATTAAGTATGTATTTTTTTAATCTACTAATATATTCTTTATCAGATAGAAGTAGAAAAAGAATAATGTATAAAAATCGTGGTTTTTTTTTTTTTTTTAATTTTTAAGATATGTTTTGTGATTTACATGCTTCTATTTCACTTCCCCCACTTGACCAGTCTTGACTTCACTCAGGCAGATGTGAATACAGGTCAGGTTCTATTCCCTGCAGGGAATTCAAGGAGAAGTTAGATACTTGGAAAGGCCAAGAGACACATTATAGAGCAGAGGGACCCTAACTGTCTGGTCATAGGCCAGTGCCCTTCCTTGTTTAACTTTTCAGAAGGAGGAAGTGAACCCAGTGATCCAAGGCTGGTCAGTGCTAAATAGGAAGGCAATGAGAGAAGAAAGTTTGCCCTAGAGAGAAGGAGATTGTATTGTTTACTATGAGCTCTAACAGAAAAAGAAATGAAGTCATAACTTTTAATGCAAAAATCAGAATCTCAGTTTTACATAATTAGAGATTTAGAAGAGCAGAGTTGAAGTTTCTTCCCTTTTCATGCCCTTTTTCAACTTAGAGACCTAAAATAATCATTCTTGGAGCTCTTATTCTCTATGGAGGATGCTGCCCTGAAAACAAAAACCCAAAAAATACTCCTCACACTCTAGCAACTTATTATCTAATTGAGATAAGGAAGACTCATTTGAATATTTCTCATTCAAGAAATACAGTAATTATTAATTATAGAGCAAAGTGAATGAGAGCCAGGGGCGTTCAGATTAGACATTTCTGGCTCCATGCTGGTTTGTGGGGAGTAAGAGGAACTCTCCACATTGGCAATGTGATTATTCACAGTGTGCTAAGCTTGGTTCTGGGTTTTTAAAATGAATCACTTCAGTTTATCCTTATAACCGCCCTGTGAGGTATGTTGTCCCACTATGTGTAGATGAGAAACAGGTTTAAAGGAGGAACTGCCTATGAACACAGGCTAGAAAATGCAACACATTCTCCTACAGTGAGATCAGTTTGTTTGAAGTAAATGGTTCAAGAATGGGAGAGATAAGACACTATAGGGAAGAAAGTTGTGGCCAGTTAGTTCTAAATACCATTTTATGGCCTCTGGAATAGATTTGGAGGGAGGAGGGACCTACAGAAAGATTTTAAGCAAAAGGGGGCGCCTGGGTGGCTCAGTGGGTTAAAGCCTCTGCCTTCAGCTCAGGTCATGATCCCAGGGTCCTGGGACCTAACCCCACATCGGGTCTCTGCTCAGCAGGGAGCCTGCTTCCTCCTCTCTCTCTGTCTGCCTCACTGCCTACTTGTGATCTTTGTCTGTCAAATAGATAAATCTTAAAAAAAAATAAAATAAAATAAATGCCATCTGCTTTAAAAAAAGATTTTAAGCAAAGGAGTGATTAGGGTAATTAATAGACCTAATTTTAGCAGTAAAGTAATAATATTTGTGTGGAAGGAGGTTACCGTGGAGTTAAAGGAAATGTAAAGGCAAAATTCGTTGTATTGTTACTTCCAAAGTGTTTTTATCTATCAAAATGTTAATGCCATGTCCATTTTCCATTTAGTGAGATACCTGTTGATCAAGGATGGGTCTTAGATGGTTTTCCAATGACATTAAAACAAGCAAAGCTTCTGGAGGAAGCTCTCACGGGCTGCAGCAGAGAGGTCCTAGAACTGGAGGAAAAGAAAACACAGATATCCACATTGGCTATTGACCCTACAGCCTCCAAAGAAGTGCCTTCTCCCGCTTCTGCACTTGATTTTGTCATGTTATTAGATATTTCAGATAATTCCTCGCTGGATCGCATGAATGACACAATGAGTAAGCTGGACACTTTTTCCTTTCTTTCAATCTTCTTTTTAATATTTCAAAGCTCTTTGTTCATTCCTTCTTTGAATCAGTGAATACTCCCACTTACAATTATAAGTGGTAATAAGGAATCCATTTCAGATTTCCACAGAATTATCTAGCAGAGCACATTTCCTCTTGCTTTAACTATTGGCGTTCAGCACTGTGGAGAACTAGCAGAGAATTCTATGCTGACTGCATACATCTCGCTGAACGCTTCCCTCAACTTGGCTGCTCCCCTGGCACAGGGATGCCCTTTCTGAGATTTGCATGCATGGAGGAGCTTCTTGTGGCTGTCTAGTATACCTTGGTGGGTCACCCTAATGAAGGTCATAAACCATATCTGTTCTGCAAGCAAGGGTCTGGTAACCTCTTTCCTTGAGATTATGTTTGAAGTCAGAGGAACAAGGATCAGTTGACTGAAGTCCTCACATGGTGGAGTTGAATAGTCTTTCCAACACTCACAGTTTATTTAATACTTTTTGGCATTGAAATGAAAGTATTACTTTATTCCACAAATTAAATATGGGAAAAGCACATCTTGAGCTTTGCCTTTCCAAGTTATGAGATGTTTGACCTTGGAAAAGTTACTTCGTGATTCTAAACTCAAGTTTTACAATCTATATAATAAAATGCCTCATTGTATTGTTAGAGATATTAAAGGAAAACTTTCTTTACCCAAAACACTTCTGACACCAAATGTGTGGGTTTCCTATACCACCCAATTCTCCAGTTCTTGGGAGAGACCAACTGGGTATTCTACAGTTTGATTCCATTCTGGCACGAACTACTGGGGGTTAGGGCAGACTCTATAGGATAAGAGCTCAGCTCCACAAGGCTGCCCCCAACTTTAGATGCAATTTCAAGTAGTAGATTCCCCAGGTTACCCACACTTCTGTCTGACTTGGCTACAAATGGCCAGTTTCCATGACTCTTCCTCAGGTTTGAATTTTCTTCAATGGCTCATAAAACTCATAGCACTCTTACTGTTACTGGTTTATTATAAAGGATATCATAAAGGATTCAAATGAGCAGCCATATGAAGAGGAATACAGTGCAAGGTCTGGAAGACTCTCAAGCTCAGGGATTTGGTCCCCATGGAGTTCGGGTTACACTATTCTCCTGGCATGTGGATGTGTTCACCATTGCAGAAGCTCTCTAAAGCCCTTGGTTTAGAGCTTTTTATGAGGCTCTAAAGAGCATGATTGATTAAATCCTTGGCCATTGGTGATTAACTCAGCCCTCAGCCAGGGAAAGTTATATCTCATAAACCAAGAAAGGATAGAATTTCAAAATAAAGTCATACTATTCCCATCCCAGAATAGTAAAGGCTGGGGTCTTAAGGCTCAGTCTTGGGTGTGGGAGCCCACTGTCTAGGTTTGGGTACAACAGGCTGTGGAGAAGCCTGAAAGACATCACAAGGAAGCACTCTACAGCCAAAGCCCAGTGGGCTCAAAGGCTGAACATCAGGCAAGTCAAGGTTGGGCAGAGAGGAAGGGACCAGACTCAAAGACAATAGGCAGGAAACCAGGGAGACATATGGAGAGAGATCAGGCAGTCTAGGAGCACAAGACTGTGTCAGAATGGGAGACAAATTGGATATCTGGGTTTTTAGCCAGTGCCTTAGTCTTTTGGCCAGTCTGAGAGGGAGCAGCAGTGTTCATAATATGGAGAAGAGGTATAGAGAGGTTTTGGATGTAGGCTCTGTATGGTTGACTTCTCTGACTAACACTACTGAGAAGAAATGGGAGAGGTTTCCAGGGCTGATAATGTTTATTCATTGATCTGGATGCTCTCTTCAGTTTGTGAGGTCATTGAGCTATATATTCATGTATGCATTCTTTTTGTTTAAACATTATGTTTAATGTTTAAACATTAAAAAGAAGTCCAGGAAAAAAAAAAAAGAAGAAGTCCAAAGCCTAGAGTCAGATTGACTGGAATCAAATCCCTTCTTTGTCATTTATGAGCTGTGCAATTTGAGGCCCATTACAGAATCATAATGTTTCTTTTCAAGTTATGTTGTGAAAATAAGATAATATGTGTAAAAGTATTTGAGAATTGTGTGCTAAATTTTACTTAAAATACAACAGAGAAATCAAGTAAGATAAGGACTAAAACATGTCTATTGGCCTTGATTTTTTGGTGACTAGAACAAGAGCTATTTCAATGGAGTAGGGGACCAGGAGGGATGGTCTTAGGTGGACTGAGGCATGAATGAGAGGTGAGAAGGTGGAGAGCATGAGTGAAGATAACTCTCAAGAAGCTTATCTCAGACTACCTATCTATCTGTCTATCTGTTTATCTACCTATATCTTTATCTACCTATCTCTTATCTATCTATCTACTCAGCTGATCTTTGAGCCAAGGAATTAGTGATGTTGCAAGGCATGAAATGGCATATTTTCCTTCAAAGATGCTTACCAGTACAAGTGTAGACTTGGAAAGAGAGATAAATATCAGCTAAGGCTGGTGTAGCTGATGGACACAAGTCGAAATTGTCAGATGGAGAAAAGAAGGTGAAGTGTTCAACCATGCAACTCGGGTTTGCTAGAAAATAAAAAGCCAAGATAATGCTGGCAAATTTGGGAAAAAGGATGTAGGAACTGAGTAATGTTGGAAAGAGTCATCAGCTACATGGGAGTGCAAGAAAGACAAATAGTAGGACTGTAGGTCATTAAGATCACAGAGATGATCATTCAAAGTGATCACAAAGTCCAGGATGTGGACATGGTCTTAGAAAGAGAGTGCCACAAGTGGAGAGAAGGGAAAGGGACTAGTGCCAGGGTGGAGCTGGGGAGAGAGGCAAGCTGACTAAAGTGCTGAAGTCCATGACAAATATGAGACAGTGACCATGAGATGTTGCAGGATAGCACCTCCTGAGAAGAGCTCCCACGGCCTTCTACTACCACCCTTACTTATCTTTGGGTTTTACAAATAACTTAAAAGAATTATTCTGAAAATCACTTCATCTTTTTCAATCCTGAATGTAAATGGAGACAAACTGATCTCTGTATCCTGTGAGGGTCCTCCATTTTCCTGAACACGATTAGATCACCCTTCAGGGTTCCCTTGCATTGACTGAATTCCTTTTAATCTAGTTCAAGGCCCTCTTCCTTCTTTATAATTTTCCATTTGTTCTAAGTTCATGAGTTTTCTGAACTTTGTACCATTCAATCCTGAATAGGATTCAATCAGAGCTGTTGAAGATGTTTTTGTTTTGTTTTTGGTCTCTTGTGGTCGTTCCTTTATGTCTACCGTTTAAGGAAATATCACAAAGTCTAGAAATAAAGGTAATTTGCTTTATTGGAATGTAATATACTATCAACAAATAATTTTTACATATGTTTGACTTTATGGCTTCCCTGTTATTTCATTCTTAGTCTTTAAACCATAGTGTTGATTTTCTCATTATTTCCTAGTTTGTTATTCATCATGACACACCACTTTTCATTCTCACCTCTTCAGAGTCAATTCTGAAAGCCTATGAATTTAAACTACAGCTTCTCTTTAATGTTGTATAGCATGTCATTTTCTTCAGTTGCCAAGGAAAATTTTAATCTGATTCCGAAACTATATGCTTTCAACATGTTGCTAATATTTAATGAATATTAGAACAATGGCAGGATCATATCAATTGGTTGTCTGGCATCAGTAAATTTTAACAGTGCTATTGCAAGTTTGTTTTAGCAGATTATGTAATTAAATAATTTTTGTATCATAGCTGAAGGATTTTCAAGTGAAACTTCTCATGGAGACATCACTCAACATGGCACTGCTGAAAACCAAGCTATGGATGAGGACCAGAATTTAAGAGACCAGATTCAGCATAGGTTAGTCTAAAACTCACTGTCCTGCTTCTTATTTCTTGCCCTTAGAACAGACTGACCATCAGTCACTTTGGAATCATCAGATCTTGGGGGAAAAAAAAGAAAAAAAGATGTATTTCCTAGCATTCATTCTTTTACAAGTAAAACAAAGCTAAAAAGTTTTGATGTTGAGTGAAAAATTTATGTGCTTGCTTCTGTATTCAGAGCACCAATCATCATAGACTGGGAAGGAAAGAATTAAATCATGGTACACTTCCCTTTATGGTTCATTACATGGGATCCTAATTTAGCCTTCATTCAGCGAATGCCAGTGAAGATCATGATATTTCAAAGAGCTAGGCTTCAGACTGGAGTATAGTTTAAAACAACTTCCATTGCTAAAATGATGTTATACAAAAAAAAAAAAAACCAAAAAACCAAAAACAAAAACACCCTTCTCTTGGTTGTGCACAGTTTATTCATTGGAAGAGAAAACTTAGACAGAGTTAGACAATTTTATGAAACCTGGAGAAGTCTAAAAATAGGAAGTGGGCCAGAGACAAGTAATTATCTACATTAATTAGCTAACTAACTACAGTAAGTTTATCTATCCATAAGGAAGATAAGACTGTTTCAGGAATCATCCCAAGATCATCTGTGAGTCAAGCAAGTAAGGCTGAGCTATTCACATTTACTCAAAGATTTCTTTGATTTCTGTCTGTAAGAGAAAAAACAGATGACCTCAGGCTATAGCTCAGGCTGTAGCTACCATGAGAAGTGTGCTCAGAGTTAATTCTACAGTGAGTGCAGGCGATCTTCCTGTAGATTTCCACTTAGTGAACCAAACTTACACTGAAGGTTTCCTAAAATGGTGGCCTTTTCAAATCTTCTTTTACCCCCACATATCTCAAAAAAATATTCCTTGATGTTATTAAATAATTTCTTCTTCAAAATAAATAATAATCCATTGCCTGTATATTTTTTAGAGTTCCTTTTTCAGTTTAACTACATTGGCAGCTTATATTTTCATTATGCGTGCCAAGTTAATTATACCTAATGTTACTCAAATATTTTAATTGGTATATGTTATTATACAATATTTTTGCAGAATTATAGGCTTCTTGGACAACTGGCCTTTATTGGAGCAATGGTTTACAGAGCCAGAAAATATTTTGATAAAAATCAATGCTGAAATAGATAAAGAGTCTCTATGTCACAAAGTAAAAGAAATGTTTACGACTGAAATAACAAAAAAAGAAAATAAAGGTAATAACATTTCTTTATAATTTTGAACTTATGTAACTAAAATGTGTGGTTTTAATGAGTTTGGGAAAAAATGAACACACGATTGCCAAGTTCTCTGTTTTATTTGGGTTATACTACCTACAAGTATCTTCTCCTCCTGAATTTAGCTCTCTGCTGCAGAGATTTCTAAATAAGAGATTTTTCTGTATTTTAATTTAATCAAAATGAAAACTGAAAGTATTTTTCATGAGGAAAAACAATAGAGTTAAAATTAAGGATGTTATAGAAAAGAGTGAAGATTTCAGTATTAACTTAGGAGTTAACCTCCTTTGGGATGAAATCCTAGACAGTTTATTTCTCCCAAATCTTGATGTGGCGTGATTTCATTGATTATTAACTACTTATTTTATGAGCCTTCTTCAGGACTATATCTAATCACATTAAACCATCCTGACCTCTTTCCTTCTTCATTCAACCAATAACAATTGCCCACTAGCTTTTCATAGTATTATTGATATTTATTATTGAAACGGATCTTAGGCTAATACACTGCTAAGGCCAGATTTCAATGGAGAATTTTACCTTTGCAAAATGATATGAAAAATAAATCTTTCCTTTTATTTATCTGTCACTGCTAATTGTATTGACAACTGCAGCTTCTTGGCATAATAAAAAAGTCAAAGTTAGTAATACCACAAGGATTCTAAAACTGCCTTGATAGCTTGCTGTCTCCTATCACTATATTCATGATCTAACCACTATAATGTATCAATTAACTGACCCCCAAATAGCACATAGGTGTAAGCCATAAATACCATGAGGATCCAGGAGCGTATGCTTAGGAAAACAAGCTCCCATGTCCAAATGTCTCCTCCTAATAACCACCCATGTGAAGCTCTCAGACAAAACAAATACCAATCCATATATTACTTAAGCAGTTTAATATGTTACTTGACAGAAATTAGGCTGGAGACTAGAGGAAACCACCCACAGTGATCCTAGAGTCTTGGTTGGAAGGCAAAAACACCACAATTCTAAGCTGTAGCTTCAAACATCTACAGGTTAGAATTGGTTTGTTGTTGCCAGCTGTCAGACTCACTTCAACATCTTCCTGAAGAATTTACGTTCTAATCACTGACTACATTAACAACTGCCACTTATTTAAGATTTACATTCCTATGGGTTAATCATTTTAACAAATAGTTTATCATTAAAACCATTGACCTAGCCCAATACTCTGAATTAAATGTCCTGATTAAGGTAAGGAGGAAAAAAAGAGTTTGTGGTACTTCTGTATACATTGAGGTAAAACATGACCATTATATACTTTTAAGCAGGGAAAAGCTGGTTATATATAAAATAGTCCTGGTTTTGTTTTTAAAATGTATGTTTTTAAAAAGTATGTCTCTGTACTAAATATATATGCATAGGAAAGAATCTGGCGGTCCAGATGGTACTTATGGTGGAGGAAGACTGGGACAGAGACACTACAGGCAATTTCCCTTTCCGCTTATCTGTCTAAATTGTTTTGGACTTTTGCAAACAATATTTCTGTATTAATTTTATAATCAGAAAAAAAAAAACCCTTACTTTCCACTTTGAAAAAACATCTAATAGAATAAAGCCTCCTTGCTTGCTGAATTGAAAAGAAGAATCTAAGGGCAGAGGGAATAGGTATAAAAAGAAGTAGCCACACAGGAGGGAGGGTATGCATTGCCTGTGGTGCAGTCAGTGACGCTGAGGCCATGTCCAGCGAGGAGGGCAGCCAGGGAAGTCGGGACAGGAAGGGTGAACCTGAATGGTGAGAGGCAAAGAGCCAAACCAGCAAGAAGAGCGTAGAAAAGCACGAACCAGCCCTGTTCTGCTCCTTCAGGTCCTCAGGCTGGCCGGCTCCTCTATCCTGCTCAGCCCTCCATTTAAAACTTCAGAAGCTGCCCCCCCAGCACTGCTGACCCTCTTGACTCCTTTCTGCTTTATTTTCTCCGTAGCACTGACCACCACCCCTTCTACAAATGAACTTACTCAGCATGTTTATGGTTTACCAACCACCACTAACACGTAAGCTTCAGAGGGCACCGATTTTTCTCTTTTGTTTCACTGACCTAACTCTGGTGACCAGAATTGGGCCTACTCTTGTTTTTACTACTTATCAGCTGTAGGTGGTGGGAGTCTTACCTCATTGCTAGGACCCTTCCTTTCCTTCAGGCACAGTTCAAGTCCAATCCATAGTTGCTGCTTGAGTTAAAGAATTGCTAAGAAGACTTGAGTACTAAGCACTCTTCCATGTACTTTGCATGCTTTTAGCCCCAGAAGGCTGGAAGGCACAGGTCTTTCCCCTTCGGTTTCCCTCCCACCCCCAAGGCTTCTGTCCATTTTTTTTTCACCTTCTCTTCATGTATTCTTCACCTCGGTTTTTTGAAGTCATCCTTTATTTTCCTATTCCACTACCTTAGCTACAGCTAGCATGTCACTTTTACACTCGGCATCCATGTCAACAAGACTTTCTACCAACTATACACACGTGCACCACATCGTAGTCATCATCATCGTCGTCCCTGAAGAAGACAATATTTCTAACCAGGGAAGTCTTCAAATCCTAGCTTTAAGGACTGGATGATTTAAGGGAGAGACTTAAAACTGGAATTTAAACTTAAATCAGTATGGGCAATTTTATACTAATTTAGGCTTATCTTGGTTCAAGTAAAATAATAGGTGTCTAGAGTCTCTAATAAAGGTCCAATCTTATTATCTATTTGAAGTTAAAAAGAAATTAGAAGAAAAGGAAGCTGAGAAAAAAGAAGAAGTTCTGCTGGTTGAGCCTCCCCCTCCTCCTCCTGAGCCAGAAAAAGAGAAGGAAACCCCTTCAAAAACTCCTCCTGCAAAAGGAAAACCACCATCAGGTGATTGACAGAATAATTTATAATCCTGTTTGTCAGTTTCTTATCTTCACTTAGAAAAGAATTCTAAATTGCAGTACCAGTGCACTTACTTAGATTCAGACTTAAAGCAACTTCAATTGTATGAAACCATGTTACGTGCTCAGGTGGAAGTGGAAAAGTCCTTTGTAGCTAAGAGCGTGGAGGGAACATGGAGTCCTCAGACCCAGTTCTTCTGATTCGAATAAGGCCACGGATTAGAATAGGAAGGGCACAGAGAATAACCAGAAGGAACTTACAGCAGCTCAAAAGGACAGACGTCTGTCTGTGGAACTGTAGACTGATGCTTTTGTAGAGCGAGAACACATTCAGAAAATGAGAGGTAGTAGAACCAGTTGTTCACAAGAATAAGGGAACAAATCAACAGCCTTCATCAGGGTCTAGAATTCATATGTAACTTCATTATCCGTGTGAGTACATGTGATAATAAAAGGATAGAAATGAGCACCTGGAATCTCAGGAAATGTATATGGTTGTAATTTATAATATATACACTTAAAGAGTTTGTGTAGGGAGTACTTTTTAGCTTAAGTTCTTTCTACACCCTTAACCACGAAAGACCATTAACTTAAGGGGTAGACAATAAACATAATGACCAAAGTGAAGTGCTCAATTGTTGCAGTGCCCGATACTGGTAGCATGTTAGTATCAGTCTGATGCTATGTATAGGAAGCAACTATGGTTCTCGTGTCTGGTTTTAGCTTTGTAAGTAGCTGGCTGTGCATTACCACAAGTCTACCCAGGAATCTTTGATCTTGTGTCAGCATTGTATTTTCAAATTCCAGAATCTTTGTGCTTCATGGACATTTGAGATGGATGTGAATTTTTAATTGAATTTATTTATATTAAATAAATTTGAAGACTAAGTAACATATATCATGTTCTATTTAAAGACCATTGTATTCCAATAAAATGGGGTTTGACTGAAGGCAAAACACACAAATTCTAAAGAAATTTTTTAAATCATATGAACAATAAAAATACAAAACCATGAATTAAATATATATGCCCTTTTCCCACTACCTCATTAGGAATTAAAAAAAAATTCAGAGGTCTGGAGGAAAAATAGAAATCTTTAAAACACTGTTTAGAACTGGGGAGAACAGTTGTCACAGTGACTCAAGTAAGCCTAGACTCATCCAATGTAGTCTTTTAAGCTCTGACCTTTCTGTCCTACCATGACCTTCCTCCCTCTCTGTCTGGTGGCAATCTGGGGGACCTGTGTACCTGAGCCATTCCCCAAAACCAATCTCTCGCGTTCCTGGTTACAACACAGTTCAGTCTTTAAGTTTCTGAAGTTTGTTTATGATTTTAAATTTGTATTCTTGAGCGTCTGGGTGGCTCAGTCGCTTAAGTATCTGCCTTCGGCTTAGGTCATGATTCTAGGGCCCTGGGATCAAGTCCCACATCGGACTCCCTGCTCAGCGGGGAGCCTGCTTCTCCCTCCCCCTCCACCCCTGCTTGTGCTCTCTCTCTCTGTCAAATAAATAAATAAAATCTTTAAAAAATAATAATAAAAAAATAAAATTGTATCCTTGAATACTGTGCATGGAAGGAATAATAAAGCTATTGTTGCTTAAAAGAGTGCTTGCATCTGTCTCTTTTTTTCACTGAAGAGAGGCCTAGTGCCTGATCTTTAAAAACTTATCCACATGTTAATCTCCAGGGGCCTAATTACTACCTTCCAACAATAACGTCCTAAGGGAAAGAGAGCTCAGTGCTTGTGGGCATCAAGGGGGCAATAGAGGGAGGCAGTGAAATGGGCGGCCACCCTGACAGCTCAGGGAAGCTTACTGAAGCAATTTTAGGAAAGTTCCTGTCAGGTTTGTTTATTTTTATTTAAATAATTAACATTTTTTTTTCAAATTAAACGTTTTCAGAAATGAAAGTCTAAGGCTTCTGAACATGTCCAGCTCAAACACCCAACTACAATCTTTAGAAGTTGAAATGAAAAGAGGAATTATTTACTAAATTATTTTTCAAAAAATCAGGGTGGAAACAGAGTAAAGAAGGAGGCATAGGGCTCTCAGTCCAGGGACAGTCATTTTGTCCCTGTATGATTCTGCACTGTATGTAGTTCTACATTTTATACCAAATGTACTTGGGATTAAATTTGAAGGAGTTCACAGTTAGGTTCCATTAAAGGGTCTATTATCAAATCCACTATCAAACTTCAGAGTTTAACTTAAAACTAGAGTTGTCAGTGTGACAGAATATAGTAGTACTATAGCCATGCTGCTATTTAAAAATAATTTTTGAGATTTCACATCTATTTTAAAACTGATTAAAAAGAAAAAAAAAAAACAGATAAAGTAGAATTAGACTTGCTCTAAATAGGACTTGCCCACAATACTTTATAAATTTAGTGTCTTTTATAAATTCAGGTATCTCTGATTGTAATTTATTTTCTCTGTTGCCTTGTTTAGAGCTAGTTTAGAGCTAAATAGTTGGTTATCCAAAGTATTGTTATTAAAGAAAATAAGAATTTATCTAAATGTTATTGTTATTATTAATAAGCTTATTTCTAAAAAAAAGCAACTAGTTCAAATGTTTGGTTTTTGTTTGTTTACTTATTTTTGAATTTGGTGGTTGCTGTTTGGATACTTAAAAACTTTTCACAGAGGCTAACCAAGTTTCAAGGCTAATCTTTTTCTATGTCTTATTTCTATGGAGTCTTGGTTGTTGGTTCTGAGAAGTTTAGATGTAACATGCGTTATATATGAACACGTTCTTATAATTATCACTTCTAAATATAAATAATAGGTCAGACAGGTTATCTCCATCATAGGTATTTATTTATTTATTTATTTATTTATTTGACAGAAGGAGAGGGAGAAAACAAATAGGAGGAGTTGCAGGGGAGAGCGAGAAGCAGGCCTTTCACCGAGCACAAAGCCTGACATGGGGCTTGATCCCAGAACCCTGGGATCGTGACCTGAGCTGAAGGCAGCTGCTTAACCATCTGAGCCACCCAGGCACCCCATCATAGACATTTAAATTGCCCCATATGTCCATCTTTCTTTTTTTCTTTTTTTTCATTTTATTTTATTTATTTTCAGTGTTCCAGAATTCATTGTTTATGCACCACACCCAGTGCTCCATGCAATACATGCCCTCCTTAATACCCACCACTAGTCTCACCCAAACCACCACCCCCCTCCCCTCCCAAACCCTCAGTTTGTTTCTCAGAGTCCACAGTCTCTCATGGTTTGTCTCCCCCTCCAATTTCCCCCAACCCACTTCTCTTCTCCATCTCCCAATGTCCTCTGTGTTATTCCTTATGCTCCACAAGTGAAACCATATGAAAATAGACTCTCTCTACTTGACTTATTTCACTCAGCATAATCCTTTCCAGTTCTGTCCATGTTAATACGAAAGTTGGGTATTCCTCCTTTCAGATGGAGGCATAATACTCCATTATATATATGGACCACATCTTCTTCTTTCCAATGAAGAATAAACTGTGGCCCAGGGCAAAGAGAAGATAATGATTGAAATTGTTTAGTGAATAATGTGGGATGTAGGGTATTTTTTCAAGGAACTAATTCATTATTTGGGATGCCTTATTGACCTATTGATGATCAGTTTCCCATTTTCCCCCTTCCAGTATAGTTTTGTACTAGAGTCCAAGGAATCCAGCCAGATCCAAACCATCCTCTACATTGCAAGCTATGGTCAATGCAAAATGGAAATGTAGAAATCACAAGGCATGAGGTCAGGAAAAGTTCAAGGAAGCACCATCTCAAAACAGTGTGGTTATTCAGCTCTTCTTCAAGGTGTTTTGGCATCATTCCTATTACAGATTTAGTAGACTAATTGTGTAAGGATAATTTAGTTGAAATAAATCAAAATCGAGCAATATGCATCAAATGAACTCATAACTAACTTTTAAAATGCTGCAGCTATGTTGCATTGAAGAATTTACAATCAAATCCATTATCAAATACTGATACTAAAATTAGGACCAAACCTCTCAGTGTGACAAATTGAATAGCACTATCAGGGCTGTTATTCAAGAGTTTTAATCCAGTATGTCTTCAGGTTAATTTTCGCTCACAGTAAAGACATCACTAACGCAACTGTTTATCTGTGAGAAATAACATTTGATCACGTACAAGCAATGTAGCCCAGGATATGAACGAAAATTGTCAATAATGTTTATGTCTCGAATTTTGTTTAGAGTCCTTGCATGGTAAGCAAGAATCTCTTCAGGAAGGAAAAGGGAAGAAAGGTGAGACTTCACTCAAAAGAAAAGGTACTCAGATAAAGATAGACGTGGTTCAATGTAATTCTGCATTTCATAACTTCCTCAGGGAAGAGAGCCAGATTTGTTAGTCGTATCCGACTTCTCTTAGGCATTTGTAAACCATAAGTCCTTGCCAAAGAATATAACCTCCGTCATTCTGTAGCCTGGATTTTAGCAAAGGTCCTGCCAAAAAGAGTGATGCTTGTGGGGAATAATTTAGAGATATCTAGTATATAGAATATTCACTCATCATAGAAATTATAGGTGTTATTCTTGGACTAGGCTATGGCATCAGAAAACTATACACTGACCCATATTTTCTCAAGCTCTCATCAAATTGCCTAATCTGATATGCCCTTTGGTATAAGGTCCTCAACTTCCTTCACAGTGTAACATACCAGTGGATGTGAAACTTTCATTATACCAATAATAAGCTCATACTTCATTTTCTGAGGGGATAGTATTCCCACTATATCATTTAATGGCCTCTATATGAAGTCCTAGGTGAGAAATTTCATTCAGAATCAAGGGACAGGAAACCTTTTCTTCTTCTGAGTGGTTAGATAATTAGCACATATAAATGATAATATTTCCTTTTCTATTTTGGCTGTCCAGTAGTTCATAACCACCTAGTGCCCGTATCCGTGCAAGGGTACTTCGATCTCAATGTCTGCTTTCTAATACCTCTCCCGGCTTTGACCTTCTACTTTGAGTTGTACTTGTCCTCACCCTAATTTCTTGTAATTTTTCTGTATTTTATTTTAAGTGTTTCTGTGAAATAAAGGGGACATAATTTTTAAGTAATTGAGAGTTGGCAGAAGAAAATCCTAGGTTCTTAAATGCAGATTAGTTAGATTTATGTTGAAGCTGCTATAACAACCAATTAAAATTGAAATGCAGTTATAAATATATACAGTTGGCTTTCTCAGGGTACATTCAAATGGGGTTGTAACGAGTGTGTACCTTTCTTTAACTTTTTATTGCAAATTGCCAAATGCAGTTGCAACCCAAGAGTGTGCAGGTTCACAAAATGATGGGCTGAAAAAGATCTTTATTTTGCCAGTTAAAAAAAAACATAACCATGATTCCAAAAGAGAATCTCACCCTTCTCTGATTATATAACATGATATATAATTAGAGCCACCTGGTGAGTTAACACTGAGCTATAAATTTTAACTACAATGTTAAGGGCTATAATTTATGCTCAGCTCTACCCATTTACAATTAGGAGAATAATTTTCATATTTACATTATTTATTCCTTGCTTTTTCATTGTGGTCAACAAAAGCAAATGAAGGATCATCATAGAATCTTAAAATGAAAAATTAAAAAAGCAAATTAAATATACTATGCACATTAGTTACCAAATCAAGTTAAACATAATAATGCACATGCTTTAAGAGCATCCTTAGTTAAAAGAATACACATTCCAAATAAACCATAAGCAAATACAAGTCCAACCAGTAAAATTTATACACTGGAGCCATGCAGTTAGCTCAGTTTAAATAACTAAGAATTTTCCAACATTTTTTGCTTCTATATTACTGAATTTCTATTGTGTTTAATAATATTTGAATAAGCGAATTTGCATTCATAATTTAGAAGTCTTTCTATTACATAGAAATGCTGGTTTCCAGGATGTGTCACACGTTTCCTCTTTAAAAGGAAGTTACAATGTTAATTCTTAGTATTTGAAACTAACATCATTGGAGGTGAACATTACTGACTGATTTATCTGTTTATCTCACAGGTCATTTGATACCATTATATTAAAATCATCTCTTCTGGTTTAAGGAGCTGTCTCCTTTCTTCTTTCTTCAAACTTATCTTTATTTCCTGTTGTTGACATCTTTAACTCAGTCCTATTCTTCTCTGCATCATTCTCTACACTTCTCCCAAAATCTTGACACTGAAATGCCATTTGCCAAGTGTATTCTAGTGTTCTTAAAGCCTGTCTTACCCTCCAACCCATTTGCCATTGTCCCAGCTTACTGCTTCATAAAACACAACTTATCAACCCCAAGACCTTACCTACCAGTTATTAATTAGGGACTGAATGAAGCAAGTTTTCCATAATCAACTAATTTTCAGAAAATACTGAGTTATGCCAAACTAAAAAGTTTTTAATGCAGGATTTAAAAAAATATATCAATTTGCATCTCTAAAGAAGTAGGAGATGCAATATTATATTATAGAATTCTCTCTTAGGAGAGTATCCCCTGGGGCTAGAGTTTTATGGACCAAACACTGAGGGAAAATATTGTCTTTAGTTCCACTGGCCTGCCCATGTGTTGGCGTTGGCATCGTTCCAGAGCTTGCCTTCTGACTTAACTTCTAGTAAGAGAGGCTACAAGACCACTTAGCAATAAAGAAATGTCAGTGTTATAAACACCAGTAGTATTTAACTGAAAGGCCATGGAAAAAGATAAAAGGGTAATGAAATTGAAATACCTGGCTGCATCCACCAGAGCAGTGGCTCTTTGAACAATGGCTCTTTAAGTGTGGCGCCTGAACCATTAATATCATGTCACCGGGGGACTCAACTAAAAACACAAATGCTTGGCCCCGCCCCAGACCCACTGAATCTAATACTCCTGTAGGGCCCAGCAATTTGTGTTTTAATAAGCCCTCTAGGGAAGTCTGATGATGGCTAAAATCGGAGAACAATTAAACTGCAGCCCAAGGATTAGTCCTCTACTGTAGCCATTGGAATATCAGAAACATTCCATATTTAGAACATATTATTTATATGTTCCCTCCCCCCAAAAATGTTTAAGTTGGATTACAATTTAGAAAAAAAACATATATATGAACTATTTCTATCTCAACATTGAATGGCTACACTGAGGACTAAACAGTCTAGCTTTCAAGTGAAAGCCAGTCTCTCCTTAGAAACTGAAGCTTCCATGTGGTCGGTTGAGTGGTACTGAGAAGGACACACCCCTGTTACATTGCAGATGCTGGCAGATTATGCTCAAGTCCCTATGGCATAGATACATTTTTATTCATTCAAATTTTGTTTTTCCCCTTAGCATTTTCATCATTAAAAACCTGATTAAAAATGGAATCAGGGGCGCCTGTGGCTCAGTGGGTTAAAGCCTCTGCTTTCGGCTCAGGTCATGGTCCCAGGGTCCTGGGATCGAGCCTCACATCGGGCTCTCTGCTCAGCAGGGAACCTGCTTCCTCCTTTCTCTCTCTCTCTCTCTCTTTCTCTCTGCCTACCTGTGATCTCTATCTGTCAAACAAATAAATAAATTAAAAAAATCTTTAAAAATGGAATCAAAGCATAATGGTCCAAAAAGACTACCTGGCTCGCTCAGTTTTCACTGAATGATCATATTTTAGAAAAGAAGAAAGAAGAAACTCATTCCAGTCTCATATTTACAATTGCAAAGTTCTTCTTCTTAGGAATTCTTCTTAGAGAATTTCATCTTAAAGCAGACACAGTGTTATCACTTTTATTTCACCAGATTCAGGTCAAATAATGGAAAATCATCCTATCAAATAATGAACATTGTTGGTTATTGCCTGAACAAAGATTTTCTTAAAAATCTTTAAATGTAAAAAGATTGGGAACAACTTCAGACCTGTAGATAATGGGTACCATTTAAATAGTAAAGTCACCTAAACGCTCCATAAGACATAATTGACAATTTCTCCTCTACTTATAATCTATATGTTTTTAACTAACATAAAAGTGTAAGATACATTATCATTTAATAATATTCATTAAGGAAGTATAACTATAATTATTCTGAAGATAAGTGTAACTTAAACAGAATGAATTTCTAAACCACAATAACCTTGATCATTTAAGGAAATATTAGGCTTTCTGAGTTCAGCTGCTTTGATCAATCATAGAATCTGTCAGACCGGAAGAGTGCCATGCCACCCAACTGACCTAGACTCCCTTCTTGACACTCTCAGGGGAAGTGAAGCGTATGCCCTTTCTGGATTCTGAACTGAACATTAACTAGCATTATTTCTTTTCCTCCTCTTTCTCCTCAGAAACCCTGTGTCTCATTCAGGGAATGTTGGAATATTCAGGAGCTACGGTACTCTGACTCCTTCCCCACATCCTTCACTGACTCTGGCTGACTTACCATAACCTCCTTCCTCCCTGCTCCTCCCCTGAGCTTCAATACAAAAACAACAAACAAACAAAGGAAACCTGAGAGCACCACTCATAGAATACTTATGCTCTTTCTCACTCGGGATGGAGAATTTAATTTACTAGTATTTGCAGTAGTAAATGAAATGCACTTTACAGTGTAAACTTTGTTCATTATGGAAGCAAGGACGGAGAAAAAAATAACATATCAAGTTGCTTTTCATAGCCAACTAGATAACAGACCTGAATAGCTTACAAAACAAACAAGCAAACAAACAAACAAACAACCTGTTCCTGATCTTGTTGGTTAATTTGGAGACTTTAGAGAATGGGGTTTTTGATTTGGTAAGGCTCTCCAAAATTGCTTAATGACTTTCCTGAAGTCCACCCTAATCCTAGATTTATTCATCTACCAGAATCTGGTTCCATTCATCTACTTGAAATGGAATGATCTAATATGCATATTTAAGGTTCTCCTAAAGGAAAATCACCAGGAGGGAAAGGATCAGTAAAGAAATCACCTGCCGATTCTACAGACGTGTCACCTGTTCCCGTAGTACCTCCACCACCTAAGCCAGGATCTGAAGAATGGGTCTACGTGGATGAACCGATTCCTGAGGTATGGCAGTTTAGATTGAAGCTTGTAGAAGCGAGCCTTTCTCTTGTTTGTAGTAACATTCACACCATTATTTGAACCACCCAGAAGGCCTTTTATAGCTGGTGATATGTATACTCATCAAAAAGCCGAGGTGAGGGCACGTGTGGTGATGAGCACTGGGCGTTATATGCAACTAATGAATTGTTGAACACTACATCAAAACTTGATGATGGACTATATACTGGCTAACTGAGCATAATAATAATAATAATAAAAGCTGAGGTGAATTTTTGAGACTACTCATTGAATCCCATTGTATCCTCTCCCTACTCCTTCGAGTTTCTGAGTCATGCTTTGAACAGCTATTAAGTGCTGAAAGCAGGAGAACAAATGGGTTCTGTAAGGACCAATTTTCTCCCCAAGGACAAGCAGAGATGCAGTTTCCTGGAAGAATGACTTCCTCAGAACACATATCCAGCAAATTATAGCCCTCCATCCATGTTCTCATGCCCACATTATAATGCTTTCAAATGAAGTTTAACCTCTGACTTCTCACAAATAGAAGAAACTTTTTGAAGCTAACTAAACTAATAAAAGAACAAGTCGCTGTCTGGCCTGAGAACTTTAAATAGGTACGCCAGAATAAAGCAAAGAGATGCCCCAGGTGAACCCTGGAAAATTCCTTCAGTTCTTTGTTCTCTGACAACTGCAAAGCCCAGTCTCCACATAGGCAAAGTTGGTTGTTTCAATAGAAAAATCGTCTTTAAAAAATCACCAAGAATGGTCTTTCCTTTCCCACTTTTTTCAAAGACAAATTGCTCTATAAAAATGCAGCCCCTTTTTTCTTCACTGCAATCCTCAGTGAATTCCTACTCTCATGAACTCTGAGCACTGACGGCCTGGGCCAGGCATTTGAGACCCAATCATGAATTTCTGTGGTTGTGCTGTTGCTATTATTATTAGTTTTTCCTAGAGAAATGTCTTATCTCCCCAATTAGATTATAAACTCTTTGAGAGAGGGAAGGAACATGTGGGATAATTGATTATATTCAATACAGAATCAAGCACAACATAGATTCTTGATGAAGCTCTAATGATTTAATTAATTTACATTGATAAGGAAGTTAGAACAGAAAATATTCGAAAATGAGAACATTAAGTGATATAACTATAGATGTGTATAATACCACTCAGCCAAACAGAAGCTACTTATTGAAATAAAAACATTAAAAAACTTGTCATAGAATCAGGATATAAATGGTTGTTGGGAAGGAGATAAAATTAAAATGATATTATTTGGCAGGGTCGGGGAGTGAGAGACAAAAACATTGAAATCTAATCCTTCACTCCAAACCTTGAAGCTCATGAGAGAAATAAATTCGTACAGGACAAGAAGGAAATAGAGGACAGAAGTGAAAAATAAACATTAACATTGAGATTTGGCAGATCTTCTAGCAGTCATAATTCTGGCAGAAAACAGATGATAATTTAAGGAGAGTTGAATAAAGTATCAAAAATAAGGGAACATATAAGAATCTGATTATTACCCCAAACAAGGGATGGCTGGGAGCCATATGGCTTGTAGGCCTGAGAAGATGGGGAAAGGGAGCACATGCTTGGAGGACCTCTGTGCGGAGAAGGCCATCTGGCAGGAGTTGAGGCTTTCAGTAGAAGGATGTAGCCACATACAGTGGGCAGCAGAAGACAGTGTTCTTCCTGCTTTCTTCCTGCTTTCCCATCCCTTGCCCTAGAAGATGGAGGGCAAGGTTGTTTCTGGAAGTATAAGATTGTTCAAGTTAGCCATCCAGGGCACTGAGCAGCCCAAAGAATGAAGAACAGGAACTTGGTCTGAGGGGACAATGGGAAGATATGCCGTACAGACTTCTACTTCTAATAGCCTAAGTGAAATCATGTGGAGAATGTATTTTGCTACACTAGAAGTAGTCTAGAGCCTTGAAACAAAGCAGCCACAGAATCCACTCTAGTCATTTTTCCAACCTTAGTTTCTCACACTTTGGCGGGTAAGCTACAGAGCTTACTTGTCAAAGAAGAAGAAAAAAGACAGATGCCCAGTTAAATTTGAATTTCAGATTATCAATGAATTTAAGTGGGCCCCCTATACTTTATCTGGTAACCCTAGTTCCAGGCCTCCCAAGGACCCTCATATCTATCTCCCTCAGTAGGGATGTGGATGGAGAGAGACGAAGGGTGGGAGGAGAAGAAGGGAAGAGGGGGAAAGCTAGATTGAGAGAGAGAGAGGTTGAGAGATTGAGAGAGATTGCTTTCAGATCTGGCTCTCCTAGGTGGAGGCAGCAGCCAAGTTCCAGGAGAGCCTGGGCCCTACCCCCTTCGTCAGCCGTAGGAGGGGTGCAGAGAGAACGGAGAAGGCAGTCAGAGTGAGAAGTCTTTGCTTTTCAGCTTCTGGAGTTTTGAAGCATATTTACTTTGGCTACTGATTTCCTATTATACTCAGTCTTAGCCAGTGATATAAGAAGCCCACTTAATTGGAAAGTATAGATATTAACATCTAGTCACATCACAGAAGTTCAGGTGCCCAGGCCCAGAAAATATTATGTCATAGAGACTGGAAGATCCTATACATATGAAATTATCAATACCTCATAGAAATCACAGAGGATATGGGAGATTCCAAAAGACCAGGTATAGGTAAATACCTAAATGTTTAATAAAAAGCTGATGGGATTTAGTAACATACAGACAAATACTCCAGACATTAAGTCCTGACAAAATTTGAGAGAAAATATGGAAAGTCTGACTTCTGAGCATGTATAAACTACAAAAATGACCACCCAGAGCCCATACAGGTTCACTAAGTCCTGCTGAACTGGCCCATTCCTTTTCCTTGACAGAAAAATTGAATAGATGGATCAGGAAAGTACCATAAACTTTGTATATCTTAAGTTCAAAATAGTATTTGACAATTTTTCATGACGTTCTTAAAAAATGAGATCTGTGAGCCGGGTGTTACTTCACTTAGGTCAATTGCTAAGTGGTAACTCTCCATGCACAGAGTGTGAATTAATGGATTCAAGTCAACTCAGAGGGAGATATTGTAGTGGGGCTTATTTAAAATGATCTTTAACACCATCCAGGGTATGATGAAAAGTAGAAACCAGAGGCATGAGCAAGGGGGGGAAAAAAGGTGTTAAAATAATGTCAGAGGAGCATTAAAGGAACCATAGATGTTTAAGTTAATAAATGCATTCTTCAAATGTGTCTGGACATTAAATCATAGACTTTTAGAACTAGATGGAGCCAGCCAGTCTCCTAAAAAATTAACTGATGATAAAATTGGATTCAGATGAGTTTACATAGTAAAATTTATCGAGGACCTGCTACGTACAAATGCTGTACTAGATGCTGAGACTAACAAAACAAGCAAGTTTCATCCTGAATCCCAGCCTACATCTCCCCACTGTCTTCAAATATCTGAGAGGCAATCATAGGGAATACTGTATGAATGTAGTCTGCCCTTCTCCAAAGGGCACAACTAGGGCTGGGGAGTGGGACATATAGGAAAGCAAAGTGCTGCTCAACATAAGGGAGACTTTTCTAGTAACATAGTTATGTGACACTGGAGGACCTACCCTGAAATGTATCAGTGAGATCCATGGAGGGACCATTTATCTCCACTATTTGGCATTTCTCAATTGGAAAGGAGATTAACCAAATAATCTCTCAGATCCCCATGTATAATTCCCCAAGTAAATAAATGCATAGCCAATAAGGGAATATTTAGTACAGAGAATTTATATTGAATATAACATGTATCTTCAATTTTATTACCTTTTGATTATTTCTTAGTTTTGGTTATTTATTTGTATCACCAAAGGTAACACAAACTTTCCAATTTTCATGGTACACACAGCAAAGATAAAACCACTTGGGCAAATTCAAAGAAATGACTCATCACCACCCTGACATGAACCCTAGATATTGCCCATGATAGGCAGTTTTCCAACCTGCGCAAAATATGACATCTATTTAGTCGTTCAATAAATATTTCTTGAGCACCCATTATGTCCCAGACACTGTGGTGATTATAGGAAAAACGGTAGAGTGGTGACTAAAACAACCATTGTTCTCATTGCTCTTTTTTTTAGAAGATTTTATTTATTCATTTGACAGACAGAGATCACAAGTAGGCGGAGAGGCAGGCAGAGAGAGATGAAGGGAAGCAGGCTCCCCGCTGAGTGGAGAGCCTGACTCAGGGCTCGATCCCAGGACCCTGAGATCATGACCTGAGCCAAAGGCAGAGGCTTTAACCCACTGAGCCACCCAGGCACCCCTCTCATTGTCTTATGAGACTGATATTCTAGGGGCAAATGTGGACAAATGAACAAGCAGTTGCCATTAATGTCAACCTTGCTATAATAGGAGAAAGAACAGGGCTTGAGATAGAACTCTGGAATGTCAGAGGATGACCTTCAAGACGTTGTGGATCAGGGAAGAATTTCTGGAAGAAATTTATCTGAACTGAGACATGAAGAAGTATTTGGAATAGAAATTAGCAGGCGGAGGAGTCAGAAGGAGGGGCAAGAAGTTTCACAGAGAATGCTTTAGACAGTTGCATCTGGTTCTTGTTTTTCTTGCTTCATTGCTTGTTGCTTGATATTGCTTATCTTGTTCTGTATTGCTCTTTTGACTTAATTCGTTGGAAGAATTGTCACTTTGAAATGATTAATTTTATGCTTTACCATTTAACAGGAAATACCTTCCTTTTTAGTACCTTACTGGGAACTAATAGAAAATTCCTATATAAACTCCATCAAAATGGTACTCAGGCATCTGAGAGAAGAACAGCATTCAGTGATTTCTTACTTATATGAAATTAGGTAAGTAAAGATACTTATATGAAATACTTATAAAAAGTTACTTATATGAAATATTGTCAGAAATACTTATATGAAATTAGGTAAGTAAAGTCAGAATTTTGTAGTCTACAGGCATGGCATGTGAGCTCCATCTAATTCTCTTATTGTCTTACAGAACAAATTTCCAGCATTTTCTACGGCGTCCAGATCACAAACAAGATTTTGTATCTCAATGGCAGGCTGATTTCAATGCTCTCCCTGATGACCTGTGGGATGATGAGGAAACAAAGTCTGAACTACACCAGAGAGTAAATGTAAGGAAACCTGCGACCTGCTGCACTAGGGTCTTCACATACGTGAATATTGTACTGTAGAACCTAACTTATTCCCTTCTTTTTCTGTGAAGTGTGGGGGTGAGGAGGGAAATGGTTTGAACACTTACCTGCCAACTTTCAAGAGCAATGGCTCTTCTAAACTTGAGTTCAGAATGAAAACATGGTGGACAATACTTGCAGAAAGAGGATCCAAATCCAGCAAAGCAAAAGCATTCTTGGCATCTGTTTTGTAGCTTCCTAACCCCTTTGTTCGGCATTGTAACTATCTCTATGACTGGCATTAAGCGCATGCCTACCTTGAGTGCGGTCATAAGGATGGATGATGTCAGGGAGAAGAGGAATGAGGGAACTTCATGGAAAACCTAAAGGGCAGCCAATATTAAATAGATCCTTTGAGGGAAGGTACCAAATCTTATACATCTTTCTCTCTCCAGCAGGCACCATACCTAGCACTTAATAGACAGATTTTCATAAGTTCATAAATGGAATCTATTATGCTGATGTCTTAGAAGAAGACTTCTGATGTCCAGGAAGCCTGATTTCAATTAAGAAATTAAAAACATTAAACTTTTAAAAATATCAATTCAAACAATAAAGTAGAGAAGCTTCTAATAAGAATAGTCAAGGAAAGAAAAAAAAAACTTTAAGTAGAGATTCGGATAGATCCCATAGTTTTTGACTTTATAGTTATAATAATAATTGTTATAACTATAAATTATATAAATATACATATTATAAATTATAATTAATTTCCAAATAGTGTCAAATTGCCTTATTGATATTCTCACTGGCCACATAATTATTTTTTAAATGTTTTGTTTCATTTCCAAGTGACAAATGTTGTTATTGCTTAAAACTTTGTCCCTTGATTCTAATTCTGTTGCATTGTGATCTGAAAATTAGAGGTTTTATTTTAATTTAATTTAGTTATTTTAATAATATTTTAAATTTATCTAAATTTTTAAGTTACCTGAAACATTAATTTTTTTTTGTTTATATTCCATGGATGCTAGAAAATAGCATATAATCTCTATGTAGAAGGTTCAATAAGTTTTGGCCAAATCAACCTTGTTAATGTCATTAGACTGCTTTTTAGCAGTGAATTCTCCACAGAAGTATATTATAGAGAAACTTGAGAAGTTCTAAAGAGTAAAACTGCCTTTCCTTCAGGCCCTATGTCCAAACTTAGGTTTAGGGTGGGCCCCACATATCACTTTCATTTTTTAAAATGTCATAAGTAATTCTGATTGAGAAAATTACCCTTTTATATCTACATAATCTTGCAAAAACTAATGGAAGTAAGTTAAAAATCCCTATGATGGTTACATTTCTATCCATTTGCCTTGCTTTATAGATTGCTTTACAGATTTTAATGTAGCAACATTAATAGCTAACCTGAACTTGGTACAGTGCTGGCACTGTTTTCTTGCATCCTCAGGACAACCCTCTGAGATGGAAACTAGTAAGAGTCCCATTTTATGGATGACAAAATATGGTGAAATAAGTGTCAGAGCTGGGATCTGACCCCACACTTCCAGGCTCCCTAGCCCATGCCCTGAAGAGATCGTTAAAACCGTTTCTCTGATGCAGCATTATTTGGCATGTGAAGAAACATGACACGCTACCTCTTCATGGTCTCCTATACTCTTTACAGTATAAAATAACCATTTTTGCACCAAAGTACTTCTTTTGTATTGAATTCTACTATATCTAATATCAATTCTGTGTACTTGCCTTATTTCGTATTTGTATTTGTCTTGAATAAGTTTTGACTTTGACCTTTTTGTGTCATTTTGTTTTATGTGAGACTCTAGTAAGCACCATATAAATTGAACTTTGGCTTTTGACCCAATAGAAAACCTTTAAAACTTTTTAGAAGAGTTCATTTTCCATGATTTTTGTCTGCACAACCTTCACAATTAATAGCCATGAGTTTTTCTTCAATACAACCCACTCTGATTATTCAGGAATACACAATAATTCCCTAATTCTTGCCAAATGAAATGTGAAAGCCAGCTATGCCTCTGGGTAAGCCCAGACCCTTTCTATGCTTGGTCAATGTCTTTGTTCTTGGCTTATTTCATTCCAATTCTGAGAAGTTAATGGAGAGGTTCTGCTATTGTACTGTCCCCACTCTGCCATCAGAAATCTGAACCACAAAAATGTTAATACTTGCCAAAGCCTCACAGTGAGGCAGGAACAAAAAGAAAACTCTTCTAGCTCTCAAAGATGTACAAACTCTTGGTAAGCACAAGCCAGTATGCATTGAAAGTCTGCCAGAGCATTTGTGGAAACACCATGGAGATAATAAGATCAGCTCTAAAATGATGGTGTTTTGTGCTGATACTTAGCATAGGGCTACAAGAATGGCTGTGATATTTTCATTTTATGTGCAGTTCCCTGAAAATGCCAAGAGTTCTATTAATACAATATCACAGAACTAAAACCCACTGTGGTCACTGGAATGAAACTTCTTTGCATTAAGATGCCTGGCTCCACCACATGGAAACCATAGCCAAATGACTTCACCTGTCTGGGCATCAGTTTTCCCACCAGAACGTTCTTCCTGGTTATTGTAGCAATCAGCAAGGTAATCCATGTAAAGCACTTAGCACAATGCCTAACGCATAATAATGTTCAATACTTTATTATTGTGGAAACTGTCACATTTTGATTGACTGTATATATTTCATTAATGGGATATTTTATTAAACAGATGTTTTATTGCATGGATAATATGATATCCTTATAAGATTATAGTAGTTTTTATTAACTAAGGAATTATTATATGCTAAATAGTATGCTGAGTGCTTTATATACATAAGCTAATTTATTCCATATAGCACATCTGAAAGGTAAGATATAAAGAGACTGAGACCTGAAATGGTGGTGTAGATTACTCAAGAGCACAGGCTCATATTCTCAATCCACCACCTACTCATGGTGTGCTTTTCGGAAGACAACCTCTCTGTGACTCTTCTGCGAAATGAGCATTATAACATAGTACCTCAGGTTGTTGCCAGGCATTAAATGAGTTAACATAAGGACAATGACTTATGTTCTGACACACTGATGCATGTAGAAAGATCCAGTTTATGGTAGCTATTGTCAGTTTTGTTATACATGTGGCAGAGCTGGGATCTTTAAAGATTCTTCCTACTGTTGGCTCTTTGGTACAAACCTAATTTTTGGACAATCCTATTAAGCTCAGACAGTATTTCTTGGTGAATGAGATGTTCCACTCATATTTATTGAACAAACTTATACCCTTGGATTAAATACAGCTGCATATTTCCTCACCAACAATACACATTTCCCAAAAAATTCCCTGAAAGGACTTTTTTATTTATGTACTTATTTTGAGAGAGAGAAAGAGAGCATGAGTACATGGGGGAGGAGGAGGGAGAGAAAGAGAGTGAGCAGTGGGGGAGGGGCAGAGAGAGAGAGAGAGAATCTTAAGCAGGCAGAGCCTGTTGAGGGGTTTGATCTCATGACTCTGAGATCATGACCTGAGCTGAAATCAAGAGTCCAATGTTTAAATGTCTGAACCACCCAGAAGCCCCAGGAATTTTTCAACTAAACAAATTTTCTGAAAAGGGATTAGACTGCTACATAAAACATAGCCACCCATAAATAAAGTGAGCTGCAGTGGACTTGTGCTGGACATGAGCATATGATATGGTGAGCTGGTCTAATAAAGTAAGGTGTGGCATAGAGTGGAAGCAAAATAAATATTTGTTGAATAAGGGAATAAAATGCATGAGTGCATTAGGTCTAATTTTCTTTGGAAACATTTTTAAGACAGGCAAAGGATTCTAGTTTTATTACACTGCGACAACTTGAGCCGTGATGTAAAGCATAACAGTGAGATTTCTTTCTGCTCAGGATTTACGAGACCGCCTGTGGGACATCTGTGATGCCCGGAAGGAAGAGGCTGAGCAGGAGCGTCAGGATATCATTAACGAGAGCTGGTTGCAGGACTCCATCGTAATAAAGATGAACCATTTCTTCTCACTAATGCAGGTAAGAGCAGCTCATCAACAGCCCAGAATCTTGCCTCCATAGCAATGTCCTATCCCTCCTTTTACAACTCCTTTGGGAGAGTGAGGGGCCCCTTCAGGCTCCTTTTACTCACAGCGCTCTGCCTGGCCTGAGCTGCAACTTGCTGAGGAAGTGAGCTGAAATAAATCTTTTGGCCCGGGAACAAACAATCACTAGAACTGGGAGCATCCGGGTGCCTGGGTGGCTTAGTCGGTTAAGCGTCCATTTCTTGACCTCAGCTCAGATCTTGATTTCTGGGTTGTGAATTAAAGCCCCATGAAGCTGGGCATGCTACTTTAAAAAAAGCAAAAACAAACAAACAAACAACAACAACAACAAAAAACCTGGCAGCATCCCAAACAACCACCAACCAGTTTTGTGTCCAGATGTCTTAGAACTATGGAGGGGCAGGAGAGTTGCTGTCTATACTGGTTGTTACCCTGTCAGCCTCTCACAGTGGACACCCAAAGTGGCCAGCAGAGGCCCAGGAAAGCAGCTCTGCCACAAAGCATGGGCTAGTTTAACATCAGCGGGCATTTGATTCCAGAAAATAAGTTTATGTCAGGATTGAAAAAAAAACAAAACAGAACAAAATTAAAAAAAAAAAAAAACAAAAAAACCCATTCACCAGAACAACCTCATTAACTTATATTTGTAGCCTATTAAATAAAAATTACAGTTGGTGAGATAAGACTTATTAGTCAACAGATAATAATAGTCAAGACTATTGTCAACAGTGGGAAAGAAAGCACAGACCAGGTCTGGCCACCCAGCATTGGCAGGAAAAAGAACTAGAGTTTGACAGCCGGGGTGTCGTGAGCATCAGAAGCCATCTGTGCTTGTTGATTGGCTTTGCCTGAAGGAAAAAAACAAAAACAACAACAAAAACCCAACATTCTCCTGTCTTCACCTAGTTTTACCACTGAGAGCAAGGTACTCTCAAGGAGCAAGTTAGGCTCCTCCCCTTCTAGAGGAACTGGCAGATAGGTGATGATGCTTACTTTTCAAAAGGATGGTGCCCAGATACTTAGGAAAGACAGTTTTGAGTTCTAAAACTGGCAAGAAGCTTTTTTTTTTTTTTTAAAGATTTTATTTATTTATTTGACAGAGAGAAATCACAAGTAGATGGAGAGGCAGGCAGAGAGAGAGAGAGGGAAGCAGGCTCCCTGCCGAGCAGAGAGCCCGATGCGGGACTTGATCCCAGGACCCTGAGATCATGACCTGAGCCGAAGGCAGCGGCTTAACCCACTGAGCCACCCAGGCGCCCCCGCAAGAAGCTTTTAAAAAGATTACATCTCAGGGGCGCCTGATGGTCCTGGGATCCTGGGATCAAGCCCCGTGTTGCTGGGCTCCCTGCTCAGAGGGAGTGTGCTTCTCCCTATCCCTCTGCCCTCCCCAACCATGCTCTCTTTCTCATAAAAAAATTTTTTTAGGAAAAAAAAAATTAGATTTACATTTAAATGGACAGAGCCAGGATTTATAATGACAATTTTTCTAAAGTAAATTAGAAAAGGGCAGTCAGGACCCTAGAGTTAGGTAGGAGACTATCCAAAGTTTAGCCAAGCTGAGGGGAATAGTAAGCTTGTGTTAGTCAAGCTGTGTTACATGAGTATTTTTTCCGAAGAGCATAGCAGTGAGGGTGGAGAATGGAAGAGGGTATATTTTTCATCTTCAACCAATTGACTTACATGAGGAGATACTTCAGGAGAGCGGGATGTTTAGCTGACAATCCGAGCTAGCACACAGTTGGTGTTCAATAAAGGCTTGCTCAACCAATGACAATTATTGCTGATACTTCCAACTTTCACAGGGACTAGCCCATGGTATAGGGGCAGGCTGGACCACAGGAGGCCAGAAAAGTCATCAGAAAGCTGAGACCCAGGAGCAGCCTCACTGACTACCAGCTCTGGGATCCAGGTGTGGGTTGTACAAAGGATTAAAGTGAGCCTGCCGAGCAGCACTAAGCCACACTGGGTAGCATTCCTGGGGCACTGGATTGGGCAAGGAGAAATTGACTGTTGGAATAGATGTGTCAGAAGCTTCCAGTGGGAATAGCTGAAATCCAGTAGTAAAGGCAAAGGGAAGGAAATTTTTGTGCAAGAGCATTTTTGTGAATCATTTCTTATTAGTCCAAGCAGCACATGCCTCTTTGGGGAATAACACCTAGATAGAAGGTTCTTGTCCTGGAAGTGAATCCACATCTAAAACCAATGAGGAGGAAAGAAGATAACGGACGGGACAGCAAATAAGAGCTGCTCTTTGCTAATTCCTTACTCCTTCCTCCGCATATGCCAGACACTGCTCAAAGGACTTTCACGTACGTTATATTAAACCTTCACAACACCCACATGTGCTGACTTCTGTTATAATCCTTCAGCATTGTTCAGATAGTTGAAGGCCCACCACATGGAACAACAAAGGACCTCATTCTGCACTGATTAATAATTTCCGGAAAATTCATTTCAACTGAAAAATGTAATATAGTGCTTACAGAACTTATACAAGAAATATGTAAAGGTCAGCTTGTTCCTTCTTGTTTACTAACATTCATATTTGCTATTAAAGGCAGAACTAAATCGTTTCCAAGATACAAAGAGACTCCTTCAAGATTATTACAGGGGAATGGAAGGCAAAATCCCAATCGACGACATTAAAAGATTTACTCGAGTCCCCTTGGTCCAACTAGATAATAGAGAAATTTTGGAAAGCCAACTTAGGTAAGGCAGACCATTGCGTTGCACTATAATTAGTTTGGGCATAAAACTTTATGATTTTAAGTTGAATACCACTAGTAAAAACCTGAATCTGCAAATCCAAACTGCAAAAAAACTCCAAAATGGAAACTTTTCTAACTTCAACTTAAGATGATTAATATGCACTATTATCCAAATTATAGTGACTATTTACTCACTTTGCTGCTGAGGTATACTGTGTTTTATTATGAACTACTTCCAAAAGATTCTACTGGCGATATTAGGGAATATAGAGAGTATATAAATTTTGAATTCTGAAAACCTGTTGGCTCAAGAGTTTTCAGCAAGGAATCATGAATCTCTACCACTTTTATGAAAGGTCCCAAGCACTTTTTATTTGTATGTGCATGTGTGTGTGAGTGTCATGTAAGTGAAAATGGAAAGGGTTGTGAGTCTTCTTTTATAGGTAAGGAAATTGAGAAATAGTAAACATCAGTCATATGTGATTTTAACTTTATGAGGTAAAAGACTTGTCAGTAGTTTTACATCAAATTCCAAGCAGAGCAAGAAAATAATTATATTTTCAATCAAACACTTCCATCTAATACAAATATTTGTAAATAATTGCTTTTATAGACCCAGTGGGTGAGGGCAGGAGAAGGGCAAGATCCCAAACCCAGAGAAACTATGAACAGATAGAAAAATGTCTTTAAGATATGGGGAGGAGGAAGGGTGCCTGGTGGCTCAGTCTTTAAGGATTTGCCTTTGGCTAGGGTCATGATCCCAGAATCCTGGGATTGAGCCCCTCATTGGACTCCCTGCTCAGCGGGAAGCTTGCTTCTCCCTCTCCCACTCCCCTGCCTGCCCTCACTTGTGTTCCCTCTCTCCCCATCTCTATCTCTGTCAAAAAAGAAAAAAAAGTTTAAAAAACATAAAAAAGAAGAAATAGGGAGTTGGAGTGGTGGTAATCCCAACTCTAAAACATTAAGAGAGCAAAAAGTAAGAACAAAATAACAAAAGGAAAACTCAAAATCCTTAAAATTGTATAAGTTAATTAAAAATAAATTAATAGGGGCGCCTGGGTGGCTCAGTGGTTTAGGCCTCTGCCTTCGGCTCAGGTCATGATCTCAGGGTCCTGGGATCGAGCCCCACATCGGGCTCTCTTCTCGACGGGGAGCCTGCTTCCTCCTCTCTCTCTCTGCCTGCCTCTCTGCCTACTTGTGATCTCTGTCTGTCAAATAAATAAATAAAAATCTTTAAATTAATTAATTAAATAAGAGTTAAAGTAATATTAAGAGTTAAAGTAATATTTTCTCATGACTGACAAGGAGGTCATGAGAAAAATAATTGTGAAGAGAGAAAAAAAAAGAAGTTAGATTTAAAAAATAATATAAAAGCTGAATATTAAGTTTAAATCTCCAAAGATATGCAATATGTATTGGAGATTGAAAGCAGTATATGTACAAGTATATGTATAAGTATATTGTACAAGTGTGCTCGAGTCAATGCAGGTAGCACAAGTGGCACAAAACATGCATATATTGTGATTATGTTTTGAAGACAGATAGATCTGGTTTCAATCCTGCATGTTATTTACTAATTGTATGAGAATAAATTAGAACAATTTATTCTGGAAGGAAAGTCACCCCACTTCTCTTAAGCCTTGGTTTTCTTATTTATGAAGTATCTATAAAGTAGGGTGATTGTGAATATAACAGAAAATGAAATCCTTAAAGCACTGAGTATCATGTCTGGGGATCAGAAGACTTGAGATCTAGTCTCAGTAACACTCAATAACTGATGACTATTATTAATGCATATTATGACAATAGCCTACATGAAGTATTTTTTCTTCTTATAATTTGTATATTTTTAGTAGTTTTTAATTTAAATTCAATTAATTAACATAGAATGTATTACTTGTTTCAGAGGTAGAGGTCAGTGATTCATCAGTCTTATATAATACCCAGTGCTCATTACATCACGTGCCCTCCATAATGTCTATCACCCAGTTACCCCGTCCTTCTACCCCTCTCCCCTCCAGCAACCCTCAATTTGTTTCCTATAATTAAAACTCTCTTATGGTTTGTCTCCCTCTCTGATTTCATCTTGTTTTAATTTTTCATCTCTTCCCCTATGATCCTTTGTTTTGTTTCTTAAACTCCAGAGTATTATAGCTGTGAGTATTGCATGTTGTTGCTTTGCTTTATTCTCCCTATACCAAAAAGGATTTGAGATGACCTGAACACAGTAAGATTATACATGAGATCTGAGACCCACTTTTTCTCACTCTAGATTTCCTCCATGTAGTCTCACAATGTCCCCATAATGCCCATATGTAAGCAAGAAAACACAAGAAGGAAAGTACCGTCTTCTTGATACAAATACAAAAGAAATGTTTAACTCAGCAAGCTACTGGAAAAGGACTTCGAAATTGAAAACAATAAAAAATTCCAAAGGCAATATGAACCATCAGAGCCATTAAAAGAGGCCAAGTTCCAATGTCTACAGTAGCAGTGCATTCTGTTCTTAGCACAAAATAGCAAGTCAGGCATATTGGGGAAGCTATTAAAGTTGGTTAACAGAATGAAACAGGGGAAAGAACAGCCAGTTCTTATTTTCTGCAAAACAACTGTGTACCACTGTCAACCTCAAATCACTGCTATAAGTACCTACTGAAACTCTCAATCAGTGTATCAACCAATCAACTAATCAACCATAGTCTCTTTAAAATGTGTAAGGGAAACAAGCATACTATTAAGCATTTCCACATAGCTGTCTACTTTATTTCTATAAAAACAGCAACAGCAGCAGCATAATAGTAACAAATAATTGGTTAATAATTGCCAGTGACTAAAAATAAGCAATGATAGTAGCAATTGTGTATTTATATTATTTGAGGAAAGGAGCTTCAGGAAGTCAAGTGTCATGCCCCAATTCATGTATATTGATTGTGACAGAGCTAGCTAGACCAGATTTTTTTTCCAGTAAGTGAATTCTAACCCCAAATTTTATTTCTAAATGATATGCCTCCAAAGTAAGGTGTTGGGAAATGCATGTTATACTGTATTAAACATTTGGAGATGATCATACAACCTTTACCTTGTTAGACACATGAATCTCAGTGTCTCAGTGACTGACATTTGACATTACTTGATTATTAAAATGTAAATTTGCCTGTGGGAAGATATGTACTGCATAGAAGAACCTCAGCACATGGCCTCTGTAGGCACAGTACATTGTCAGAATGCCAAGTACTATAAGAATTAAAGAGCCAAGTTCAAGAAACCACATCTAGTGTTCAAAACAAGACCAAGCTACTTGTTTGCTGGAATTCACAATCAGCTTTCTGGATCACCACTCTGTTCCCCAGCAGCTTGAGTCTGCCAGACCAAATACTTGATAACTATCATGGCTCCTGACTCTCCTCAAGTTTCAGGGAAGTCATGCTTGGTGCCTAGCCCAAGCCTAGTGGGGGGACAATTTACATTTTGGATTACTAAGGATCATAATAAGCATTCTGCCTTGGGGATCTCTTTCTGTTTCTCTTAGCATTTGAGATTGGGAGTCCTTCAGGGATAGAATGTTCCGGGGACAGCTCTAAAATTTCTACATAGGGGCAGCAATATGGCTGAAAGAAGGGAGAGGGAGAGCTCATCTCTGAGTTCCCATAGCACTTTAAAAAGCAAAGAGAAAGCTTCATCATCATTACTCTTAAGTGGGGAGGGCTGTTGGATTTTTTCCCCCACCCACCACCAAAACCTTGTGACCTCCATGAATCCTTCCCCCTTGCAATCCTCACATCTGTCATATCCTGCTTTTTTACTGTCCACTTCAGGAAGCCAAATAATGCTAGTCATCTTAAAGGAGTGGTGCCCAGTTTTATTTGATTTGATTTTTCATGATTGATTTGTTCCTTGTCAGAAGTTGATGCCCTGGACACATTTCAAAATTGCATATCTTCAAGATTCCTGTTGTTTCATTTCCCTCCCCATTATCAATGAGAATTAAACCTAAAAATTATGTTTTGTTAATATTTTCTTCTAGTTTACTCTTGTTAATAAGACTATAAAAATTTGAATACAGGGATGCCTGGGTGGCTCAGTGGGTTAAGCCTTTGCCTTCAGCTCAGGTCATGGTCTCAAGATCCTGGGATCGAGCTTCACATCAGGCTCTCTGCTCAGCAGGGAGACTGCTTCTCTCTCTCACCCCCTCTCTCTCTGCCTGCTTGTGATCTCTGTCTGTCAAATGAATACATAAAATCTTAAAAAAAAAATTTGAATACAGTCTTTTTTCTTTTTTTTTTTTTTTAAGAGAGGGTGTGGGGAGAGGCAGAGAGAGAGAGAGAATCTTAATCAAAGCAGGCCCCACTCCCAACATGAAGCCCTACGGCCTCAATCTCACAGCCCTAAGATCATGATCTGAGTCAAAATAAAAAAAATCAGTCATTTAACTGACTGGGCCACGCAGGTACCCCCTGAATACAGCTTTTATATCTTTTCTTCACTTGAAGAGTTCTTCCAGGACAACTATGAAAGTATAGGTTAAAGCAAGGTAACAAAATTCCCAAAGTAACCTGTCAAAAAATAAAATTCTGGTAAATGAAATATTTATATTTCCTTTTTATTTGTTGGATTTTTTTTTATTTTTTCAAAGAATTCCTCTAATTTCTCGAATATCCATATCCCCGGATTCAACTATGTCCAAACCAAAAACAAAGGCCATACTGAAGGGCAAGATCGATTACTCACTGGAAAATGTTGAGGCAAACTTTGAAGCAGATGAGAAGTTGTTAATGGACACCTGGCAGCAGGCTTCTTTAGCAATATCTCACATGGTAAGCAGTGCTCATTATTACATTTTCACTAAGCACTAACTTTGGTATATGCTATGAATAGAAAATTTACACAATGTTGTATAAAGCTATACCTTCAGGAACTTTTTTTTGTCTCATTTTGTTTACTGAAAGAAATAAGAAATAAAACAATTCAGTCAGCAAATATACGAGCTCAAGAATGGAGAAAATCATTAGATTATTTTTTGTGCTGGGCTCCAAGTGCAGAGACCAAAAGGGTCCTTTGGGAAAAGTCAATGACATGGGTCAAGTATAATGCAATAAGGGAGGCTGTGGCCTAGTGGAAATTACACTCCTAAAGAGGTATGTGCTGTATCTCCCAGACCAAATACCATTTAAGAATGAGGCCCAGTATGGCCAGATTTTATAATTTTCCAGGAAAAGCCAGAAATTCAGATTTGTATGTGAAACCTACTGATTTTAGCATGTTAGAAATGAAATTAAATTTATAAAACTTTGCAGAGCTAAGAAAAACACACATCTGGCCTGTAGATCTCTAGTTTGCATAAGCTACCTATGGGGTAAGTATTATCCTCACTACCAAGGAAAACGAGGATCCAGAAAGGTAAAAAATTTTGCCAAGGTCACTTATCAGGTCATGTATCAACAAGGAGATCTGACCTAGGACTATATGAATTCAAAGTTCATGTCCTTTTCAGCTTCACTGGGAAGCCAAGCGACAACAATAGTCCCTGTGTTTAAGGTGCCCATACCAAATCAAAAGAGAAGAGAAGAGCATACAGATAACTGTAATGTAAGGAGAAGCTTCCCCCTGTACAGAAGGTGCACACAAGGTTTAGCTTGGAGGACCACTGTTCCCTCACTCTCCAGTCCTAAGTGCCCAAGGTGGTTCTGTTTTCATTCTGTGCCAGGTGCTCTTTGGGTTTCCCCAAAACCGAAAGAAACCCAAACCTTTCCAAAAAACTTTGTGGAAGAGATGGAAGAGGTGGAAGAGGAGCTTACCTCAGGGTCTCAGAGGGAGGAGGTGACACTTCTGACTGGGTGTTTTCCAAGTCCCTTTCTGGCCACTCGACCTCCATGGTTTTTTTCTCTAGTTCGTCCCACAAGAGCCGTAGTGTTCTTTCCTCCCTTTGTGTTCTCCTTCTGTTCCCTTTTTTCTTCCTTCTTTCATCTCTCCCTCTCAAAAGTGATTGTAGTTGCCTTTCATTGTCTTGCTTCTTCTATAAAAAATTTTAGTGGGATTTTGACACAACTAAGAAAAGTACATGAAGTAGAACTGCAGGGCTTGCTGAACACACCTAAAGTTACTCGTGGAACCAGCACGTGGGAGAAATGGGAAAGGTCCACACCTACCCAGCCCTTGCCCCTCCCCAGTTCCAATCCCCTGGATTCCTACAATGTGGACCCTCCACTTGCCTTTTGACTAACTGTTCCCTTGATATTCATAAGTTTTAAGTCTATTATACCTCTAAACAGTACACTTTAGCTTTGCTTGCTTTTGAATTTCAAATATATGGACTCATACTTTTTTTCTCTTTGTGTTTTCTTTTCCTCAACGTTATTTATGAGATTAATTCAATGTTGTTGAGTGGAGCTGTAGTCCGTTCCTTTTTGTTGTTATACATTGTTTCATTATATAAATTTATCACAGTTTATTGAACTAGTCTGCTACTAATACACATTTGGGCTTCCAGTTTGTGCCATTATGGATATCCTTGCTATGAACATTCTTGTACTTATCCACTGATGCACATATGCACACACAGCCTTTGGATATATGGCTAAGAGTGGTTGCTATCTTCAATGTCAGTAGATGATACTATACATAATACTTCAGTTTGCATAAGTAATACCAGATTTTCCCATTCACTGCAGTATTATCTTTGTCATAAATTAAGTGACCACATATCATAAATTAGTTCTGTTGCTTTGCTCTATTTTTCCATCCTTGTACCAAAACCACATAACATCATATCATTTGTTATCCAGATGAGCAAATCTTCCTATCTTGTCATCTGTCCAATGCATTTTGGCTTTTCTTGGCTCTTTGCCTCTCCATATAAATTTTCAAGTTAGCTTGTCAAAATTTACGAAAGTGTTGGCTGTAGATTTTTTTCGATGCTATTTATCAGATTATGGAAGTTTCTTTACATTTCTAACTTACTGTGAGGGTTTTTTCATAAATATATTAACAAAAAATTTTCATGCATCTATTGAGATTGCCAAATGATTTTCTTTCTGTTTTCTATCAATAGCAAAATACCGTATTGGTCAATTTTCTAATATTAAACTTAAATCACATCCCTGGAATAAGCCCAACATTATAATGAAACATCATACTTGTTACATATTGCTGGATTGGTTTTCCTAATAATTTACTTAGGGTTTTTGAATCTGTTCATGAGTGAGAAAATCCTATAATTTGTCTTTCTCATACTGTCCTTGTCAACTTTTAGCATTCATGTGAAACTAGCCTCATAAATCAAGTCAGGATATGTTTCCTTTCTTTTTATTCTTTAGAAGAGTTTGAGGAAGTTGGAATTATTCCCTCTTGAAGTGTTCAGTAGCCTTATCTAAGAGGCCATCTGGGCCTGGTGAACTAAAACTTTTCTTACGAGGAGGTAATCTTCCTTATCTATAATGGGTTTTTTTTTTAGAAATTATGGTTTTAAATATTGTTTACACATTATATCTTTGTTCACTGTTTTATTTTTATCCTTTCTGTATCTTTTCCCGTTTGCTTTTTCACTCCTACTTACTTTTAGAAGTAGTGCATTATATTATGTTCTTTTACTGGTTACTACAGGTTACACCATAAATTGTTAACTTAACAAATTCTAAATATTATTTAGTCAGTAATTCATGGTGTTATCTCTAAAGTAACCATTAAGTGAATTAGTGTGTAGTGAAAAATGAATAAATTTAAAATATTAAGTCCAAAATAAGAAAAGAAAGGAGGACAGAAAAAGATTTAGGACAAAGAATACAAATAGAAAGCACCTAGTAAGACGATAGATATAGACCCCAAATGTATCGATAGCTACTTTATAAGGCAAAATGATCCAGTTAAAGGAAAGAGATTGATTTATTTTATTAAAAAAATATGTGATGCTTATAAGAACACAGAAATCATCTTCTGTTCTTAACCAGAGAGGAAAATGAGGTAGTGTGATGGCTTCCAGTAGCCACCATGGAATCCTAAACCCTTGACCCAGAGGCTCAGAGCTCCCCATCATGCTAGTACCAACTCATGAAGCCTTCTCATAAAGTAACTAAATACTGGTTCCTATATATTTAATCAGCATTAACAATTTTCATGCCTTGGCCAATGTCATCTTTCTCTCCTAAAATATGTTCTTCCTTCCTTCTATTTGATTAAACTATATGCTTTCTGAAAGTCTTCAGAGCTAGTTCCTGCTTTGCTTCCTGAGTTGTTGGTTGCTGTTTGAACCTCTTGTCTTCTCTGATCATGTGCTCTTCCAATCCCTGTCACAGTATTATCTTCCCAAGCATCCAGCTCTTCCTATCTAGGAAGATTCTAGGTGATTGTAATGTTTATCTCACTATTTTCCTAAAATAGTAATTGTAATGTTTATCTCACTATTTTCCTAAACACTGAACACTGGATTCTAAGACTTTTTATACACCCTATACCTGGCAACATACCCACATCTAATATGATACTAAGCCCTCAGCACAGTCTGACATGGGACTGCTGCTGTACTGAAGATGCTGAGGTTACTACTGATGATGATGCCAATGACAATGGTGATGAGTTTGATTACAACTACCAAGCACCAGAGAATGGGAAACCAGAGCTAGGAGTTTGAGGAGGAAAAAAAAAGGAATTATTATTCTTATGGAGCTACATAAAGTAATTTACAACTCTTACAAATCTGATTAGAATTTCCTAGGGGAGATGACATCGTAGAATATTACATTATTGGAAAGAGCAGCACATAGCAAAAAGAGCACTGGCTACCACTCTGGGTTTAGTTGTATGATTTTGTGGAAATAACCTCTTCCAGTCTTCAATTCCTTATCTGTAACATGGGAGACATTCCACATACCTTTCCTCTCATGAATGGTTGGAAGATCTAATGAAATAATGTATGCCGATGTGTCTTGGAAATTGTAAATATAATAGATCATGATGTTAAAATTTATTAACAATTGTACTATTTTCCTTGTGGACTTTAAAAACCACATAGAGGGTTGCCTGGGTGGCTCAGTCTGTTAAGCGTCTGCCTTGGGCTCAGATCATGATCTCAGGGTCCTGGGATCGAGCCCCGCATCAGGCTCCCTGCTTCTCCTTCTCCCCACTGCTTGTTCTCTCTCCCTCTCCCTTAAATAAATAAATAAAATCTTAAAAAAAATAAAATAAATAAAAACCACATAGAAATAAGGGAGAAAAGTTTAGTTAGTACTAATCTAATTAGTATTCCTAATAATTATATTTGAATCCTGCTTTTATGTCTCTCACAGACGTTTATGACCTTGATATCACATGGCCTTAAAGGGAATTTTAAGCTTCCAGTGAGACAGACATACCTGGGCAAACGACTGTAGGGACAAACAGTACCAGCAGGGATGAGAGCAACTGAAAGCAGAGAGTTTTAATGCGGGCCTTTTCCTACACAGCAGTCCCACCAACAGCTACTCGTTTAGTGTGCAATGTTAACTTTTAGAAAAACTTTCTTCTAATTAACAGGTATGCAATGATTTCAAAGAAACAAGTCATAGCTAACGCCCACAATGTCAAGACATTATTTCTAGAGTTTCTTTAGACTTACAGGTAGATTGCTGAATGTATTGTGAATTATGTTAAATTTTGAAAGAGGCTCAGAGGTCTTTGAGGGAAGTGGACCAAAAAAATGCAGATGATGATAATTATCATCATCACCACCACCACCACCACCACAAAGTTGTTTATAAAGGAGAAAAATCCAATTTTAAAGGGAATTGCTAACTTACTGTGCTTTGCAAAAACAGATTCAAAACTGAATTGCTTGCAATTTGGGGGGAGATTAACAAGTCTGCTTTCAGCTTTACCAAGAATTTTAAAGCACAGCAGATATTATGAAATCCATTTTTATGGCTTAAGGGCATCTGATTAAAACCACATACATACACTCACACAAAACTGGCTTGTTCTCTGAAATCTTTCTGTATTTCTCCAAAGTTCCACTGATCTTAAAGAAGCTGTGGGTAAGTTCCGTGGAATAAGATCATTTAAAAAGAAATTCCATCTATTAATAATCATTTCCTGGGCATCCCCATGAGCATAGCAGGTGCTAAAAGCTGCTTGAAGCCCATTTGGAGGGTGGAACAACATTTTACATTCATAGAACATTTGGGGACAGCTACATGCTGAGCCCAGGGGTCTGAAGTGTGCAGGAACTAGGGGCAAGCGGGAATTGGCTGGTGTATCTCGCCAGGGGAGAGGAGAGCTTATGACTTATTCATCTTTCTACTCACCTTCATTCAACTTCCTTTTTCTCCTCTGAGCCCCTCACCCATTCCTCCCTAGAAATAACACCAGGCTTGGACATAGTAGGTACTTTAGTAAATGACCCCCCACCCCATTTCTTTACCAGTTGCTTTATTGAGATTTAAGGTTTTTAAACATATGTTTCTCCTCCCTCCTCTGGGTTTGGCAGGTTTTCTTTCTCCCTTTTGGGAATCTTTTCTCAGTTCTCATTTCTGGGGGCTACACCCTCAACTGCTCTTCACCTCTCCAGGGGCAGCTGGCCTTATTTCAAAAGGTCTGGCCTTTGAAATGCACGGCCCCAGTTGCAGCAGCCTCAAGACAATTTTTTTCTGCTTCCTGAAGCACAGAACTCTGGAGGAGGGATGGAGGGGTCGCAACCGCACCGCACCCTACTCCTTCTTCAGCTACGATGAGGAGGCCCGGAAACTCATCTCTCACACCAAGGCACTCCACTCACGCGACTGAAAGGAGGGGGTAGCTGAGATGGCAGGAAGCTGCAAGTGCCCTGAATAGAGGAAGCTGACAGGTCATCCTCATGAGCCCTGCGCTTTCTGGGATGATGTCTAGTGTTAGAGGAGAATGGAAGCCCAGAACGCAAGAGTCGATGAGCCCAAATTATACAGGGCATGCAATCCCAAAACTTGGTTGGGGAGCAGGAGAAAGTCTTACCCATATTATGTATAAAGCACAGTTACAGGTAAAATATGTGGACAGATGCAATTCTGCGGTATTAAAACTTCATGGAAGGGCACTATTAGGAAAAACTGTCTTTAAAACTCTGTGGAGCAGTGTTTAATGATGATGATGATGATGTGAGAAACACTGGTATGGGGGAATGCCCTGGAAGAATGGTGAGTGTTAAATCCATAGAGTCTGAGATTAAAAAGAAAGCTTTTTAAAAGCATCATTATGGAGCTGCCAGAATGTGGAGGTGTCAATGAGGAAACGTAAGACTGAACTGCAGGCAGTCCTGGAGAAAGTGAGCAATACACACACACAGGAGGAAAGCCACTTCTTGGAGCCCGGGCCAGGTTTCCATATCAGTAAAACACTGAAGAGTGTCTTCCGTAAAGACTGAGTACATGGCATGGTTGTTTACAAGAGAATGGGGCTTCAGCTCAACTGGGCGATTACTAAATCCACATGGCTCTCATATTTAAGTGTCGCATTCATCAAAATCTTGCTTGTATCCGACCAGGTGGCTGCTGAAATTCATCAGAGGCTCATGGAAGAAGAAAAGGAAAACCTGCCAGCGGACACGAAAGAAAAATCTCCTCAGATGGGTACAAATAAAAAAGTCAAAAAGGAACCACCCAAGAAGAAAAAAGCAGACAAAAAAGCAAAAGGTAGTGAAGGCTTTGGCATCCAAAAGTGCAGATGCTTTAACTGTCCTGGGTAGAACACAAACGTCTAAGCAGTCACGTTAAGCTACTGTTGGTTTGGTTTGGTTCTGAGACCCAGGCTCCGGGGGTGTTCGCCGGCTAATCGTACTGGGTTCCAACCAGTCTCACCTAACTTGTTTATCCAAATAGCTGAGCGTATCCAAGGTAAAATAACCCTTAAGGACAGTTTGGAACATGCTGGAAGAACTCCAGATGGTACTGTGTAATCTGAAAAGTGTACCCAAAAGGGGTTATATTAACTGAGAAGAAGTTGGGTGAAAAGCGATTATATGTATATAAGTTTCAGGTTGAATTCAGGTTTCTGGTTTAATTCAAGCAAGTTCCACTCTTCTGGAGGCCTCCTGCCTATCTCTGCCTCAGAGGCCTCAGGAAAAAGCAAAGGTAAGAGAAAACTCAGGCTGACACAGACCTCCTGTCAGCCTTGGGATTAACTCTGGCACAAACATTATGCCCCCTCTGAATGTCTTCACTTGTACATATTTAAGGTGAGTTGAGGCAAGAGAGGAAGAGACAGAAGCACGGGGGCAGAAGTCACTTCACTAGGCAGTTGCTCACGGGACACTTGTTAGGCACCCACTAGAAGAGAAGCGTGCCATGATGGGGGCTAAGGACATGATGGTGAACATTAAGAACGAAAACAAAAACCCAGTCCCTACCCTGATGGGAACTCAGTCTAGCCCCAGAGACAGACATTTGATCCATCATTGCTCTTTAGTGGGAAGGTGCAGGCGACCTTGAGCGCAAGGTCACCTCAGTCCTTCTGAGGAGTGGGGAAACACTTCCCAGCGGGAGTACATTTAAACAGCCCTGAGGAGGAGTAAGAGGAGGAGTTGAGGATGTGGGCATGCCTGGGGTTGAGGGGTGGCACTTGAAGCCAAGAGAAGAAGAGCACCACAAGGAAAAACACACCACTTAGTCCATCTCAGATGGTAAAATTGCAGGACATGAGCAGCATTTGGAGGACATGCTTCAATGTACTTTTATTGGATAAATGGTTGAGTCTAGTCCCTTAATTTCACAGATGATAAAACAGAAATTGAATGAGATTAAGCGCCCTTTCACCTGTAATTTATACATCTACTGTTGCAACTACATTTTTTTTAAGGATTTTATCTCTTTATTTGACAGAGAGACAGAGAAAGATCACAAGCAGGCAGAGAGGCAGGCAGAGATTGAGGAGGAAGCAGGTTCCCCGCTGAGCAGAGTCCAAAGTAGGGCTCGATCCCAGGACCCTGAGATCATGACCTGAGCTGAAGGCAGAAGCCAAACCCACTGAGCGACCCAGGCGCCCTGCAACGACATTTTATTACAGTTTCTTTATTTACAGTTATGTCTTCTTCACATGACTTGAACCCCTTGTGGTCAGACCTTCAAGACAGATTTATTGCACTAAGTAGAACTACGTAAAGGGAGCCTGCAGCTAGCATCACACTGCCATTTCTCAAGGATAGATTGTCAGATAAATGCTGACAAATTCTTATTTTCTAATTCTCTTATATAATCATGGAAGTACTTCCAGTTAAGTACTACTGAAAAGATTGTTAAGTAGATTACAGATTCTTGACTGTGAGCCGCATTTCAGCCATCGTATGGATGTTGTCAGCTGGTCTTTTCTTGATGAGGATCTGGGACGCATTTGGCTAACACTAGTACCTCTGATGGAATAGTACTTCCGCAGCTGGCTAATGGCCTCCGTGCTGTGTTGCAGTTTGCTGACTTCCATCGCCAATCTCTGCACTGCACCTTCCTTGGAGTCTGTAACTGTGTCTGCCCTCCCTGCACACCTCACTTTCCCATGATGCTACACAAAAGGGGCATTTTCACATGTGTCTAGCCTAGATAACACCTGGAGAATTTTCAAGGAAAGATCCATACTTCCCACTCACAATCAGGACTAGGGTCGGTCCTTTCCAAATCCCAAGAGGTTTGCGGTAGACCCGCACGTGTTGCTTGGTCGACATTTTTGTCCAAGGAGCTGTGCGTCCTCTTGCATGCTGGCTCGCTCCTCCCCAAGTTCCACTGTGCTTTCAGGCAAATCACCACCGATGGCAGAAGTCACACCTGTGACGGTGACAGCAGAGGAGATTGCCCAAATGGAAAAGAGAAAAGAACTGATGCTCAAAATCAAGGAAGAACACCTCGCAGCTCTGCAATTTGAAGGTAGCATTTGGAAAGAACTGAGATGATTCTTTTCAGTGGAAAACAGACCAGTAGGAAAATAGCTTTTGAATGGCTCAAGTTGTGTCGAACAACAGAACAAAGGGATTGAAAAGTACAGCATTTCATTGGTTGTTTTCATAGGACCACATGAGGGCTAGATTCAGCCGTCCTATAACTGTGTGCTGAGATCTCAGAAAGAAAAATTTGGGAGGGGGCTAGGAGAACACCAGCAATAATTAACAATCTCAGAGAATAGACACAAAAAGAATATGTCAGAGTCTGTGTGGTTTTACAGGGGTGGTTTTCTATGTGAAGAATAATTGAGGCCTCTCCTTAGGAAAATAAATCCCAATGGAAGGCTAACAGTCCCTGAATGTGAGTTCTTGGTAACAGAGGCCCTAGAAGAGCCAGTCCTGGATCCATAATGTTCAAGAGCTTCCTTTTCTATAGGTAGCAGTGATTTTATAAGATATATCCTCCTGGCCCTTCCACTTGTCTTAGAATGCAACTGAAAATGGACGTTGAAAAAAATCGGGAAAATGAGCAAATGAAGCCAGTGGCAGTGGAGGAAGCAGCGAAGAAACATGGGAAATCTATTTCAGAACTAAAATCCACAAACCTTAGGGGGTGCCATGGGCAGCAACAGGCCCTGGAATACAGAGAATTTACCCTAGTTTGGCCAGTGCTAAGAAAATACAATGGTGTTGCCATCCTGACCTTCTTTAAGTAGGGAAATATTAAGAGACTTTGTATCTTCCCCCTTTTGAAATTCAGAGATTATCTATTTGTTCTTTCCCACTCCAATTTATCAAAGAACATAATGCTGAAAAGTGTAATAAATGTAAAGCTCAGTTTATAATAGTTTTGGCTTAAATAAATTGTCAAATGACCCTACCATGCATTACCCATTTTTTTCTCAGTGACATAGATTAATTATTACCTATACTCATATATTAAATGTGCACTTACATCTTCACAAACTGAAGCATGATTGGTTTAAAATTGAATTCAGCTGGTGAGAAAATGCATGTATATATAATCCTTTATTTTCTTTTTAAATAGAGATAGCCACACAGTTCCGGCTTGAACTGATAAAGACCAAAGCATTGGCTTTCCTTGAAGATTTAGTAACAAAGGTGGTCGATGTATATAAACTATTGGAAAAGTGGCTTGGTGAGAGGTACTTGAATGAAATGGCCAGGTAATGTACCCCATGGCTTTTCCAAGGCATATATTTTTCTTAATTCCTGGAGGTCAAAATTAGCAGGTTTTTAGGCATTTACAACTGTAAATTACATTTGCAAATAGAAATTTTGACCTTTTAGGGAATCACATATGCATTTGTATTGGTTCTTCTCAAACACTAAGTCATGGGTCAAACTGTCCTGTTGCAATGTCCAGTTTTACACATCATTTCTGAGTTTGGTTTTTAGGCTGCTTGATGAGGACCATAGTTTACAAGGTATGTTTATAGGTAATTTCAAAATATTTTTCAGAAGTAAGATTGTGTTTCATATCTTTCTAATGTTAGACTTATTTTTAGTCAGGGCTGGATTAATGGGAGACTTACAAGTCCAAAACAACTGCAATGTTTTATCCGTGAGGCTGACTCCCTTGTAAGGGTAATACCCAGTTCCACTTTGCTCTTCGGTTCCAAAGGTTTTTCAGACTTCTCATCTCTAGTGAGGGGCAGAGAGTCTCATTCTCTTAATTCTCCCCTAAAAAGCAGCTCAGCAAAGCAGAAACAGCCCTCAAGTGAGAATCAGGAGACATGATGTTCCAAGAGATGGGAATTCCCTCATTGTCCACAGATGAACACCATGCCTAATTGCTCGGGGCCCCATGGCTTCATTTATAAAAGGAAACACAGCAACCAGGCTATTTCAGAGGTTTCTATTAGATCTAGATTCTGGGAACACTACAGTTTGGAATAAACATTGGCTGGAAATTTAGAAGTTGCTACCTACATAGAATACAAATGGCAAGTATTCTCAGAAATAACTATTGTCTGGAAAATAGTTGTTATGGTTTGTTTTCTATAATCCTTGTCTCATAATGAAAGTTCTGTTGTAAAATCTTCATCCTAGTTTTTTTAATATCTGTTGTGCTATATAATAACTAACACACACACACACACACACACACACATACACACACACACACCCCTCAGCCTGGTAACCTTACTGCAGTAGGCTTAAAATAATTTTACTACTGGGTAGCCAAGTCTGTTACTCGTTAGCGTCACAGAGCAGTGATGTTCAGTTCTGTTCTCTGCCTGCCACTTACAAATGAAAATGTATTTTCTTAATTCATAGCATTCGCAACTCCCAGTCACGTGACCCTCAAGAGTAAATGCTTCTTATATTTTTTATCAGATGTACTCCAATTTCTCAGATTTATATTCTGTGTATATATCTGACCCCTGAATGTGACCGCAAGAAGTTAAAACCAGGACTATTCAGGCATGCTTTCTGCTTTGGTTATTGTACAAATTCTCTGGTGATAAAGGGAAAATATAGAGAGAGCTACCAGATCCCTCAGAACTCCAAATCTTGCTTTCCGTTCCCTTGGCATTTTTTAAAAATTTTTTTAAAATGTATTTTCAGCGTAACAGTATTCATTGTTTTTGCATCACACCCAGTGCTCCATGCAATACGTGCCCTCTCCAATACCCACCACCCGGTTCCCCCAACCTCCCCCCCCCCCCCCCCCCCCCCCCCCCGCCTCCCTTCCCTTGGCATTTTTAAATCTCTTCCGTTCCTGGTAACCTCCACTAGGTGGAGCACACCCATTTTGAGATCCTGGTTGTGGCTCAGTCTTGGTGGGCAGTGGGAGGCCTTCCTCACTCAAGGGAGCAAAACTTAATTGCTATCCATTCCCTTTCTCCTACACACCCCAGTGCACACACACCACGAGGCACAAACGAATTAGATAATACGCACTATGTGGGCACTTGCTAGTATAGCATGCTGGAGTTGAATTCTAGGGTTGTCTTTTCAAAGAAAGCAACCAATACTATTTTTAAAAATTTTCAGTCTATAATATATTTCGGTGTTCCTCAGTTACATAAAAGTAGATTAAAAATGGATTTTTCCTTCATGTCCTAACTTTATTGCAAACTAGATACACAGTCCTTCCTGTAATACAGTAATATCATATTTATTCATGTATAAAACTTCTCTAGCTTTTGAAATGGCCCTTTAATTAGGGCCATAACTATAATTCCCAGTGTAGGTTAAATCCATGCTCTGTGTGATTTCATATTAATAATTATAAGGTATGGAGTTACACGTTACTGGCTTCATGCAAAGATAAGGAAATTCAGGGAGCTTAAATTTAAGTTCCCAAGGACCTATGGCTGTGGAGTGTTCTGGAATGGGAGCGCAGCTTCCAGGGTTCTTTCCACTGCACCTATTATTGCTTATACTACATGATTTAACTAGGAATTATTGCTTGTAAAAATAGAAAGCAATTTAAATGTGTTTATATTATGAGAGTCCATTCTGACTTTGTGTCTTAAATAACATCAAACTCCTCCAGTCAAAGTTAGAGAAAAGTCACTCTTCCAGAAATCCATTATCAAATTTGATAAACTTAATAACTTTTCCTGATTCCAAATAAATGTGTCAATCTAACAGTTGAATTTTACAGATTCTTCTGCCATATAACTTTATTCTGGTGAATACCTAGAATGAAATATATCTCTTGACACAATCGTACTTACACAGTAAAATATGTTCTATTACTAATAAAACCATATTTGATGAAGTCCCTTTTTGTTCAGCTTTGTATACGTATGTGACCATGAGCTTTATAGTGAGCAAATACTTATTTCCAATCTACACTTATTTAATTATACTCTGTCTTTTCACAAAGTGGGTTTGAAGAGAATTGGAATTTGGAAACATGCAGATTGAGTTGTCTACTTTAGCTATACAATGTGTAGACTCTTTGTATATGTCTAGTAAGCAAACACTGTTAATCCAGTAGCATTTAGTGGAGATAACCCTTCGCATTTTTCCATTTTCAGTGTGGAAAAATTAACCGAGGTGGCTCGCTATCACATTGAAACATCTAAAAAAATTCAGAATGAACTCTATTTAAGCCAAGAAGATTTCTTCATTAATGGCGATGTGAAAGTCTTTCCAGACCCTCCTCCCCCAGTGCGCCCCCCACCTGTGGAAAAGGAAGAAAATGGCACCCTGACCATCGAACAGCTTGATAGTCTTCGAGATCAGTTCTTAGATATCGCACCTAAAGGTAGGAAAAATAATTATCATGAAAAGGCACAAAAAAATTTAAGACTATTAGGGTAGCAGTCACTTGCTCACAAGTAAAATCAGCTCCCCTGGGTTGCATGTCACCAAAATGAGCCCTCACTCTGCTCTAGTTTCTCACACATCTGCTTCATACAACATAGATCTGAGTGAAACAAATAGGAGGAAACGTGACTGATCCTTTGGCAGTGTGGTGGTCTTCATTCCTGGTAATTCTCCTCTTCAGCCCGTCCCTGTCCCTGGCCAAAAAGTTGGTAAACTTGGGTCTGACTCTGGCAGTTGAGAGAGACAGCATTTGGACATATGTCCAGTCTAGGGTTTGACCGAGACGATGAGTTTGTGTTTCTGTCTCCCCTACTAGTCTGTGGAAGAAGACCAGGGAGTAGAGAACTTCCCTTTTCCCTCAATGCTTCACGACTAAGAATAGAACTAGGGAACCTGTCAACAAAATATCTGCTTAACTGATGAAGGTGTTCACATGTATGTGCACATAATATTTTATGTACATGAATTCTTTATTTCCTCCACATGTTATCATTATGATTCTGTAACATGTGCAAGTGCTTTCTTTAAAAATTCATTCTCTTTCTACTTCCAGATATTCTTCAATGAATTCCATCAATTGATAGCACAAGTAATTCAGACAGATCTTATAGAACTATCATCTCATCTCCATTTTATTGGTCTGGACACTGAGTCACAGAGCAGTTTTTACATATGGTCATATGTCATTCAGGCCTCTTTAGATTCAAAGCTCTTGCCCCTTCTCACTGAACTAAGTCACCTTTCATAATCAGGTTTATTTTCTCTCCCAACATCCATGTATTGGAAAATCATTACTTTTCCCTAGAGAATAGCCAACTGACTTTAATCTAGCACTAACACAATTCCACTTTCATGGTGAATATACTCACTTGCTTTTTTTTTTTTTTTTAAGTCAAGTATTTCTATAAATTTCCATTGAATCTCATTAGTCAGAAGGGCATTCCTTAATTCTAAATCGGAACATCTCCTGGCTAAGCCCAGCAGATGAAACAAGGTGTAACCATGGGCCTCTGGAGGACCCCCTTCCCTGGCACATGTCAGCTCGTCTAACCGGCATGAGCGGACTCCACCTCCAGTACATAAAGGCACACATGACAACTGTTGATGGATACCAGCTCCGGCTGGTGGTATTTGGGCAGGAAGGAAATGCAGCCATCAGCAGGCATCAAAAAATGGCAGTTTTATAAAGCCAGCCCATAAAATCCCTTCCATCCGACAGGCAGATTCGATTCTCTTCCCCGCGGTGTGGGGTTCACAAGGCCCTCTTATTACATATTTCCTTCTCGAGAGTTGCTTTTGCTCTTCATTATATCTACACTAATTTTTATGTTTAAAACAAAAAGATAACATATATAAAGATTCTGAATATGAAATACACTTTGATTTAATCCTACACTAGGGTGATGAGAAGGAAATCATCCAAGTAGCCGGTCAAAACTAAAAGCATTTGGGGGCATTTGAGTAGGTGGAAGTGGATTTTGAAAATTATTAACCACTCATAATCCCTTTTAAAAGGGACCTTGGGGGTGCCTGGGTGGCTCAGTGGATTAAGCCACTGCCTTTGGCTCAGGTCATGATCTCAGGGTCCTGGGATCAAGTCCCGTATCAGGCTCTCTGCTCAGCAGGGGGCCTGCTTCCCTCTCTCTCTCTCTGCCTGCCTCTCTGCCTACTTGTGATCTCTGTCTGTCAAATAAATAAATAAAATTTTTTAAAATAAATAAATAAATAGAAGGGACCTTGGTATTCATGACTAAAACCATAATACATTCTTGGATTCAACCTCAAAACCAGAGCCTCCATTTCAACTAAAAGTTTAAAAACAACAAATAGCAGCTGTAAGTTGGCAGACACATGTCTTAGAAGATTAACCTTACAAACCCTTGGGACTAAAGCATGTCAACTGATACATTTGTCTGTTATCTGAATATGGTAGAATGAGTGCAACAGCTTACAAAGTGTGGTGGAAAGAGGAAGGAAGGGGGGAAGAAAGGAGGCAGATAATTATATATTTTTGAAAAAGTAGATGCAATAGGAAAACCACTTGCCCAAGGGACTTAGAGTGTAATTTGAAAAGGCAAGCAAGGAAGAAGAAAATATAAACTTCTATTTAATTTCTTTCTGGAAGAGCATATGAACTTTATAAAAGTGCTCAAGAATGCAGAGCAAAAGAGGATCAGTGCACAGTGAGGTCGGTCAGGGCTCAGGGAAGGTTTGAGGGGATACTACCTTGGAGGAAGGAACTGGAAGAAGAGGGATTGATTGCAGGGATATAGGGGATATTTCAAGTTGGAGGAACAGCCCCTGGCCAGCATGCAGATTAGATGCATGGGTGTGGATGTTCTGGGAAATGTCAGGATGCTGCTTTGCTGCTTCTTCCCCAACCCTAAGAACCTCAGGCAAACAGACGAGGAGGCCTTCTCTGAGGAACCACCACCATCCATCCAAGCTGGAGAATTATCCCAGATTCAAGAATAACCATTGTAATTACTACAAGGTTTACAAGGCTATACAATACTGTGAGAGTGGGGGGTCTTGAGGGTTCAAAATGACTTATGGGCTATGAGCAATCAGGTTAAATTCTTTATTATTAGCTCAGTTATGCTATTGAACACAAGCACACATGCACACACACACATATTCATTGCTTTTTAAGTACGTGTAAAACCATAGCACAGTATCAGGTAGTCTATCAATAAAAAGAATGTTCACTGTTCTTATTCTTGCTAATGTTGTAGAAGGAAGGCAAAATAATTATCATTATCATTCCATTTTCTCGCTCCCAGAATCACAGTTCTCTGATGTTTTCTTTGAAGTCAGGTTGCAAATGCAGACATTGCCCCTCCCCGAGGAAGTCCAATAATCACCACTCACCCTTTCTCCCTGACTCCCTTAGCTCCCAAGACATCCTCTGACTTTAGTCTTTCTTGCTCACTCTTTCTTCCTGTTGTCCACTGCCTTAAATGATACACAGCCATCCATCTTTTAAATGAATTCTTTTATCATATTCCTTCTGAGAACTGGAAAATAATCTTCTTTGGCATCTTCCACTGTATTTACCTCAGAACTGTATAATTTTGAAAAGACAAGCTCAGTTGAAGTAATCAGTTTTGAAAGTATGGAGCAACTGGTTGAATGTGGCATATTTCTAAATGTGTGATCCTACAGAACATCTTCCTTGAACTTGAAACTGCTGTTATTTTTAAGAATGTATATTTATATATTAAGAAATATGAGCAATTTCCATGAACTATTTCATATTTGCCAGTGTAACCTATGGTATCTAAGAGGCAACTCTCATGCTTACTAAAATATGGTGAAATATGATGAACAGATGTGTTTTTCTCTAGGAAAAAGCATATATGTTCACACATAGTCATTATATAACTAGGCCCACAGGAAGAGGATTTTAGCAAATTTATAAAGAATGGTCATATCGTGAAATTCCACTTTGGTAACTCTTAATTATGCTACATAAATAAAATTATTTATGGATATATATATATATATATATATATATATATGCCAGAAAAGAAAAATAACCTTATGCATGATAATAATACAAGATCATGTGAAATGCAATGAAACCATTTATCATGCCAGCGTTTTTCTTCCCACCCAGCAAAGAGCCACATTTGAGAATCTCAGGAGCAGCTTAAGTTAGAGACAGTGAATTGGCAAGACATTCTTTCATTGACTGTCCCAGGAATCATTCCCATGACAGTACTCCCAGCACAGAGGGAGATTTAGTGAACATATTCTGAATTCTAATAGCCAGTACTGGCATGGGGTCTGGCTCCATGTGTCTGGCCCCATGCTAGCCTTTCCATGTTGATTCACTTCTTACCCATGGCTGGCTGAGTAAGAAAACCCAGCCATGGGTAAGAAGAATCAGACAGCTCTTTTCAAATCCACCTTTTGTCAAATGATTGTAGTATGTTCTGGGGCAAGTTAATTAACCTCTCTCAGTCTCAATTTTCTCATCTGGACAATGGGGTATATCAATAGAGTTGCTATGAGCTTTAAAATAATTTATGTAAAGTGTTTAGGAAGTGTCCGACACATAGAATTGCAATGTAAGTGTAATATAAGCCATTATAATTTAATTATATAATTAGAGTAATATCATATTATTATATAATATATAACATTATATAATAGTGGTTCAAACTATTCCAATTATTACTAAAAATGTTAGCTCAGTATCCTGAAGGTACACATGGCACAACAGGCATCTATAGCATTACCCTAGAACATTTCCAGAAAAAAAAAAATTACACCACCTGATAGAATTAAATCATAAGGTATGTGGCCCCCCAAGGGAACATAAACATCCCAAACAAAAACAGTCATTTTGTGTAGCACATTGAGCTCTGGGTAGGAACATCTTGTCTCTAAACACCAAGAGCCAAGCACATCAGGAAGGCAGTCTTTCTCCAGCGGAAGCAATTTGGAGTCTGTTGAAACTAGAACACTTTAGCAATGTTCCTCAGTCCCCACTTAAACCAAAAGAACTCCTTTTCTTTGTAAACCCATCAGTATTCCATGTAATGTCTGTAGAGATTTGGTTCATGGCTATTTTGGCTTCTGCTGAGAGGCTATCCGGGGAGAACACAGTCCAGCAAATTCCGCCTCCTCACTCCTTCTTCAAGAGAGGCAGCATTTAGTTGCTCGAGGCTATGAAATTGTTCTAAAAACTCACAAGGGGCTCCACCTCTGAACCTCTTCCAGAAACCCTTAGGATCAGTGATTGGTCTCAGAGACAGAAGTTACAAACAGAACTCTTGTCTGTGGTGGCTAAACTAGATTATTTGGCTACATGGTTTTTACAAGAATTCAGAGGAGGAAGTAGTTACTGCTGCTTATGTGGGTCAGCACAGGGGTTAACCCAGTAGAGAATTTTCAATGGAACCTTCCAGGAAGAAGAGCTGGGGAAAGCAGGCAAAGGGGAAATTAGAGTAGACGTGGAGATTTTGAAGTTGCATGACATATTTCTTCAAGGAACAGCAAACAGACAGCTGGGGCAGGAGGCAGGAGGTGAGGACCACAGAGAACTTGTGGTCAGATTGTGAAGTCTCAAAGTGGTTTACAAAGGACACGCAGGAAAGAATTATCAAAGGCCTTTAGTGCCAGATGATGTGGTGAGTGGATTACAAGGAGGCAGAAACTAAGAGCTCAGGAGATGCTGCTGTGTATCTCTACAGAGCCTCCACCAACTGAGAGACAGGATTAAGGGCATGGGGGTTGGGGGGAATCATTGGAAATTCTGTGGATCTTTCTAAGCTAGTATCTCTGCGAAAATTGTAGAAATGGGATACTATATATTTGCAGGGAGGTAAGCCTGACTTTACACAAATCAAAAAATTCAGAAATATTTCTTAGAAAAGGTATGCTAGAGAAGGATTGGTCTTATTAATAGGAATATGTCTCCAGGTGGTAAACTCTAGGGATTATTGCAAAAAAGGAGTAAGGCCCCTGAATGTCCTGTGGTTCTCTCAGTGGGTGAACTCCTTCCGCTACAGAGATTCAGATCACGGAAATGCAGTAGTAAATCTAGAAGCCTCTTGGACCTGTTAAAACTGTCTGTGGGCAGAGTTTCGTCTGCCTCTTCAGGAAGAAACACATTCTAATGAAGCCAGAGAATTTACATTAGGCAAATGAAAGTATGTGCTCAGAATTCTAGATAATACCTTCTGGAAAATCTGTTCATAAAGCTAAAAACATAAAAGCTAGCTAAATCTGTAGTGAAAGTTAAAGTCCTTCCCTTCAGTAACAAGAGACTTCTTTTTCATATATTCATTCCTGTGTTTACCAGCATTGACATGTGGCCAGCAGGCAACAGTCTGGTGCCAAAGGCCTAGAGTGGGAGCTTGAGGACCCAATAGGTAGGGCCCAAAATGAAGGCAGGAGGAACTAGTCACAAGAAGGCCCACTTTAAGCAAAAACAGTGATATTTAGGATTTGGGAGAGAAAAAATACAAAATGGGGCTCTGTTTTAACAGTAACAACTGCAAAGAAAAAATTTATTAAAAAGCAAAATAGAAGCTAGATGCAAATTGGGTAAGAAAAGCAGCAGCAAACTGACTAATGTTGAAGGTTTCCAGGTAAAAGACATTAATAGATATAAGGTCATGAAAATCCGTTGGGAATGTTGATTTTCTTAAACATCTGCAAAGTGCTTAGCACTCACTTGGGCATTATTCAGTACACTATCACACCAACATATATTCCACTTCTTCATTAAACTGTAAAATAGGACAATATCATCTAATGATCACTAGAGTCACAGAAGTTGAAGGAGGGAGGTAAATATGTGGTCCAGGCTGCCTGCCTTCAGAGAAAAACTGTATTTTAGGATGTTTCTTTGTATAATTTTAATTTTTCTGTCTTTCTCTCCAGATGAATATACATATTCCACACTCTGACAAGTAGGTTTCAGAAATTAGATCTTTGGGGAAAAGAAAAAGATGAGGCATGAGGCACAGCTCCTTGAAACCACCTAAGACGGGTCTCAAAGCCTGAAGCCCTTTCTGTAAATGAACAGGTTGGCGCGGGTCCTGCCAGAGAAGGAGGGACTGTGGTGGGAAGAAAGAGATGGCTAAGGCGAATCTTGTAGACATGCTGCCGTGCATGTCCTGTTACTCTTTCTTCTCACCACAGGAAGCAAATGTCAGCAAAAAGCAATGTCCCTCTTATGCACAGAGAATCAGATTCTAGAGTGAAGAAGAACATAGCCCCCTTTGTCCTTATGAGAAACCTGTAGTAGTGAGGTAGCTAAACATGGTGGCTATGGAGTCGGACTGGCTGCTAGTGATCCCCAACTCTATCACTTATGAACACGATACATCAGGAAAATTAACTGACCTCTCTGTGCCCTAGGGGTTTTTTTTATCCATAAAATGACAGATAATTAGTCTATTTTCTTAACTATAAAATGGGGATGATGGATTATGAGGATCTAATGGTATAAGACACTTAAAGCACTCACCAGAATGTCTGATGTACTATTTGTAAGCACTCACTGTATTTTTTTCTAGAAATAATGAGCAAGTGTGGGGCACAGAGATTAAGCAAAACAGGGTATATGTTGGTGATTACTGAAAATAACAATATGGAGTTATTTTAAAGGCAGGGATCCTCCAGATGATGTGAACCAAGTCCCTAGAAAGCAGAAAAGGCTGCGGAAGCTTGACCATTACCTTCCAAGGAGGAATGATCAATTTTTGAAAATCTGGCTAAAAAAATACCCTTGGCTTATATATGATGAGATACTAAATCTTATGTTCTGTGGCCTGTGCCGTAAGCATGGAGTGAAGTCAAGGGGAAATCAAGTGAGTTTTTCCTATGGCACTGACAACTTTAGGACAGAATTTCTCAATGCACATCATCTCAGTGAGGCCCATGCCAAAGCTTCACTAATGGAAGCAACAAGTATTTCTCCAATGAACCGTGCCACCACAGAGCTCATGGTGACGACCATGAGCAAAGTCACCCTCGGGAGAGTAGAGAACTTGTTCAGATCATGCCACGCTATCGCCAAGACGGGACGTCCCCTCAAAGACTTCATCTGGATGTGCAAGTTGGATGATATGAAGGGGGTTGATATTGGCCCGGTATTCAGAACTAACAAATCAGCAAGAACCTTTACATATTTTATCGCTGAAGTGGAACGGAGAAATCTAAGAGAGAAACTAGAACAAAGTAAATTCTTCTCTGTCCTCAGTGATGGAATCACAGACAGTTCAACTGAGGAAACTGAACTTGTCTATGTGCAGTTTGCACGTGCAGGAAAAGTGCATTGCCAAATTGTTGGGGTACAGACAGTAGAAAAGAAGGATCCTTTGGCAATAAGAAATGCCATTGAGAAAACTCTAGAGAGAAATCTTCAACTTAAGTTATCGAACCAAGACTGGGCAAAGAAATTGGTTGGTTTTGGAAGTGATGGTGCCCCTGACTCAGAGGGAGAAAACAATGGGGTGGCCCTGCTTTTGAGAGAAATCCAGCCATGTGCGCTGACTGTGTACTGCTTTGCACATCATCTCGAACTATCTTACGAGGCAGTGTTCCAGAGAATTCCCCTATACAACGATGTCAGAAACCTTCTTCACAGCATATACCACTTCTACCACAGTTCCCCTCTTCTCAGGAATTCTCTGATGACCGCTTTCAAAAGCCTTCACCTTCGACCTGTGATGCCTTCTCAAGTAGGGGGCAAGAGGTGGCTTCAAGAATTACAGGCAGCCCTCCAAAACTTTCTCAAGGGATATCCTGCAATAGTCCAGCAACTGCATTTGGTAAGTAATTTTGACATACCATACTATTTTAGTTTTCCAGAGTGACAGGGAATATTTTTATGGAGCAATCTCAAATAATTTTAATAAAGATAAACCAATATTTTATTCCCAATCTATGTTACAGGCAGATGAAGACAGAAGTGATACCAGTCATCAGAAAGCCAAGGAACTCCTACAGTTCCTTCTCCAAGCAGACATTGTTAAATTCATCCATTTCTTAGTGGATGTCATTAATATACTTAGCATTTTTTCCCGTGTCAATCAGAACAGAAATTCTTCCATTGCTGACATATTTGCCACATTAGAGTCAACACTGGAAATGCTCAGAATATATCAAACAAGGTGAGGAATTGGGGAATGTAGACCATATGACTGGGGACATTATTTGCCAGGTGCCTTTTCACTTAATTGTTTATTTGGGTAATTTTTTTTTTTTTTTTTCCCTCCCCAGACCAGGACCAAAAGAACGTTGGGTAGATTCAGTCACACACTTTCATGGTAACTGCCTGGGAGGAAAGGGAGACATTTCTGATGTAAGAAGCACAGTCTTAACACATCTTATCAAGAGGCTGCAAAGCTGCTTCAGAGATGCCAGCCAGGATGTGGTGAAAGCTACCATGATTGGGAGCTTTAAACTGTGGCCTGCAAAGATAAATCGAGGTACTCTATAATTTCAAACCTATTGTTCTTTGACCATCTTTAGGTTTCTTTCATATCTGTGACTTTTTCTCTTATATATCGATGGCAGAATTTGGAGAAAAAGAGGTATCCATCCTCATTGCCCATTATGAACCAGTACTGGAAGCTGCCAATGTGGAAATTGATGAAGTGGACACTGAATGGAGCATGTTGAAATTAGAGATATATGCTAGGTAGGCATAGTTGACATTTATAAATATTTGAATGAAACTTGGGAGTCTCAGTCTTTTATATTTTTCATCCTTCCCCCCACCCAGATTTCAGAACATCCGCAAGTTGACCTGGGATTATGTGAATTCAGTTTACTTACACAAGTATCCAAATATCCTGACATTAGTGGACCTAGTGCTGACCCTCCCTGCAAGTTCCGCAGAGGCAGAACGTGGCTTTAGTCAGATGAAACTCGCCAAGACACAAATGGATGCCAAGATCAAGGCTGAAAGTATGACGGATCTCCTGATAATCCAGTTGAATTCTCCAGACATTAATAACTTTGACCCAAGGAAAGCTATCCATTTATGGAATACAAGAGCACCATCTTCCACTGGTGACACAAGACCTAATTCTGCCTGCTCATCAAATTCAGAAAGCCATTATGAAAGTGATTAGTAATCTGATAATGTTGACTTTGTCATTGATCAAAGTAAAAACAAATTCTTTTTAATCTGAAATTTAGAAGTAAAATAGTAACCCGTCTTCATATCAAACACAGAAGGCATTTGGCATCTTTCCAGACAAAGCAAAAATTTCCTGTACCTTTCTTTAAAAAAAAAAAATATATATATATATATATATATTTATTTATTTATTTGAGAGAGAGGGAGAGAGAGCGAGCATGCACATGAGGAAGCAAACAATGGGGAGAGCGAGGAGAGAGAGAATCCTGACACAGACTCCCCACTGAGTGTGGAGCCCACCCAATGTGGGTCTCTATCCCACAACCCTGAGATTATGACCTGAGCTGAAATCAAGAATCAGCCACACTGACTGAGACACCCAGGCAATCCTTCCTGTACCTTTCCAAGTCTACTTCTACATCCATGCATTCTTTCACGTTTTTTTTTTTTGGATGGAAGTGATACTTCTAAGCAATGGTGTTATTTTGATGTCATCTTTTGCAGAGTTTTGCTAAGGGTGACCAGACTATGACTATGGTCTGAGTTCCCTTCGGCCTGGCATACAATTAACATCTTTCCTGTGTAATTCTAAATGACAGCTACATTAGATAACTAACTTACTGCCAAACTGAAAAAGAGATTGGGGGAGGGGTGGTCCATGAATAAAATTTCCAAGTTTCTCTGTTTATGTTATCACATTTTATGTGAAAGTCATATCACTATGTATCTTGGCCATGTAGGTGACAAAGTCAAATATTAAAAAGTTTTCACATTTCATGTTAAGGTCATTAGATAAACAATTGCTATGTAAGCTGGAAGCATTATCTTACAACACTTTGCTTGCACCATAGCTATTAAAGACAATGGAAATATATTGAACCTCTCCAGAATTTTTAAATACTTAGAGCTTCTTCATGGTTTCATAAAATGGATTTTATTTATGGCTTCATCTTGAGGAACATGAGTGATTATTTCTAACTTGTCTAAAATCAAATGTGGTTTTTCCTGAAAATAAAGTTCATCTCACTGAACATTCTACCCCCTGGGAAAGTGTTTCTCATCTCTATAAAAACAAAATAACCTGGATACTCAGGTTCAATCAAAAAGGATAGAGAATTTATTTCCAAATGACCTGTTGGATGGTCATATCAAAGGAAGAAAGACTCTGCTCTTGCCACCCAAAAAATTAACTTCCAAATCTCAAAATTGTATATTTGGTTTGAACTGCTAACATTTTAAAAGGATTCATGCATTTTCTTAAAGGTTAGAAGAAATGTTAAGGTTCATGTTGGACTTTTATAATTGTTAAAAATTCAGATGTAAAAAGAAAAATTTGAGATGCTACGTCTGTGGTTCTATTTCTACTCTTTTTATTTCTAAACAAAGAAGAATAGCTCTATACTCTGGACCTGAAAGAAACTGAATACGTGTAAGGAGTCTCTCCTGACTCTAGAAGGTACTTCTGTCAGAGGGGTTAGATAGACATTTTTTAAGACGCTTCATTTATTTTGTTTTTCTATTTCTTTTTTAATGCATGCACATGCAATTTGACACAAGAGACAGACAAAAACAGACTTCTCTTTTGGACAGGGTAGAAGAGATTAATGTATAAGAATAAAGCATTTAAAAGGTTGGTGACCTTTTATGAAATTCTTTGGAATATTGAGCCAGTTAGATTAAATTAAATTATCACTCCCAGTACAGTAATTTAACAATTCAAGCCTCCCTGCATTTACAAAAACAAACAAACAAAAAATCTCTTCTGAACCAAATGTAAAATGAGGATACATGTGTTACTTGATTACAGTGGTGATTCGTATGCATTTGAAACACCTGTATCCCATACTCACCAAAATATTTTACTATTGTGCTCTATTGCAAATAGGAAAAATCACAGGTTTTTTTTTTTTCTTTAATTCTACTAATTCTACTCTGAGCAAAAAGTCAAAGGAAGATTCCAAATTAAAGTGTACGTTCTCAGTATTTTTCCCAGTCTGAAATGATTTATTACTCAGCCAAAAAAGACATTCTGACTTCACTGAGACACAATAGTGAGAGTGCCTCAGGAAACTGATTATTACTCTTATGTTTTCAAATGTCTTCTGTTCTTTAAAGGTTACAGTTTTAAATAATATGAATAAAGAGATTATACAAATATCTATTTTTGTTCTGTTTTAGCAAAAGAAACAAAATCCCTGTCACATAACATAATTGGAAAAATATTTTTCATTATACTCTAGGCATAATAGGACATAAAGCATTTACTGACATCCTGCTGGATCTGGTAACCCTGAACCTTGGAACAAACAACTTACCTAGTAGTTGGATGCACCTTACTCAACCTGAAGTAAGCCTCCATTTTGTTTGGGGGTCAAGACTCTGAGAATTCTTCTGATTTGATTAAGTCGATAGTTTTAAATCATCAGCACTTGCAGTGTCTGACATTCAGGGGGCAATTAATAAAAACTGAATGGAGAAAAAATGAGCTTGAATGTAAGATATGCCATGCATGTGTTCAACATTGAAAGAATGCATGATGACAGTGACAGTCCATGAAACATTATAGAGCCGGGGGGGCTCAGCCTGTGAGTTTGTATCTCTTACTTCTAGAGAGAGTGATCCTGACTAGTAACAGTAGATGATTCTGGTGGTTCTTGCTTTTCAACATAATCTGTTCTTTAAGAGTGTACCAGAAAACAAAATGGTTGTAATATTTCTCTACAGGTTGTAGAGCCCTTGCACAGCCCCTTCTAGAATCTTCATCCTCCCTCTGTTGAAAAGTTAGAGTCATGGAGTCACATGTGTAAATTTGTTGTGTAAAACAGTAAGCAAAAAACTCAAATGCCAAGTAAGCAAAAAGTGAAGAGTGTCTAGGTTCTGTCCAGTGTGGATTTGTTGGTAGAACCTGAGGGAAGAAGCCTGAGAACTCTCTTCACCAATATATACTCCTCCTTCCTTCCTCTAAATGTCTCACAAAGAAATAGGAACTGAGAGAGTTTCACGGTAGAGTCATACAAACATTCCAATGTTATTTCCTGTTTTCTTCTAGTTGCAGGAGTTAACATCTTCATTAATAGTAAACTCAGAGTTTGTGGACTGGCGGAAATTCCTATTAGTAATCTCAATGCCCTGGATCATCCCCATGGAAGAAGAGCTCCTCGAGACCCTGCAGAGGTTCAAAGCCGTGGATGAAGAGCAGTTGGGCACCATCACTTTCGAGCAGTATATGCAGGTTGCTGCCAGGGCCTGGTGATACTACTACTATTGGAGTACTTTTTGACCTAAAAGATGTATTACTCACTGATGTCACGTTGCCAGGTTTGGGCCAATGTTCTGCTTCTTGCCTGTCCCTCTCTGGGCACTCAGAGGCAGGGCAGACACTGTCCAAGTCCCAGGTGGAAGTCTAGTTTCCATCCCCAGGGAGATGGTCTGGAAAAAGTCAGAACTGCTAGGATAACTAAGCTCTGAAAAAAGTCACATCAACTTCATTGTTCTTCTCCTAACTCCTATACAGTGGTCCTTAACCTTGGCTATAAATTAGAATCACCTGCAGAGCTTTAATACATTGAATGCCCAATACCCAATGCTCTGAGAGTAGTAACAATAGTACTACCCAGGGAAATGAACATAGGGAAAGGGGAAGGGCTTTTTTTTCCCCCCATTTGGTTATGAGCATGGGAATGATGAGAGAGTTTTTAACAAGTTGAGTTTGAAATGTCTGTGAGAAATGCAGACAGAAGCATCTAATCTGATATGGCAGATGCAGAACAGATTGCAAGCCACTATCATGTAGGTAGTGATTAAATATAAGAATGGACAAGATGCCTGAAGAAAGTGTAGAAAGTCATGAATAACTTAGTAACATGATACCTGGCCATTGGCCTGGGCAGGTAGGCTATATAACAGGTGATCTTTTCCAGAACCATTTTGGTAGAGTACAGAATCCAGATTGCAGGAGATTGATTAAATGAATAGGTCTCTAGGAAGTGAATACAAAAGTCAATTCATTTTTTAGAAGTTTGAGCAAGGAAGGAGAATGAAACCCCATTACTAAGAGGGACTGAATTACTTTTGTCTCTACTAATTCTAATAATTTTATTGCTCATCATTCATATGGCCGATAAATGCAAAAGATGAAAGTGATGATAAGATTTTAATTTTGAAATAAGGTAATAGTCTTTAGGTGCCTGTATCATGTGTACATTTCAAATTGAAAGAGCACATGCCTTCCTGCTTCTCTTTCTCCTGGCTTCTCTTTTTGTCCTTAATTAATGGATGGTATACCTATAGACAGCCCCGATATTCCTATGCTTGTGCTGATGAGCCAGAGGAATTAATACTTGAATATGAGGAGGTTCCTCCAAGACTGGTCAAGATAGCTGCTTGGCTGATTGGGCTTTGATATATTTGTTTGCCAAGTAGAGAAATTTATAGATACTACTATCACTGACCTCAACTTAAAACTTATGAAAATGATTTTGTCTGAAAATAAAAACAGCAGAGCAAAATTTACTCTGTTTTCATCATTGCCTTCAGATTTTAATAAGTGAGCACTTGCGAAATCACCAACCTTCACTACAGTATGTGCCAATTACCACAGGATATCAATTTAAACATCCTTTTGTACAAACATGAGATGAACAAAGGATGTTGGCAATTTTTACCAAAATGCTGAGCCAAAACCAGAAAGCTCCTTTACACAAAGTATAAATTTCTCAGAGAAAGTTGGCTGCTACATTTAAAAGGAAGAAGTACTTATTTGAACACCTCCTGTGTTTGGGGAGCAGTTGACTTCCCAGCTCAGCACTCTTTCCCACCCCCCCCCCCAGTTCCCAGTCCACAGGAGCCCCAGGATAGGAAGGCCATTTGGAAAAGCCCACTTGGTCATCCCACATGACTTTCAGAGATTTCCAATACTTGTCAACTCTCTCTCTCTCTCTCTCTCTCTCTCTCTCTCACGCACACACACACACACACCCAAACCAAAACCAAACCAAAACAAAACAAAAGTTATATAGCAAAAGTCAAAACCACTTTTAGGGCAAAATTTTATGAGATTTAAAAAAAATGCTACATTAGAACAGTAAGATAGCATAACACGCATTGCTGAAATGGAGCTCTCTGGGAGAGGAGAGCTCTCTACACTGCTTTTTATTTTGTTTGTCTTTTTCTTTTCTTTTGACTAATTGCAAGTTCACCACAACAGCCACTTAAGAGTGTGCTGATTTCCCCAGCTTCTAAAATGGAATGAGATAGCTGGTGAATTCACCTGGGCTATGTACCTGGGTTGAGCTGTAAGAACATAAAAACCTGTTTACCCTTGACCCTCAACCCTCCTGCAGCTGTCACACGCTTGCCTCCATGGTGTGGGGAGACTGAGCCACTCCTTATAGAATTCTGTGATAGTGAACTCTCAGCTCACCTTCTGTCGGTGAGAATGCATGTGATTACGGGCTTAATGAGTCAGATGTTCTGGAATCCAAACAAAACAGCACTCATTCTTTAAAGAAAAGTAAAGCAAAACAAAACAAAACAAAACAAAAAAACTTTAGCCATGATGTGGGAAACAAAGGCAGAAGAAAAATTATTAAATTTCCTTACTACTTACAGCCCATTGGCAAGTTCTTGAAATAGGCAGAGTGACATACCTCTGGGGACTCAACTGTCTCAATGTTGACACTTTGCTGAGGGCAAAAGGCAGCATTAACCCAACCCACAGGACCCTGTAAGTCTACTTTAATGTATAAAAATTCCTTTGGAAATTTCCTTTATCTCTTCTCCCAAGATACATGTTGGCAATCATCCCCCCAAGTGTATAACCCACCCATACACATCTAAAGGGTCTCATGACTGAGTTTTTACTAAACAAACAATAATAAATGTTCTTTCCTAACAATATCTAGCCCTCACAGGATCCTGAAAACCTTGTTTCCAAAATATTTAGGAGGCTTACACTATCCCTAACCCCCTCCCAACTTGAAAGTATATGATGGGACACTTCTTATGACCCCAGTACAGCTCTTTCTGCCCTGGGGTCCTGTCCCCGTGCTTTAATAAAACTACCTTTTTGCACCAAAGATGTTTCAAGAATTCTTTCTTGGCCTTCAGCCTCAAACCCTAACATCTTTCCTATGTCAGGCCAAGTTTTAGCAAGAGAGCATGAGGGACATTTCTGTCTTTTAAGGGAAAATTGCTTAATAATCCAGTGAGGCATGATATGGCCGACAGAACTTTTATCAACTTAAACCCTACTATCTAGGTTCATATGTAACATTTCACATTGCTAAAATTTTCACAGATGACTTTTTAAAAATCATAGCTTGTTTCCAAGTCAGTTTATTATTTTTTTTCCTTTCTAATGTGGTCTTCTTGTGTGAAAAATACACAATGTTTTCATTTATGCAATATCTTGTGTTTTTAGTAAACTAAAATGAATGAATCCTTTTTTTAAGGATCAGGGAAATTTCCTGTGTATTGAAACAATTAAACATGGAATTGAGAGTTAGTTGAAAAATGGAAGGAGGAATCGGGCTCCGATCTCTATTTCTTTTTTCCCTTCTAGCTTCTTTTATTATTTCCCCCTTTGTTCCCAGTTTTCAGAAATTTGATTATTGTGTTCCTTGATGTGGTTTTCTTCATGTTTCTTTTGCTTGGTTCACGGAGTTCTCGAACCTCCATGGGTTTTGTAGTTCTTGTCTAGATTGGAAGATTTTCAGCATTTTTTTTTTCTATTTTTTATGCACACCTACTCCATCTCAAAATCCAATCACATGCTTATTGTCCCACGGGTCACTGAGGCTTGGTTCATTTTTTTTTTTTCCAGTCTTTTCTCTGTGCTTAACTTTGTATTCATCTCTATTCCTATGTCTTCAAGTTCACTAATCATTTCCTCTGCAGAGCTGAATCTGTTATTAATACCATGAAGTATTTTCATTTCAGATATTAAATTTTTTTGTCTCTAATAGTTCAAATTGATTCTTTTTTATATATTTCATTTCTCTCTTCATTATGAGCTGTTTTTTTTCCTCTATCTCCTTGAATAAATGAAGTATACTTAGAATAGCTGAAGGAACATCCTTCTCTGTTCATTCCATCATCTGTGTAATTTTTAAGTTTGGAGTTATTGATTGGTGTTTCTTCTAACTATGGGTCATATGTTATGGCTTTTTTTTGTATGCCTAGTAACTTTATATTGGATGCCAGATATTGTGAATCTTATATTGTTGGCTGCCTAATTTTATATACCTTTAAACATTGTTGGGCCTGAAGTGGCATTGCTTGGAATCACTTCTATCCTTTTGAGGTTACAATAAGATTTATAAGCGTGGGTCCAGAGTGACCTTTAGGTGAAGGCTAATCTGGTCCCACTGCTAAAACAATTATCTCCGAGGACTCTCTCCAGTGCCTGTGTTTGAGGAGATCCTTTCACTCTGCTTGGTGGTAACATGTGTGGAATCTTCCTCTCAGCCCCATGTGAGGCTCAGGAATTTTTCAGCTTTCTCCTCTCCTGTGGTTCTTTCTCCAGCTTCTGGTACCTTCCATAGACACACATCCACAGATTGGCAAGTCAAGATTTATGGAGATCCCTCTGTGAATCCTCAGAACTTGCTCTCCCACTCAAAACATCTCTAGTATTCTGCCCTGAAAATTCTAGCCAGCTTGGCCTGTCTTAACAACATATTTTGGCCACAGAAAGACAACCAGTCTCTATTTGGATGCCTTTCCTGGCACTGCAGTCTGGGAACTCTCTCCAGCCTGAAATATTAGTCGGACTCCTTGGTTGCTTCCCTTAGTTCAAGAATTATCCTGTGTTGCCTATCATTTAATGTCTGGAAAATTAACTTGCACATATGTTGTTTATTTTTCTTGTTGTTTAGGGCAGAAGAGTAATCCTGAACTTTGGTGCTCCATCATATCCCTTACTTATGTTCCTCATCTCTCTATTCTCGCCTAAGTGGTACTTACCCTCTGCAGATTAGCTATTGGGCAAGGGTCTCCTCCTGGTGAATGCAAAAGCACATTCAAAGCCTGAGCCCATGCTAGACCTTTGGCTTCTTCTGAGTCTTCTCTTTCATAGGGTTCTACAGGGCCAGCATCTCCTTTATCCCAAATAAAAAGAAACCCCAGTTTTCAACTTTGGGAGCTTCATCCCCTTACAAGTTACTCAAAGCCATTCCAGCATTCTCTCAGAGCATGGGTGATCCTTGGGAGGAAAGAAGGCATAGAGCATAGGCCACAGTCAGGTTGGGCAAGCTAGTGGCTTTTGACAATAGACAGTCATGAGAGTAGGTTGTCACTCCGGATGTAAGAGATCTAGACCTGGAAACAAAATGCGTATGTATATGAAGTACTTACCACATACAAAAATTAAGGTTGGAATGACATATTCTTTAAACCCAAGGCATTTATACCTGATATTCAACAGCTGACATGAATGGCAACATCTAAAGAAATGGACTAAATGTCAATTGTGTGGTATAAACAAGTTAAATTGGAGTTCAGAAGCAAGATCAAGGAGGGCAAGATCTCTAAGGAGTTGTGATCAGAACAAAGCCTAGAGAGATGTCCTGGTTTACATGAGTGTACAGGAAGTCGCATCTCATAGGAGGGATGATGTGAACAGAAGAGCAAGAGTAGGAAATGGTTCCAGGCAGAGAATATAACAAATTAAAGTTTTGAGAGATTGATGCGGTTTCATGGTAGAGGCTGAAATAAATAAGAAGGAGACTGGAAACAAAAATGTCCCATAACTTACTGGGATGGCCTGTGACAGAAGAAAGAGCCTCTACCCCAAGGCGGCAGGATAGAGAGGAAAGAAAGGAAGAGAAGGGAGAGATATTGCCAAATAGGAATCAGAAGATTCAGTAATTGGTATCACATATGGGCTGAGAAAAAGGGATGTCATTAAAAAGTAGGCCATTGAACTACTGAGTCAGTCACTCACTCACTCAACAAAGATTCTTCCAACAATGTGCTCCAGCATCTCACTGGGCCCTGAGAATAGAAAGCCACATGGAGAGGACATGTGGAATGCGAGCTAGTGATATGAGTGAAGACACCTCCAGAATGTTGTCATGCATGCAAAATCTAGGACAGTGACTTCCAAACTTCATCCCATGTTCTGACAGCTAAAATATAGCTAGCATCCCCAATATGTGAATTTTCATTTATAAATTATACATGTGTACTACTGCACTAATATATTTTTATATTATCAAATTTCTAAGAATAAAAATTATATAAGAATGATATCAAATAAGTGTAAATGGAAGTTCTAGGATTTTCTCCTGCAACCCCATGGTCTTTGAACCCTATTCCGGAGACCACTTCTCTAGGCAGTTGAACAAAATGCGTTCAATCCCTGTGGCTTTTAAAGGAATGATACTTTAATTATTTTTATTTTTATTTTTTGTATAGGCTGGTCTGTGGTTTACAAGGGATGAAGATACAAAAATTCCAGAAAATCCTCTTGAACCCCTGCCATTCAACAGGCAAGAACATCTTATAGAGGTAATTACTGAGATCCTTAAAAAAATTTACTATTACAACACTGGTAATTTCTTTATCTTTTTCTTCCACTTATATAATTTGTTTTGGATTCCATTCCTTCAACCCCTGTTCCTTTGCTGTATCCCCAGAATATAGATTTTAATAATCATAAAGTTGCCTCACAGGAAAGTTCTAGGGGGAGGAGACAGGGATCAAAATCTTAGACAGAGTTCCACTGTTTAACTCCCTGTGTGATCTTGAACATTTTCATAACCCCTTGGGTCTCACTTTCCTCATCTGTCAAAGTAAGCTGTTGTTTGACACATTTGTCTCTGAAGGTCCTTCCAATTCTAAAAGCTTAGGATAAGAACTGTCATTTTACCAATATTGTAATCCCCCCTTGGAATACATCCCAAGACCCCAAATGTATGCCTGAAACTGTGGGTAATACCAAACCTTATATATACTGTTTTTATAAGTCAAACTTACAAATTAGGCACAGTAAGAGATTAGCAGTTATAGCTAACAATAAAATAAAACAACTGTAACATTATTCTGTAATGAAAGTTATGTGACTATGGTCTTTCTCTCTCAAAATTTCTTATTGTGCCGTATTCACCCTCTTTTTGTGATGATGTGAGATGATCAAATGCGTGTGAGGAGATGAAGTGAGGTGAATGACATAGTCATTGTGATGTAGTGTTAGGCTACTAGTGACCCTCTGATGATTTATCAGAAGGAGGATCATCTGTTTCCGGACTGAGGTGGACCACAGTGGACCGTGGGTAACTGCAACCACAGAAAGTAAAACCACAGCTAATGGGGACTACTGTGTATGTTTTTGTCCATTTCTCTTTGATTTTGATTAACTTGAACAACATACCAAGGGTTGCATAAGCATTGCCCATGACCCATCAGATTACTATTATCAATATTATTATTGCCAATAATGGTATTATTAACTTCTATCCCTAAGCCCACAATAGAAAGCAGGACTAAGGTAAAGTACTCTGGCTTCAGTGTAAATGTTTAAAATATAAAAATATACATAAATCAACCAAATTCAGCAGGATATGAGAGACATTGCATGGTGGATTTAAACAGCACAGCAAACTGGGTGTGTCAATGGTCCAATTTCAGCCAGCCTTTAGTTTAAAAGTTCAATATAAAATTGAACAAGACCCCAGTTATACCCTAAAAGTGAGCAGTTCCCTTCAATTGGGTGCATAGTATCAGAGCACCTATCCCATGATAGCAGGAGAGCAGGTAAGAAAAAAGGGTCAAGGAGTCACCAGAGTCCAAGACCTGAGACTGGCAGGTGTGGAGACAATTTTTTTGTCTTGGTCATGGTGGGAGTTTTCAGTATGAAACTGGAGGTCCTAGAACAACCCCGTAAAGACTTTGGAAGGCCATTCTCTGTATGACCTTGTAAACAAAGTTTTGTTTAACTTGAACAACAATAAACAGGTTCTTCTGTGAATAAACTGGAAGTCTGAATTTGTCAACTCAAAGCACTTTCCTTTTCAGCCAGAAGTTTTAGCAATGTCAATTGATGGCAGAGCCCTTTGGTTGTTCCCCCAGCAGCTAATATCAGCAGCCAGACAGTGCCCTGACAACTGCTAGGAAAGGACCATTGGTGCCAAGGAAGGGAGTGGCTCCCTCCTACTGGTGCTCAGACTGCTGGAAAATGACCTACAGGAACAGAACAAAAGTTGGTAGCAGAGGCAGGAACATGAAGCCTGAGAAAGAATGGAACAAAGAATGGCTGGTGTGTGTATGTGTGTGCCTCCGGAGGACAGAAAGAAATGGTGTTTTCCACTCCTCGCTGCCTCGGAGACTCGATGCTCAGAATTACATAAGTCTCAGTGCTCTTAAACTGGGATTCAATACACAGATTCCAATGCTCGCAAGCTTCAAGATCTTGAGGAAGTTACCTAACCTCTCTGTCAATCCTTCTCTGGCAAGGTTGTTGTATCAAGTGAGTGACTGGTATGTAATAAGCCCTATGTAAGTGTTAGCTAAACAGAAGCTAGCCCTGCTAACTGCTATAGCTGGTTGAAGAATGGTTAATGGTTAACATGATAAATAAAGGTGTGAAAAAAAGAAAAAACAACAAAATGAATTTACCCCTTTGGCTGTAATTCGAGTAGGAAAAACCAAATTGGCAGGGGAGGGTGGGAGGGTGAGCAATGTCCCATGGAGAGGGAATTCTGAGCGTTAGGAGCCCTGGGCTCTGTCCCCAGTTCTGTCATGACTCACTGTAGGAGGCTGAGCAGGTTTCTTCACTCCAAGGGACTTTGTACTTTCTTTTTTTTTTTGGCAAAGACTGAATTTTTATTTCTTTGATATCTAGGTGACTTGAATTTTAGAGTCCGATTTAAGATAATTAGAGAAACAGTGGCTCTAATGGGCACTGAATCTCTTAAGGTTAACATTACTTTCTTAAGAAGAGGGTTTGAACTATAATCTCAGGTCCCACCCAATTCCCCAACTATGTCACTTGTGCTCTCTGTGACCCAGGGCCCACCTCTGAGCCACACTGGAAGGGGCCCCTTAAGACAGACCATTAGCACTCCACAGGCTTGAATGACCCCAGAGTCCCAGACACTGGATGGAAGGACCCATTGCATCCAAGAAAGGAACCCTGAGACATGTTTATTTTGCAATCACAGTGTTGTCCCCTGACATTGGAGGTTATACAAAATATACATGTCAGGGGGTAGGAACCTTTGAATACTACAATATTGTAAATGATCTTAGGAACACAGTAAGCCTTATGTTTTATGAATATTCTATCCATTGACTTAAAATCAAGCTTGTATAATTACAGAAAAAGTGCAAATATCAGCTTATTTCATTTTTGCACATTTTTTTTGAGATAGAATATTTAGCTGATTTTTTTAAGGGAAATAATGATGTATTCCTCCTGCATAGCACTTATAAGAGCAATTCAGTGGAAATCATAATGAAGTTCAACAACTCCTATGAAAGAAATGGAAGATAGGCCCTCAGGGACCCTGTGGTGATTATCTGTCAGTCTCCCTGTCGGTCTCCCTCTACTCCTAGTCCTGCTGGCAATCTCTGAAGTAATGAGAGGCAAGAGGGGATGAAGAACACAAAATCCTGAGGAACCCACCAGGTCATGAGATCATGAGAAAAATCAAAGGATGCCTTACTGTTGACGAGTGTTTTTAAGCATCTCAATACAGCTCTGTGCCTGGCTTACAACAGACTTACAACTCCATTAACTTTGATAAAATTGACTGAATGAATTTGCAGATTCCATCGACCCCTAAGACTCTTCCTTGCTTTGTAGCATAACAGATCCCATGCAGTTTCTTATCAAAGTGATTTTTATCTAAATTTTATTGGATTTGTCAAGTATCAGACACTTATTCTTCCCACTGTGTAATTCAATTTATTCATAGTTGTAAGGATCATGAGTAATAGAGAATAGCTTGGTATCTATGGATATAAGCATTTGAACATTTGCTTCTCAAAGTAGAGGCCAGGACCAGCAGCATTAGAATCATCTAAGAACTTGCTGTATGTACAGAAACGTACACCATTCCAGAACCACCTACTTAATCAAAATCTAAGTTTAAAAAAAGATTCTCTGGGTCATTAAATGTACATGTTTGAGAAGTACTCATGAAGGAAGCCAGTCTCCTCTTCAAGCAGGGCCATGGGGCTGGTTAGATGCTTAAGTGTGACCTGTGAGTTCCAGGGTTTGAGCTGCTTTGTCGGGCCCCAAGGGATATTGAATTCCCACATACTAACTTCTCTTACTGCTAGATACACAGGACATTGCATATAGAGCTGACTTCAGCTCAATCTTCTAGTGTCAGAGAGATTACAAAAAACAAAAAAAAAGGATATTCAGTGATTAGCACACTCTCTCCTCCAGTATGAATCCAAGATGGAAAAAATCACATGACTGTTAAGAAATTAAGTATGGAGTTCAGAGAAGTGTTGGCAAGTTGAAAGATTTTAATGGCTAGACTCCACTCACCACAGGGAGATCTACTAGAAGCATTGTATTTAGAAGTCAGAACCCAGTTTGTCAGAGTGGTGATAAGGATAGACAGATACGTCCTTGCTCTGTGGCTCCCTTTACCTGCTTAAAAGGTAGTCCCACTTTGGAAAACGGTGTGGAGATTCCTTAAGAAATTAAAAATCAAGCTTCCCTATGACCCTGCAATTGCACTACTGGATATTTACCCCAAAGATACAGATGTAGTGAAAAGAAGGGCCATCTGTACCCCAATATTCATAGCAGCAATGGCCATGGTCGCCAAACTGTGGAAAGAACCAAGATGCCCTTCAAAGGATGAATGGTTAAGGAAGATGTGGTCCATATACACTACGGAGTATTATGCCTCCATCAGAAAGGATGAATACCCAACTTTTGTAGCAACATGGACGGGACTGGAAGAGATTATGCTGAGTGAAATAAGTCAAACAGAGAGAGTCAATTATCATATGGTTTCACTTATTTGTGGAGCATAAGAAATAACACGGAGGACTTGGAGAGGAGAAGGGAGTTGAGGGAAATTGGAGGGGGAGATGAACCATGAGACACTATGGACTCTGAAAAACAATCTGAGGGTTTTGAAGGGACAGGGGGGTGGGAAGTTGGGTAAGCCTGGTGATGGGTATTATGGGGAGCACATTTTGCATGGAGCACTGGGTGTGGTGCATAAACAATGAATTCTGGTACACTGAAAAGAAATTTTAAAAATTAAAAATTAAAAAAAAAAACTATAAAATGTAGTCCCCACCACCTTTACTAGCATATTTTTTCTAAAAATGTTGATACCGTTGATTAGCATATAATTTTCTTTAACATTAGAATTTTGAGTCTCAGTCTTCTGTATTTTAACTTGGCATACTCTTCATTTAATGCCATTCATTACATATTATGTTTACTGATTCAATCCTCAGAAAGTGGCCTTATTCTAAAGCTCCTGAAAGGATCCTTCATTGCCTGTCCATCTACTGTTTACCCAATTTAAGCCTTTTAATATTTGATTGAAATTCTTTTTGTGTGACAGTTTTTCTTTAGGCTATTTGCTGACCATGAGAAGGATCCGCCTCAACTTGACTACACACAGATGCTGCTTTATTTTGCCTGTCATCCAGATGCTGTGGAAGGGGTCTACAGGGCTCTCAGTGTGGCCATCGGGACTCATGTCTTCCAACCAATCAAAACTCCTCCTGTTATTGTAGAAAAGGTAATTGTGTTCCAGAAATGGACTACCATTGGAGTCTGGAGGGGGTTGACAGGAAATCCTAAACCTCTAACAACAGAGACTCTGTTTGTTTCATCTCTGTATTTTTCTGGATACATAACACAATACTTTACACATAGTAGGTCTTCAATAAGGCTTTACTCAATTGTATTAAGAACTAGAGACCCACTATCCAAAAACAAAAACAGAAACAAAAAACCTTTGCAGTAAAATCAAAATTTGCTCAGTTTCTTGGTGGAATCCCAGTTTGTTCCATAAAAGACAGCCTTTATTTTACATGAAGTGCTGATGCTTCTAAATGAAAAAGAAGTGGGTATCAATCCAATTTATCTGTCATCCTATGTGGAAATTCTACGTGAAACAAGTAGACATCTCAGACATCCCACATACATGTGACACTTGATAGTGTTTCAGGCCAAAACTCAGCCACCTGAAATCCATAGGTTCCTTGCATCTCCTGCGGCCAAGAATGAAGCAGCTTAATAGCTAATAAAACCTCATACTCCATTTTGAGATTTCTAAAGGACTGGCATTCCCTAGCTTTTGGGGATGAAAAAACCTCAGACCAGGGGGCTAACTAATGTACTTATTAGATGCCAATTTGCATGAATTTTAGTATTCCCCTGACCTTTTGGGGGACAGAGCTGTGGTGCTCATAATGGAACACTTTGTGTCCATCCTTCTTTTATGGACACAGAGGAGAGAGAGGCACTGCCTAGTCCAAATCTGCAGATGTCCTAGCCACACTTGTTTGTCTTTCATACGTGTTTGTGAAAACAGAGTATGCTGGATTCACTTAAAAAAAAGAAAAAAAAAAAAGCGCGGGAAGTTTCTGTGACAGCTTTCACATATACGAGGAAACAGACACAATTAGATGTAACCCTGGGTCTTGGCCCTGAACAAATGGATGAGAGATAGCTTTGCCTCCTATTTGGGTCAGAGTGAGGCCAGACAGGTGTCCAGTAAGCTGACGCCGTTATGACCTGACGTGCTGTAGTTGCTATTTCAACACTTACACAGTGACAGAAAGTACATCAAGAGTGTTTGTTTCACTCAAGAATACTGTCTCCTTAGACAGTATTGGAAGGCCAGTTTCAGTTTTTCCAAATAAATAGGAGTTAGATTTGAACTGCCTTTTTTGGGACTGCATTTGCTACTTCCCCAGGGGTGTTCCTATCTCCCCTTATAGGTTGGGCCTCCCTGAGCTAACTGGAACATGGATCATAGCCTACCAGGAGGTCTCAGTCAAACGTCTGTCCTCCAGAAGAGCTTCCCTGACCTCAGAAGATGTCAGGCACCCACTGCCATATATTTCCGAACATTCTGTATTTCTTTCATGGTCTCTTCACAATAACTATTTCTTCAGCTCAGCTTCTTTTCTAGACTTCAGGCATCCTGGGGGCAGGGAGGGGCCATCTGTCTTATTCTGAACCTGTCACAACCCTGAACCTGAATTACTGGCACTAACTCAGCAAAAATTTCATTGAGTGAGTCAGTTAATTAATAATTGGGTTTGTAAATCATGCCCTCTGCATAGCCCCGTGATCCTCAAAGGATACCGAAGAGGCCAGATTTGCTCCCCTGAAGGGACTTTGTCTAATTGCCCCCATCTGTGCAGAATAGAATGGGAGAACAATGCCCCAAACATGGAAGGGACACAGTATAAATAACAGATTAACATGGTCTTACTGAACAAAAGCAGTGTTTTTCCCACCTCCTTATTTTTGTTTTTGCTATTGCTTTGCCTGGAATGCCCTGCATCTCACCCTGAAGGGTCCAAGACCGTCCCGGTATCCAAGGTCTTTTTCAACTACGATATGAGTCATGAAGCTTCCCCTGACACTGAAGAGCAACACTGAACGCTCTCAAATGGGTCCCCTTATACTCAGATCCTCCCTGACAAGGCTGAGTACCACTGCATGCACACATGTGTTTACTCAACAAATATTCATCCAGATTTTCTGTGTACGAGAAACCACACTTGACCTGGGGATAAAATAAGTAACATATAGAATACACCATATGGAAATAAATGCTACAGGAAAAGAAAGAATTTAGGGAAATATACAGAAGTTGGGGTGGGTTGCAATGCTGTGAAGAGCTGCAAGGTAATTGCAATTCGAAGTAAAGACCACAGTGGATACCAAGCCCTAATTCCAAAGACCAGCCACTGTCGTTGGAGAGAAGTGAGCTGGAGGAGAGTAGTAAGAACAAAAGGTGAAGGGGAGAGGGCTGTGAGGCCACTGTAGGGACTTGACTTTGACTCTACCAAGAGATGAGATGAGAAGTTATTGGAACATGGCCGTCTGACTTAAAATATATGGAGATCTCTGGCTGCAGTGCTGAGAGCCGACTAGAGGGGGGCAACGGAAGGAAATAAGAAGAACTAGTGATTCGGGCAGCAGTTTGTGTGTCTGTTGAATCCTACTGCTAAGTTATTTCCACCTTGAGTTGGGGACAACATGTTAGCTGCTGCATAGCAAGTGTTCTATCAATGTTTGTAAACATGGCAGAAAAGAAGGGAGGAAGACAGAGAGAGGAGAGGAACGGAATCCTGTTTGCAAGATAGAGAGGCGGAAAGCAGACATTCCCAGCAGAGGCAATAGTAGGCTCAAGGAGGCTGCAATGAGCTGGAAAGCCCAGGAAAGAGGAAGCATGTGCTAGAATTGTTGCTATAGTAACAGACAGCTGCCTGAGTGAGTAGCAGCCAGGCCAGCTAGCACAGGAAGCCTCTGCCTCTCCTCTGTCCCTAAACCACTCATTCACAGAAGCTAGTGCCCCACCTGGAAAGCAAGTCCCTGCAGAGCTGTTCTCCAGAGTTCTTCTAAAGCCCAGGGACACTGCACAGGAACTGCTCCATAACCACTGCACCACACAGATGGAACCAGTCTGAAAGGCAGGGGACAAAGAGCACACTTGTGACACACCACCCACAGAGGCCTGTTCCTAGACCATGGGAGCTTGAGCTTTTGAAATACAGAATCCACCCACCTCCCTCATTCTTGCTCACCCCTTGTTCTTACTATCCGACCTCCAATTATGCTACTCTGTTACTGTGCCCTTTCCAGCTGTGTTCTAGTTTCCTGGGCAACCTCTTCCCAGGAAGCCAGATTGAGCCTGCTCAGAAATAACACCTCCAACGGATCCACATTCACTCCCAGGACATTAAATCAAATCTCTGCTTTTGCTTTCCGCATAAACAACTGGAAATCTCCCAACAGTTCATTCTTCTTTACTCCATTTCTATGACTCATGCTGTTATATTCAATGTGGCACAAACCTTCTGTTCAAACCCATGAGTAATTCAAAAGAAGTTCAAAAGCAAAGCATTCGGAAGTATGCACTAGTCCTGATGAAGCTCTAACTAAGCTGACATTTGGAAAGTGGTTCATTCTGGCCTGCGTGGTATGGGGTTATGATGTAGGAATTCAGTAAATTGTAGGCATGAAATTGCCACATTTTGAAGATCTTGTTAAAGCATCTTGGCAGAGCATTTGAGATGCTGGGGTTTGAAACATACACATTTTCATTCCTTCTTACGCTTTTGACACCTTGCCCATATTAGTCCCAAGGACTGACCTTCTGTTTTGTCTCTGAGAGGTGGGACTGAACTGATTGAATGAAAGCAAAGCATGGCCAGGCATCATTCTGGGGACAAATTTTTTGGGAGATCTTGAGCCTTCAAGAGGTAGCTGAGTGTGACATCGTGTTTGCTAGCACCACAATCTGTCCTGCTGCTCAGATGCTAATGTGACTCGGAAAGAGTTTTTTGAGTAACTGCTCACTTAGAAGCACTGGCTTTTCTTCAAACTGGCATCGCTGATTTTGTTCATACACCCACATTCAAAATTGTGATCTTTCAGAGATGTCTGTCAGAGAGAACCTCTTCTCTCTCACCCTCTACAGTCTCACCAGGATGCTGATCTGGCACCTTGGGTTCCCATCTCAGCTTCCGCTCATTCCCTGCCCTCTCACTGAACCACTAAGTCTATTCTTTCTCAACCCTATGGAGAGAGAAAAAAAAAATCAAAAATTGCAAAAGCATGCACTGATATTTATAAGGATTCTTCATTAAAATTTCAAAGGCTTAAATGGTTGTCTTTTGGCCACAATTCATTTGTCCCATAATGATTATACTGGACCTCTGGAAAGTTGGTCTCTCTCTAATTATGGAAATAGTGCAGAGGGACAAGCCTTTTTCTCTGTTTAGCTTAGTACCACCTGCTCATCTAATCCGACAAGTCATTTGCTCACCCACAGGTTCTGTCTTTATCATGTCCACGCAGCATTTATACTGCAGTCTCAGTAGAAGTCCATTCATCCTGCACCACTCAGCAAGATGTTTGACATCTTGACTTTGTTCATTTCATGATACAAAATGTTTTCTTGCCCTGGAAAACTATTGTTAGGTAGCCAGTGTGATGATCCCCAACCTTCCTAGGGGGATACAAAAATGCCAGTTTCACATTTCTGCAATGTAACATTTCAATTGTTTAAAATAGAGAAGAATTTGAATAGAGATATTTATACTTAATTCCAAAATCTTCACTTAATAAAGCATTCTCTCTCTCTCTCTCTCTTTCTATCTCAGATTAGATTAAATTCCCAATTTACCAAACGATATAGAAACCCAACCTACCCAGAGCTAAAGCAGATGCAACCTGTCTTCATTATACTACTTACAGCCCCTACCAATCTCCTAAAGGGACTGGCAACTATCAGATGCTTAATTTACTGATGTATTATAATCCTTTTTATATCAGGGACTTTTATGACTACGTGGAAAGAATTTCCATTTCCATGATTAATTAACTTGCACTTAATGCTTCTACTGAAGTGAATATTTATAGATATTGGATCCCTCCTTTTATTTAAAGCTTACATTTAGCTTTTTCTCCTTTCTTGGGATAAAGGAGAATCAATATTCGGGTGTTTTCTGACATCTGACCCACCAACATTCTAAAATCACCCATTTTTCTATGGCAAATGGTCAAATATCAATTATCTCACCAGGAAACACACTCACCTAGACATATTTATTACAGTAAATACAATAAATACAAATCTGTAGAATATTTGGAAAGTACAAAAATAAGTAAAAAAGAAATCACCTGTTCCACTACACAGAGGTAACCACTGTTAACTCTTTACTGTGTCTTACTTTTTTTCACTAATAAGCATAGATATATAAGAAAATGAGGATCCTAGTGTATTTATTATTTTCTTTTGTTTTCTTTTCGCATTTATTCTGTGAGTGTTTTCTCATGTCGCTAGGTAGTCTTCTAAACCACACTTTTCATGGCAGTATAGTATTCCATGACAGAAATATACTGTAATTTTTGTCACCATTCCACATTTTCGGGATTGCAGATTTTCTGTGTTTACTGTAAGTAATACTGAACAAACATGCATATGTAAAAGTCTTTGTTCACATTTCTTTAGAGTCAATTCCTAGACCTGTAACTATAGGGTCAATAGGTAGGACTATTTTTCAGGCTTTTGATAAATATGAAATTATACCAGAAACAAGGTACTATTTCCCGTACTCACAGCGCCAGTACCTGACTTCATGGCTCTTGGACATGTTTCAAGGAGCTGCCATAACAATCCCACTGGACTTTCCACATTCAGTTTGTATTCTCTCTTGCCTTCCCGTGTTTAATTGGATTTAACCTCCAGTATAAAAATAAACATTTCTGAAGCTCTTAGAATCTATCAAGCTTAAGTAATTACTTGCCATAACCTTTCCACTATAGTCGATTTCCTTTAAAGCAAATCCTTTAAAAATTGACATTCATATACAGAAGTCTGATACCAGTTCTGCTAATTCTCTCGAGTATCCATTTATGGAGGAAGCTGAGGTGCCTGGCATGTATGGTGGTAAGACACACCCCACATAAGGCATCTGTAATCTACAGACAGAATTGGTCTAGAATCTTGACATGATCTCCAATGCAGCTAGCATATTCTCTTCTATACTTTGTTTGGCTAGGTTGTGGGAGACACCATCATTTCATTGCATGAAAAGTATGTTGCAACATTGGCGTGTGCTAAATGTCTGCATTACTGGAAAGATCAGTTCAACCTCATATTCTCTTCATTTAATCATGCAGACCTCCTCCTTGACTGATATGAGTCCAGTTGAGGAATATCCTGAACTCGAGGGAAATTTTGTGAGTGAGGAAGGGGAACTAAGAGAAGATGGGGAGAGAAAGGAAGAAAACCCTGAGAACGTGAACACCGAGAAGATTTCCATGGAAAGACTACTCAAAGTGTTCCAAGGAGGAAAAGAAGTACAGGACCCTAACCGATTTGCCAGCCACCTACAGATAGAGAATGCTTTCTCAGAGGTTGGTTAGATTCCTTCATAAAAGAGGCAACCTGTTCATAAGAAAAGTCAGCCTCAAGTTTTAACATGGTTTCATGGAAATGCTCTCAAATGTATTATAGTATAGAAATTGTAGAAAATTCCTTTATTAAGTAAAATAAGTTTTTAACATCTGCAGGACTGTAAAGTTAACTTCATTTTTTTTCTTCTTTAAAGAACTTCGTCAAAGTATTTCAAGACCTAGGTGCCAAGAATCTGGAGCCAGTTGAAGTTGCTATTCTTTTGAAGCATCCTTTTATTGAAGATCTGATTTCAAATTATTCAGACTACAAAATCCCAGTGAGTATTAGCCAAAAGTGTCTTAATTCAGTTGATCTCAGGATCAGGACATGGTGGGACATCTCCAGTGTGGACTACAGAGACAGGAGGAAAGCTGGAGCTGGCCGGACCAGGGTCAGGAGAAGCTAAGCTGACAACAGCATCAGCTCAGACAGGCCAGCCTGTGATACACAGAAGGCAGCAAGTTCAGGGAGAGTAGAGGTAGCTAGCAATACTATCGATGATACTGCCAGCCTTATCAGGAGAGGACATGAACGTGAATTTGCTGTTGGGGTGGAGAGAGGACAGCATCACAGGAAAAAGGAGAGGCCTGTGCAAGGCCGTGAACACAGGACTGCATTGGAAGACGGGGAGCCTGTAGGGGTTCTGAGTAGGGGCGTGATGTGACATCATCTTCATCCTGCAGTGTTTCTTTGTCTCTTCACAGTATCATATCATTATATCTCTACCTTTTATAGGGCTCTTTAAAAAAAGAAAAAGCTGTGTCTCTATATAAATAGGCCAAGATAGCTGGAAACAGGGTTAGCATTCCACAAGCATTTACTGTTTGCCTCAAAACTAGTACATTACATGTCCCTTTCCAGTTTCTTATATCGCATATTTTTACTAATAAAGATTAGCCTTCTTCCCCAACTTAGGAGGAGGAGGGCATAGGTCAGTGTGATCCTAGAATTAATGGAAACAGAAGACACCAGAACTAGACAATAAAGTGGAGAGAATGGTGAGGGAAGATGGGACAGTGGCCAGTTGTGGGGATCTCTCCCACTTTGGCTTTCCTCCGGGCCAGCATCATTCTGTATGAGGTAGGTTCTGGAGCTATATGTTGGAATCTATCTTATACTAATTACCAAGAATGAGTAAGAACATAAAATGATGCCGCAACTATTTCCTCCCCTAATGGGAGGAAAACTCCTTACAAAGTCAGGCGATTTGGGAACACATTTACTCTGGCCAGACTAAACATGGCTAACTTGCAGAGAAGATTCTAGTCAGCATTTTCCTAAGAAAAGAAAACAGCCAGTGGCTGACTGGCTTCAAGAGGCAGCCCCTTGAAAAGGTATTCTGACTCCTAGGGTAAGCTGAGTCCCTGGGGCTCTTTTCATTTATGCATTTCCCTCATTTCAGAAGGAATCTGATCAACTTGCAGTGCACCTCACTACTGACATTTTGGACAGTGTTGTCTCTCTGCACAGGACTGTCTCCAGCATAGCAGGATTCTGGGCCACCACCCACTCTTCCTCTGGGGCACTTGGACACACTGACTACCAACACCATCTCTGCACATCTCCCAAATCTCCCTGGCGTGCAACATCCCTCTGGCTGGAGCCGGCCAGCATGGGGTGCTGACCTCCAGTGAGTCAGTCTCCCAGGACCAGGATCTCCTGATGCTCTAACAGCAGAAAGAGAATTAGCCTGTCTGTCAGCAGTCGGTCTGTCCATTCACTCCTTCCTTACCACAGTGTTTCTGTAGAGTCGGAGGCTTCAGGTCCCTCCCTCCTTGCTCCCACCTCGAAACCGTGAGAAGACAGGGGACTCTAGAAATGGGAATCAGAGAGTTGAGACTGTAACCTAAAAAGCCTAAGCCCTGATATTCTAAAATAAAAGAGCTTCCCTTTCCAGTAAGAAGCTCTATTCTCATTTTCACTGAGAAAAAAAAAAAAAAAAAAAGAAAGAAAGATTAAAAATAAAGGAAAGGAAAAAAAAATTTCTGAAGATTCAGTTTCTGTCAAAGCCATCCTGTCACCATTTCTCCTCCAAATATCCATGTGCAAGTAAATAGATCACATTTTAAAATGAACTTTAACCACAGTGATGTTATTTGAAGATCTTTCAAGATAAGTAGAGCAAAAGCTAGAATGTGGTTTTTCAGGTTAAAATGTTGTTTGCTGTTATAAACAGTGGGAAGTGAAGGTTGTTGCCTGATAGCTCTGTGTTTACAAGGCTTGTGTTTGGAAGCAGCAACGTTTTAAAAAATATATATATATTTGAAAAAACAGTATTCGGAATGATTTTGCTATGTTTTGTTTTTGCTCCTATTGGGAGGTGGCCTGGCTTTGTGGGTGAGAGAGTGGGCCCAGGGGCCACACTGATGGGGTTCACACCAACAAACTGTGTGACCTTGGGCAAGTGACCTCATGGTGCCTTGGTTCCCTCATCTGTAAAATAGTGTTACCATACCCCCCCTAGGGCTCGTGCATGGATTAGATGACTTAGTACAAATAAGTGCTTAGCTCAGTGCTTGACAGGTAGAAAGCACCTGATAATAAATGTTAGACATTATGATTATTATTACTCTTATTACTAGTACCGATTTGCTGGTAGTTGCAGTATCCAGAGCTATATGAAATTATATGTGGAGAAATAAATAACCTGGCACTCCTGAATTCAGTGTCTGCTCTTCTAAAAGAAAGAGAAGGCTTTCATTGTGCAGTGCCATAATGACAAAGAGTCCAGATTGGTGTCCCAGATATCTCGACATGGCCACTACTCATGGGGAAGATTCAGATTCAGATTGTGTTGGAATTCACAGTCATTCATTTAAAGTCATGTATTTAACTTCTATTTTCATAGATCTAATACAAAGAAGTCACTTCGAGTAATGTTCCTAAATTATTATGGAAATGCTTTGGTTAAATAAATGTGACAAGATCAATGAGGGTACTGTAACTGGGTTGTTAGTAAAATCAATTAATTTCCCATGACGAGTATACTTACAAATGTAAGTGAACAAATGATTTTCTATACCAACCTAATAATGTTGACTCAATGTAAATTATTTTTAGCAAAGCTTTAAATCAGGCATCCTTTCCCATCCTTGAAATTAAGGTTTCCATTCAATCAGAGATAATAATAAATCTTTTAGTATTAAAATCCAAATACCAAAAGATTTATTATTATCTCTGATTGAATGGAAACCTTAATTTCAAGGATGGGAAAGGATGCCTGATTTAAAAACTGAGGGTTGCTGGGGGGAGGGGGTTTGGGAGAAGGGGGTGGGATTATGGACATTGGGGAGGGTATGTGCTTTGGTGAGTGCTGTGAAGTGTGTAAACCTGGTGATTCACAGACCTGTACCCCTGGGGATAAAAATATATGTTTATAAAAAATAAAAAGTTAAAAAAAAATCCAAATACCACAGGACAATTTTTTATAAGCAAATGAGTTGGGACCCAATTAATTACATGAGGATAAAATACAAATTATTAAGGATGAGTTGAAGGATTGTTCACCCCACTGTACCTTCAGGGTATCTGACTTTAAAATAGTCTCCAACCTTCTCCTTTATCTTCATAACAAACTATGATGGCTGCTTCGGCGGTTTGTGTTTTCAAAGCACCCATTTCAAACATTTCCAGACTCTCATGGCTTTTCTCCATTAACTGCTACTGAAAATTATGGCCTCTGACCTCAATGGCAAACTTACCCAGGGCTGACTTAAATATCTAGAGCTTATGGCTTTGTCCATGCTGCAGAGTATCAGATGATCCCAGGTCAGCTCACTCCTTCATTCCCAAGAGATCATTCTGTAGTCAGCATTAGTTGTTCTAAGTACACTCACTATTCAAAGGAGGCGTGTTATTAACAACTATGGCAGGTAGGACCAGAAAGGTCAGTGGTGAGCAGCTATTCTTTTTCACTTAGTTCATTCAGGTTTGACCTCTGGCTGCAGGACATCTGTATTTTCAAAGAACAAGATCTCATAAGAAAATGATTCACTATGATTCTTGGTAGTGACTGATAATAAGCAGTGTGTGTCACTCGGCAAGGGTCAGCTCAGATAGTGAACTAACTTACGTCTTCTTGCGCATAGTGACCTCAGGCAGATTGAAACCTTTGGAACTCAGTTCTGAAGAAAAGAAATTTACATTATTAAAACATTTCCCTAAATTTGTTGTGGGGGGTAGAAATTGCATATATATAATTCTACATCTTCCATGTGTGTTTGCACCCATTCTGCAATTTGCTGATGTTTTAAATTTATGTTTTCAGTGTCTGTGACGTAAAATGTAAAATGCTGGTATTTTAAGTGGATGAAAAACAGATCTTCTATTCTTAATATTGTTTTTTAAAAAAATGGAGAAATGAGACAATCTCCCCTCCAAATAATCTGCTAGTCTAAAATTCTCAAATCTGTAGACATGACTGACTTGATTAGAATTTTTCTTTAATACAATATGAATACAGTTGTTCATTCATTATTAGAGAAGTAACACTTTGGCTTGTTCATTATGTGCCAAACTCTGTGTAACTGCTTCTTACAAATGTTATTTAATTTAATAAGACAGTTCTATTCATTATTAGATTAGAAAACAGAGGCTCCAAGATCTTTGATATCTTTCCAAGGGTATAGCCAGTAAGTTGCTGGGTGACATTTTAACTAAATAGGGCACTATTTTCTTAAAGAAAAAAATAAATAAAAACAATTTACTGTTTCACCACTCCCATATATTAAGTGATCATTAATCCTAAATCACTTATTAATATTTGTTACTTCTCTTTGTTTCTCTTCCCTTAGGATATTAAAACAATTCTCCAAAGGAGTGAGCATGTACAAGGAAGTGATGGAGAGAGATCTCCTTCGAGACTTATAGAAGAAAAGAAATGATGACAAAAGTGTGATTTTTATAATTTGACAATGAATCATCCAAACATCAATGTAAACAAGGTGTTAGTCATATATGTTGTCATTGAAAGTATAGAAATGACCCCTACCAGATTATGAGCAGCGATGAAAAGGGGGCCTTCCTTAACTCAGAGAATATTCTATAATAAACCTTAATTACAGAGCAAAAACCCAAAGTAAGAAGGAATGCATTTTTAAGTGATTTTGAAAATAGACAGCATTGGACAATATGTTCAAAAATAAACACACACATGAGTCATGAAAATTCCCTATGAGACGTGGGGAAACAATAGGCAAATATAGTGAAATTCCCCCAAACTCCACATCAGGGAACTACTGATAAGTACATTTTGTCATTCTTGCTCCATGTGCAGTAGAATGTCACACCAGCCAAACGAAAAGAAGGCTGCATCATCACCTGCTGGTACAGCCACTTCCTATCATCTATTCCTAATTCTTTCCTAGTAGAATACTATATTTCCATATAGATGGATATATTTGCACAATTATATCTTTTTATTTATATAGATTAGTGACTCAAATTCAGGGATACTTTTTTCAAGAGAATGTTTTATTTTTAAGTGAGTGATAATGCATCCTCAGTGGTGGGTCTTCTGTGAAACTCCTGCTTGGTCTCTATCCTCTCCCTGGCTGCTCCTTCTGAGGCTTTCTTGTGATTGGATTCTCCTCTCTTTTACTCAATCTCCAAATGTTGGAGAGCTTCAGAACTCAACCTCCTTTTGCATCTGTAGTCAATCCCTGGATGACTCATCCATTTCCATTACTTTGTGGGTACTAATAGAGGCCAACACTGAAATTTCTATACCCATATCCCCTGGAATCCAAACTTCACTCACACTATTCATTTGATTATCATACTGATGGCTTATAATCATCACAAACTCAACCTGTCCAAGCCAAGAGGGGGAACCTTTTATGACACAAGTGAGGTCATGTCCCCCCTCTGCTCCAACCCTCCATCAGCATCCCATCTCCAACCCAAGTCCTCACCTTGAGCTTACTCCTTGCTACCTCTCTGATCTCATCTCCTGCTGTTTTGCCCCTTGCCCACCCTACTTATGACAAATCCACCTTGTTGAACATAGAACATACCTGCACATTTCTGTCTCAGGTCCTTCGCAGGTACTTTTTTCTCTGCCTGGAATGATTTTCCCCCAAATATCTGCATGACTTGTCCCCTCACTTCCTTTAAGGAGCCTGTTTATATACTTTGTCAGGAAGGTCTTCCCTTAATGCATAACAAAACAGAAATAACCCACAGCCCAACACAACACAATTTTTTTTCCTATTGTATTTATCAACATCTGACAAACTAAATGTTTACTCTTTTGTTTGCCTGTTGTTCCAATAGGTTGTAAGATCCATGTAGTCAGAGATTCTTTTGTATTTTCTTTATTACTCTGCTCCAGAACCTAAGACTAAAATCATAACCAGCTTTAGAGTCTATTGATACTTTTGTGCAAAATGTGTGGAAATATCACTTTAGATTGATCACTAAAATAACAAGCAATCCAAAGACAATTTCTATCGTTAATAACAATTATTTTTCTTTCTGGGGAGTGACACATTTCCTTAATTTGCCTCTTGTGGGCTCCATTGTCAGAACCCTTGTCTTCAAAATGATGGAGGATGGTGACCTAGAGGCATAGAGATGGAGAAGAAATTTTGCCAGAGATTTCAAAATCCAACTTAGCCTATTTGCATGCAATTCTAGTTATTACGAGATAATTCTAGTTATTCCAGAGAAGGGAGGAAGGGAATATCTGAAAATTGAGTTCAAATAATTAAAATATCATGATGAGGACACAGGCAATAAACTAATCCACATTTCACCAAAAACTGAACAAGACAAGGCCACATTACTTTGTAACAGAAAAAAATTAAAAGCAGAGCTAATGGTATCCCTTGCTCTCATAATATTCTTGCACAACATTGTTAAATAAGGACATTACAGAATCTCTCTCCTGAGGCCCATTGACTCATCTAAGCAGTAGGAAAGAAACCACCACATGAAAGGTCTTGCTGGTGGGTATTTGCTACCATGTCACAATTTCTTCATCATCATCAGGACTAAGCAGATGTTGTGACTAGGCATTACCCAGAGCTGTAGAAGGAGCTCTCCCACACAGGTCCTGGGGCAGGCAAAGTGTTTCACACTGAAACTAAAGGCTGCATGGGATTCTCTCAGATAAAGGAATAATGTGCTAGAACTCATCTACTTGAGGGCTTTTCAAGTCTTATAACTTTAGGAAATGCCTAACCATCTTCTAATTGTTCTGATACTGCTTTTTAATACTGCTATGTCCTCCAGCTATTACCTTTATGAGATAAAATTCTCTTATCTTGGTGGCTCTCTTCTGGATATCACTGTGGTCTTTACAGGATTGTTCATAATATTTTGGGGGGAAAAGTCAACAAATATGGACTACGTGCAAGGACAAGTGAGTCCAGACCCAGTAGAGGGACACAAAAGATTCATAACACAAATTATTTATTATCTCCCTTCCTCAATGGACTGTTAGCTACAAGAACTGCTACCCCTGTCTATCTTACTGATCTCTGTGATACAAAACATTCACAAAGACATTCAAAAAGGGATATAAGATCCAGGCCAACTGTAGTTACGATTGAAACAGTGTTGGAAGAGAATTGAATTAAATTCTGTTCAATTAAAGAAAGAAGACCCAATAATAAAGTTAAGGGACTAATAATAGCTGCTAGTTTTGAAGGTTTACAATGAGGCAGGCACTCCACAGAGAGCTTTATAAACATCATCTCTGTTAGGGCTCACAACATTGTGAGGTAGGTACTCTTAGGATTGCCATTTACATAGAATGAAAATTACTTTCAGAGAGATGATTAACTTGCCCCAAGTCACACAGCTGGTAAATAATAGACTAGGCACTCAATATTAACACCAAAAGCCAACCTCTTACGTGGTTTGCTCAACTTATGTACAAATAACCGATCGCACAAACACAGGATGGAGGAAGTATGGCTTAGCTGTGTTTAAAAATAAAAACAAAGGGTTTTGTTCAAAGCAATTTGACTAATTAGTTGTGTGATGTGGCCCCTAAGGAATTGAATGTCCTCAGAGCATTAGTGTTTGTAAGGGAGTTGCTGATTTTCCTCTGATCTGCCGTGGTCAGGCTTCAGCTACAATTCTGTGTGCCATTCATGGTCATGCACTTTAATATATGCAGAGCCTATATATGCAGAGGAAATGATTTTTTTTTTTTATTCAGAAGTGAGGAAATTCGAACACCTTAGCCTTGGGCTTGAGTAGAGAAGCTTCCAACTCAAGGAACAGAGGAGTACTCTCTGCGGTCCCCAGGGATAGGCAACACTAGTGAATGTTGCAACATGGCAGATGGTAGCGGCTGCTATAGCTCCTGTTGCTAGAAGAATTCTGACAGAGGCGGAGGACCAGGTGGCAGAAGAGTTGGTTGCCATGACAGGAGTACAGAACTTTGCCCCTTGTCCTGCTCCTACTGCAATTCTCTCTCTATTGAATCATCCTCTCAGCTCTGCTACCTCAACTTCCATCGCCTCAAAGGGCCTTTTCAGCTTGGTCTTCATTATGTATGGATCACGCCTTTCTTTAGAGCACTTTGACTACGTTTATCCCACTGTTTGAGCACCCCCTATTTCCTTGCACTAGAAGCCCTATCCATAGAGTCCAATGCTATACTGGAGCCACTAAGCTGTTATCCTCCCTCAGCTGGCTGCAGGCTCCTTAAAGGAGGATTACAATGGGAATAGATGGGCTATGGACATTGGATGTGGCATTTGGCAGGATGCCCCACGCATCTCTGAGGTTCTTTGAGAAAAGCTCCATCTTCTTACTTCTGATTCTCCACCCAGGCCCCAACCCTCCTCCCCTCTAAATGTCAGCACCTGCTGTTCTCCTGGTCTTTGACACTCAGAAGTTGGGCTGAGTCCTTGCCTCCCAGTTGTCTCTCCCCCTTCACACTGGAGTCTTATTGCTCCATATAAATGACTCTCACACCTGCCCTCCCCTTTCAGTTCCCACAGTCCCCAGCCTATTTCAACAGCCCTCAAACTCTTTCTTCGAGGCTCTTGAATAGCTCTCAGTTGACCCCCTACTTTCTTTATCTTCTTCATCTTCCCTTTTCTACCCCAATACAACCTCTGCATTATTCCCAAAATAATCTTCCTGAAACTCTGCTTAAGCATGTCACACTTTTGCTTTAAAAAGTTCCCTCTGACCCCTTGCTGTCAAAGAAATTCCACACCTCTTAGAATATTATTTATAATCTGATTTTTTCTATACTCATTTTTTTCTCACACCTTCATACAGCTTCACTCAATATAACATCTAATTACTAGATAAGAAATACAGAATGAAGTAATGAATGAAGAGAGATGTCTCCTTTTACCAGAAATTCTAAAAGGCGAGAACATCTTTTAGTGTAAAAAAATGTTCCTGTAAACTTTTTCACCCCTTACATTAGATCTCTTGAGAGAACTGATTTCATCTTCTCAGGATTATTTGTGTGTGAGAGAGAGAATGTGTTTGGAGGTGGTAGAGGGCCCTTTCTTCCTCCTTAGATGGTTCCCTGCAGCTCTGGAAAAGACAGACTGAGAGACATCAGGGTACATCTCCTGGAGGCTGTCTGATTCATGGAAGCTAAGGAGAAGCAAGAATTTTATTATAATCAGCTTCTTTGAGGACCCGGAGCAGGTTGGCCCAACAGAGCCCATTGTCTGGGTTCATCTAAGGCCCTCCCCCACACCTTACCCATCTTATCTAAACAAAGGGCCCTAAGTTTGCCCCAACACCCTTTGCAACTTATTCTGTCTCCTCTCTTATTTTACTGGCATATTTGACTTAATAATGAATTTATGTTGCCTGTTGGAGTAGCTCCTTCGGCCTCCAATGATTCTCATGTTCTCCAACACGGACTTAGGAGGGCATCCTCTGCTACTAGAGGCATCACCAAAGATTCTGCTGATCTAGGGATAAACAAATCAATGAGCACATCCACTCTCAGATTCTTAGCATAAGAACAGAGTGAAATTTTGTTTGTAAGCCTATGTCAAAACAAATCTGGAAAGAGATGCCACTTTAGTCTCGTGGCTGCAGTTTAAAGCCCCAAAAGGGCCACCCTGGCCTCAAAGCAGCGCCTTGAGAGCCTGAGCTCCAAGCAAATGCTGGTGTGTCTTTGCTCACTTCATGCTAACCACAAGGAGACAGCAACACTGAGCACTGTCTGAAACAGCCTCACCTTGCTGTGCCCCCACAAACCAGGCTGAAACCACAACATCCTTCTCGCACGCGGCAGACCTCACTATGTGCTCGAAAGCTGAGGGCTTACTCCTCTCCCAGTAGTTTCACTGTTTGAGCCCATCTCAGGGTGTAGTCCCTGTAAATCAAGGAGAGCTTTGTCACCAGGCTCCTTGCAAGGGTGTCTACAGGCGCACTGGAAGTCATCACAGCTTTCTCATGCTACAGGAGATGGTAAACCATTATAATTTTTTCCTGAATTTAGCTTCCCTTCTCAAAGTTTACCCCTCCTGTCAATAGGATTGTTTGGAAAGTTCTTGTATAACATTAAGGTGCCACTTGTAAAATTAGGCTGCTGTTATTTCTTGCAGAGAGCAATTTCCTCCATGCTGATAACCCTGTTTCTAAACACTATATTTTCCTAAGGTAGTAAGCGGGTAGTAATAAATACTTCTTGGGTACTTGACATATGCCAGCCACTATTCTAAGCACTTTCTAAGAATTAACTCATTTAATTCTCATTCTAGAGACAGTTCATAAGGTAGGTATATTGCTATTCTCATTACTAAGGTGTGAAAGGTTAAGGAGCTCACCTAACCAGCATGGCTGCTAAGGGGCCAGGATTCCTACCAAGGATGGAAGAGATCTGCCTCCAGATTCTTTACCCTTAATTCTCCATGGTGGGTCCAGTAGAGCCATCATAAAGCAAAGCCATGTGTTTAAGTCCCCCAGAGCTTCCCTCAGGTAAGGATTGGTGCCTTGAACTCTCTGCCCCTTGAGCATTGCCTCCCTACTGACAATTTTTCCATCAGGGGTCTTGGTTGATGGAAGATGACTCCACTGACCTATATACCTGATTTTTTGTGGCCTCCTGGCTTGCCTTGCCTGTGTTGCTAATTTCACAGTTCTTCCTCCCCAACATTCAAATCTTCACAAGTCTGATCACAACATCTCTTTATCTGACCCTTGACCTATTGCACGTGGTCTACTCATTCTCTAGCCCCCTTGCTCGCTGGGAAGGGTCTAAACCCTTTCTCTTGACAAATACTTTAGACAGAGGAACAGTGAGACAGATGAGCCTCCAAAATACTCTTCCCCTGCTAAGCCCTCTCCTACAGAAGCATCATGATAAATTAAGGTTCTTCTGTCAGTCATAGCTTAATTTAATGGACAAATGAAGGAGCATGTGCTCGAACTGAACTTCTACAGTTTCCTTGACTACATGATGCTGGGACAGTTTGACCTAAGAACACAGGCTGTAAAGATAATGCTAGATAGATGGACTTGACAGACATTTGAAAAATGTGGTAGCACATCAGATTTCTTAAAAACTTGGCTTCTCATTCTGTCTTTAATTTTCACACTTTTAAAAGGGAATAGGGTAGATTTCACTTTTAATTCTGCTATAAGAGAACAGAGCACAAGTACCACAACAAACACAATTAACCATCGTTGGTGGCAGAGAGGCCACAGGGCATGCATGTGAAAAGGCTGAAATTCTGATCCGTATACAAAAATCTCTTCAGTTGGAAATATTGACAACTCTTTCAGGAAAAGAGTTTATTTATTTATTTGACAGACAGAGGTCACAAGTAGGCAGAGAGGCAGGCAGAGAGAGAGAGACGAGGAAGCAGCCTCCCTGCTGAGCAGAGAGCCTGATGCGGGGCTCTATCCCAGGACCTTGGGATCATGACCTGAGCTGAAGGCAGAGGCTTTAACACACTGACCCACACAGGTGCCCCTCTTTCAGGTATTTTAAAACATTTTGTGAGCCAGCTCTGCGTAAACCAAATGATTATATTTGTGGGCCTTTTATGTGGCCCGTTGCCTATCCACTTTCCTTTGTCAGGTTTCCCAAAGTGGGCCATTCCAAGCAAGTCAGAGAGTAGTTGTGGTAGCAAGAGTAGAGGCCACCAAACACAGCACTTCAGTTTAAACCATGTGCACAGAGCCATAACTAGCTCATAGAGCACCCTTGTGTAACTCTCCATGAGGCACCTTCTGGGAGACATCCCTTCCTCCAGACTCAAACAGTACATGGCAGGACACAGCAGATCAGGGAATAGAATTCAGTCCCCCATTCTTCTCTCCACTGGTTGCATTTTTGCAGTGCACAGACTGCCCAATCATCTACAGGAATTTGGTGTGGCTTCATTCAGCATATCTGGAAAGTCAAACTGTGTGAATGAAAAAAATATATATATGAAGAAGAAAGACTGTGACTGAGTTTCTCCCACTGTCATGCAATTCCTGGGATTCTAAGTATTTGAGCCACCAACCAGGAGACCAGGGGTGCACAGCTCAACCAAGACCAGGGTACAACTCCCTCTACAACCTGTTGTCTTATTGCCTGCATCTCCCACCCATGTTGACATGGATGAGTAGAAGAGAAAGTAGTAAGTGGAAGTGGTAGCCTAGAACAGGTCTAAGAATAAGCACACAAACACATCGCACAACCTGCGAATGCATTTGCCCACACTTCTCTTGCATTAGGTGGTTGTCTAGCAATGCAAATTCAACCCAACTCTCAATTTTACCTGCAAGGCTAAGTTGAATGGAAATCAGCACAACTTCCTGTACTCATCCCACCCCCAATGACTAAGAACAAGGCAAGGCCACAGAAGTGGTGATGACTGGCAGCACACGTATCAGTTGTGATCAAGCTATTGTTCTGGAAACCACAGCTGGTGGATCTATTTCCAAACTGGCTGTGGACTCACTTTATAAGGTTCTCCCTTCTCACAGAAATTCCCAGATACAGAAGAACATGGTAAGAAGATGCATTCCCTATGTCCACCCTGTCCCCTTTTATTGTTACCATCACATCCCCTTACTCTTTGGGGAAATAATAATTACAAAAATAAATATATTGTTGCGAAACCTCATTTCTGATTCCAAAGGGGCTCTGGGTGAAGGCATCTCTCTTGTTCTCCTCCCATCCTCTGGCTCCCATCTCGCTCTCCACACCCATCCACCAGCCCTGAACAACCTCACAGCTGAGGTGCACATGGGCAGCAATTCTGAGCATCATGGGACCTGTGAATAGAGAACAAACTCCTCTACTTCAACTTTCCTGTGAGGCAATGTGTGCTGCTCTTTCCGGCACACAATACAACTTCCCGCACTAGAGGCAGCAAATGCTAAAAGAGCTGTTTACTAAAACCCTGGGACACAGAGCTTCTTAAAGAGAATGACACTAAAAGAAGTTCTTTCCTCTTGCCTAGAATGCTATGTGGCATCAGTTCCCTCCTCAATCTCCACACACACCCTAGGACTTCAGTGTCCCAGATGCAGCTGGAGACAGATGCCTCTTAGAAGAAAGATACTCTGCAGAGGAAAAAAGTTCCTGGCAGAAGTGGTGACGGCCAGAGGAAAGAGACAAAGCTGGTGAAAAGTAAGAAATGGTAGATTTTTTGCAGGGAAGCCTCATTTGCTTATGGGCACATATAAGAACCATCTCAGTCTTCCTAAAGATTCTTCCAAATACTTGGGCAACATTTTTCAGGAGGCTGGTCCTGAGAGAGTGGGTAGGTTCAGGGGCCAGAGAAGTTTAAATTATTGTTATTAATGTAAAGTCATTTCAACCCACAAGGTAGTGACATCTAGAGAAAACAGTTTAAAAGGTTTGTGTATTTTAACCTTCAGAGCCTGTGTAGAATTTCCATACATTTTAAATCTTGCTGTGTGAAATGTTTCCTAAGAGTCAGTTGTATATACGAGATTTCCAGGAATCATCAGGGTGGTGGGGATGTTCCATGTTCAACCTTAGGAAGTAGAGTTGCCTACCATTCTTCAACCTCTGCCCTCTTGGTGTCAGCAGATCCAGTGTAGACCCTGAAACCTTGATTTCCCAGGGATCTTGCAAATCAGAGAGCTGACACTCCTTGTCAGCTCTCTGATTTGCAATTGTCAGCTCTCTGATTTGCAAGATACCTAAGAACTCTAGTATCTCAAGAAGTTGAATCAGTTGTAGCATTTATAACTCAGTGTTCTGATATTGGGAAATTGGATATTATTGCACGCTTAACCCTAGGATGAGGATCACAGTTCAAACTAGGGGGATTTACAGGAAAAGTATGAAGGTCCCTTATGTCAATGACTCACTCTGCCTGCTCTGTCAAATTCTCTCTTGGCAGATAAACCCTCAGTGACATAATTACATTCTCATATCCTTAAAAAGCAAGCCATGTGGCTTGAAGAATTTTCCTTTCTCACCACACTTCTTAAACAGGAATACACTAGCATGACAAAAGCAGCAGGAGTGTGTGTGGAGCTGCCATCTCCCTAGAGATGTGAGGAGCAAAGTAATTGCTGTATTTGCAAGAAGTTGCTCTTCAAATTTGTCCAAATAGATAATACAGGCACATAGAGAAGTTCAAAGTTTACACAAATAATATATGACAAAAAGTAAGTTTCCACCCAATCTGGTTTGCTAGTCCCACAGGGCTACACCCAAGAGTTAACTACCATTATTAATTTCTTAATTATCCTTCCGGAGGAGATATTTGTAATATACCCCCTTCCAATTTAACACAAGTTGCAAATGATTTGCAACTGTGATTTTCAGATGGTAAAGTATATATGACTCATCTGGGGACATTATTTAGATGAGAATTCTGATTCAGTAAATCTTGACTAGGACTAAGATGCTGCATTTCTAACAAACTCCCAGGTGATGATGCCAAGGCTGCTGGTCCCTCATTGGTCACACACTAAATAGCAAGTATTTAAAACCTTGTATTTACTCTAATATGAACTAGTGAGGTAAAAATGTGAATTAAAACATACCTTTTTTGGAATGCAATCTTACAATACTTACTAAAATTAAAAATATTTGAAGTCTCCAACCCAGCAACCATATTCTAGCCCAGAGGAAAACATTATCATTTTATATATTATATTTATATATATATAATATATATAAATATAAATATTCACTGCCATGGAAATACATTTATAGGGAATGATTGAGTTAACTGTGATATATCCATATCACAAAACATTGTGCAGTCATCTAAAAAAAAAAAAAGACAGAGAGAAAGACTTCAGAAGGTAACTAGTTGATTTAAAGAAATTTCCATAAGGTATTGTAAACCCAGATTCAGTGAAGTACGTATTAAATGATCCTCCTATTTTTGCCAAATAAAAGACAAAAACTAAAGGCCTATGTATGTGTTTGTTTATACATGTATGTAATATATATGTTTATATAATGTATTTACATATGTGTGTTGTGTGTATATACTTTGATGTATATATGTTATATATGCTTCTATGAGAAGATAAAAAGATAAGATTCACACTAAGTTATCAACCTGGATTTAGGGGGGAAGGAGGTGATTATGGGTGGAAGGGATAAATGAAAAGAAATGAGAGGAAAATTGTATTAAAATAACATGTATAAATTATCATGTATGGACCTATGTATGGCATCGAGAACAAACTATACATACATCTGAAAATAAAATGTGAGACTTCAGTGTCCTCAGAACACTGTTCCCCTTTCTAAACTTTCTTAAAAAAGACTTTAGTATGAATATTTGAAAGTCTTCACTTAGCTCTTTGGTACCCATATGGTACCTCCTCATTTGGTTGCTTTCAGCAGAAAAACAGAAAAAAAAAAAATGACAGTGAAGATTGATGTATCAATAATGGCCAGGGAAGGCATAATTTGGGATTCCCAAAATCAATTGCCCATAAGAATAGCCACCATAACTGTGATTAAATCTCCCTGAAGTCTTCATTGAGAGTTATCAACAATTTCTTTTCACATAGCTCAGAAACTGACACCTATCTGTAAAAGCATTCTCTTCAAAGCTTGTTTTCCCCCAAAGAAATAAACACCAAATTAGCAGTATCTAGCCCACATCACGGTGCAGAATGTGGGGCAGATTACCAAAGCATGTGAGACGCACGTAATTTGAAGGGTTTTTTTATCCACAGAGTAAAGAAACATTATTTTTTCCTCCCCGCTGCTTACCCACATCTGAGCATAATCAGACAGACACCTAAAATATGTGTATGGCAAATCAGCTAAAAAAATATGGCCATACTTGCATTTTGTTTTGAAGATTTTCAGATAATATCTGAAAGATTGTTTCAAAGCCACAGTTCTGGTATTATGGTCCAGGGCAATGCTTTAACCATTTCAGAAGTAGATCAGAATATAGGTTTTTAACTCTTTCCCCTTATAAAATACAGAACAGATTTTAATTTCACTTTAGTGGCAAAGCTATTAGACCTACACATATGTAATCTAATATGTTCATTTCTATCAGCCAAATGTTTATTTTTGTGGTAAGTTGAAATGTACTGAGACATCTAGTCACACAGACTTCATAAATATCTGCTATCTACTTCCTTCCTTTCTAAGAAGTTTCCTTCCTAAAGGAAAGTTCTAGCCATGGAATGGACAGAGACAATCTTACTTGTATCATCTTTCTTCTTCACCTATATCCACTTTTTTAGAATAGTGTTGACACTTAACATGCTGTTTACTTATGGTTTGTTAAGATGAGTATGCAAAAGTTTTATTCTAAGGGCTTCAGATGCCAACCAGGTATAAAAATTTAGGCCTCCTTGGTGAATAACTCGGTTTTCCTATCACCTCCATCTGTGGGAATGAAATGCCATCCACCCAGTAGACAAGGAGTCCCTAAGACTGTATGAACAAAATGGTGGAGTCCATCGCCAAAGCAATTAGGAGGACCAGAGCCTTTAATCCCCTATAATTTCCCATCCCAGCCAAATACTGAACTGCCACTGGGGAACAAGTGTACAGGCTCCCCTCTCTGACAAGGCATTAACCTCTCTGGGTTAAGAAGATACCATGGAGACAGTCCCACTTGGCCTCCTCCCCCACGCCTTAAGAATATGGAATTCAATTGGAAATTCAGGGCTCTATATTTGTTATTAGTTCCTGGAAATGTAGCCAACCAGTACTGCAGAAGTATACAGAGTGACCCATGGACTGGGAGGAACACCCTCTGGTGAGACATAAGACTTGGCACACAAGACATTTAGGGTTAAGATGGTGGAAGAGTAGGGTGACCCTAAGCTTGCCTCCTCCCTCAAACACAGCTAGATAAGCATCCTGAACATCCAAGAAATCCATCATTAAGTCTTATAGAACAAAGCTGCATGTCTACAAACAGGGGGAAAAATGACCTGTGGAAGGTAGAAACTGTGAAGAGTTGATTTTGGGGAGATAGGAGTGATAGGTGTTGCAGAGGAGAGGGAGTCCTGATCCCAGAGAGAGTAGGGAGAGAGAATGAGAGAAAGAAAGAGGTGGGGGGAATGTAAACACATACAGGTGACTGCACAAGAAACTGTTTCCCAAAACCATTGGCTGGGGAAAAAAGAGAGGGTTTCAATACCACCACGTTTTTGTAACTAGCAGAGCACAGAGTCCGAAGTTTCAGAGGTCAGTGCCATAGCCAGAGTTGTGTCTGGGGAACCTTGATGCGGAAGCAGTGTGGAGCCTCAAGAGCAGGCAACACAATCTAAGGATCCTCTGGGTTGGTCAGGGAGAAGTATCTCCCCTCTTTGGGGTGCAATTTGGTAGAGGATAGATGGTCTTTCCATGGGCAAAAAAGAGTCCGTGGGAGCCCCTAAACTTCCACATTCACTAGCATACGAACAAAGACTCTCACCGAGGGCAGCAAACCCTGGTGTTGGCTATGTGTTGCAATTTCCCATAAACTCTGAATCACTGCACAGTTGCACAACTGTTTTCTGGAACAAGCCCACACTGGCCACAGCACAGTGAGACCTTCCCCAAGAGGATCAGCACAGGTCCATACCATGAGGTTCTGTAAAGTGTGGGGTATCAAAACCCAGCCATTCCTGAGATAAAGCACAAGAGTTCTGTGTCACCTGGCAGGTGGACATCTCATGTAAGGACAGGGTGAAGGTGGGGATCTGGAAACTGGGGATACAGGAGGAGTGATTTTTGCATGTCTGTGAAGGCTTCATGAAGAGTGGCAGGAATGAAGTTCCCATTCTGGAGATGAGAGAGCAGAACAACTCTTTTCACCCCTTGCCCACCAGCACTGATCCACCTCAAAAAACTAACCTGTGCCACCAAGTGGGGAATGGAGCTGCTACACCAAGCCCCACCCTCTGTGTGCTGCAGGCACATTTCCACTAGGGCAAGTTCACATGAGAATCCAAGCAGCAGGCATCTCTCCCAGAAGACTGGTACAAATCCCTTACACAACCAAGTCTACTGATCATGGAGTGCTACAAAGCTTCAGCTCTAGGGGAAACAGGATCTAACTTCCTTTGGATTTTGTTGTTGTTGTTGTTGTTGTTTTTGCATATAAAAAGGGCATTTTTTTGTCTTTTTTTTTTTTAATTTTGATCCTCTTTTCTCTTTTTTTAATCAAGCTTCTCTTAACAAGCAGACCAAAAACACATCAAGGATCTAGCTTCCTTTAACCATATATTTTTTTCCTTTAATTTTTTAATTTTAATGTTACTTTGCTAATTTATTTTGTTAATTTGTTTATTTTGTTTAATTTTAATGTTACTTTGTTAATTTATTTATTATTTGGTCTCCAAAATGACAAGACAGAGATATTCACCCCATAAGAAAGAACAGGAAGAGATGATGGCCTAGGATTTAATCAATATAGATATAAGTAAGATTACAACATCAATTGTAAGGATACTAGCTAGGTTTGTGGGGGGAAGCATAGACGATACTAAAAAATTCCTTACTGCAGAGATGAAAGAACTAAAATATAGTGAAGTCGAAATTAAAAATGCTCCAAACAAGATGCAAACCTGAATGGATTTCATAACAACAAGGATGGATGAAGCAGAGGAATGAATCAGAGATATAGAAGATAAAATTATAGAAAATAATGAAGCTGAAAAGAAGAGGGGAAACCAAAGGCAATAGATCATGAAGGTAGATTTAGGGAACTCTGTGTCTTATTAAGATGGAGTAACATTTATATCATAGGAGTCCCAGAAAATAGAGAGAGAGAAAAAGGTGCAGAAGGTTTTTTCAAAAAATTATAGCTGAAAACTTCCCTAGTCTGGGGAAGGACACAGACCTCAGAAGCCAGGAAGTACAGAAAATTCCCATTAAATTCAATGAAGCCAGCCATCACTAAGTCATATCACAGTCAAATTCATTAAATCCACAGACAGGAAAGAACCCTGAGAGTAACAAGAGAAAAAAAAAACAAAAAAAGTATTTAACCTACAAGGGAAGACAGATCAGTTTTGCAGCAGATCTGTCCACAGAAACTTGGCAGGCCAGAAAAGAGTGGTAAGATACATTCAACATGATTAATGAGAAAAATATGAAAACAAGAATACTTTATCCAACAAAGCTGTTGTTCAGAATAGAAGGAGAGAGAGTTTCCCAGACAAACAAAAACTGAAGGAATTTGTGACCACTAAACCAGCTCTGCAAGAAATAGTATGGAGTCTCTCTGAGTGGGAAAGATTAAAAACAACAAAGAAAGGAACAGAGAACATCACCAGAAACACCAACTTTACAGGTAACACAATATCACTGAATTTGTATTTTTCAGTAATCACTCTGAATATAAATGGACTAAATGCTCTAGTTAAAAGACATAGGGTATCCAAATGGAAAAGAAAAAAAAAAAAACAAGATCCATTTATATGCTGCTCAAGAGACTCATTTTTTAATTTTATTTATTTATTTGACAGACAGAAATCACAAGTAGTCAGAGAGGCAGGCAGAGAGAGGAGGAAGCAAACACCCTACAGAGCAGAGAGCCTGATGTGGGTCTTGATCCCAGGACCCTGGGATCATGACCTGAGCCGAAGTCAGAGGTTTTAACCCACTGAGCCACCCAGGCACCCCAAGAGACTCATTTTAGACCTAAAGACACATCCAGATTGAAAGTGATGGGATGGACGAGCCCTTGGGTGGCTGTTGGCTATGCATCTGACTTTGGCTCAGGTCGTGATCTCCAGGTTCTGGGATTGAACCCTACATCAGGCTCCCTGCTCAGTGGGGAGTCTGCTTCTCCTCCCACTTTCTCTTTCTCCCTCTGCCCTTCCCCACAACCCTTCTCTCTTTCAGATAAATGAGATCTTAACAAAAAAAGGAAGGAAGGAAGGAAGGAAAGAAGGAAGGGAAAGAGAGAAAGAGAGAAAGAAGGAAAGAAAGAAAGAAAGAAAGAAAGAAAGAAAGAAAGAAAGAAAGAAAGAAAGAGAGAAAGAAAGAAATGGAGAGTAAGTGAGGGGCTAGAGAACAATCTACCTTGTTAATGGACATCAAAAGAAAGCCAGAATAACCATACTTATATCAGGCAAACCAGATTTAAGAAAAAGATTGTAACAAGAGATGCAGAAGAGCACTAGATCATAATTAAGGAGGTTTAATCCATCAAGAAGTTCTAACAATTGTCAATATTTGTGCCCCCAACTTGGAGTACCCAAATATATAAATCAATTAATAACAGACATAAAGAAATTCACAATAAAAATACAATAATAGTGGGGGACTTTAACACCCCACTTACAGCAATGGACAGATCATCTAAGCAGAATCAACATGGAAACAATGGCTTTGAATGACACATTAGACCAGATGGACTTAACATATATATTTGAACATTTCATCCTAAAGTAGCAGAATACACAATCTTTCTTTTTGAGTGCACCTGGAACATTCTCTAGAATAGTTCATATACTGGGTCACAAATCAGCCCTCAACAAGTTGTAAAAGATTGAGCTCATGCCATGCATATTTTCAGATCCCAATGCTATGAGACTTAGAGTCAACCATAAGAAAAAAGTTGGAAAGGTCACAAATATATGGAGGTTAAGGACATCTTACTTAAAAGAATGAATGGGTTAACCAGGAAATTAAAAAGAAATAAAAAGTACAAGAACCTAAATGCAAATGAAAACATAGTAGTGCAATACCTTTGGGATGCAGCAAAGGCAATCCTAAGAGTGAAGTATATTGCAATACAGGCCTAACTAAAGAAGCAAGAAAAGTCTCAAATACACAACCCAACCTTACATCTAAAGGATATAAAAAAGGAACAGCAAATAAAACCTAAAACCAATAGAAGAGGAAAAATAATAAACATTAGAAATAAACATAGAAACAACAGCAACAACAACAAAAAAACAGTAGAACAAATCAACAAAACTAGGGGCTGATTCTTTGAAAGAATTAATAGAATTGATAACCCTCTAACCAGGCTTATCAGAAAAAAAAGAAAGAAAAAGGACCCAAATAGATAAAATCATAAACAAAAGGAGAGAGATCACAACATAGTGATCAAGTGGGATTTATTCCTGGGCTGCAAGCCTGGTTCAATATTCACAAATCATCCAACGTGTTATACCACATTAATGAAAGAACAGATAAGAACCATGTGATCCCCTCAATAGATGCAGAAAAAGCATTTGACAAAACAGAACATCCATTCTTGATAAATGCCCTCAACAAAGTAGGAATAGATGGAACAGACCTCAACATCATAAAGGTCATATATGAAAGACCCATAGCTCACATCATTCTCAAATGGGAAAAACTGAATGCCTTTCCTCTATGGTCAGGAACAAGACAAGGATGTCTATTCTCATCATTACTATTTAACATAGTACTGGAAACCTTAGCCTCAACAATCAGACAACAAAAAGAAATAAAAGACATACAACTTGGCAAAGAAAAAGTCAAACTTTCACTATATGTGGAGGACATAATACTCTATGTAGAAAACTCAAAAGACTCCACCAAAAAATTGCTAGAACTAATATATGAACTCAGCAAATCACAGGATATAAAACCAATGTACAGAAATCTGTTGCTTTTCTCTACACAAATAATGAAATAGCAGAATAAGAAATCTAGGAATCAAACCCATCTGCAATTACACCAAAACCTATAAGATATAGAGGAATAAACCTAATCAAAGAGGTAAAAGATTTAGAAAACTATAGTTTTCTAAGTGTAAGTGTACACTTTTGTAAGTGTACAAAAGAAACTGAAGAGGATGCAAAGAAATGGAAAAGCATCCATGCTTATGGATTGGATGAACAAACATTGTTAAAATGTCTATACTACCCAAGCAATTTACACATTTAATGCAATTCCTAACAAAATACTACCAGCATTTTTCACAGAGCTAGAACAAGCAATCTTAAAATTCGTATGGATCTACAAAAGACCCCGAATAGCCAAAACAATCCTGAAAAAGAAAAACAAACTGGAGGCGTCATGATTCCAGATTTTAAGCTATATTACAAAGCTGTAGTCATCAAGATAGTATGGTACTGGTGCAAAAACTGACACACAGTTCAATAGAACAGAGTAGAAAAGCCAGATTTAGACCCACAACTATATGGGTAACTGATTTTCAACAAAGCTGAAAAGTATATCTGATGGAAAAAAGACTGTCTCTTCAACAAATGATGTTGGGAAAACTGGACAACAACATGCAGAAGAATGAAACTGAACCACTTTCTTATACTATACACAAAAATAAACTCAAAATGGATGAATGGTAATGTGAGATAAATGTGAGACAGGAAGCCATCAAAATCCTAGAGGAGAACACGGGAAGAAACCTCTTTGACCTCAGTGGTAGCAACTTCTTATTAGATACCACACCAGAGGCAAGGGAAATAAAAGCAAAAATGAATTATTGGGACTTTAACAAAATAAAAATCTTCTGCACAGTGAAGAAAACAATCAATAAAACTAAAAGGCAGCTTATGCAATGGGAGAAGATATTTGCAAATGACTGATAAAGGGTTAATCAGATAAGCTATCCGATAAAGGGTTAGTATCCAAAATCTATGAAGAACTTATCAAACTCAACACCCAAGAAACAAATATTCCAGTTAAGAAATGAACAGAAGACATGAATAGTCACTATCTCAAAGAAAAGCAGACATATGAAAAGGTGCTCAACATCACTCATCATCAGGGAAATATAAACCAAAACCATGATGAGCTACCACCTCACACCTGTCAGAACAGCAAAAATTAACAGTTTTTGGAGAGGATATGGAGAAAGTGGAACATTCTTGCACTGTTGGTGGGAATGCAAACTGGTGCAGCCACTCTGGAGAACAGGACGGAGGTTCCTTAAAAAAGTTAAAAATATAGCTACTCTAATACCCAGAAATTGCACTACTAGGTACTTACCCAAAGGAGATAAAAATACATATTCAAAGGGGTACATGAACCCGGATGTTCATAGCAGCATTATCAACAATGGCCAAACTAAAGAGCCCAAATTTCCATTGATTCATGAATGGGTAAAGAAGAACATTTGCAAGGGAAATCTTAGCTTTTTCTGTGTTTGTTTTACTGTGTGTTCCCTAAGAAATGTTTTATTTATCAATAGCACCTAGTTAACCATCCTTCCGTGTTACCTAATTTGCTACACTCCTAAAGCATTTGATGCCAGAGTAATGATATTTTGCTTTCAAGATAATTTTTAACTGATAGCTGTTGTCTATCTGTTTCCATCCTGGCCTAAAGCCCGAGTGGCTAGTCTCAAAATTCCACCCAATTCCACTGAATGGAGTGCAACTCATATTTCATTGCTTTGGAAATAAGGCTCTGAAACCCCAATTTTTTTCTTCTTTTTTTTTCAAATGATACATAGATGTGTACTGTGACAGCTGAACTTGCACAAGTAGAATTGTGCTTGGCAGGACACTGACCTGACCTACTTTGATGAGAATGTGTTGCACAATTGTAAATCACTTACTGACACTGGCTGACCTATTTCCAATTATATAAGGCTTCTGTGAAACACTTATTGAGAAGGGACATGAATTAAAATCACTATTGAATTGTCTCTTCAATCAGATCGGAGAAAATCACAGAAAATACAAAACAAAATCCTATTCTACTCTGCTATTGAGAGCAACATATTTTTCTGTGTTCTTGTTTTTAATCCTTGAGTGTTCTTAATTTATTAAGAATCATCCTTAAGAACCAAACTGCTCCTTTAGTCAATTCTTATTCTTCTTCTTATAAGTGATCAGTTTAATTCAACCGACTAGAATGACTCATATCTGAATAAAATTTTTTAAATCTTTGAAATAAAAAGCTGTTTACAGTACTAGATAAAATTACCTGGCAAATTTTTCTTTTTCTTTCCATTTTTTCTTCTTTCTTTCTTCCCTTTTTTCTTTCTTTTCTTTCTTTCTTTTTTTTTTTGAGTATCAGGTAAGATATCTGGATATCACATTTTTGATACTGAATACTGCTGCACAGAAAATATTCTTTACTGAAGACACATGTAAATACAACTCAAAATGGCACTAGATGAGCTCTTGGTGGGCCTAGCATTTGTAAGTTCCAGAATTACCCAGAAGAGAAAACATCTATCCATTCATTTTTATTATATAATTACCAAAGTGTTAATTACATGTATTTTGGGTGTTCCCTTATTGGGGAAAATGTTTTTAACACCTATAAACCACAAGCAGAGTGTCAGATTAAACAAAGCCCTTTGTTCCCACAATTTGTTCAAAAACAATTTGTATCTGTAAGCAAAATTTGATGTCAACATAGATCTGTCCTAAAACGCTGACTGAGATCATAAGTTGGCTAACAGCTTAGAAGTTAACAGGTTGATAGGTGTATAAAGTTTAGGATGAACTGGGCTTCAGAAACCAAGCAGAAAATGGATTGGTGGGGGGTCCTTTTAATTTCAATTCAAAATAGGTTCAAGATTTTTATTGTGTTTCTATTGTCTGGGGAAAAAAATCAAATCCTACTCCTTTGAACTGTCTCATGGCGCACAACTACTGCTAAGTGACTAAAACATAAAAATAAATCAACTTCTGATGCATCACAAAAATAAAGGCCAGCGTGTCAAGATAGAACTATTGCCTAAACTATGTAAACAGGAAAACCTAATCTCTCTAAAATTTCCTACCTGAACACCTTTTTTTGTTGTTCAACAAGCATGTTGGTAAATCACTGGGAAACATTAAATTGCTTGCCTGCAATTATTAAGGTATTGCTTAACATAGTAACTCATCGCAGGGTAACAGGGACAGAAACACCTGTAGCCAACCAGAATGAGGCCAGTTGTCTGTTATCTGCAAGAAAAAGAGGAGAGGGACCAAAGAGAAAGAAAGACTGTAAAAAACATATTTAAGACTACAGCTCGCTTTCAGGATGCCAGGATGGCTCAGTTGGTTAACTGGCCAACTATTGATTTCGGCTCAGGTCATGATCACAGAGTCATAGGATTCAACCCTGCCTGCAGCCCTCTGTGGGGCTCTGTGCTCAGCGAAGGGCCTACTTGAGATTTTCTCTCATCCTGTCCCTCTGCCCCTTGTTCCACTCTCTCTTTCTCACCAAAAGTTCATTCTGCTACTTGGCTTCTGCTGTTCTGATCACATGCAAACCCGGACTCATTCTATTAAATCCCCAGCGTCAGGTAATTTAAAATGAAAGCAGGCCAATTAATCTTTGGAGGTCAGTCACACAATACACTGAGCCTTTCCCTTTGCAGCCTCCTGTTCTGTTGCTGCATAGATGCAGCCCTTGAGTGTTAACCTACTCCTAGGAGGATGGAGGAGACAGATAGTCAGGGAAGAAGAAACAAAGCTACCCACTCCCTAGAATGATTTTAAAAACTCACCTTACTGACGGAAGGAGGTTGTAAAATAAGCAGTCTTCACCACAGTTTTTATTTATTTTAATGCTTTATGACAGATAAATATTTCCTACATTAATCTTTCCTTCTTACTTCACATGAGTTTTTCTATGCTCCTCACTTGGCAAAAATAATAATAATGATAATAAATGTTTTACATGGTCAGTTCTCTTGTACATAGATATAGGTTGTGTTTCTCCACCTTCCCCCTGTGTGTTCTCATTGATTTTGGCTCACTGTGGTATAAAGTAGAGCACTTTTTTTCCTTTTTGGTCAAAAAGATGATAATTCATCACTGTGTTATACATTCCCAAATGACCTGAAAAATAGGATCCAAAAGTATATTTTGCAGTATTTAAAGTTATTGTTATTTGGAAATTTTTAATGTCATCACTTGGAAAATGAAATTTTAAAGTTTAGTCCAGATAATAGTGGGAAAGACGATTAGAAGTATATACTAAATATTAACCACCTACTCCAAAGATTTCATCAACACAAATCATCTCATTTTTTCCAATGTTAGTCATAAGGCATCACTTTCAGTCTTTCTCTGGTTAAAACTGAAAAAAAGAAACCACCCCTTTCCCTTAACTTTCTAGGTAGATGTTTTACAATTACAAGAAATGTTTGTTTACGAAGCAACTGAGGGAATGAATGATGCAAAGTAAGAATCCTTTATGAATGCCAGCAAGTAATTAGGAATTGATACACTCATAATTGGGAGTGGGGAGAGGACAGAAGGCATTCTGAGTACTTTCATCAAAAGAAAAGTCTGAAAGTTCTGAATGGTGAGTGGGAAAAAACCCAGGTAGGAAAGAAAAACGCAGTTTCACAGTAAGAAAGCTACCAGTGAAAATCAGTCCCCTGAAGGGCTGCATTGCAATGAGAGAAGGGCAAGTCTGAAGAGGCTTGAAATTAGCGTTATCTCCAGAAACAGCCAAGTAAGTCAATGCGTATTTATGGGGCTCACTGCCCTTCATCATTGTTGTCATCATCATCACCGCTACCATCATCACTAATACATGCTGAACATCTTGTTTTATCTCATTTGATTATGACAACAACCTTATTTAATAGGAAACTTGGACTTTGAGATGTTGAATAACCTCTCCAGGGGTCACACTGTTATTTTAAGTATGCAGGTCTATATGATTCCAACCCCATTGTATTAGCTGTTATACCAATATTCCTCAAAGAATACAATTTAAAGATGATATACCTTGGAAGGAGCCAAACTCTGAACATATAACCACCATTCATTCAGCCACACATTAACCTTGTCCAATCTCTCAGACCTAAAAAGAACATTTCATGTCCTATTAGTCAAATATGCTTTCCACCACATGAAATAAAACACCTTTCAAAGAAGGAGATTTCTGTGCCCTGTACATATCTGTGAGCTTATCACATAATGTGAAATAAGAGCTTTTCAATCAGTCTCATTGGAATCCCACTAACAACATACAATTCTTTAAATCACATCATCTGAACTACTATGATTCATCTTTTCTTGTATTTGTGCTATCATTCTAGCTAATCATACTATAATACTAAAATATGACTCTTTTGTTAGTAATACTTTCCCTAATCAGATATGAGGCTGTAAGGGATAGACTCACAAAGTATTAACCTCCCCTCTTCTCTTCTCCCCATGATTTTCTTAGAAGTATATACTTTGATAAATTAGATATTTGAAGACATCAACAAAATTTACAAAAACCTTTAACTAGACTAAGAAATTCAGGAATTCAGACTAAAAATTCAGGAATGAAAAAGCAGATATCACTATATATCCTACAATAATAAAAATGATTATAAGGGAATACTATAAACAATGGTATGACAACAAATTATATAATTGAGGTGATAAACAAATTCTGAGGAAGACATAAACTATCAAAACTGACTCAAGAAGAAATAGAAAATCTGAATAACCCTAAACAAAGAGATTGAATTAATAATTTTAATTATTATTATTATATATTTATTATTTATAATTTATTATTATATATTTATTATTATTTATAATTTATTATTATATATTTATTATTTTCCCACAAAGAAAAGGCCTATGTGGCTTCATTGATAAATCCTATCAAATATTTAGAGACAATCTAATGCTAATCATTCACAAATTCTTTCAAAATATAAACAAGCTTGTAAGAAATCCCAATTTATTCTATGATGCCAGTATTACCCTATATCAAAACAAACAAAGACATCACAAGAAAAAACTACAGATCGATGTCCTGTATGAATGTGGATGTAAAAATCCTCAACTAGCCAAACTGAATCCAGTAACATAACAAAGTCATGACCAAGGAATGTAAGATCCATTTAACATCTGGAAATTAATACAAGTCATTAATCTTATTGGTAAAACAAAAGAAAAAGCCACACACACACACACACACACACACACACACACACACACAATGGAATACTATACAGCCATCAAAAGAAATGAAATCTTGCCATTTGTGATGACGTGGATGGAACTAGAGGGTATCATGCTTAGCGAAATAAGTCCATCAGAGAAAGACAACAACCATATATGATCTCCCTGATATGAGGAAGTGGAGGGGGTTAAGGGGGTAGGAGAAGAATAAATGAAACAAGATGGGATTGGAAGGAAGACAAACCATAAGTGACTCTTAATCTCATAAAACAAACTGAGGGTTGCTGGGGGGAGGGGTTGGGAGAAGGGGGGTGGGGTTATGGACATTGGGGAAGGTATGTGCTATGGTGAGTGCTGTGAAGTGTGTAAACTTGGCGATTCACAGACCTGTAACCCTGGGGATAAAAATATATTATATGTTTATAAAAAATAAAAATTAAAAAAAAGAAAAAGCCACATAATCACCTCAATAGATGCAAAAAGCATTTGACAAAATACAACACCTTTTCATGATTAAAATACTCAACAAAGTAGGGTAAGGAAGGAAATTCCTCAATCTGATAAGAGGCAACTAAAAAAACCCATAGCTGATACCATGTTCAATGATGAGTGGCTAAATGCTTTCCCCCCCACAATCAGAAACAAAACAAGAGTGTCCACTCACATCAGTTCTGTTTAGCATTGTACTGGAAACTCTAACCAGAGGATGTAGTCAAGTAAAAGAATTAAACACATTCCAAATCAGAAAGAAAGAAGGAAAACTACCCCTCTTCAAAAATGACATGATTTGTGTATAGAAATTGCTAATCAATCCATAAGGGGGAAAAAAACTAATAAGAATAAGTGAGTTGAGAAAGAATAAGAATAAGTGAGTTGAGAAAGATTATAGGATATAAGATTCATATTCTAAAAACAATTGCATTATTATACCAGAGCAAATAATATGAAAATGAAATTAAGAAGACAAGACCATTTACAGGAGCACCAAAGGGATTAAAATACCTAGGAATAAATTTAAAAAAAAAAAAAAAAGAAAGAATGTGACATGAAAACTAAAATCCACAAAACATTTTGAAGAAATTAGTGAAAACATTAGAAATGGAAAAATACCCTATTTTAATGAATTGGAAGACTTAGTATTGTTTATATAGCAATACTCCCAAAACTAATTTTCAGATTTCATGCAACCCTATCAAATTTCAGCTGCCTTATATGCAGAAATTGACAACCTAATCCTAAAATTCACAGAAAGGCAAGACTCCCCAAATAGCCAAAACGTTCTTGAGGAAAAGGACAAAGTTAGAGGACTTCATACTTCCTGACAACAAAACTTAACCTGGGTGGCTCAGTTAGTTAAGCATCTGACTCTTGATTTCAGTTCAGGTCATGATCTCAGGGTCTTGGATTGAGCCTTGCATCAGACTCTGTGCTCAGGAGGGAGGAGGGAGTCTGCTTGGGATTCTCTCTCTCCTTCTCCCTCTCCCCTTCCATTCTCTCTCTTTCTCTATCTCTCTCTCTCAAATAAATAAATAAATCTTTTTAAAAAGAACTGATCTATAAAGCTATAGTAATAAAGGCAGTGTAGTACTGTACTACCATGTACTGTAATACCATCTCTATTCTACTCTCCAGTGACCTAGAGGGAAACCTGTGGGATGGCCACCTCCAAGCATGCTGCTGAGAAGTGAGGTACAGCTCCCTTCTATTCTTGCATCCCCCAAACCTATCTTAGGACCTTCTCCCTTACCTTGGGTTTATACGCCTAGTGCAGAGAGGTGTTGGGATGCTGGACTCCACATCATGAGTGCACACCAGAACAAAAGTCTCTCTTTTCTACTCTCTTGATTTCCCTCCCCTTCCCCATTTAGAACCTCTTTAGCTAGTTGTGAGAGAGAGAGGGACATGGGTAGGAGTGGTTGTATGTATTGGACAGTCTTCAGATGAGATAGGGAAAGAAGAAAATATCTTGCCTGAAACACAATTGTTCTAAATTTCCCCTACCTTTTAGAGAGTGGCTTTGAAATTGAAAGCCAGAAATTTGAAGTCTGTTTTTCTAGTATCATAGTTTTCACTTGTGGCAAGAGACCTCCTGGGGAGGGTTCTGGGTAAAAGCTAATGACTGGGGAGACAGATGGTTTAACACTGTCATCTGCCACATTTTTTACCCTCTTGATGAAAGCAGATGGTAGAAAAAACTTGCCTGCACTAAATATCTATATGACAAGCACTGAAGCATGTACTTCAACCATAGAGTGACCCTCAGAATTAAATATTATTCCCCCGTATTGCTGATGACAGACACTTGCTGAAGTTGAATTGCAATCCCAGTATGATTTCAAGTCCATGCCCTATTCACTAGAATCTGGAGATTTTTACCTTTTAAGCGGTAGATCTCATTTATTTTCCAAACAAAAGCCTACACAAAAAACTATATTATTAAACAGATTTTAAGCAGGAGGAAGGTTACTATTCTCTTGGTTCAGAGTGTTTTCTCATCGGCTCATTCAGCCCCTCCCTCAAGTATAGTCTGTCTATGGTGGGACTAAGAAAAGAGAGGGATTTTCTTTTCCCTATTTCTAGCCCCATCTGAACGGCCATTCTCCTCCAGCACTTAGCAATTATATGAAACTTTGTTGGGGGGAAAGCCAGATCATACTAGAGCACTGTTTGCACTGGGAAGTTGGAGGGGAAACTGATGACTATGGTGAAATGAAGTCCTCACGATTTCTTGTGGGAAGGATGGTTGGCAGCGCTCCGAATTATGGCATTGTGCACAGTCTCCAAGAGTAGAAAGAAGCGGCTCTGGCTCACCTTGCAAGAAGATCCCAGGTGCTGGCATATAGTTTGCAGCTGTGGACCCCAACACTTCCCATCTGAGCTCTCCGAAGCGCTCCGTCTCAGCCTGGGAACATGCCTTCTTTTCCCACCCCCTCTCTCCATTCTCCTGTCCCTCAGGAGAAAGGTGGTTACTCATCTAGTCTGAAGGATGGAAAGAATGGTATGTGACAGGGCAGAGGGGTTGAGAATCCTCTCCTTTGTGACTCTATTTATGCTCCTCTTCTCTTTTACTACCTCCAAGGCTCAGACTTCTGAATTCAAAAGCCAGGAAGAGACTCTCTACTTAAATGTTTTCATCGGGCAACTTTCCTCCCTGAGTGAAGAGTTCGGAATGTCTGTCTCTTGTCTGAGGAGTGGGGGACAGGAAGAGCCAAAGTGGGAAGGAAAACCCGTGGGTAGGAGCAGGGAGGAGGCAGTGGTTAATATTTCCCAAACATCACCATGCTGGAGACAGACCCACAACATGCTGCCTCAGCTTCCCCTTCTTTTCTTCCTGCATCCTCTAGTGGCCCATAAGGCATTTATGAGAGACACTGTGAAAATATGAGTACAAAACACTGCCCAGAATGACCTAAGTTTTTACTTGAAATAGGATTTTGCCTTTCTGAAAGACATTGTAAAGTAACCAGTGCAGGCAAAATTCAGCTTCTCATAATAAACTGGAAAAAAGTTGTGTCCTTTCAGTGACAACACAAATATGAGATGTACACGGGTACACAGTCTATAGTTCCCAGCCTGTCCCTGCCACCTTTATCATTCTGCATTTACCCAAAATAAATCCCCTTCTTTTTGCTTCTAGTAGTGGAAAAGAGTTTAGTTAAGAAACCACATGATTTGGTCTGAAGTTAGGGGATAGAGTTATGCTGTTTGTAGAGAGGCAGAGAGTTGCTTTAGAAAGGGTGCATGCAGAGCCTAGACAGAAGAAAATGGTGAGGAGCCTCCCTAGCAAGGTCAACCCCCTTCCAGGGAATGGGGGTAGAATAAGAAAGAACAGGCTTATCTGTTCCAGAGTAGGGAGGTAGAGGCCAGCACAAATATTCAATGTCATACTATCAGACATACCTCCCCTCAACTGCCAAGATTGACATGAGAGAAATAGCCAGGAAACTCAAATCAAAAGTCTGAGACACAGCTGCCTCAGTCTCTAATTGTCCACGGTTCCCTGCGAGCAGCTCATCTACTTTGTCACGGTGTCCACCTCCCCAGGTCAATGTATTGGATTTTAAAGTTTTGTGTCACTGTCCCTTCTAAGGTTCTAATAAGAGAAAAACCTTTGATCCCCATATATGGCTTAGAGTTTCAAGAGATGCATGGAGTACCCAAATTTGGAACCCTAGCTTTAGAGTTTTAATTTTCTTTAAAGCTCCTTGGGATCAGAGACCTGAGATCAGAAAAAATGGCCCTGGTTTGAATATTAAGTCTTATTTCCCCATTGGGCAAGTGCAAGTTCTGTCCTGCCGGATCTAGGTCCATTCACCTGATGAGTCATTTTGCATTCTTTAATCCCGAGATCAAATGCCTCCTCTCTGGTCCTGCAGGTGGAATTGGCTATCACTGCCTGTGTTCTTCATGATGTATACTTTGGCATAACTACTGAGTCTACAACCCTTGTAGAGGCTTCTTGTTGGCCCCAACATTCATTCTCCCCTTCTTCCTTTTACTAATAGATTCTCCAGTTTTAGTTTGAAACATTGGCTAGAAGTAGTCTCCATGGCCACTTCTAGCAGCAAGGGAGAAAGGAAAATGTAGTCTGAAAAGCAGTAACTATGTTTCAAACTGTGAAACTATGTTTCAAAGACAAGAATAGAAGTGATAGACACCATTTTCAGATCATGTTCTTAAAAAGGAAACTGACTCCTCTTCACTTTCTTGTTTTATCTGCTTCTCAAAGTCTGGAATAAGATCATGGTACAGGTCAGCTGACCTTAAAGACACAGATAAGAGCAACATCCTAGGAAATGAAACAGTGGGCTGGGCACCTAACTGAATGAACCCCAGGAACAGCCTCACTGCTGTGGGTCACCTTCTGAGAGAGCAATAAAGCTTCATCTTCCTTAGAACCACTCTATTTCCAAGTTCCTGCATTTCTGCCAAATAGCCCAACTAATACATACAAAAAGAAATGAAAGTCCTATATAAAATTCCAAAGTCTCCTGAGACTAATAAATAAAAGCACAAAAGTTTATACATCCATAAGCAAAAGTAGGCAGGACTTCTCTGTTTTCTTGGAAAGCATCGGAAGTAACAGTTGTGTCTTAAGAATTCAGCATAGTCTTATGTAATCTGCCAACAGACAGACCCCTTGCTCCTTCTTTTCCAGGAACATCTGCCGATTCTATGTGGCAACTCCATGAACAATATCACTCAGGGTCACTCTGCTTATGTTGATGTTTAGCTTAGGAAATTATCAGACACCAGTGCTATTCTTGAGGACTTAATTTGCACAGGTTCTGGGTTCTAAGAGGGCAGGGAAGCATGAGAAGTAGGATTGAGGGCTGGCTCTTACCAGTTTTTCCAGTTGTCTGGATTTGGATACTGGTGCAACAATCAGCACCACAGTTGTCTGGAAAGTGTTCTGCAGGCATAGCCCTTCCTGCATAGTGCTTCCCTGCAAGAACATCTCTGCAGAAAGAGTCACAGACCAGGGCTCAGGATGGTGTCACTCAATCCAGATTTTCTCCAAAACACTACAAGGCACTGACCCTAGAGCTGTGAGCAGGAGCCTTCTGTGAACTGTCTGTTGGGAAGGGCCGGAAGGGAGAGACAGACCTACACCTTGCCCCGGCTGCCCCCCAAAGTGCCAGGATCTGCACCCATTGCCAACAGGCATACCACTTTCCTCAAGGACCAACATTCAAGTTCACATTTGTATCAAAATTTGTGCATATATTGAGAGCAAAACACTCTCTTTCTGGCAGAAATGTCTTCAGCAAACAGTGAAAAACAGGCACTCAAAGACTGCATTTTTGTTGTATCCAAAGACAGAGACTAAAATCTTGTCAGTGCAAAAGAGCTCTGACATTTCAAACTCTGCCCAGAAAGAACTCATTGCATGACATGACAGCTAGGCATGGGGCTGAAGACACAGGGTAAGGAGGAAAGGGAAATGAAAGAAGAGCCACAACAAGGAAAACGTTGTGCTCCTGGAAATGAAACTTCATAATGTTGGGACTCCCCCTCAGAGCCCTAGGGACTGACTCAGCACACACTGATAAAATGCTAAAAACAATTCATTGAGGACTAGAGCAAGATTAGGTCTGCTTACAGTCATCCTCGCCTACTTGATGCCTTGGGGGGGGGGGGGTTCCTCTTTTTATTTTATTTTTTTCATAGTTCTTGGGGGTCCCCAGTCACTCCACTGAGCTGGTGTGGATTTCTTTCTTCCAGCAGAAAGCAAGTGCCCAGGACTGTTTCCCATCTTATGGATAATATCTTACTGTTAATTAAGAAAGGTAAGTGAGGGGGGGGCACTTCCTCAGATTTCATAGAACATGTTTTGGAGCTTTCTGAGTATTTTTTAAACATCAGATTTTGCCCAGGATATTCCTGTAGCAACATATATTGCCTATTATTTCTATTGGAGCTGCCGTTTCATTTTATTTTTCCTCAATGTCCAATCACAAGGTGAGTAACTTTTAAATCTTTCTCATTGGGGACAAATTACTAAATGTTACTATTTTATAAACCTTGTACAAAAATGGACTCTGAGAAGTGCTTTTGCTCTTAAAACAGTTTGTTTCCCAAGGGTTCTGAAAGAGATGACATGTTGGTGCCTGACCCACTAAATTAATAATTTCTGTCAAGTATGGAAATGAAATTTCTGGTCCTAAGGGATGAGTTCAGAGAGTGAGGATTAGTAATAAGCCTAAATTTGCCTAGGAAAATCTTTGTCCCTACATATTGGGACAAAGAGACAAAACCTGGGGCTTCGTGGAGTGGATTTTTACTAAGAAAACAGACAGTAAACAGTCAAATAAAGAATACACACCCTCTCCCACCCCCTATCCAGGAACCTCAAATCTGGCTAAAAGGTGAGTTCTCTGAGCTCTTCAGGGCTCTACTTGTGATATACAAAGTTATAGACATAACTTATTACAGTAGGAAAATAAAAGAAAATCATTCTTGCTTTCTCTGTTTAATAGTCTGAATGATCACGTGCGCACACGCGCGTGCACACACACACAGGAAGAAAGGAAAGTTGTGACCAACTGATACTGGGAGTCTTACAACAGTGTTCTGTTTGTATATGAGAAACAATAAAATGCCTTTCCTTTTCTGTGATTCACCACATCATAGGAACGCGTGAGACTAAAGGAAGACAGAATAGAAGAGAGGGAAGAGAGAAGGTAGTGGTACAAGGAAATGACAGGAAAAGAGAAGGGGGATGTGTACAACAATCAGGCTTCAGCGTCCAGGGATCTGCTTTGTCCTCAGTCCACTGCTGGGATCCTGACTTTACAGGTGGAGACTCAGGTGCCCTGAGCATCTTTCCTGATCTGCTTTTCTTAGCTCTCTACTTCTCTCACAGATTAATGACAAAACAACACAATGAAACTCTCTCATCTGGAGAAGTAGGTAGAAGCAACTTCTTCCTAAGTTTCCAAAGGCCTAGCCGGAGCTGGGCCAAGAAAGTAGAGAAGGCACCATTGCTCCCCCAGAATCTCTAGAAGGACTAGTGAGCCTTCTCTTTTCTTTGAGCTCCCCGCACTATATCTAGGTTTCTCTCTAGGTCCTTAGGCACCTCCTGCCCCACCCAAAAAGAGTAAGTACACCAGTGGAAATCCCCTGAGCAAACTAGCACATGCTGTACCAAAATATTGTGTCTTGGCTTTGTTCTTTTACATCTTCACAACTAAAGGAAAGAGATACAATCAAAATGATAGTCCACTAAAATGATAAACAAGAGAATTTAAAGAGACACAACCCAATTACTCACCCATGGAGTGACAACCTGAGCAATCCATGGGACCTATGCTGGCGGAGAGATACAACACATGATTCCTTCTCTAACACTTACTTAGTTTATGGGAGTTCGTAGTTACATCTTTCTTGAAAGGATCTTCAGCTCATTGCAAAAACGTACCAATTTTCATGAATCAGACTCATGGTTTTTCTAGCCAAGCTTTCAAGACAAGATTAGAAATGAGGGCACAAATTATTATTTGATGCACAAAATTGTCACTCTTTGAAATATGTTTGAAAATGCCAAAAGAAAACCTCAGCAGGTGGAGGAGATAGATTGTGTCCATGCAGCTGGCTTCTTGCTCTGAAATGTCCCTTGAGCTTGCGCTCCAGGGTGTGATCTTATGAACAGGGCACCCCTTCTCTTTCACTGGATCTGCCTCAGCGATGGGGACAAGCTTCCAGAGACTAGTATTGATGCCCAACTTCTTCTTTTCTTATTTTATGAGTCTGTCACAATAACTGTGATGATGACATCCATGAACTCAGGCAGCTTTCAAAGTCTTTCTGTGTTTTACACGTTGGGGTGGTGTTCGTCTTTGCTAATTCAGCCACTTTTACAACCCTGTAGGACCAATATCTACCCAATGTCTGTAAATCAAACAAAAGTTCACTATCATTTTCTACTCCACATCTCAGTACTCATCATCTTGTAATTTTAGTCTTATGGCTTTTTTTTTTTTTTTTTTTTCTAAAAAAGAGCTGAGGGGTATTTTATAACTCCAGTCCAGGTGATTAGCCAGTGAAGACCTGAGCAGTCATCAGTGTTATGGAAGGCCTGTCCCTCTGTTGATAATAGGATTGCTATCAAGCAGCACCTTCATTTGAATACTAATAGTGGTTTAAAGAAAAAGATACAACAATTACCAGGAAGTCCTTTAGACTTAACAAATATGGCTACTTTAACCCAGGAGCCAGGCTGGGAGCAATGTTGTTTGGCAGACAAGTTTGGGGAGAGTCTGAATTATCTTTGTCATTGTCCTAAGCTTTTGCCCAGTACTTGTAGGGAGGTACCAGTGTGGTTTGCGAATACCGTATGTTCCCAAAATGTTGTGTGGCGATCACATTTTCACAAATATAAACCAACTAAAAACTCAAAGATAAGCATATAGTTTCTGCAGTAGGTCCTCAACTCTACTGCTGTAACACAACAGTACCTCTGTTCCAATAAAACTTTATTTGCAAAAATAAGTGGTGGGCCAAATTTTGTCCCTTGGCCATAGTTTGCCACGTCCTGAACTAAATAAATAATTCTTGAATGCCTACTTTGATGAGCAAGGCATAAGTAAGTACTGGAGACACCCAGAAAACCAAACAAAATTGTTGTTCTTATGAAACTCTCTAGTGTGTATGTTCAGAGATTGGAGGTGAACTATTTAAAATAACAATATATTCATAAAGTGCAGAATCTTTCCTTAAAGAGAAACCCCAGACAATCAACTGATTAGATTTCTAAGTTTAGAGTTTTATCTTGCTTTTTTAAATTGAATCTTATTTAATTGAATCTTAAGTGAATCTTTTTTTATTGAATCTTTTAAATTGAATCTTATTTAATTGAATCTAATTTTTTAATTGAATCTTTAATTGAATCTACGCTTTTTTTTTTTTAATTAAATCTTATTCACCCTAGTCTCAGGTAGTTTGGGGCTAGATTTGAATGTGCTACCTTACTCTGGAATAAGCTGAATAAGTTTGGGGGCTGAAAGAAATGTCAAAGAGGTACAATAATTCAAAGGCTCTATCCCTTCATTTCCGCTACCTCTGCTTACAACAGCAATACTTTTTACTCAGACTTCCTGTTTCTGGCACTTGCCTTCTTTTTTGCTGTGTTTATACTTCCCCCTGTCTGTGGTTAAGTAAGTATAAAGTGCCAAAGCTGTAGATTTGTCTCTGTCTCTCTCTCACTGCTGCTCTCTCTCATTCATTCCTACACACAGGCTCACACACCTCCTCTCTCCTTTCTTTCTCTCTCTCAGAATGATGATTCTGGGTACAACTTTTGGTATGGTTTTCTATTTACTTCAAGCCGTTTCTGGAGAAAGTGGCTATGCACAGAATGGTGAGTCATTCCTAACTTTTCTTTAGGATTTCAGATTATCTCTAGCCTATGCTTCAGGTTACTCAGATCCCTAACAGACCTGATCTGGATACTGGGTTGGAAAGGAGTTGGAGACCTTACCACATACTCAGTCATTTTTTAAGTTCTAACCACCAGGATGGGGGGGTCTTAGGGACAATACTGTGGGTGGTTTATAAAGTCTTAGAATTGTCAGAAAAGAATGCATTTGACTCTCTAAATGTGGATCTTAATTGTTGGTCAATGCCTCTGCTCTTACAAAAAGAACACCCATATGGACACAATGGCTGTGCTTATTGGAGAATCTCCAAGGAAGTTTTACCTTGTTAAAAAATCAAGCTAGATTTCTTTTGCTTAGCTTTTCAGGAGGTTCCAAAAGCATGATTTTCATGATAAAATAATTTCCAGAAACAACAGCTTTGTATGCATTCACCAATGCCATATCTTTAGCACCTGAAAGAGTATCTAGAACATGTACTCATTCAGTCTTCAAATTGAGTTTTGATAGACTTACCTGAGATTCTTAGTGAATAACTGAACAGAGAAAGATCTGAATGAGTTGTCTCATTGAAATATATTTAATTTTCTACATATTGGCAAATTTATCATCCTATAATAATCTGTGGAATCCTGGAAATACTTAACATCTGGAAGCCAGTGCTGCCTACTTAGTAAACAGGTTGTTAATTACAACAAGACTGTAGACAAAGGCAAAACAGCTGCAACAGGAGCCAACTGGGAATTTGCACCACCCATTTGTTCCTGATAATTAAGTCCTATCACTTTAAGAGTTAAAAAGGCTTTTCTTACCAAGGTTATCAAATACATCAGCCTAATGATTCAGCTTAGATATGTCAAGTCATGTATTTACTAAGGGTGGAAATTCCTAGAATATTTTCACTAGGGGCATTATCAGAGGGCTGACATTTTTCACAGGGTGACCATGTATGAATTTCATTGTGAGGATGATTATTATTTGAAAGTGTTGCCTAGTGTTTGCACAGATAGGTGGTTGGCAAATAACACCTAATTCTAACTCTTCAGAGTATAATCTGTTCCTTCTATTTCCTCCTGGTGGCCATACTTTTTTTTTTTCTAAGAAATAAGAATTCTAACTGAAAACTGATCAGATGGATTTAAATTTAAATTTCAGATGGATTTAGGAGATCTAACCACTCATCCACATTGATCATCTAAAAACACATTTCAGTTTGGTTGTATAATAATCAGCTGCTATTTGTTGAAAGATTCATTCTTTGATAACCACAAAGATGAACAAAAGAAGAAAGGGTTATTTTTTAAAAATCCAAGCCATTTATGCTTTTAATTAAATAATTTATTCCAATAGAAAGATTTCTAAACCACATGGCCTCGTCTATTATACATATTCAAATAATTAAATTTTTATAGAAAAATATGCTTAGATAGTGAGCATTTAAAGGATATGTTAACCCACTGTTTTAAGTTCTATGTAATTTCAAAGCCATAGTAATAATACTTTTGACAAAGAATTCTTTTTCAAAGGAGCCCCCAAATTTTTCACATATATTTCAGAATTAGAATTCTTATTTTACCTTTTCATTTATTATTTCTCAAAAACAACAACAAAAAGATGATAGTCATAACTAACCCTTTTTGGGTGCTTACTGTGTTTTAAGCTAAGTCTTTGCATATATTTTGTTCAATCATTCTTCAAAATAATGTGAATTTCCATATTGAAACAATGAGACATAAAGAGGTTGAGTAACCTGACAAGGACCACAGCTAAAAAGTAGAATAATAAGAATTTAAACCCACAGGTGTGGTGACGGAGGCCTTAACCACGGTGTATATAACCTTTACCTAAGGATTTTTCAGCTTAGATCAAGTATAATATTCTCTTTGTAAAATGCCTTGCAATTTTTGCAAGTTGTTGAAGGGAACTTTTCTTGGTTACAAAGCAACTTTATTGGCTAAAGAGCTAAGGAACTGCTTCTCAAAACATAGTCACTTTAATTGTATGACCAGTGCTTTGTATATTGTATGAAAATGTACATCAGACTCACTCCACCAGACAGGATGGCTAAGGTAGGTGGGAGTGCTTTGTTCTACTGGTGCTCAGCATCTGCTAGTCTGTGTTCTCTCTCTGGCTTATACTGATCTCGAAGAATTTTGGAGACAAAGTTGATCCACAGAAGCCTGAATCCAAACAGTAATGTAGGTTCTATTGTATAGGATTGGTGGAAGATTTATAAAAGAGAAAACATCAAGACAGAGTGAGGACTGCTGAGTAAAGGCAGGCTAAAGCCACCTAGAACCATTCCACTGAGAAAATAGCCAGTTCTTAGGAGACAAGAGCTTAGTCCTATAAGATTAGGAATGAACATGTTTTAAAATGTGAGCCCTATCTGAGGGTTTTGAAGGGGTGGGAGTGGGAGCTTGGGGGAAACCAGGTGGTGAGTATTAGGGCACATATTGCATGGAGCACTGGGTGTGGTGCAAAAACAATAAATACTGTTACGCTGAAAAGAAATTTAAAAAATACATTATTAAAAAAATAAATGTGTTTCTATATTAAAAAAAAATGTGAGCACTAAATGATGGGTTTCCCCTCATTATTTAAAACTGTCATCAGGAAGAAGGCTATACCTTGCTGAAATTACATAAGAAGCCTTTGCTAGTGGCAGAATTGTGGGCCTAGTGAGTTCTAGGAATGGTCAGAAAGAGAAGTGCCAACAGCTCTTATCTAGATCTAGCTTTTCAAGATTTGTGGCTTTAACTGAACCAACCTGTCACTCAGCTAGTTGGTCCACTCACAACCAGCTTTACTAATTTTCTCACAGACCTGCTTAGTTATTGAAATAAAGAAGATGCTGTTTCTACATTTCATTGCATTCAGGACACTCAACGGGGGTTTAATTTTAGTACATTCTATGTACTATGTACATCCTATTTAAAACCCTAAGAGATTCTAATTCTAATTTCTGTTGTTGATGGGTCAAAGTATTTTCTTGTATTGATGGACCTGGAAGCCATCACAGGCTCACATTTGACCACTCCAAGAATGGCTTCGGTTACATTGGATTTTTTTCAGGTCCCAGTCCAAGTGTATTTGCTGACAATTTTTTTTATTAAATACTGTGAAATATATATACAAAATGTCTGTTAAATCTTAGGGTCCTCAACCCAGTCTAAGAAATCTAGTACTATCTGTGACAGAATGTACTGCCCAAAAGTGGCTGAAAAAAAATTCTGGTTCCCTCCATACTTCCAGAATTCTGATGTCTTTAAGATATAATATCTATAGAGGAAGGATCTATATACCTATAGAAGCAGTACCTGTAGGATTCATGCGAAGGTCTACTAGATCTGAGTCCTGTCAGATCTAATTTTTTCTAACCACATTTGCCTTAGTAGCTTAAGACAAATTGCTTTAAATAAATATTTGTACAATGGAGATAAGCAATTATACTTTTGGTTAAGATGCCTATTTATGCAAGGAAAAGCTATCCCTTAAAAAGTGAACTTCTGACTGTAAGATGGTTCTCATTTTCCTTCATTCAAAAAAGAAATACTTGGGAGTAAATAAATGAAGATTAGTGATAAAGTCAAAGGCTAGATTAGGTAACATTTGAAAAATGGAGATAAAGTATCCATATTCGAAATGTACCATTTAACAGAAGAAATTAACAGTATAAAAAAGAAAGAGTATATTTAGTATTTTATTCTAAAGAAAGCGTATACTTAGTATTTTATTCTAGATCTCTGGGACACTAACTCAATAGCAGAAATATTTAGAAATATTTGGAGGTTATTTAGTAATTGTGATGATTTTGTTTCCTGTTAGAAAAATCTGTGCTCACTAGAGAATTTGGTTTGGGTTTGGGTTCTTTTCGGTTTGGGTGTTGGTATTGGTTTTTCTGTCTTTTCCCTTGGGCTTTTCTTCTTTAAATAAACTTATAATCATTCTTTCATGTCTGCCCCAAAAGGCTACCATTTCTTTAATGTCACCCCAGATTTCAAAAGGAGGTACCATTTGCTTCATTAACAGCTGCAGATTTGTTCTTCCCCAGGAGAGTTTGAAGATGCCGAACTGGATGACTATTCATTCTCTTGCTACAGTCAGTTGGAAGTGGATGGAACCCAGCACTTGCTGACCTGTGCTTTCGATGACCCCGACGTCAATACCACCAATCTGGAACTTGAAATATGGTGAGGTGCCTAGAAATCCTGCCTCTCCTTTCATGTGCTACTTAGCAAAGGAGGGAGGATGGGGCCTAGTTCTCAAGTACTAAAGACAAATAGATTCCAAAAACTTCCTGAAACTCCCTGTTGTTCACCAAAAGACTCCAGCAGAGATGCTCTCACAGTTTCATCTGTCCGGCCTTGCTGCTACAGCAAGCTGACAGGATGACCTCACAATCCTGACTTCGTGGCAGAGTTTAAATCTTGCCTTCCTAGGACACTCCTCCCCCAGATTTCTTTGTCCAACATGAGACAGTCTAGTGCTTTGTTGCACTCTGGAGCACAGCTACCTGGTTTCTGATCCCAATACTGCACAGACTTGGCTTTTTAACCTAAAGCAAGTTATGTAACTCATCTATGCCTCAGTTTCTTCACCTGTTACATGAAATATACTAACTCATAAGGAGGTCTGGATGATTAAATAATTTAATACTTTAATAATTTAATTAGAAGACACATCCAGTATATAATAAGTAATGGGAAAAGAGCATTAAAATAACAAAATCTGAGTACAGACCTACTTCTACTCTCTTAACATAGTTTCACTTCGCATGATACCCTCAGTATCAATTTTCCAAAAATCTGCAGGAATAACCCAGCTCTTGGTTTCTTGAGGTCTCAGAGCAAAGGCAAGGGAAAAGAGAACGTTTCTCTCTAGTTTGAAAGTTTGATGAAGAGCTCAGGGTGCTTTCTTCTCCCTCCACAAACCATCTTTTGTTGCTGAGGGTTATTCTCTCTGATGACTTGAAAAAAATGCTCCAATGTGAAATTCTAACTTAGGGTTATCTCCAAATTCATATCAGATGACCTAATTAGTTTCTTAGAAAAAAAAGTAAGTCAAGATTCACCAGTCGGAAAAGAGGGCTTCTTAAACTCAGTAGTCCTTCAGCTAAGCCCCTCTAATACAAAGTCTAGACAAGCTCTAAATCACATGTGTTATATTAAATTATAGGAGCTTTCCTGCATGTGCTCATGCAGTGCCTCCTGATGGAGTCATTGGAGAAGGATGGTCTTGGACTTGAATTCCATAGAGCGTTCTCACTCTGCCTCTGTAGGTTCACTTCTCTAACACACTTTCCAGAAATAAATCGTCAGAAGAACAGCAACCTTCTTTCCAGAAATAAATCGTCAGAAGAACAGAAACCTTCAATGTCCAGAATCTCTACTGCAACTAGATATACCAACATAGCCAAACAACTTATTCAAACTATGCACTCATTTTTATGGACAAAACCCGTTCAACAGAAGTTTGACTTTGGGTTTTCTACTCAGCTCTTTGATGGACTGTCATGCTAGGGTAGTTTCTCCTTGGGAGGCTGAGATGGCCTTTCTAGCCACTTTCCCTCACACCACTTCCTTGCCCCCTTGAATAAATTTGTCCACTCCCTTTTTCAAATTTCTTGATTATTTTTCCTGTCATATTGTAATCTGTCAGCAGCTTCTATTGGGGGTTTTCAATTGGATTTAGATATTTCAGTTGGAAAGAGATTGTCTTAAGACATGTTTTGCAGTGTGAAACAAATATGAGGAGGATAAGGTGCTCCTAGATAGCAGCTGTTTTTATAAAGGTATATGTTGACAGGGATTTTCATGTAATTCCTAGGCCCAGCAGGGACATTGTTTCTCAAATCAAAATCCCCTGGTGTGTTATATTTGCTGGATAGGCTAGGTTGCTTTTCCAGTGAAACTAGATTTATTGGAACTTTCTGTTCCTTTAACATGTTAATAAAGAAGAAATTGGAAATGACTCAAGAATGTGCTTTCTGATGAGGTCTTTACACAGTTTAGATTGTTGCTAGAAACCAGGTATTACTTCCCAGTTTACTAGGGGCATTTTCCTAGGTGAGTTTACCACCTGTCTGATCTGGCCACCAATCTCCCAGTGTTAGAAACTAAATTATTTAGTGTTCAGTGAGAGGATCCACCTCTCAGGAAGGTAATTGGATTAGCCAAAATCATAGGATTAGATTACTGGCATGCCAGTTGATGATTTCACAGTGGTAGATAACAATTATTACAGATACCCAGATATTCATACTGGACTCAGGACCTATGAGACTTGGTCTTGGGAAAGAAGAGAAACAGAGCAGGCCAGTAGGGTGTATATCAATATAAATCCACTCTTACTGGGTGATCTGAAAATTTTTCATGCACCAAAACATTAACCAGTTTGCAGGTACCTAGAATGACAAAATAGAGGCACCAAAAATAGTCACCTAGGTTAGAATCCCAATAGCAACCCTTATAGAGCTCTGTGACCAAGGAATTACTTAAGCTCTCTGATCAGAACAACTACCTTGCATCGGGGTTTTTGGCATATGGTCAATACCTGTAAATGGCACTTAATTCTCAGTGTAGACTGATTTTCATTAACAATGTGATCAAAAGTTTGTTCAGTAAATAGAACGTAAAACAAAGGAGTTTGTTCATTTTAAGATGAAGGTTATTTGGTTCAGACTTTAAAGTGCTTATTAATTTTTTTAGGATTAGCTGCCAGCACTCAAACATCTAGTTTATCTCTTTAAAAATCAGTTTTGATAATAGTGGGCCCATAAAGCACAAGGACAAAGTAGAATTCCAGCTGCTTCTGTGGGTAGACATTGAAATCTCAGTCCAGAGGTTAGGCCCACTCTTATAGATACCAAAGGCACTTGAATTGGGAACCCTGCTTTTTAGCTGTTTGAGTAAGTCCTACAGTCAGCTTTCAGAAGGCGGCTGATTTCCTTTATTCCCGCATTCCTAGGGGTACCACATTCACTCCCAGTTGCCACCTACAGATATCACTTCACATACGTCATTCTCGGTTTCATCATTTACCACCTGTGACACAGGCACCCTACCAAATCTACCTCTAGAATTACCTAGCAATATCTGTCAGGTAATTAATTTAGTCCTTCTTCAGTAAACCATACTAACTTTCAAAGTTGTTTGATATTTTTGAGATTGATTCTGTCTTTCAAGGCCAAATGATGCTTTTGTTTCTGTTTTTACTATTTCCATGGAGACCCCTGTCTGCCCCCTCAGGAGAAATGCATTTATCCAGATAAACCAGACATGATTGCAGGAAATTTAGGAAGCTGGAGACAGGGTAGAGAGGCAGGCACTATGGTTTTCCCAACAGTCTCTCCCAGTTTTCAGAAACAGAGGGTTTTTGTGAGTGGCTTAGATTGAGGACCCCTGGGAAGGTCCTGCAGGCCCAAATTTGTTAGCCTGAGGTCAAAAGTACATCAACAACAACAACAACAACAACAACAAAACAAACAAACAAATAAAACAAACAAAAAACAGAAGTAAAGCCAGCAAATCACCGAAGTAGTAATTTCTGAAAGTTTATTGTGCATGTACCAAAAGGTTTGCAAACCAGGAGCACTTAAACTAAAATATGGAATGAGGCTTAGAGATATATTGTTATAAAGTAACTTATATCGTGTAAAGGCGATGAAGGTTTATTCTTTACAGTGATTGGCTATAATGTTAGAATTTTCTTAACTGAATGGAAATTGGTTAGTGGTTACCTCCTATCAATTTTGGCAAACGATTTAAGTTTTGCTTATGATTGTCAGAAGCATAAGCAAGAAGTCACCCAGGTTAAGTTAATCTTGCTTGTCTTACAAAGTAAGCTAAAACATCTGCTTACATGACTAACTCATTTTGTCTGCCCAGAGAATATTCAAGTTTGGTTTCTGTGTTTAATTTTAACATTGGATAATTATAATCCTTTTTTTCTCCCCCCAAAATACCCTAAAATGGCTCTATCTGACAGAAATACAGTGCAATCCACAAACATCTGAGCCATATATTTAATTCTAAATTTTCTAGTAGCCACATTTAAAAAGAAAATTGGTGAAATTAATTTAAATTAACATATTTAATATAATAATATATTTAATTTAATATATTTTATTTAAGTTAATATATCTAAAATATTATCATTTCAACATGCAATCAATATAAAAATATTATACACTCTTTTTTGCATGCTAAATCTTCAAAATATGTTGTGTATTTCATAGAGCACATCACAGTTTAGACTAGCCATATTTCCAATGTTCAATAACCACATACCAAGTAGTGGCTATTGTGTTGAACAGTGTAGTTCTAGAATATGTCTAATCTTAGCAATAGATACTTAGCAACAAAGTAAATTGTTTTAACCTAGTTAAGTTAATTGAAATTCAATTGGATTGACTTGAGTTTAACTTATCATGGGGAAGACACTAAATTTTCTTTTTTTTTTTTAAGATTTTATGTATTTATAGACAGAGAGAAATCACAAGTAGATGGAGAGGCAGGCAGAGAGAGAGAGAGGGAAGCAGGCTCCCTGCTGAGCAGAGAGCCCGATGCGGGACTCGATCCCCAGGACCCTGAGATCAAGACCCAAGCCGAAGGCAGTGGCTTAACCCACTGAGCCACCCAGGTGCCCAACACTAAATTTTCTCTAATTACCTGAGGCCAGGGCCACTGGCACAAAGTGAGACTGTCCACTGTAGGCCACTGGGTTTTCTTAGCTCCTAGCATGGCTTCCCCTCCATATAGAGGGGTCCTGAAATTCAGACACTTACAAGGATGCCAAGGCTCACAAGCCAACTGTATGGTGACCCTTTCTATTTCATTGCTTATTAATCTCATTCTCCAAAAGGTGAGAATGAACCAAGAATACCATTTTAGGTTCTTCTTAAACTTCCAACAATACCAAGAACTTGCTTCTTGTTAAGGATTTATAATTGAATATTCTACGATGCTTTACTTACAAATATATTCTAAACTCGATGACTGAACTAAAAGCTATTATCTTTTTAATTTCTCCACATCATGTCTTACCTAAATTCAGAAATGAAATCTACTCCAATTCTTCCCTTCTATCCTTATTCATCTAATTATGACGTATTGCCATCTTCAGAACTTTCCATGTGACACTCGTCCCAAGTTTGTCCCCTAGTATCCATCTGGCCTAACTTAAAAATTTGCTTTTGATATTTATTCTACTCCAAGGGGAAAAACCTCAATGAAGGATACGCTCTCTAGGAAGTCCAACACACACACGTGCACTCACACACACACACACACACACACTTAAAGCCAAAACAATTGCATACCTTAAGATATAACAACAAAAAAACTATAATTGGGGGTGGGACAATTTTAAGGAAGGTGCCACAAGTAGTAAATATACTTAGCCAATTAATAAACTTAAAATTTCTTCAACCATCTCTATCTTTGTCTGAATGCAGAAGTATAACCAGTCACTCAAAGATCACAGCAACCCAGAGCTGGGAGACTCTGCCCCTAAATCTGAGGCATCCTTCTCAGATTTTAGCCCAATGCCCACCTCATCTCAAGCCACAAACATGTTCTTTCTGCTCAGAGTCCAGGAACAATCCCAGAGAGGGCTCACTTGAGCACATGCTGAGATAAGTACACCCACATCCAGTTTGCCAAAGAAAACTAACACATTCTGTATTGTAGATAGTAAAGGACCTTTTTAGAAGATATTCCCTATAATCTTTTTTAAAAATAACTTGTACTATGCAGCCATCAAAAGAAATGAAATCTTGCCATTTGCGACAACATGGATGGAACTAGAGCATATCATGCTTAGCGAAATAAGTCAAGCAGAGAAAGACAACTATCATATGATCATCCTGATATGAGGAAGTGGTGATGCAACATGGGGGCTTAAGTGGGTAGGAGAAGAATCAATGAAACAAGATGGGATTGGGAGGGAAACAAACCATAAGTGACTCTTAATCTCACAAAACAAACTGAGGGTTGCTGGGGGGAGGGGGTTTGGGAGAAGGGGGGTGGGGTTATGGACATTGGGGAGGGTATGTGCTTTGGTGAGTGCTGTGAAGTGTGTAAACCTGGTGATTCACAGACCTGTACCCCTGGGGATAAAAATATGTGTTTATAAAAAATAAAAAATTACAAAAAAATAACTTGTTATTTAGAAGAATTCTTTCCCTGTAAGCAAATCTATACAAAGCCTTTATTTTTCCTGCCACTATCCCCACTTCAAATTTGAGCCAGCTATACCTCTCTTCAGGGCTATTTGGCTAGAAGTGCATGTAGAAAAAAAATTGGTAACCATGTTTATCACAGGAGAGGGACATTAAATTGAGGGTTGAGGAAGGAAGAGAAATGAGTACTTTTATTTTTATTCTTCATTGTTTAATTATTTTTACAATGAGAATACATATTTTACTTCCTTCTTTAATATGGAATATTTCTTTCACCCTAGAAGGATGCCTCCTGTCCCCTTGCAGCCGTTCATCCCATGTGAGCAATCTATCACCCCCTGGTTTTGCCAGTTTCCAATAGTTCTTATAAATGGAATGACACACTGTTTACTGTTTTCTATATGAATTCTCTCACACAACAAAATGCTTTCAAGAATTACCCATGTTGATGTATGTATCAGAGCTCATCTTTTCAACTGCTATTAATTCCACTGCATGAATATATCACAAGCTTTGAATCCTTTCTCCTCTTGATGGACACTGGAGATTTTTCAAATTTTAGACTTTTTTTTTTTAAGATTTTATTTATTTATTTGACAGAGAGAGATCACAAGTAGGCAGAGAGGCAGGCAGAGAGAGAGGAGGAAGCAGGCTCCCTGCCGAGCAGAGAGCCCGATGCGGGACTCGATCCCAGGACCCCGAGATCATGACCTGAGCCGAAGGCAGCGGCTTAACCCACTGAGCCATCCAGGCGCCCCGAGACTATTATTTTTTAAGCTGCTACTAAATTATTTTACAGATGTGTTTGTTAATGCACGCTTTCATTTCTCTGTGGTAAAAGCCATAGTGGAATCACTGAATCATAGGGTAGGTGTGTGTTTAACTTTGTAGGAAACTGTCCAGCAGTTTTCCAGAGTGTTTATACCATTCTATTCATCAACCAAGAAAGTGTGAGAGCTACACATCGTCTCCAACATGTGGCTTTGAAAACAGTATCTCGTGATTTTTCTTTACCTTTCTCAAATAACAAATAATTTTGACCATCTTTCTGAGTAGCTGCTGGCCATTTGTATGTCTTCTTATGGCAGGTGTCTGCTAAAGCCATTTGTCTTTTTTACTGAGTTATTTATCCTTTTATTGCTGATGGGTATGAATTCTTTGTATGTTCTGGATATAATTCCTTTGTCAGATACATGGATTACAACTATTTTCTGCCAGTGTGTAACTTGTCATTTCATTTTCTTAATGGTATATTTCAATGAGGAAGAAGCTTTCATTTTGATTAAAGTCCAATATGTCTTTTTTTTTCTCTTTCATGTTTAATTTTTATGTGTCAATACTATTTTTGTTCACTCCCAAAGTCAGAAAGAAAGTCTACTTTTTCAATGTTGTTTTGAGTATTCTGAGCTCTTTATATCTCCACATAAATTTTAGTATCAGCTTGGTTTTTTTCTTTTAAATCTTGCTGAGATTTTGATTAATATTATATATGTTACATTGGGGGAATTTGTTATCTTCTCACTACTAAATTTGCTAATCCACGAATACGCCACTCCATTTATTTAGATCTCCTTTAATAGCTCTGAGGAATGTTTTATAATGTCCATTGTAAAGGTCTTGAACATCCTTTATTAATTTTATCTTTAAGCATCTTATGTTTATTGTTATCATAAGTAGAGTTGTTTTTAAAATTTATTTTCTAATTGTTTGATTCTAGCTTATAGAAATATAATTGTCTTTTATATTCTGACCCTGAAGAATTCACCCTACTAGTTCCTGTAATTGTGTTGGAGAATCTATATAATGCTGTCTGCAAAGAAAGGTTTTTTCTTCCTTTTCAAACTGGATATCTTCTTGTTTATTTTTTCCTCTTGCCTTACGCACTGACTAGAACCTCTAGTACTCTAATAAATAAAAGTGGTGAAAGTGGTCATTCCTGTTTTGTCCTTATCAACGGGAGAAACGTTCACAATTTCACCATTAAATATGATAGTAACTCTAGACTCTGTAAATTTCCTTTATCAGGTTGAGGTAATGTTCTTCTATGAATTGCTGAGAGTTTTTTATTATAGGTGGATGTTGAATTTTGTCATATGTCTATCTGCGTTACTTAAGATAATCAGATTATGTGTGACTTTTGTTCTGGTAATACAGTGAATTGTATGATTCATATTTGATTGCTGAACCTGCCTGGATTTCCTGGGATGTGACCTACTTTCTCATAGTAGTAACATCAATGTGTTAATATTTTCTTGAGGAAATTTTGATATACATTCTAGGGGGATGTTTATCTGTAAATTTCTTCTCTGTGATATTTTTGCGAGCTTTTGGTACAAGAGTTGAGCTAACCTCATAAATTAAGTTGGATAGAGTCTGTTTCTACTCTATTTCCCAGAGTAATTTCTGTAGAATTGGCACAGTTCTCAGTTTTCAGTTCTGTTTTTCTAGAGCCATCTAGCTATTGCTAACCCATGCTTTTCTTAGCATGTTTCTTAAATATTTGCTAGAAGTCACCAACATAGAAGTATCTGGCATAGAGTTTTCTTATTATGGAAGTTTGTTGATATTAAATGTAATTCCTCTGAAAGAAATAGAGCTATTGAGATACTCAATTTCTTCCTTATTTGTACTTTTGGGCAATATCTTTTTCTTAGTAATTGCTCTAATAGTTAACAATATTCAACCTTATCATAGTTTACTTAGAGTTAATATTGTACTATTTCATATATGAAATCTAAGAAACTTGTAATGATACATCAATATACTAACAATTATCACATCCTATCTTATGCACTATTGTTATATATTTTTACATCTACCATACATTATAAATGCCACAATAATGTTATAATATTTGTTTTAAGCAATCATTTAGCTTTAAATAATTTAAAAGAAAGAAATATATATTGTCTTTTACATTTACCAAAGTATAGCCTTTCTGGTACACCTAGTTGTCTCCTATAGATCTGCAATCCCTTATGGTCAATGCCTTCTGGTATAAAGAAGTTAAAACAAATTATCTCAATTCTTATTTATCTGGAAATATCTTTACTTGACCCTAATTATTGAAGAATATTTGGTACATGTGAGACTTCAAAGTGGACATATTTTTTTCTCTCTTCCAGAGTTTTAAAGGTATTATTCCAGGGTCTTCAGTTCCCATAGTTTTTTATCAGAAGTGATATTTTTCTCTAGATACTTTCAAAATTTTCTATTTGCCTTTGTTTTTCAGCCATTCAACTGTGATGTGCCCAGGGGTGGTTTCTTTTGGATTGATCCTGCTTGGATTTGCTAAGTTTCTTAAACCTAAAAATAGACATTTTTGTTACATTTGGGAAATTTGCAGCCATTATTTTTTATGGCATTTTTTTTCCATCCTAGTATCTTTTCTTGTTCTGGAATTCTAATTACATATTTATTTATCCCTTGATATCATCCTATAGGTCACTGACCATTTCTGTTACTTCAGACTGAAAACTTATCGTTGCTCTATCTTCAAGTTCACTGACCCTTTCCTCTGCCATCTTCAATCTGTTGTTAAGCCCATCAGTGCATTTTTACAAATTTCTTTTTTAATTCTTTATTTTTTATAAACATATATTTTTATCCCCAGGGGTACAGGTCTGTGAATTGCCAGGTTTACACACTTCACAGCACTCACCAAAGCAAATACCCTCCCCAATGTCCATAACCCCACCCCTCTTCTCCTAACCCCCCTCTCCCCAGCAACCCTCAGTTTGTTTTATGAGATTAAGAGTCTCTTATGGTGCGTTTTTACAAATTTTGGATTTACTTGTTCATTACAGTATTTTCATCTGGTTTTCTTTTACAATTTCCATGGCTCCATTAACATTATACATCTATTCAATCATTATGGCCATATTCTTTGTTTAGCCCTTGAACGTATTTACAAAAGCTGCTTTAAAGTCCTTTTCTGCTAATTCCAACATCTGGTCACTTTAGAGTAACTGCTTCACATGGACTGCTTTTTGTCTTGACTATGGGTCTCATTTTTCTTTTTTTCATCTATTATAGTGGCTTTTGAATGTATGAAAGACATTGGTAACAGGTTTTCTGGATTCTGTTAAATTCCTCTGCTGAATTTTAGTTTTACCTCTGTTAGTAGGTCAACGGGACTAGATTAATCTTCAAATTCTCTTTTATTTTGAGACAGCATCTAAAATCTCATTTCAGTACTTTCTAGAGCCATCTAGCTATTGCTAACCCCTGTTTTTCTTAGAGTCTCTCCCACACTTGACAATTAAAGGGACATATACTGATATGCGCAAAGTTTATATGCAGATCTGGTGTCATACATCCCCATTAAAAATATCCAGCCATGCAGACAAGTCCTCTAACTTCTCAAGAAAATAAAATTGTAGCTTTCTGTTATATTCTAGATGCCTATCACAGTATGATCTGAGGATTGCCATCAAACAAATTTTAAAAAACTAGGAACAAGGATACCATCCACCTCTTTTTAAAGGATTAATTTCCCTCTCATGTCTGCATATTTTTGGTTACTCTCTAAAGCTTTTAAATAGGATTTCCAAAAAAATAGCTTGTCTAAGGTTTATAATAGTTACATATTAGAGGGCTAGTATGACATAAGTTGTTCTGCTATTACTGGAACTCAAACATATACTTTTTATTTTAAAAGTACAATGTGGAACTTTTTAAAAAATATATTTTATTGGGGTGCATGGATGGCTCAGTGGCTTAAAGCCTCGGCCTTTGGCTCAGGTCATGATCCCAGAGTCCTGGGATTGAGCACTGCATCAGAATCTCTGCTCAGCAGGGAGCCTGCTTCCTCCTCTCTCTGCCTGCCTTTCTGCCTACTTGTGATTTCTGTCAAATAAATAAATAAATAAATAAACAAACAAACAAATGTATTTACACATTCAAATAAATGTATTTATTTATTTATTTATTTGAGAGAGAGAGAGAGAGAGAGAGAGAGAGTGTGTGTGTGTGTGTGTGTGTGTGTGTGTGCACGAGTTGGGGAGGGGCAGAGGGAGAGGAAAAAGGAGATTCCAGGCTGAACAGGGAGCCCAATGCAGGGTTCAATCCCATGACTCCGGGATCATGACCTAAGCCAAAGGCAGACACTTAACTGATTGAGCACCCCAGTGCCTCAATGTGGAGATTTTGATGTTAGTTGTACAGTAGGCAACAATCTCTCTTCCTCAGTTTCCTGAAAGTCTGATCTGAATTGGGAAGAGGAAGTGGCAGAGTTCAATTCCTAGAGCATGGCTACTGTGTGTTAAGCTAGGGAACATGGGAAGAAGGGTTGATTTTAAAGTCTGTTGAGTAGGTAAAAGTGGAGCACAGTCAAAATTACCTTTGAAAATCCCTAAATTACTCATTAAGTATATATGGTTTTATGTATACAATTCTTTAGACTATTGTATCATTTCCTTTAAGTTTTCTGGGGGCAATGTTTCTTTACAGGTTTTATTTTCTCAACTTATTTCTGCAGGATATCAAAAAGAGAAATTACCTTCTCACCTAAACAAGTATTTGTTTTTCAATGATTGATCATTTAAAAATAGGAATTTTCCATCTTTTTCATGAACATGCTTTGACTGTTTCAGATTCAGTATATCACTAGGTATGACAATAGCAAGAAGCTACATTATTTAATTCTGTCTCTCTCTCTCTCATAAGCATCTATGCATCCACACACCTATAGACAGAGTTGAAGTCACACAACTGCAATATCCATGTAACGCTACTCTATTGTATACAGAGACTCCGACTTGATTTAAGATGGATTCACTTTTTGTTTCTACAGTGGAGCCCTTTTGAATGTAAAATGCCTGACTTTTGATAAACTACATGAGATGTATTTCATTAAGACAAAGAAATTCTTACTCATTGGAGACAGTGAAATACATGTGAAACTTGGAAGAAAGAACATAACTTTCAAGAAACTGAACATAGTCAAAATAGGTAAGAATTTGTATATAGGGGTAAGGTTGCCATTTAGGGATATATGAAGACACTGATTTAGTGTCATAACCTGTAAGTGGAAACTAGACAAAGTGATTGAAGAGATGCATTCTTTTGCTGGTTTTAAATACTATGGTTCACTTTCTCCCCCTATTTTTGACCCCTTCTTTGGCGCCCCAAAAGAAAATTAAAGGTAAGAGAGCAGTATTCATTAGAGACAACAAGGAGGTGAGAAACTTTAAATCTATCTCAGCTTTGCTTCACTAAATTGGTAAAATATAGAGTAAAAGCACAAGTTCTATCTGTAAAAAAACCCCGGAAAAAAAGTCAGAGAAAAAGTCACTAATGTGAAAAAGACACATTAGTCAGAGGGTTGTGCATGTTGGCCACACAGCAACATAGGCCACAACCTATGTGAAAGCAAAGAAGGAGATAATAACAACAAGGTAATTATGAGTATGGGACACAAGAAAGTTGGCTTTTGTCATTTGTAGACTAGGCTGTCAAGGATGGATGGTCAGTTTGTGCACTGTGCAAGAGCATAATATCTACAGGTTCATCACTGGAATTGCAAATATAGATAAATAGACACACACACACACACACACACACACACACACACACACACATAACTGAAAATATGTATCTCTCACTTCTCTGAGAGCAGGTAGAAAGGACAAAGATTCTCAGTCTTCTGACAGACTCCTGGCATTTTAGAGACTCCCGCTGGCACCCTGTCCATCTGAATCCCCAAATCATACCCAGTTCTCTCAGAGGCCCAATTTCTATACCCCAGCAGAAACAAATCTCAAAAACCACATCTGAGGAGCCAAGGGAAAAAAGCAGTAGTGCTTACACCTGGTAGCATGTGCCCCTGTGAAGTGGGAGTTAGGAACCCCTTGGGGTTTTAGAAAGCACCCTTAAGCAACCAGGATGAGAGATAGTGGAGGCATATTACTCAGTAGTACCTTCTTCTGGTTCTTAAAGTTATATTTCATTGGCAGAACTGTCATTTAATTGAATTTAAACTGGAAGTCCCTGATTGAGCTCTAGAACAGAGTTCCCCTGCAACCACCTGGCCCTCACTTACTTCCCTTTCTTTAGGTTTGGGCCCTCTGATAAGGCTAGAGGGGTGACTCCCTCCATTCCCATTAGTCTTGGTGGCGTAAATCTCTTATTGTTCAGATTGTTTCCAGAATAAATAAACTTATAAAAATATTTCTTGAGAAATGAGCTACTTTTCCTAATGTGCTCAAAGGCACCCTTTGGACCAGAGACAGACCTATTTGGAGGACACCTGGCAAGCCACTATGAGATAATGGAGCACAAAAACAAAAGCTAGAGAAGAGCAAGCCTCAGAATCAGACAGAACTGACTTTAAATACTAGCAAACCATTTTATAGAAGCCTGAACTTAATTAATCTCTCTGAGACTCAATTTCCTTGTCACTATAGCGGTAATAAGGGATTGTTGGTGGAAGCTTGTATAACTAAAGCACTTGGTGCTTAGTAGGTGTATAATCGATAGAAGTCTGTTCTTCCCTTTTTGGGAGTCCTTGGGAGATGGGAAAGAAGCAAGGAATTCAGTGTCAGAGGTTTCATTGAGAAGGTGAATCTTAATTATTCTCTTGAATGAAGAGTAGGAACTGACTTGGCACGTGAAAATGTTGACAATATTTTGTGGTTGTCTGTTTCTTTATACCCACCTGCCTTTCCCCTTGTTTCCCCTGGGCACCTTCCCTTTCTATAGTGCATCTAAGAGTAAAAAAGAATAAACTTCCTCTTTTATAAGACATCGAAGGACAAAGGAGAGACTTCCTCTTTTTCAGGATCTCTGGGGCAATGCAGGAAAATCTTAGGTGGTTACCACTATGAGCAAGTGACAATAATAAGTGAGCCAAATTCCACCACATGAGTTCACTTTACTGGGTCAGCAAGTCGGTCTCACAGCCCAAATCAGGTAGCTTAGACTCCAGATCAGTCTACAGAGTAAGAGTTTGATGAGCACATACTCTCTCATTAACAATAGGTTTAGCTTGGATTTTAGCCTATGTGCTCCCCATCTCTGTCTGAGATCAGCCATGCGAAAAAGTGGCTGTCCCACCTTTAGACAACTAACATCCCAGGCTTTGGCGATAGAGTAGCTAAGAACCCAAGACAGGAAAGCTTCTGGACAATAGTGGAGAGGCCACCTGACACGCATGTTTTTCAAAGAATTTAGTACATTTCTCTGGGATCATTTTGCCTAGAATAAAACCTATCTACCTCAATAGCATTTCATATATGGTGCATATGATCCTAAGAGGAACTTTGCATGGCAAGCAGGCAGAAGAAAGAGACTAGAGAAGAATTTAGAGCCAATACAAACTAGATTGAAGTCACACCAGAAGTTATGAGCTTAGGGCCAGGAGGCAGATCCTCAAATTCTATATAGCTGAGACGTGCAAGGCCCCCAGCTTACAATCTGATTTTATTGGAATAACAAGGACTCAAAGTTCAAATACTCCTATTTGGGGGCCAGTTATTAGCAATTTTTCTAGTATTCAAAAGGCAAAGAGAATATGTTTTAGTGTAGAATTGGCACTAGCTGCCATAACAAATAAACCCTAAAACATATGACAGCTCAAACACCAAAAGTTTATTTTTTTGCTCACATAAGAACCAAAATAGGTATTTCTAATTTGTGGTTGATGCTCCTCCAAGCAATATTCAGAGTTCCTTCATTCTGTGGTTCCATTGTCTTCAACATATGTCTCCAAGTGTTAGAAAGGGAATAAGCATAGAGCCATACATGTAAGGTTCCTGGGCCAGGATGGGAGATGGTACACATCACTTCCACCCACATTGCTCACAAGACCACACCCAACTGCTAGGGAGGCTGAAAATCGTAGTTAGGCTTGTGAATCAGAAGAAGAAGAAACGGTTTTCTCAACAACTGTCCAGTTACTGACTCAGAAAAAGAACGTGATTTTCAGAGTAGGTGAATTTTAAAAAGTATAAATGAATTTAAAAAAGAAAATTCCTTTTTAATTTCTTTTTCCTTTCCAGTTAAACCTGAGGCTCCTTTTGACATAAGAGTCATCTATCGCAAGGGAGCAAATGATTTTCTGGTGACATTTAACACATCTCATTCACAGAAGAAGTATGTGAAAGAATTAATGCATGAGGTGGCCTATCGTCAGGAAAAAAATGAAAATGACTGGATGGTATGTAGATTACCCACATTTATCCATTACAACATTCATAAAGATGTATATATAAATATACTTTATAGATAAATTTACATAAAATATACAAAATTTAAAACACTTACATAAAACTCTAAAATAAAAAACTTCTTAATGTTATAAATTTCATTGTCCTGGAGGTGAATTTACCTGGGGAGGGCCCATAGCAATTTTGTGGTCAAAATATACCTTTTCTGGGAGAGTCTGCGTGGCTCAGTCATTAACCTTCTGCCTTTAGCTCAGGTCAGGCTCCCTGCTGGATGGGAAGCCTGCTTCTCCCTCTCCTACTCCCTCTCCTTGTGTTCCCTCTCTTGCTGTATCTCTCTCTGTCAAATAAATACATAAAATCTTTAAAAAACAAAATGTCCCTTTTCCTGAAAGAAGCTTCAGGTTCCACAAAACCTAGGTCTTCTCGGGGCCATCCCATTCTAGCTCTAATTTTTTTTTTCTTGCTCTATTTTTTTCTTTTCATAATGTTTCTAAATTAGGCTGTTGAATTAACAATACAGATTAAGACAGAATCGATCCTCTTTATTTGGGGGGTCTCAAAAAGTACACAACTCTCACAGGCAAATCAGACAAAAATCATGACCAAGCCATAGCCACAGTCTGGGTCACAGTTGTGGAATCAGCCTGAAGTAAGGAAGCGAGTGGAATATTTTTCTTCGTTTTTTTAAAAGCCTGAGTTCTTCATCTGCTTAGTAACAAGATTCATTTGTATCATAATTTGGAGGACTATTTAGACTCTATGAGTTACTGTTGTTGGAATGGTCTAGCTGTCCCGGAAATTTGTCTTGAGGAAAAGACAGGAGGAATGTAGAGTCTCCCAGATTTTCAGGTTTCTCTTAGCCTACTGGCTTAACTTCTGTCTTTTTTGTACCACATGGACAAAAACCAAATGATGGCTTCTCCTTCTCAAGGTGAAGAGTGTCTACTTACCCATACTCTTCCCTTTTCTCAGGCCAGGATTAGCCTTCTTTTTCCACAACATGTTGCTGTATAGTACTTATATTAAATGTAATGTTTGCCCTAAACAGCCTTCTCTGTCTTTCTACCCATCCATCCCACAAACTAGGCTACCTTGATCCTGCCCTCTTGAACCTTCATCTGAAAACGCACCAGTGGAAAAACAACTATAGCGTAGAAAGGAAGGATCTTGAATAAATGATAGTAGGACAGTCAGTTTGCTACTTGCCAAAAAACCCAAGTTAAATGTTTAACTTGCTCCATATAAAAATAAAATAAAATAAAAAAATGATTTAAGGAAATTATATAAAACTGAAACTATAAACTAGGTAGGGAAAATATAGGTAAATGTTTATATAATCTTGAGATGAAGAAGAATATCCTAAGCATAAAAGCAGTAAAAAAAGGCAAAAGATTGATACGTGTGACTACATAAAAATAAAGGCTTATAAATGTCAGCACATAAAATAATCAAAGTCATTAAGCAACTTAGAAATTAGAAATTAGGATTAAATTGTCACGTATACTACTGACAGATGGTTAATATCTTTCCTATATAAAGAGGTCATATAAATCATTAAGAAAAGGACAAATGTGGAATAGAAAAATTAGCAAGAAACTTGGAAATGTCTCATAAATTAGAAATATGTAAATTCAATAAATACATGAAAACTAATAATTGAATAAGTATAAATGTAAGTAACAATGGAATATTAACTTTTTATTGATCAAATTGAAAGATGTTTTTTCCTCCTTAAGGGTAATACACATTTTTGAAGATACTATTGTCTCTATATTGTTATTTACAATATTGTCTCTATATTGTATATTTTCTAGAGAGAAATTATTCCTGCTCACTAACCTTACCACTCCCTTTTATTTCCTTTTGGAATGTGAAATGGGGTAAAAGGGGAAAAAAGAAATTAAAGTATAGAAAGGAAGGTGGGAGCCTGGGAGTGATTTATATCCTCTTGGAATGGAGAGCCCAGCTCACCTGGGCTGAACAAAGGTCACCTGCTCACCTAAACAAAGACTTATGGTACTGTTGTCCTCCTTGACCCCTGGTAGTATCATTTAGGAGCTCACACATGGTCCTCCCCATGTTATAGCTTCTTTTCCTAATGAGAGTATCCATGTGACTGAAGACACTCAACTTGAAATGATTCGGGGGATCTGGGTAGCACTTCTTTTTCAATCCTAGACATGTAACAGCGTACTTTGTTCTTTAGCATGTGAACATATCCAGTACAAAGCTGACACTCCTACAGAGAAAACTACAGCCTGATGCAATGTATGAGATTAAAGTCCGGTCCATCCCTAATGCCAACTATTTTCAAGGCTTCTGGAGTGAATGGAGTCCAACCTTCCACTTCAGAACACCAGAGATCACAGGTGGGAAATGACTGTAGAATCTTTGTGCCCTTCATAGGGCTTTGCATGTCAAAGTGTGTGAGCAGGAGTGAGAGCCAGAGAGACTAAATGAACCCACAAGTTAGGATTCCCCCTAGGGTATTTTTACAGTTTTATAGAATGACCTGCTGTCTTTGCCCCTTTGGTGAAGAACAAGGAAGTGGTGGGAGCAAGGTCCTTAGTTGTTGATCAAATGACTCTACTGGTATCGTCAGTGACTCTATTGACCTAGATGCTCTTGGGAGATGCTAATGCTGAACAAAATGCCCATTGACTACCTCCACTTTACCAATTTAGACTGGAATTCCCATGGCTGGTCTCTGTAAAGTGCCTCTAGGGAACGCCTGTGGTGATGGAAGATGGGCAACCAAATGCTGCTCTTCTGTGCCCCCTTTTTCAGAATAGCAAAGATACCCACGTGGTCTAGGAAGCAAGAATGGCTAGAAAAAAACAAAGAACATGGCTCAGGCAGGCCCCCTGAGGAACAAAAACACCGCAAACATATCTTATCTTTGACGTATGAGGGGAACTGTTCTGCCATCCCAGACTCCCATTCTCAGACTGGAATTTGTCGAGTCTTCAGTACAGAGAATCCACCTCATCATTCTCCTGCAGGGCTTCCTTCTCTTGGTGGTGGGAGTTGGGAAAGAGTTCTGGCAGCTTAATGCCTGTCACTTTTATATTTCAAGTGACAGATGTTCTAGACCTGGTCACCCAGTTCAGTACCACTTACTGAAACCAAAATTCTTAGTTTATAAAACTAGTACATCATCCTATTCGCTGAAAAGTAACTTCAAAGAAATAATAGATGGTCCTATGTTACTAAATAAATTCAAAGCACCCTTAAAGCATCCCCTACTATGTGGTTAATGATTGCTAACCAAGATCTATCCTTGCATTCCAGGGAGGATGGATCCTGTTTTACTAACTATTAGCATTCTGAGTTTCTTCTTTGTGGCTCTGATGGTCATCTTGGCCTGTGCATTATGGAAAAAAAGGTGAACTTTAACTAATAAAGAAGATGGTTACTTGGGGTCCCAGACAGTTGGAGCTCTAACCCTATTTATTGATGAAAAAACTACAAAGGGGAATAAGGCATTTCTGGAATTACAGTGCCCATATTCCTCCCCAGCTGGGGGCACTGGTGAATTTCAACCGTTAATTTCATAAGGGATGAAAATATGTAAATTTGACATAGGACAAACCCTCCTCCCAAACTTTTTCTCCTAACAGAATAGAAAGTATGCCTCCAAAATGTTTGGGTGGCTTGGGGTACCCAGGGAAAATGCAGAATGTATTTGAAAGCTTGAATTTCAACACATGACTTTGTGGGACTTTGCATTCTACCCCATGAAAGAGCCATGTTGGCTTCATTACAAAAATGATGTTTTTGGCACATACCTTCAAGTTATTAATGTTCTAGAAAGCTACCCACAGCACAGAGCCATATATTCTCATAAGACTCCAACTTGAAAAAGAACAACTTAGAGCAATTTCCCTGGGTGACTTAGAAAATATTCCTCATCTCCACCAGAACAAGAGCAGAGGGGAGGAATAAGATGACGACACCTGTATTAGGAGTAGATGAACAGGGTGAGTGTTGGCTTCATAGCTACACCATTGCCAAACTTCACTGTTCCTCTTTCCCAGGGCTCTCTCCCCAGTGCTCACAGAGATGACTGACAATGACCCCTCTGTGAATTGACAGGACACTGAGGCCCAGGGAAAACAAGTCACTTACTCAATCTCACCCACCTAGTTGTAGCAGAGCCAAGACTAGAAATCCACTCTTCTGATTTCTGGCTCAGAACAAATGGAAAGACCTACTGTGCATGCTCCCACACCATTCATTTCCTCTTTCTCAATGTTCCTTCATTTCAGAATTAAACCCATTGTGTGGCCCAGCCTCCCCGATCATAAGAAGACTCTGGAACAACTGTGCAAGAAACCCAAAAAGGTGAGGGCTTCTGGCGCTTCTACCACAATGTTAGAGGCATCCCAGTACCCAAGAATGATATTGCAGGATAGAGAAAAGTTGAACAATAAGTTTTGGTCTTTTGTGCTTCCCATGACTAGGGTCCCTCATGAGATCCTGGCCGTACCACCCTAGAGGTAGGAAACTAAAATGAAGTAAAAGTCTCAGAAGTCTCCCAGGGTGGAGGACATAGCCAGTCCCTTTAGACCTTGATGTGTCAGAGCGTTTCCAGAGGCAGAGTCAACTAGAACATGTGGGTCGTTCTCCAACCTTCTCTGGTAGACCCCTGTCAGAAAGTTCCTTACATCCTTCCATGAACTGAACCTTTGCTTGTGTGTCCCTTTGGAGCACTCTCTATGCCTTCTCTCTTTTTTGGTGCAGAATTTGAATGTGAGTTTCAACCCTGAAAGCTTCCTGGACTGCCAGATTCATAAGGTGGATGACATTCAAGCAAGAGATGAAGCAGAGAGCTTTCTGCAAAACACTTCTCCTCCACAACTAGATGAGACTGAAAAGCAAAGGCTTCGAGGGGGTATGCAGGGCCCCACCTGGCCATCAGAGCATGCAGTCATCACCCCAAAAACCTTCAGAGGAGATTCACCCTTCGGAAGCCTGGCTGGGAGCACCAGTATGTGTGAGGCCCTTGTGCAACCTTCTTCCAGGTCCCCAGACTGCAGGGAAGGTGGCAAGAATGGGCCTCATATGTACCAGGGCCTGCTGCTTGGGTTTGGAACTACAAATAGCACCATGCCCACTCCATTTCCTTTCCAGCCAGGAATCCTGACACTGAACCCAGCTGTCCGGGGACAGCCTGGGCTCACTTCCTTGGGATCAAGTCAGGAAGAAGCATATGTCACCATGTCCAGCTTCTACCAAAACCAGTGAATTGTCAGAAATGCAGGACTGGAACCATGAAGACCAAGATGACCGAGCTCCTACTTACTTTCCCTCATAGGACAAAGAAGACAAAATTAATGCCAGCCCTCCGTATAATCTACAGGATTCAGAAACATAGGTTGGACCACTCCTCCCCACTCCAGGGTCATTTGGCTTGAAGGGAGGAGCACTCTGCTGCAGGCAACCCAAATTATTCCATTATTCCAGAAAGAAAAAGAAGCAGGAAAGAATGAAAGAAAGGGTGGAGGAGAGGAGAAAGGGGGGTGTACAGCAGGAAGAAGGCAAGGGCAGACAGAGGGAAAGGAGAACAGAGATGATATCTTCCATTACTAGGACTCACTGTGTGTCCTGTGCTCTGCACATCTTGTCTCCCTGCATCCTCATGGTAATCCTGGGCACTGGCGCAATTTTTATTGTTATTATTATTATTATTCTCTTTTCTAATGGATAATGCAAGTGAGTCTTGGAGGCGTTAGGTAACTTGTCCATTTTGTTCCCCCTCAGCATGGGGTTTGATGGTTGGCATCTAACTCTGCCCACCGCCCTTCAAGGCATGTACCTTCTCCTTGATTAGGGGTCGTTCCCTTTACAAGTGCCAGACTTCAATAATATGGAACAGGATGACTATATAATTTATCGTCCTAATTGAGTCATTTTGAAAGTGAAAGGGGACATTATAAATACTCATTCCAGGACAAGCAGCATAAGTCAGGAGTTTCCCAGGCATATGGGGACAAGGCCACCAAAAAAAAAAAAAAAAAAAAATGCTAAGAGAAAGAAAGGGTGATGTAGTATGTGAACTACCATGGCTAGCCACGTCTATGAAAACTGAATAAGGCAAGAAAAAGCCACAAATGCCACTTGATTTTGTTTTTCTGAAAAAGGAGAAGCCCAAAATTTCTACTGTTAGTTATCAAACACATGATTCTCTTGCTACCACCACCCAGCTGCATCCCTTGACACAGAAGAATCTGTTACCAGCTCTGGATACAGGTGCACTTGAGCAATAAACCAAGAATAACCTTTCTTTGTGTGTAGAGACTGCCCCAACCCAAACATATCTACAGACTGTCCTGAGTTTTATGGCCTTAGATGCTGCCACAAGCTTCAAGGGAGAATTATAAACATACACAGTGAGTGAGCTGACTTGGCCTGGGTCTTGAAGATAAAGAAGATTTGACATGCGTCCCCTTGCCTTTCTTGGTCTAGATGAATTTCTGGTTATTATCTCAAACCAGGTTAAGACAGCTAAGTAATCGCAACCCAGGGGAGTGCAGGGGAGGTCTCTCCCACAGGCCCCCAGCCCCTGGGCACCTGTAGAATCACACAGGGCAGCTGAGGCTCAGGAAGTCATGAAGGGCATGGGTTCAGGATTTGGTTTGGTTTTGTCCAGGAGTTTGTCCCTGCTGTTGTTGGGGTTGATATTTCATATCTTTTTTTTTTTTCTTTCTGTTTTTAGTTTGTTGAGGAGGTGATGTGTTTTTAGTCTCTTTGTTTTGTTTTGTGATATCTGGGAAGGGGGCTTTAAATTCTGTCTAACAGATCTTATTTGCTGGTTTAGCAGCCTAATTATAGTAAGATCATTTATTCTTCCATTGGGCATTATACCTTACAAATGCTTTTCTCTGAATCAGTGAAGAATATAATCTCACATTCCCTTCATGCTTTTGTGATTTTTAAAGCATTTCCGTAAGCATTATCCCTTTCATTTCCTTGACAAGTGTTTATGGAAAGTCTGCAATATGCCAACCCCAAGGCTGGGTGTGAGGAATCAAAGACTAATAAAGTCGGGGGCCTCATAAAGTGAGCAATCTAATAAAAGTGCCAGCTTTGTAAACAAATGATTATAATCACATAAAGTGCTATAATAGAGGCATGATCATTCAAAGGGCCCTGTTGAAGACAATCAGAGAAAATGCCATATCTGCATGGAGGAAAAGCAGAATCTGCCTGGTGTGTCAACAGCAGAAGACATTTTCCACCAGGTAGACATGTGTTCTTTACCTTTTGTAGAAATGGGAACCAGGTCTCAAAGAGGAGGTCATCACAGGAAACTTCGTATCAGCCTAGTTCTCTGGTACCTTATCCACCGAGGTCCTATGAAGTGTGTTGTTAGCTTTGACTTATGGGAAAACTGGGAGACAGAAAGGACAGGTAAGTCATTCCACCTGAGGTGTGAAGTCAGGACTTAAAGCCCGAAGTTTGTTTCCCTGGCATAATAGACAATCTCTCAAAGAAATGAGAGCATAAGTCTAGAGGAAGAATCCAAGTTGCTCCAGCTCTAAAATCCTGTGTTTCAGTATTGTTGAGTACAGATGATCATTTGAATTTTGTGTGTGAGTGTCTGTCTTTTACTGGAGGGATTTAAAATTATTGTATTATCCTCTTATAATCATAACTGCTGCTAATGTGTGATCTTATACTCAGGGATAATGTATAATATCAGATTACAAGTTAGTTCTGACTGACCTCCTTTCAGATTTCATTAAGAAAGGAAAGCTGGTGAGAGACAGGGCAGAAGGCAGAGATGTAAACTGCTAGTTCTGTAGAGCATGAAATGATTGCTGTTTTGACAGGCAGCTCATTTGGTCAAATAAACAATCCTGGCTGGATCTAGGGAGCCTTGGCGTGTTCAACTGATTTTCCACTAGCTTTTGCCTCACCTGTCCTTCTGGTTTCCATGGAAACTGGCTTCAGAAAAGCCAAGGATAGGCCAGTTCAAATGTGCATATATGTGTTTTCATAACACTTCTGGAGGCACTATAAGATGGAACTGGCCAGGAAGGTGGTGAGAATATGTGGTAAGACAACTGGAATGGTACAGATCAGATGGCATTTGTCAGCTCAGTGGTTTTTCTTTGGGGTTGTTCTAAAAACTCTCCAGAATTCACTACAGTGAAGGTCTCTGATTGGACCACATACTTCCCATGGGCATTACAAACATTTTGCAGAGCTGCTAAGTATCTAAGTATCCATTGTGTGTTACCATCTCATATTTAATTAAATGATATGGAACTCTCTATGCCTGTGCTTGTCGTCTGTGAGGAAAAAGGGACAGAGTGGGCCACAGTTCTCCTCAGCCACTGAACACATTCTGGTGTCATTTGCTGTCATTTTATATTTGGATCTCTAGGGGAAACTCACTTGGTAATTAAGTAATGAATTCACAAATTAAGGAATTAATAACAGTTTGTTGAGTATCTGTTTTACGTTACTTTGTCCTGTGCTAAGCACTGGAGTTACAGAGATGAGATGTTTCCATTTCACCATCACCGGGGGCCAAAGACACACAGGAACAGTTACAATGTCCTATCACATACTTGAAGGCCTGGTATCACCAGGATTCTCAGTTGAAGCAATAAAAACAAATGTAGGCTGATTTTTCAGAAAAGGAATTTAAAAAGGCTACTAGAGTCCTCCCAGAAAATCCAAGGGGATCGAAGAACCAAACATGGAGTACACGAAGCTGTCCCTTCCCTCTAGCACAGGCATCTTCAAAACCTGGTCAACCTCCTCCACCACCACCACCAACCCCAGAGTAGACCCGACCACCATGTCTGGCAGCTTCACATCCCTGGAATCTGCAGTTAGGTGTAACAATGCCTACCTAGCTCAGGTGCCTGGGCTCAAGCAGTGAGAAGCAGAGAAGAGAAGAGCTTGTGTTTGCCTCTTCTGCAGGAAGAGGCTGTGCCTCGTAGATTGGGGTTGTCTCCAAATAAAGGAATGAATTGCTGCCGCTGGCTGAGGAAGGAAACAAACAAACCAGGAGCAGCAATGTGGAGGAAATCACACCTGATGTGGCAATGCAGTGGAAGCAGGAATGTGACAGGAACCTGCAGGATGTTTCCTGGCAGAGAAAGCTGCTCAAAGTCACGGAGCTGTGACAGAACATGGGGCGTTGGGGGAGGTATAGATATAATAGGTGATGCCTCCTTGTCTGCCTCCATTGCAAACAGTAAGGTGTTGGTTTTTCCCAAACGTCAGACCCAGGGCACTTTTATAAAAAGTAATACATTGCTGCCTGGAACACTTTATTTTAATTAAGAACATCTGATTGTATGCCCATTCAGCACTCATCTGTAACAAGAGCAAAGCTGCTCCTTTGGGTTGTGGGTTGTTGACCATCATCTACTCTTTCCAATTTTGCCTTCTTTAAGATGGATAAGGACCTTCAAACACTTAAAAAAAAAATGTAGATGCCTAACTTTGTAAAGGTATTTAATTTTTCAAAATTTTTTAATTATTTTAAAATTAAATTTAAAATTAATTAAATTTAAAATTAATTTTCTAATTTTTTAACTTTTAATTATTTAAACTCTTCAAAGGTATTCAACAGCCCTGTCTCATGCTATCATGTTTTCAGCCCTGTGACAGCATTCTTTCATGACAAGCGTGCCTTTGTCAGTTTTTTTTCAAACCATTGAAGATAGTTCTCGTAGATCCACATGAGTCTTTCTTTGCATACTCAAACTTCATCAGCCTTATAATATGATCACAGTAACAGGTTCGGTTGGCCTACACAAGTCTGAAACACGCAGGACTGACATGGGTGAGTTTATGTTTCACTAGAAGATAACCTGCTAGCAGCCAAGTCTCAGCAGAGGTGTTAACTGTACCTCACAGAGAGAATGAAGCGTGCTGGTTCATTCAGCAGGTGGTTCAGTGGAAGCCATCCAGAGGCAGAGAGTCTGCTGAGCGGTGGCTAAGACGGTATTAAGAGAACTGGTGGGGAGCAATGATTAAGCATTTGACAGGCCAGTCTCAGAAGTTTTGATTTAGTCTTCAGGGAATATACGTGGAAAGATTTTAATCAGGGTTGTGGCATAATAAATTTTATGTGTGTATCAGGGTTAATGGAGGAATCCTGTAACACCTTAGGCTTACTTCTATTCACCACATTGATTTGGCATTATCTGATCTGACTCCCCTTTGGGCTTCTAAGTACTCTGGCAGAGAGAACTGTGACTTACTGGTGTGTATGTGTGTTGTTAAACACAGTACCTAAGAATCAAGAAGGCACTCAATCATAACATGGAATGAATGAATCAGCATGCTAGTGAATGATATTAGTCAGTGTGCTTCCTTATCACCATTCAGGGTAGATTAATGCCAGGATAGGAGGCTCAGAGACACTGCATCCCTGAGAGAGTAGCATATCTGGGCAGCCACGTGTAGGGAGTCGGTTGCCTTCCCCATCCACAGTTACCTCCCCAGCTGCACTCTTAACCACTGTAACCACAGAAGTGGGGAAACAATAGGGTGGGGGAAAGAATTTTTCAAAGCTTCATTTTTCAAAGCTTCATTTCTCTGGTGAATATCTACATTTAATTTTGTTTATTTACTTACTTAGTGTATTTCTGATGCACAGTGAAGTCTAATCTAACTTTACATTTTAATGGCTCATGGCATTTCTGTGGGATTTGTGTATCTCTTGCAATGAGGTAGCTGTTAAGGCAAAGAAAGTATGATGCATAAAACTTGGTGGGTCAGGGGAATACATTAACACTCATGAAAAATACTGGGGAAAACAAATGTGAAGCAAACAACACATGAAGCCCCGGAGGTTTGAAAAACCAAATTTTGATGTTGAATTCTGCAGAAACAGTTGAGCTGATCTGGTGGACCCTCAACTATAAATTAGGAGGGTCAATTCCTTTCTACTCTGGTAAAAGCTTCTCAATGAGAAGAGAACTCCCAGAGGCTGAGAAGGGCTTTTTCTTTTTTTATGACAAATTATTTTGTTACAATTAAGAATTGGACTGGTCATTACAAAAAGGATAAGTAATCAGAAAATATTTTAATATTAAGCCAAAGACACTGTTGTCTACTGATAACAATGAAATACTACTTTTATAGGTTAAGGAATAATTAGCTTAGATAAAAATTTAGGAAATGCTCTTCCATGAGACTGATGAATATGCTGTCAAGTCCCTTCTTCACACATCAATAAACTTTCATGGATTTAAATGTAAGGGTGCCAATGCAGATTTGAGTGATGCTTAGGATTAATTTTTTAATTAAAAAAAGCTTTAGCAAAATAAGAATAGGATATAGGCCAGGGTCTTGCTCAATGGTAAAATATTAAAAGTACCCCATTAAACTTAGAAATAAAACAGAAGAAATTCTACTGTCACCACATTTAACATTGTTTTTGAAATGCTAGAAAGTGCAATTAGACAAGGAGAAAAAGCGAGAGGCATAAATATTAAATAGGAGGAAACTAAATGATCATTACTGGCAAATGAAATGTTTGCAAACTCAAAGGGATCAAGTAAAAAAATACACTAAAAGACACAGAGACTTTATTAAAGCCTTTGACTATAATATTTCCACTTGTTGAATTATTTCTTTAAATCTTCATTGAATATTTATTATGAAACAAATACTTGCTTATTCCTCAAAATTTAAGAAACACAGACATATATGATGAAACAAGTAAAAGACCTCATTCTCCAATTCACTGCTCAGAAATAATCATATTTAATAAGTGATGTGTAGTCTTCCATATCATATTGTTTCCATATTGTTTTAAATATCATATGGAGAAATATGTGTTCAAGAAGAGCCTGCACAAGTCTGGAGAAGAAAAGAATTGAGAAGAAACTGACCAAATGAGTGATTTTGACATTTATTCATTTTTTAAAGATAATATAAATTACACTCATTTTATATTTAGAAATGACAAAATGATAAAAATTATCAGTGCAAAAAGCTACAAAGTTACTTGCCTAGAAATTATAGATATCCCTGGTTAGATTTTCCTTTTTTCTTTTTCTTTTTAATTTTTGTTTTCTGTTTTTTGACAATCATAGACATAGACATAGAGAACCTATGTGTCCAAATCAGGGTACTTATAAAAATTTCATTTACTTCTAATTAGGGGAGAAAAGGTAGATTATTTAATAGAGATTAGAATAATACACTAGCCATTTGTAGATAAAGGTGGAAGTCCTGACTTCTAAAATAAATTCAACATAGATCAAAGATATAATGTTAAAATGAAAACAAATATGCTAGAAAAGATGAGCAAATCATTTTATACTTTTTGATAAAATAAAATAAAATTACAAAACCCAGAAACCATAAAAGAAGCGATAAGCTTGAGTATGTAAAATTTAGCATATTTTAATTTCTTTATGAAATTAAAAAATGCACAACAAAAAGAAGATAAAAATAAACTGTAAAAACAGAGTAACTACAAGATAGGCACAGTGCTAATATCCTTAGTATCCACAGTCTTTAGATCAATAAGCAAAAAATGAATAATTTAAGAGGAATATGGACAAAACACATTAGCAGATGGTTCACAAAAGCAAAATTTATTCTAAAAATAGGAAATAGGAAATATGCTCTCTTTCATTCAGAATAAAAAGTGCAAATAAAATAATGAGGTAAATATTTTGCCTATTAAATTGTTAAAATTAAAAATATTGCTAAACTTCAATGCTGGGAAAGGCATATGAAAATAGGCTTTTTCATATACTTTTGATAGAACTATAAATCAGTGAAACTTTTAAGAGGATGCTTTAGACATACATTACAAAAATCTAAATATGTATATTCAGAAATTCCACTTTCAAGAACTCTCTACAGAAATAATCAGAGGGGCTCAAAAATACATGTACCAAAATATCTATGCCCCACTGTTCAAAAAGGAGAAAAATCATAAATATTCTACATAAAATATGGTATATCCATACTATGGAATAATAACAAAGTCACTAAAAGAAATATGGTAGAGATTTAGATAAATGATAAAGAAAAATGTCTGTGCCATTTTGTCAAAGGCTTCTAGGAAGGGGAAATTCTGTAGAGGTCTCTGCCTCTCTCTTACTCCCTTCCTCTATCATTTCCACAATAAGAAAACACCAGATTGAGCTGTGTAACTATTAACTGTTGCTGTGTTGATGGTCAGTAACAAACCATGCCAAAACTGAGTGGCTTTAAACAGCATCATTTATTGTCACAAATTGTTCATCGTGTGGGAGTTGGATGACCTAGGCTGAGTTCTGCTGGGTGATTCTACTAGTATCAGCTGCAATGACTCTGCATCTGCAATAGAACAGAAGTCAACTAACTTATGCTGGGTTCAACTGGGAATACACTGATCTGTGAGTTGCCCATCTTTTTCTTGAGAAAATACAGAAAGGGAAATTAGAGGATCGATTCCATTTATTATAGCACCAAGAACCATAAGATACCTGAGAATAAACCTAACCAAAGAGGTAAAGGATCTGTACTTGAGGAACTACAGAACACTCATGAAAGAAATTGAAGAAGAGACACGCAGTCAAGATGGCGGAGAAGTAGCAAGCTGAGACTGCTTCAGCTGGCCGGAGATCAGCTAGATAGCTTATCTAAAGATTGCAAACACCTGAAAATCCATCGGCAGATCGAAGAGAAGAAGAACAGCAATTCTGGAAACAGAAAAACAACCACTTTCTGAAAGGTAGGACCGGCGGAGAAGTGAATCCAAAGCGACGGGAGGATAGACCCCGGGGGGAGGGGCCGGCTCCCGGCAAGCGGCGGAGCAACCGCGCACAAAATCAGGACTTTTAAAAGTCTGTTCCGCTGAGGGACATCGCTCCAGAGGCTAAACCGGGGCGAAGCCCACGCGGGGTCAGCGTGGCCTCAGGTCCCGCAGGGTCACAGAAGGATCGGGGGTGTCTGAGTGTTGCAGAGCTTGCGGGTATTGGAACGGGAAAGCCAGCTACAGAGACAGAGCCGACAGTAAGCTCACAGCTCGGTGTTACCTTGAACCGGTCGCAGGCTCCGTGAGCTCGGAGCGCGGCCGGAGGTCAGGCAGACGGGAGTAACTGGGCGCTGTTCTCTGAGGGCGCACTGAGGAGTGCGGCCCCGGGCTCTCGGCTCCTCCGGGCCGGAGACCAGGAGGCCGCCATTTGTGTTCCCGTCCTCCGGAACTCTACGGAAAGCGCTCAGGGAACAAAAGCTCCTGAAAGCAAACCCGAGCGGATTACTCACCCCGGCCCCGGTTAAGGGAGGTGTAATTCAGCCTGGGGCAAAGACACTTGAGAATCACTACAACAGGCCCCTCCCCCAGAAGATCAACAAGAAATCCAGCCGAGACCAAGTTCACCTACCAAGGAGTGCGGTTCAATACCAAGGAGAGCAGCAGAATTCCAGAGGAGGAGAAAGCCAAGCACGGAACTCATGGCTTTTTTCCCGTGATTTTTTTTTAGTCTTGCAGTTAATTTAATTTTTTCTTTTTCAATTTTTTTTTTTCTTTTTCTTCTCGCCTTCGGGAAAAAAATTTTTTTTTTTAACTGTTACCTTTTTCTTTTTTAACGATTTTTTACTAGTTTATCTAATATATATATTTTTTCTTTTTTACATTTTTCTCAGGTGTTTTCTTTTTTTGAAAAAAAATTTTTTTTCTTTTCTTTTTTTTTTTCTTTTCTTTTTTCTTTTTTTTTTCTTTCTTTCTTTTTGAACCTCTTTTTATCCCCTTTCTACCCACTCACGATTTTGGATCTCTTCTAATTTGGTTAAAGCATATTTTCCTGGGGTTGTTGCCACCCTTTTAGTATTTTACTTGCCCCTTCATTTACTCTTATCTGGCCAAAATGACAAGATGTAAAAATTCAACGCAAAAAAAAGAACAAGAGGCAGTACTGAAGGCTAGGGACCTAATCAATACAGACATCGGTAATATGTCAGATCTAGAGTTCAGAATGACAATTCTCAAGGTTCTAACGGGGCTCGAAAAAGGAATGGAAGATATTAGAGAAACCCTCTCGAGAGATATAAAAGCCCTTTCTGGAGAAATAAAAGAACTAAAATCTAACCAAGTTGAAATCAAAAAAGCTATTAATGAGGTGCAATCAAAAATGGAGGCTCTAACTGCTAGGATAAATGAGGCAGAAGAAAGAATTAGTGATATAGAAGACCAAATGACAGAGAATAAAGAAGCTGAGCAAAAGAGGGACAAACAGCTACTGGACCACGAGGGGAGAATACGAGAATTAAGTGACACCATAAGACGAAACAACATTAGAATAATTGGGATTCCAGAAGAAGAAGAAAGAGAGAGGGGAGCAGAAGGTATACTGGAGAGAATTATTGGGGAGAATTTCCCCAATATGGCAAAGGGAACGAGCATCAAAATTCAGGAGGTTCAGAGAACGCCCCTCAAAATCAATAAGAATAGGCCCACACCCCGTCACCTAATAGTAAAATTTACGAGTCTCAGTGACAAAGAGAAAATCCTGAAAGCAGCCCGGGAAAAGAAGTCTGTAACATACAATGGTAAAAATATTAGATTGGCAGCTGACTTATCCACAGAGACCTGGCAGGCCAGAAAGAGTTGGCATGATATTTTTAGAGCACTAAACGAGAAAAACATGCAGCCAAGAATACTATATCCAGCTAGGCTATCATTGAAAATAGAAGGAGAGATTAAAAGCTTCCAGGACAAACAACAACTGAAAGAATTTGCAAATACCAAACCAGCTCTACAGGAAATATTGAAAGGGGTCCTCTAAGCAAAGAGAGAGCCTACAAATGGTAGATCAGAAAGGAACAGAGACCATATACAATAACAGTCACCTTACAGGCAATACAATGGCACTAAACTCATATCTCTCAATAGTTACCCTGAATGTGAATGGGCTAAATGCCCCTGTCAAAAGACACAGGGTATCAGAATGGATAAAAAACAAAACCCATCTATATGTTGCCTCCAAGAAACTCATTTTAAGCCCGAAGACACCTCCAGATTTAAAGTGAGGGGGTGGAAAAGAATTTACCATGCTAATGGACATCAGAAGAAAGCAGGAGTGGCAATCCTTATATCAGATCAATTAGATTTTAAGCCAAAGACTATAATAAGAGATGAGGAAGGACACTATATCATACTCAAAGGGTCTGTCCAACAAGAAGACTTAACAATTTTAAATATCTATGCCCCCAACGTGGGAGCAGCCAACTATATAAACCAATTAATAACAAAATCAAAGAAACACATCAACAACAATACAATAATAGTAGGGGACTTTAACACTCCCCTCACTGAAATGGACAGGTCATCCAAGCAAAAGATCAGCAAGGAAATAAAGGCCTTAAACGACACACTGGACCAGATGGACATCACAGATATATTCAGAACATTTCATCCCAAAGCAACAGAATACACATTCTTCTCTAGTGCACATGGAACATTCTCCAGAATAGATCACATCCTCGGTCCTAAATCAGGACTCAACCGGTATCAAAAGATTGGGATCATTCCCTGCATATTTTCAGACCACAATGCTCTAAAGCTAGAACTCAACCACAAAAGGAAGTTTGGAAAGAACCCAAATACATGGAGACTAAACAGTATCCTTCTAAAGAATGAATGGGTCAACCGGGAAATTAAAGAAGAATTGAAAAAAATCATGGAAACAAATGATAATGAAAATACAACGGTTCAAAATCTGTGGGACACAATAAAGGCAGTCCTGAGAGGAAAATATATAGCGGTACAAGCCTTTCTCAAGAAACAAGAAAGGTCTCAGGTACACAACCTAACCCTACACCTAAAGGAGCTGGAAAGAGAACAAGAAAGAAACCCTAAGCCCAGCAGGAGAAGAGAAATCATAAAGATCAGAGCAGAAATCAATGAAATAGAAACCAAAAAAACAATAGAACAAATCAACGAAACTAGGAGCTGGTTCTTTGAAAGAATTAATAAAATTGATAAACCCCTGGCCCGACTTATCAAAAAGAAAAGAGAAAGGACCCAAATAAATAAAATCATGAATGAAAGAGGAGAGATCACAACTAACACCAAAGAAATACAAACTATTATAAGAACATACTATGAGCAACTCTACGGCAATAAATTTGACAATCTGGAAGAAATGGATGCATTCCTAGAAACATATAAACTACCACAACTGAACCAGGAAGAAATAGAAAGCCTGAACAGACCCATAACCAGTAAGGAGATTGAAACAGTCATTAAAATCTCCAAACAAACAAAAGCCCAGGGCCAGACGGCTTCCCGGGGGAATTCTACCAAACATTTAAAGAAGAGCTAATTCCTATTCTCCTGAAACTGTTCCAAAAAATAGAAATGGAAGGAAAACTTCCAAACTCATTTTATGAGGCCAGCATCACCTTGATCCCAAAACCAGACAAGGATCCCACCAAAAAAGAGAGCTATAGACCGATATCCTTGATGAACACAGATGCGAAAATACTTAACAAAATACTAGCCAATAGGATTCAACAGTACATTAAAAAGATTATTCACCACGACCAAGTGGGATTTATTCCAGGGCTGCAAGGTTGGTTCAACATCCGCAAATCAGTCAATGTGATACAACACATCAATAAAAGAAAGAACAAGAACCATATGATACTTTCAATAGATGCTGAAAAAGCATTTGACAAAGTACAGCATCCCTTCCTGATCAAAACTCTTCAAAGTGTAGGGATAGAGGGCACATACCTCAATATCATCAAAGCCATCTATGAAAAACCCACCGCAAATATCATTCTCAATGGAGAAAAACTGAAAGCTTTTTCACTAAGGTCAGGAACACGGCAGGGATGTCCATTATCACCACTGCTATTCAACATAGTACTAGAGGTCCTAGCCTCAGCAATCAGACAACAAAAGGAAATTATAGGCATCCAAATCGGCAAAGAAGAAGTCAAATTATCACTCTTCGCAGATGATATGATACTATATGTGGAAAACCCAAAAGACTCCACTCCAAAACTGCTAGAACTTATACAGGAATTCAGTAAAGTGTCAGGATATAAAATCAATGCACAGAAATCAGTTGCATTTCTCTACACCAACAGCAAGACAGAAGAAAGAGAAATTAAGGAGTCAATCCCATTTACAATTGCACCCAAAACCATAAGATACCTAGGAATAAACCTAACCAAAGAGACACAGAATCTATACTCAGAAAACTATAAAGTACTCATGAAAGAAATTGAGGAAGACACAAAGAAATGGAAAAATGTTCCATGCTCCTGGATTGGAAGAATAAATATTGTGAAAATGTCTATGCTACCTAAAGCAATCTACACATTTAATGCAATTCCTATCAAAGTACCATCCATCTTTTTCAAAGAAATGGAACAAATAATGCTAAAATTTATATGGAACCAGAAAAGACCTCGAATAGCCAAAGGGATATTGAAAAAGAAAGCCAACGTTGGTGGCATCACAATTCCGGACTTCAAGCTCTATTACAAAGCTGTCATCATCAAGACAGCATGGTACTGGCACAAAAACAGACCCATAGATCAATGGAACAGAATAGAGAGCCCAGAAATAGACCCTCAACTCTATGGTCAACTCATCTTCGACAAAGCAGGAAAGAATGTCCAATGGAAAAAAGACAGCCTCTTCAATAAATGGTGCTGGGAAAATTGGACAGCCACATGCAGAAAAATGAAATTGGACCATTTCCTTACACCACACACAAAAATAGACTCAAAATGGATGAAGGACCTCAATGTGCGAAAGGAATCCATCAAAATCCTTGAGGAGAACACAGGCAGCAACCTCTTCGACCTCTGCCGCAGCAACATCTTCCTAGGAACAACGCAAAAGGCAAGGGAAGCAAGGGAAAAAATGAACTATTGGGATTTCATCAAGATCAAAAGCTTTTGCACAGCAAAGGAAACAGTTAACAAAATCAAAAGACAACTGACAGAATGGGAGAAGATATTTGCAAACGACATATCAGATAAAGGACTAGTGTCCAGAATCTATAAAGAACTTAGCAAACTCAACACCCAAAGAACAAATAATCCAATCAAGAAATGGGCAGAGGACATGAACAGACATTTCTGCAAAGAAGACATCCAGATGGCCAACAGACACATGAAAAAGTGCTCCATATCACTCGGCATCAGGGAAATACAAATCAAAACCACAATGAGATATCACCTCACACCAGTCAGAATGGCTAAAATCAACAAGTCAGGAAATGACAGATGCTGGCGAGGATGTGGAGAAAGGGGAACCCTCCTACACTGTTGGTGGGAATGCAAGCTGGTGCAGCCACTCTGGAAAACAGCATGGAGGTTCCTCAGAATGTTGAAAATAGAACTGCCCTATGACCCAGCAATTGCACTATTGGGTATTTACCCTAAAGATACAAATGTAGTGATCCAAAGGGGCACATGCACCCGAATGTTTATAGCAGCAATGTCCACAATAGCCAAACTATGGAAAGAACCAAGATGTCCATCCACAGATGAATGGATCAAGAAGATGTGGTATATATACACAATGGAATACTATGCAGCCATCAAAAGAAATGAAATCTTGCCATTTGCGACAACATGGATGGAACTAGAGCGTATCATGCTTAGCGAAATAAGTCAAGCAGAGAAAGACAACTATCATATGATCTCCCTGATATGAGGAAGTGGTGATGCAACATGGGGGCTTAAGTGGGTAGGAGAAGAATAAATGAAACAAGATGGGATTGGGAGGGAGACAAACCATAAGTGACTCTTAATCTCACAAAACAAACTGAGGGTTGCTGGAGGGAGGGGCTTTGGGAGAAGGGGGTGGGATTATGGACATTGGGGAGGGTATGTGCTTTGGTGAGTGCTGTGAAGTGTGTAAACCTGGTGATTCACAGACCTGTACCCCTGGGGATAAAAATATATGTTTATAAAAAATAAAAAGTTAAAAATATAAAAAAAAAAAAAAAAAAAGAAATTGAAGAAGACACAAAAAGATGGAAGACCATTCCATGCTCTTGGATCAGAAGAATAAACATTGTTAAAATGTCTATACTGCCTAGAGCAATCTATACTTTTAATGCCATTCCAATCAAAATTCCACTGGTATTCTTCAAAGAGTTGAAGCAAATAATCCAAAAATTTGTATGGAATCAGAAGAAACCCCAAATTGCTAAGGAAATGTTGAAAAACAAAAATAAAACTGGGGGCATCAAGTTACCTGATTTCAAGCTTTACTACAAGCTACTCAGTCTTACTCTTTTCATAGTAGAGGTGCAAGAGAGGAAACAGAAACACAAAGACCTTCTGAGACTTAAGTCCAGAACTAGCACACCAGTCACTTCTGTCATTTGTACCTCATCCTATTGGACAAAGAGATCAAATAGCCAAACCCAGGCTCAAGGAGTGAAGAAATACTTTTTTTTTTCTTTATGGGAACTCTGAAAGATAAAGTAAAGCATGTGGATAGGAAAGGGATAAAGAGTTGAGACATTAATGCAGCTCCTTCAGTCACATTTGAGGATAGATATGCGGTCAAATTTACAGGACAACACAAATGTTGTCCCTATCGGAGGAAGCTCTCCTCTCCCATTCACACAACAACAGCACCGCAGACACCTTCTCTCCATTCCTTAATGATAGGGCTTGTTTTCTATAATTGTACTGTGGATTTGGGGGGAAAGAGAAGTGGCTGGGCAATGGAAGGATTTCAATATTCATAGATCTCTCAATCTAATAGCAGCAAACCTAGCCATTTCTCATATGAATTGTTAAGTGAGAGAAAAAACACACACACTCCTAAGCATGAAATTTAATTTTTCCCCTTCAGTGTGATTGACTGAGTTAAAGTCATGTGGGCATCCCTGGACCAAAGATAGTCACTAGAGAATGCCTTGCACTAACAGGCTTGGAAATGGCTCACTCTCTGGACCTGGGAATGAGATAAGTCTCAAACAAAATAAGGGTGAGAGGAATGAAATAAAGGATGTTAAAGAAGCAAACTAAAGTGTCTACTAAGAAAATCTCCTTTTTTAAAGATTTTATTTATTTGTATATTTTAGAGAAAGAAAAAGAGATAGTGAGAGAAAGAGACAGTGCACGAGTTGGGGAGGGGCAGAAGTAAAGAGAGAATCTCTAGCAGACTCCCTGCTGAGGATGGATTCTCAACACAGGGCTCCATCTCGGACTCTGAGATCATCACCTGAGCTGAAACCAAAAGTCAGACACAACCGACTGAGCCATTCAGACAGTCCAAAATACTTTTTTAAAAGTATATATAAAATACTTTATATATATATATATATATACATATATATATATATATTTTATAAAGAGAGAGAATATTAAAGTTAGAATATGCTTTGAAAAAACTCTGGAAGGCAAAGCTCGAAAACGTTTTCAGTGGTTATTATTAAGGAGAAGAATGGAATGATAGATGAGAATATAAAAGTAAAAGACTTTTCAATTACTGTTTTTGTCTCTTTTCCTTTTCGGAGGGAGTGTATATGTTTTATTACTATAATAAAATAATTAAAAGAATAAAATGTTTCTCAATATAATTCTTACTTGGAATTAAAACTTTTGTGTTTTTTTCTGTAAAGTTCATTTTTCTAGAATAACATTGATATTGACTTACTCAACTAAAAATATACAAATAATGAATCATGGAACACAACATCAAAAACTAATGATGTACAATATGGTGACTAACGTAACATAATAAAGTTTCTTGTTCTAGATTCATAATCTGATTTCTTTTTGTGGGTAACACAGAAGTGAACTTCAAGACGTCCTATCCTCCCATCTTTTAAATAATTTCTGAATTCCACCATAGTTCATCAAGCACATTGTAGTTGCAAATTGCAGTGATAGATGCTATGAAACAAGGTGAAATGCAAGAGCACCTGGCTCTAGGGGTCCCAAACAGCACAGATTCAGCCACTTACCACTGATAAAATCCAGTAGTGAAACAAGAATTTATTTCAGCAAGGCCAACATTAGGAAGACAGAGGACTAATGGTCCAAAGCCTGTCTCCAGAGTGCTGAAAAAACTTCTAGGTTTATATAAGGAAAATATGGGACCCAGGTTGGTGGGTATGTTTAGCCAAGCATTAAAGATAAGGCCAATCATTGCTCTGGGGACAATCATGCAAAGTCTGGCCAACTAGCATCAGGGCAGCCATTATTGTTTAAGGGGGTGGTTTCGGTTCCCATCATGGGATGCTTTGTCTGCCAGGTCTTAAGAGATAGGTTGGAAAAAGGAACTTAATTCCTTAGAAAGTAGAGACCAAAGTTAAACTGGAGGTAAGCCAATTCCTGTGTCAATATAGTATGTCTCTATGGTTCCCATCTCTTCTTCTTCATCCTTTCTGCTATATTGTCCTGGTAGAAATCTCACAATCCTGCCAAGTGGTGTCCATATAAATTTGTGCTTTCCTCTATTGGTGTTTGGCAGTACTTTCTCCCTCCACGGCCCTCCATGATTCCTGCCAAACCTCCACCTCTCCAAATGCCCCCATTAAACCTCAACCCTTCTCATTCCCAGCAGGTATTTTTGCCTTTACTTTGAGAAAACTAGGCCACGACTCTTATTCCTCTCTTCATATTTCCATCTACAAACTCCCAAATTCCCATAAATACCTACCAACTCTTCTCCCAGTCAAAGGATGAGACATGCCACTGTCAGTAGAAGACCAACTCAACCATTACTGTCCTTTACTCTACCCTTCCTTCCCTCACTCCAGAACTTAGTCCCTTCAATCATTTGATATCTCCTATACTTTTGCTATTTCTATTACATTCATTGGCTTTTTACCTTCAAGACTTTCTTATCGATCCAGACCTATACCCTGAGCTTTAGAATCATGTCCACTAAGCTGAACTTCCATGAGTAAATATATCATATGCCTTTTGATCAGGGTTAAATTTCTAGCACCTAGGACAGTACTCACTGGTAGTACTGAATATTTGCTTAATAAATACTTTCTGGTTGAGTGAATGCTCAACTGCCTATCTGTTTCTTACCTAGATATCCATAGAACTCTCAAAAGAGGGGCGCCTGGGTGGCTCAGTGGGTTAAGCCGCTGCCTTCGGCTCAGGTCATGATCTCGGGGTCCTGGGATCGAGTCCCGCATCGGGCTCTCTGCTCAGCAGGGAGCCTGCTTCCCTTCCTCTCTCTCTGCCTGCCTCTCCATCTGCTTGTGATTTCTCTCTGTCAAATAAATAAATAAAATCTTTAAAAAAAAAAAAAAAAAAAAAGAACTCTCAAAAGAGCTCTTCATCTACCCCACTGGTAGCTTCTCGAATTTGTCATTCCCAAGTCTGGTAGAGAAGCTGCCATGATTTGATGAACTTAAGAGACCCTGAAAAGAAGGACAGTAGATGTCTCATGTATAGACTATATGAACTGGGGTTTTCCCTTCCCTTCCCCTATATGCCTCATCTGAGAACCATAGAACAGGAGGCATCTTTGTGGCTCAGTCAGTTAAGCATCTGATTCTTGGTTTCAGCTTAGGTCATGATCTCATGGTTGTGTGATCAAGACCAGCATCAGGCTCTGTGCTCAGAAGAGACATCTGGAAATATATAAGTCGGGACAAATTATGGGAGCCTTAAATGCCATGCCATAGGTCTGAACTCTCAAATGGTCTTGGGGAATTACTGAATATCTTTAATATCTTTAAGAAATGAAGTGACATGATTGAACCTGAGGTGTAGGAAAAATCATCCTGGTATCAGCATGAAGGGTAGAGGAAAAGGTATAAGACTGAAGGCACAGACTTACCTGTGGACCATTTCTACATTTGAGGTAGGAAGAACTCAACATGTAAAATGGAGAAGGAGAAAAAGACAACAAAAAAAAAAATCAGCTGACTCAAAAAACTGCTGTAAAATAATAGCAAACCCTTCTATACAGCTTATTTAGCACCAGCTGAAGTTCTAAGTGCTTCCCATATATTAACCCATTATCTCTGCTTAGCAGATGAGAAACTGAGCTGTGAGAGATCAAGTAGTTTGTCTACACTTATAAAGCTAGTAAGCCACACAGAATCAGATTTGAAACCAGGCAGGCTGACTCTGGCATTTTCACTCTTAACCATTTCTTGGCAAGGGAGGGAACAAAGATCCTTGGGTTTCTAGCTCATGTAACTGAAGACTACAGACTGAGATAAAAGTTTGTTCAGTATTAGTAGAAGATAGGGAGGGACTAATGGAGGCCAGGGAAAGGAATAATGAATTTTATTTTGGATCTGCTGATTTCAAGTGAACGTGAATGACATGTGCAAATGTCTGTTACCTGGGCTCTTGCAATGGAAGAAAGTAAAGTTTCCCTTCCTGCCATTTTTTGGAGCTGGCATTATGTGTTAGGGCTAATATCTTAATGATGTTCTGATTTTTAACTCTATCTGATTCTAAAAATTTTCCCCACAATTTCTATCTGTAATAATAGTCTGCTTTGTCAGTAGACAATACTCACAAACCCTGAAAACTTCCCATAATTTATTAAATTAGGATGATTAGTTATTCTGCTGAATTATGTCCAGATAAGATTGTTCCAATTTAATTCTTCCCTCCAATATGAAACAAAAAAAGTATCTGATGTCTGGTCAGTTCACCAGGGCTTCAGTGAGGTACATTCCAAATGGTATGGAAATAAGATAGCCCATGGAGCAATATTATTTTTACTGTGATATTTTATACACAATTAATTAGAACAGAGGTATAGAAAAGTACCCTACAGAGACTAATTTCACCCTCAAATGGGTGAGGTAAGCCAGATCCTCAGTGATTCCATTGACATGTCTAATTAACATATCTAAAGTGAAAAGTGTGTCCCTTTCATGGGTAGGTGCTCAGCTATGAAACATTGAGAAACAGAGAGGTCAGGGAGGAATTTTTGTTAGTTCCCTCCAGGGATTGTTATGAAAAGAATATTATGGTCTTACTGGCAAGATGAATGCAATGCAATAAACTGTCAGCCTAATTTCATTAAGTATTCTAATACACATGCCCTTTGTTCTTATTCCAGTGACTAAATAACCTTATAATTGTTTCCAACAAAGAACCTGCCTCTAGGGCAAAAATTTTCTCATTTACTAACATAAGTAACCTGGTTCCAGCATGTGAGATAAGACATAGCTACAACTCTCCACGGAAAACTCCTGTGTGGACATAGATGGAAAATTCCTAGCTCCTATACCATAGAGGGAGATAAAGGATGAATTGTCTCAGTGTTGGCATAGCATGAATTTCAAGATCTAGAATAGAGCCATAAGCCAAGAGACAAGACAGGCCAAGTGAAGAATCATTACCTAATGTGGTTGTAGAAGTTGTTTTCTTCATTGCTAATATGACCAAGAATAGAAAAACCTCGGTTCTATACTCCTCCAACCTGGCAAATACCTTACTCCACATGGATTAGCAGGACCACCAAACATGTCTCCCTGAGAAGATGGAAGGCAGGGCACCTGGGTGGTTTAGTCAGTTAAGCACCTGCGTTCAGCTCAGGTCATGATCCCAGGGTCCTGGAGATTTAGCCCATGGGGCTCCCAGCTCAGTGGGGAGTCTTCTTCTCCCTCTCCCTCTGCCCTGCTCATTCTCTCTTAAAAAAAAAAAAAAAAAAGAAAGAAAGAAAGAAAGGAAGAGGAAGAAAATAAAAGAAAGGAAAAGAAAAGAAAGGAAGGAAGGAAGGAAGGAAGGAAGGAAGGAAGGAAGGAAGAAAGAAAGAAAGAAAGAAAGAAAGAAAGAAAGAAAGAAAGAAAGAAAGAAAGAAAGAAAATGGAAGAAAGAAAGAAAGAAAGAAAGAAAGAAAGAAAGAAAGAAAGAAAGAAAGAAAGAAAGAAAGAAAGAAAATGGAAGGCAGTAGGGACTGCTATTTTAAGTGGTAGAAACAGCTAGTGGTCCACTAAAATTTGTACTCTCTCCCTGTTAGATAGATTTGCATTGGCAGGAAGATTTCCTGATTGAGACCACACTTCCCAGCCTCCCTTGCATTTAGATATAATCATGAGACTAGTGCCATCAAACAAAATGCAAGCAGAAGAGATGTGTGTCCCTTCCAGACCATACCTTTTCAGAAAGTTCTTCAGCCTTCTCTACATACTCTTTCCCTTCAGATACCTCGATCTCAGTGACTACAGAGCCTGGGAAAACAGCAGAATCATAAAATGGAGGAATCGTGCAACCCAGAATCACCACCTGGAGGAAAGCTATTCACTGACCACAAACTGGATACATAATACTGCTTCAGGAATGAAAAAGAAATATCTATTATATGAGCTATGATAAATTTTAGGGTTTATTTACCACAAATGTTACCTAACATGCCATGTGTATGCCCTCTGCAACTGCTTAGTAGCATCGGAGAACAAATTGCTAAGTGACTAGACTAAGAGCTGAATCGTCGCTCTCTCCCATCCTCAAACCCAGAGGAGGCTCTGATCTGGCCTCCGCAAGTGTGAGAATTGCATTCTCCATAGTAGATGAGTGGCTTGGCATTCCAGTTGCTATGAGCTCGCTCAACATAGGTCTGTCTTAAGAGATGGACCCACTCCCGGCGGGCTGACACATTCAGAATCTCAAGGCTGGAAGTCTCCAGGACTCAGCCCTCCAATCAAAATGCCTCCACACAAGGCCTCTTGGGAGTGCTATTTTGCTCCTACACATGCCTGGGGGCACATATATTTTCTTGATACCTCCTTCATATTTTCAAGACTCTGATGGCAAGGAGAGGATGGCCCAGCATTGACAAATGGGCCAGGAAACCTTGCATCATCTGCCTTATGGAGGAGCCTAAAAGTGGGTTCCAAAGATGAATTCCCAAAACAGTTTGAAAGCTTTCCTCACTGGTTTACCCTAAAGTTCCAGAAAGCCTCCAAGTCTTTTTTTCCTGATAGGTTGACCCAGGACGTGATCCCACAAAATCCTAGTCTTCTACCAAGAGGGCCAACTGAGCTCACCTTCCTTTTGTCACCAGAATCACTGTGACTCCTGTTCACGCATGTGTGGGCATTTGTTGACTTTAAATCCCTGGCTTAAAATATGAAGATAGAAAAAAAAAAAAAAAAGACCATTAAATTTCAGAATAAAATAAATTTTATTTGTATTCACCAAGAGACACATTAGAATAAGTAAGCTCAGGAAATTTTACAAAGTCAGATGTTCTTCCAATCTTTTTATCATCACCCACTGCTAAAGACTGGAAAGAGAGGGAACAAATAGAGATTTGGGGAAACATCTACATTTACCCCTGTAAGAGGAATGACTGTAACAAGAGGTACATTATTTCACCGAAGAACCACTTGCCAGTCTCACTTCATGGCTTGCTTCATTCATTCCTTCCTTCCTTTTGTTCTTCCTTTCTTTCTGATTTAAAAATATATCCTCAAGCATTTAAGCAATGCATAGGATCCAGGCCATAAAGTAAGATGACTGAAGATCTATTGCTTTTAAAATCCTAGATCTTTCAGAAACTTTAGTTTACACCTTATCAAGAATCTATAGCATTGGACGTCTTTCAAAGTCATTCCACTCTCTGAGAGTCCCCGATTTCCAAAAGAATTAACAGACAGAAAGTCATAATCTCCAGGATTTTGTCATCATTAAAATGAAATAGGCATCCGTGTCAATAGAAGCACTGACACCAGCATAATAGTTCAAAAACTCTTCTTTCGAAACCTGAGAGGGATAAAGAGCAGGAGAAAAAGAAGGACATGGTGTCAAAATATGTGAGACATGGTAAGGCATTTTACATTCTCCCTGAAATGTTTTCAATGGAGTCTGATCTGCCACTGACAATCAAGCAAAGTCAGGTAACTGACTCTGAGATCAGGGAACCTGGCTTGCCCCTCCCCTCTGAGGTGGGACCCTTACACGGTAGGCTAAAGACCCACCTGCCCACTGGCCATCACCTTTTGCATTAAGATAAAAATGTTTAAAGCTGTGCTATCCAATACAGTAGCCTCTAACCCCACATGGCTTTTTAAGTTTAAATTTGTTAAAATTAAACATAATGAAAAACTGAATTCCTCTGTTGCACTAGCCACATTTCCATTGCTCAATCGCCGTATGTGGCTAGAGGCTGACATCTTGGAGAGCACAGATGGAGAACATTCCCATCATCACAGAAGGTCCTATGGGACCGTTCTACTCCAGAGCATACTTGGCATGATTATACTTGTGATTATTATTAATACTTTAGAGAAATTTATAGCATAAATGTACAGGTTAAAAAGCTCTTTAAGGAAAGGAAGTTTAAGTAAGATGACTGAAATAAAGGATAGAACTAGAGAATGGGGTGCTTCTCAGGATCCTTGGACACCCAGGAATCCACGATGGCTGGGATTCAATAACAGGATGTAAGGCACTAGCCACATGGGAGGTGCTAAAAGGCAAACTTCTCATTTTGGTCAGGATGTGTATTCGTGTTTCGTCATTGGCCCTGTGAAGCCTATAATGGGCAATGAAATTAAAAGAGCAGAAATCAGCCTGTGGGTTCCATTTCTTTCTCCTCCCTCTTAACCCCCCCTGTTTCTTAATACAAACACACAGAGTATTCTATTCCCCACAGTCTTAGGGGTACCACTCAGAGGCTGGGCATTGCGGGAACTTGCTTGGCCTGCCAAATGGGAGTAGTCCAACCCTGCAGGAAAAGGAATATAGACATCAAATTTTCAAACTCTCATTCTTGGCTCAAAATAAGTGGGGGTGGGGGGGGTAAAGTTACATTTTGTCCTTTTAAAAACATGAGCAAGTACAATTTGAAAAGGGCCTTATCATTTTCAAAGAAGAAATTTCATCCCCTTTAACTGAATTATCACACAAGCAACATTTTAAATGATCCAAAAGCACCATCTGGGAAGTAAACTTTTAAAAGAAGCATGATATGTAACATGTTAGCTATTAAAGAGATAAATATTTTGGAAAGACTTTAAAACAGAAACAAAAGCTAGATGAACTCTTTTAGTACAGGGTTGTTAATGCTTCAAGTCTTCAATTGAGGGAATTATGTTAAATTAGAAAATCATGTGAATGTCAAGACACAATATGATAATGTAGTAAATTGACAAAGTTGGTATTAGATATTAAATTAGATCTAACTTTGGAGCTCAAAATCTTCTTAATTTCTGGTTTCTCAAAGCAATATCTTAACTGTTGACATTATGACAAATTCTTGCTTTCAAAGCATACATAGCTTACCCACTACAAGCATGTATAGATTTTTTAAACAAAATATTTGAACATTTATATCATAATGTCACTGAAATTCTGCTTTATAAAACACCTTTTCAGCTTCAATTTCAATTAAAGATACTATCAGGATAAGATTTACATATAGGAACTCCTCACTATCTAGAAATGGTTTGAGTCACAGTTAGATAAATAAAGTCTTGCCAATGAACAATTGGCCTAGGGCCATTTTCAGATATGTGGGAACTTTTTATGACTAGCATTTTAATTACATTTATTTGCAAACAGATATCTCCAAATACCTGTAAAACATATATGCACATAAGCCGGCACAGCTCTTATAATCTTTACATAATGACTTGCTTAAGAACCCATCCTTTTTAGTGTTGGTGAGACGGAAGTAGATTTTCACTCAAACCCTAAGTGAGCTCAATTAGAGGAGCTTAAATTAATGGTGATTTACTCTATTTACTGTGCAGCTTCAAAGATTATCTTAAATAAATGGTTGTGGAATGATGTTGCTAAATGAGATTTTAGGCATGACTCAGGATGAAATCTGTGGAACAGAGTTTATTCTGCAGTCCCCTTGGAAACTAAAAGAATGATCTGGGTTTCAGAAGGTAATGCCTGGTGTTTGGTAATGCTCTGCGTTTGTGCTGCACTTTATCCCATCAAGGTGGAAGCAATCGGAGGCTCACGATAACCCCGGCAAGAGAAGCTACTCTGCCATCTGTCATTTTCTCTCAATTACAGGTTCCTTTTCTGTTCCAAGGCGCTCTCAGAGCACGGGCCATCATCAGTTCCGCATGTGGTCTGAGTGTTTCTAGGAGACCAGCAACTCAAACCTTTCAAGTATAAGATCAAGATGTTCCCAGAATCAATACCCGTGTCTGAGTGCCAAATGCAAAGGTTTGTAAAGAGCTTTCATGACAGGATTACAAACTACATACTCAGATCTTGCTTCAAAATTTCAGGAGCTTGAACTCCGAGTCACAGGGTCCCTCTTAAATTTATTATGGGGTCTCCTGCAGAATGACACACCTGAGCTGCGCGGCACTTGTCCCTATGTTGGGAACGAGAGTGGGAACAGGAAACTCATGGTGCTCACAAGAACTTTGGTGAAATAGAAATGGCATCAACCATGTTCCGTGGCTGTTAGAATTTGTCATACTCCAGAGAAATCATAAACAAATAAATTCCATTTATGAAGAGTAAGAAGACTCTAGAACAGGAGGGTTCATTTTGAGATTTTTCTTTCCCTGATATGATATACCTTTCTGGTTGTTGCAAGTTCCATTATCAAAACCTCAGCTACTGGTCGGTGGCTCACATTTTCAGTGGGTTCACTCCTAAAGAGCACCTTTCACTCTATTCTGCTGAGGGAAGATACTGGCTTTGGCGAAGCAGGTGTGAAAATAAAACAAGAAGGTCATGCTATTCTCAGAGAGGAAGAGCTGCTTCACCACAAGCTTCTCACCACACCAACTGAGGTGGCAAAAGAACTCTTCTCACACAGCAGCTTCTCAGAACCCCCATCAAGCATTTGTTTATGTTTCTTTCAATAGATTTCACTCGTCATCTGTTTTATAAGACATAATTTTAAGGGACTCATTTGGTAACTTGGTTTTTTTTTTTTTAAGACAAGGAAAAAACTAGTTATCTCTCTCTAAGTTATATAGTTTCCACATCAGCAACCTGGAGGAGTAGAAACACACTTAGAAACTGGCTTTCCAAAGGATCAGTTACATGAAGATGACATTATACGACAACCTATCAGATCCTTTGGCAGCTTTATTTTTCCTTGAATCATAAGCATTTCTAAAATTGAAAACTTTGCTGCTTCTTTCAATAAGCTCTTAATTTACAACAGCAGCTTACAATTTCCAGGAAAGCAAGTTTGTTGACCAATCTGAGAAACTGGAATTTGGAGGGGGGGGGGGGTTCTTTTATGCCCCAGAGGGTTGTTTATAAATCCAAAAAGGTATACCACTCAGAGGATGTTAGTAGAATTTCATGAAGGAGGAGCAGAAGGGCCCCACACACCAGCCAAGAATACATATTTGGTTAATTTCATCTCTCCACTTGATTAAACATCAGCAGAACAAATTGCCTCTGTAGGTTACCTGAAGAGGGTTGAATCATTCCCTACTTGTACTCTCATGGCTCAGCAAGGCAATTCACAGTGGCCAAGGGAAGTGAAACGCTGACAGTGATCTGCCTCCAAGAATAAAGGGGTCTTTTCCTGGCAGTGTCTTGATAGACTTCCTACAATCAGTAAATTTACTGCATGGTCCTACAGCACATTGTCATAGGAAGGGCCCCAACTATCCTCCCTTCAGGGCTGATGCTTCTCCTCCTCTCTTATCTCTGAACTCTGGGCTCTTGGTTTGGGTTCAAAGCCAGTGGTTTTGTTTGAATTTATCCTATAGCTTCTTCCTCTATCCCCAAAGCCTACACATAGTAGTGACTCAATAAATATTTACTGATGGGATGTATTCAACCTTGAACTGTGACAAAGGCAATCTGCAGCCTACTTGGCGGGGACCCAGCTCTGCCTTAAAAAGCTGCTCTTAGGGTATGAATGTTGTTCTGTGTTGCTACCAAACTACAAAGAGCCATGCATCATCCTCCAGAGTGTCATCTGGGTCTGGGACAAAATCCTATCAAGGTTCGAATGTCTAGGAAAATTAGCCATGCAGGTGGGCTGGAAGAATTCTGCCTCAGGCTGCAATACCAAGACTTCTTCAGGCAGGATGGGAACCAGCCCTTGGAGAAGCTGGTTAGGGTCAGAACACCATTCTTGCCTAGTTTTGCCTTTGCAGGGTAGGGCGGGGGAAAGGGTTAAAACCCAGATTCAGTATTGATATTGGTGGCTTCTTGTGGCCAATCCTGATTCTCAGAATTTTTACATACTGTTTCTGTTTCATGAAAAGCTGCTAAGCTCATCCTCTTCTCTTTGGCTTGTTTCCTTCCTTCCTGTCTGGGGTCCTGGCCCCAAAGGTAAAGTGCTCCTAAGGGTTGGAGATATTTCATTGTGTTTAGCTTCTGACCTCAGTATTTACATTTTCAATTGGAAATGGAGTAATATTTAAATTGTGTAAGTTAAATAAATAGAATATATATCCAGAAAAGTGTTGTTAGCAAATGATTTTTCTTAAATGACTCTTTGTTCCTCCCGTGCTACCAGAAGGAGTAAGAGTTAAATTATGAGTGAGCCCTGATGGGGCCAGAAATCACAGTTAAGACTCAGAATAGGAATGTAGTGATTCTTGACCATCAGATTGTTAGATTTTTTTTTTTTTTTTTTTTTTTTTTTACTGGGCGCGGGGGTCCTTGGTGGAATCTTCATTTGTGGGCCCAGCATCTGACCTGCTGGAAGGGAGACATCTGAATGTGGCCAGATACACGCTGAGGTACAGGTTATCTGAAATCTGATAGCTGTGCCCCAATTTGACAGGAAACAAGAGTACGACTGGGGAAGACAAAGCTGATAGCTACAACCTAGTCCTTATTCAGAATCACATGCTAACTCTCCAATTAAGCAGAGGTATGAGTCATTCCCAAAATCAAAGGCACAATCTATCTAGAACAATACACTTGAAATCATGGCCAGGAAACCTGGGACCTCTCCTTCACCATCATCTGCAAGGTGCAGGTTACAAAAAACATGGATTTTTTTTTCCCTATGCATTCCATCATAATCTCTTCTGGATTTCTACCTCATTTCTACATATTTCTTCATAATACCTGGCATCTTTTGGCCTGCCAATGTCTACATAAGCCTAGAGAATAAAGTCAGTGGAAAGCCAGACTTGTGCAATCAATTTCTGAAAAACTAGCTTCCCATAATTTGGGGATGTTCCCAACCTCAAGAAGTTGTTTCTTGAGGGAAGTGGGAAATTTCATAGGGAAGTGGGAAATTGGCTTCTTGACAACAAACAAACTTCTATGATTCTTATCTGGAAACACCTGCTTTCACAAATTTTAAATCAATGTGTATCTTGGTCTCCACTTCCAACTCTCTGAGATAAAAAGTAAACAAGCGAATTAGTACAAAATACAGCAAGTGTGTTTGATTGACCCTAAACCCAGAGCCACTTAAATACATGGGATCTTAAAGGGTACTATTATCTCAATCCACATCCCCAAAGCAGGGGATGAATGCAGCCAGGGACAGAGGTGACAAAAAGGACTGTCCTCGAGTAACAAGGCAGGTAGTCATAGTCAAAGGGCTGTCACTGTGCTTCTACCTCTGGCCCCAGACACAGAACACACAGAGGGACAGTGGTGGTTTCAATATCTATTTGCTAGTAGCTGGGGCTGCTTTTGCTCAGAAGCCTTTCATGGGGAGATTCTCACACACTGACAATATGAAGCCAAAGCTTAGATCTGGGAGGAGAACACTTTGGGCCATGAAGTGTCAAGATGGAAAATCTTGGAGTAGCAGGCCTACTCAAGTACCCCACCCCCTTGTACTAGTAGGAATGTCAATATTATTGGCCCATGGCAGGGACGGGGGAGATGAACATTCCACCAGACAAAGGCTTGCTGATATGGTCTGCTCACTCACAGGGCAAGAGGTCCCACATAATATCTGAGAGCACAGCCCAGCCTGAGACTTCAACCACACGGATGGTCCTAGCTCACCTGCTCAAGGAAATGGCCTCCCCTCTCACAGACACTTTAGATGGCCCAAAAATGTCATTTTAAACCTACTCACCAAACTGAGGCTTCCCTAAACCACTGGCAGAGAAACTTAAGATTCAGGTATAAAAATTGAGGCCAATGTGTGGTTCTTCTGGTCCCAATTTGGAACTGAAGCACTTAAATATTTACAGTCAGATATAAAAACAGGTGAATTCTCCCACCTAGAAACAGATCATCTAAAATGAGGTGGAGAAAGACTGTGGGTGCGTGGGTAGGGATTGTAATTAAAATAGTCAAACTTTTATTTATGGCCAAGGAAGACACCTATGCTTATTAGACATGTGTATGTATCCTAGAGCCTGGCTCTAGTAGCTTTTTGAATCTTATTTTAATTAATCCCTCTAGTAGATCTAAGGAAACAGCTTTAGCGAAGTCTTTTCTGCCCCAGAAGATGCAGTTTGCGTTGACACGAAAGAAACTGGGATGAACATGAAATCAAATGTGATCCCGGTTTGGGGCTGATGTTTAACCATTTGGAGCCACGTGCCATACACCCAAGACCCTAGTCACCAGGTCCTACATTTAGAGCTTCCAGGCAGTTCTCATCATGACAATGAAATACACATCCGTGTCAATGGACGCGCTCACCCCTGCATAGTAGTTCATAAACTCCTCAGGGGTCACCTGCAGTGGAAAAGTCAGACACAAAAACAAAACTTTGCTTCCCACCACTTCAGTAGAGGCCCATCACCAGTACCTGGAAATGAGAGAAAAACTTTGGGCAAGGCTCTTTAGTGACACAGATCAAGAGTAGATCTCACACGAGAGGAAACAGTCAAGGGGAGGATGGCCATGAGGGGTAGCGGAGGGGAAAAAGGAGTAGAAAGTCTTGAAAATTTCCAGACCAACCTAAATGAAAAGTGAGACACAGGCTTTTGCCTTTCTTTAAGTGCAGGAGCCTATCTGTTTGGATAAGTGTGACTGAAACACAGAATGGGAAAGAAGTTTCTTTAGTGGTAGTTAGTATGGGCTTTCTGCAACATGTCAGAAATAGTGCTTCAGGTTCTGGGTCTGGGCAAGTAATGGTTCACCTTTCAGAAAGTGGGATTCTGCCCTGTGGATAAAGAAACAGATTTCTACTTAAATACCCCTTGGCCTTATGCTTTTTTAAAGTAGAATGTACTCATTTCAAGGCACAAAGTGAGTGGGGAAAAAAAAGGCGACCTCTGCTCCATGCCTTCCCACACCCCCTAGGATGGGTTCTTTCTCCATCCTGTGTCTATAACTGTCTCTTTGGAATATCAATTAATGTGTTTACCTAGGCTAGAATTTTATTTTACTTTCCTTCTAGAAAGAAGAAACAATAGTTTTCAATCTTATTTTTTAATAGGTATAGACGATGTGTATGCTACAGTTCAACTATACGGGCTGACGTGATTAGGTGACTCAGGGAAAGAACTGTTTTCCTGTTCGACTGAGCTCTCTAACCAATCAATTTAGCCCAAGTACAGCCCTACTTACACAGGAGGACACAGAAACAATTATGATGGCTGTTAGCCCTCAATGTTAAGTGTCAGAAACGATTAAAAGCATCACAAAAAGTGAAACCCATAAATAAATAATAAATAAATCCATATAAATAAACCCATAAATACACCCATAAAAAAATGAACCCTTCTTTCACAGAATGCCCACCTATATCTACTAAGAATCATGGAGCTGACTCACCCACTTACCTTTTTTTGCAATTATAAGTGAACAGAGAAGGAAAGTCACAGGATCCATATTTCACTCTCTACACCTAGCTCCCACGTGAGCCCAAAATAGTAAAATCCAGAAGGAAGAAAGTCATTGGACTGAGCTAATAGTTAAGCTGGGCTTTTCAGTGGCCTAGAAGTAGAAGTCGATGGACATAGCTTTTACTAAAATCAGAATACTCTTAGTGTTCTCCTTTCTTCAATTTCTTTACCTATATCTTCCTTTGCATTTGTCCGTTACCTAGCATGAAACCCCACCCGAGAGTCAGGTTGCATAAAACTGGACATCAGAGCTAAGATATTTGATCACGTCAGAAAAGGCCATCAGTTATTCTTCGTGAGGTGTCTGCTTGTTTCCTGAGATTCACCGTATACGGAGAATAGCCTGAATTGAAAATCCTATGATTTCCCCAAGTTTGCCCTCATTGTAGTAAAAAGCACCTTTCACTAATAATACCCGACTACGGAATTATCTTGTTGGACATTAGTAAAAAGTGAGAAAGCGGACATGTCTGCTCTTGGTCAGCCTCTTGATGATGCTACCTTAGCTGATGGACTATTTATTATATGATGGAGAGTGTCCCAGATGGGAATGAGGGGAATATTTGAGTCATGATACAGAGTACAGTACCCTTTTCTCTGTTTAAGACTGATTTCTTAAAAATTGTAAGATAAATTTAGGTTATTTGTATAGACTCAGTAATATATTTAAAATAATTTTAATTATTAAAAAAAAACCGCTATGAGATAGATGAGGCAACAAGACCCATATTCTCTCACAGGCTAATCTACTTCTGAGAGATTTTTTTTTTAAATATTTGTAACTGTAAAATGAAATATATAAATGAAAACTTTCAAACATAGATATTAAAAATAAGAAGTAAAAAATTTCAACCAACTAGGGCGGGATTTAGAGAGAGAATAGGAGAGAGGATAGTGGCTGGGTGGCTTAGCTGGTTAGGCATCTGACTCTTGATTTTGGCTCAGGTCGTGATCTCAGGGTCATGAAATCAAGACCCACCTCAGGCTCCAGGCTTAGCGGGGAGACTGCTTGAGATTCTCTCTCTCTCCCCCTGCTTCTGTCCCTCCCCCTGCTCAGTCTCTCTCTCTTTCAAATATATAGATACATCTTTAAAAAAAAAAATCAGAGTGAATAGGGTTCACTTCATATATTATACAGTTGCTTTCATCCACATGACTTCTGTGCACCCATTGCTTGGAGGGCGGGGTATGGGAATTACTAGTACAGGACCATTACATCAAAATCCATGACTACTATAAACCCCAGGAGACTTTATGACTACTTGAGAGCTTAGCCCACAAATTTGAGCATCATCCTTAGCTGAGAAGTGTACTAAATTTCTTGCCGTAGTCTAAATTCTGTCTTACTTGGATATGAGCTGTATATTTTAACCATAAATGAGTGCACTGGCTTCAAACATAGCTATGCTTCACCATAAGAAATCTTGATGTATAAAACAACTCAATTTGGAAAGATAAGTTAAGAACTAATTATCCTCTTTATGAAAGAATTTACCGTGGAGTTTCTTTACATGAACAGTTCCTTGTGCATTTAAAATATGATTCAGTGTACAAAAGTCTGAATCACACATCACATTCCAGAAACATTTTCATTATGTCTTTTAGGTGAGATCGCTCTGTAAAACCCTTAGCACAATACCCAGTAGGTAAGTACTCAATAAATGATCTAGATCTGTAATTATGCCACATAAGTTTCATGTACGTATTATATGTAGTAATTAAAAAGGGGCACTTCTGAATCTTTTAGAGACAAGGATCTCAGATGTGAACATGATTAAGAGTCATCGGGGGCCCTTACTAAAACTGCAAACCTTTGATCTCCACCCGAAAATCATCAGGTTCTGTGGTTCTGCCCGGTGGCCAGCAAGGTACATTATTAATCCATCCCCCAGATGATGATCGGGCACAGTCAGCTGGGCATTTATACAGGGTCTGTGATATTCAGGTAATATCAAACACTATAACTGCTAAAACCCCCCAGTGACCTTTATGAGCATTTGAGAACTTGAGATGGCTTGTTAAAATAAATGTCAGAAAGGACAGGGGTGGGAACTTTAAATCAGCTGAATCATAACAACCGGCCACTCTGACTTGGGTTAGAGCAAAGAGCAGCTGAGGTTTCCCCTGGCAACGGGGAAAAGGAACCACCTGCAGAGAGCAGGCAAGTACACCCTGGGATCTCATGTAGAGGTGGGCTAATTTGGGGAAATGGCAGTTGACTATTTTTCCACTCCCATTTCAGAGATCAAAGGCTGGCTATGTTGGAAGAAAACATACGGTTCAGTTCTGTTATGTCTGTCTCTAAGCATTAGGCTGCCCTACAAAATCTACCCCTAACCCCTTCTTTGAATCCACCTCTATAATTCCTTCAACTAAAAGGAGGGGTATTTCTCTGTCCCCTGGGGGAAAATGTCAGCAGGAAGGAAAGAAAGGTAGTCCCCTAACCCCTTGCTAATAAGACTTTCCATGAAGTTTCACAGAAAAATTTGGGGGAAATTCCCTTCAGAAGGGGAAGCGTTGTTTCCTATTCCTACCATTGCCATTTTTCCTCCTGCCCAGGGCCCCACTCTTCTTCCTGTGTAACTCGTGGGGGAAGAACCCTCCCTAGGGTTCCGCTGCACTGAGTGTCAGCCAAGGAGAACACTCCCTTCCCCATCATCAGAGCAGCCAAGACACCTAATAGCAGAACTGAGGCCAAGTTCAAAAGTCTACTTACGGCTGTTGATAAAAGACAGACGACTGACACTGTCATCTCAGCGTGACACAGCTGCAGTTCCTTAGCCTATCAGACTATGCATTTGCAGCCTAAAGATACCAGTTAATGGAGGTGGGGTGGTTGCCTTTTTTTTTTAAGGCCGCTGTAGTTTCCAAATGCAAGTTAATCTCAAAACCCACTAACGATGAAATCAAAGCGAATTCTGTTATCTGGCATTCCCTTTACTGAGGGCCTCCCTTAAATGACAGGCCTGCATAGCAAAGTGTGAGGACACACAATGTTGTGGGGGTGAGTGTGAAAAGCACTGCCACAGCCTGTGAATCATGTTTCACCTTGTGAATCATGTTCCAAATAATTAAGTTTTGGTTTCATTTTGAAGTTGAATAGGCTCTGCTGCAGTCGAGTTCATTGGAATGTGGCTGGCTAAGTACGGTAAGTACAGTGACCATGAAATAGAGTGTTAAATCAAAGGACCACGTTCTCCAGATGATGGCTATTTAGCCGTATGGAGATCCCTTACCAATATATGTGCACACACACATATCTTATCACTTCCTCTCCCAACTTTCTAGATAGTCTCTAAGGAAATACTTTACTTCTACTTATAAGGAATATGTTACACATATCTGTTAAAGCTTTGGCTCTCTTTCCTAACTAAAATTACAAATTTGACAGAAGAAATTCCACTAAAGTTAAGCTCTTCTACTTACCAATCCATCTTTGTCATAGGGTGAATCAAAGTTATCCAGAAACTTCCTGAATACTTGCTCCTCCGTCCATTCTCCATTTTGGTACTTAGGGTGGTGTTTGGCGTTATATACCTCACGAAGATCTTCAATTGTTATAACTCCATCTCCAGTCTTGTCTAACTTCCGAAAAGCTTGCATAATTACCTCTTTTCTGGCTCTAGACATTGGAGGCTAGACAAACAGAAACACACACACACACACACAGACAACGCAAGTCAATGAGCTTGTTTTGTATCATACATCATGAAATACCTGTTTCCTCTCAAGGGTATGAAATGGTCTGCGTGCCGTTAAACAACATGCATGACAATTACTCTGAAAAGTCCCTACACCTGTTGCTGATCTCCTTCCCATCTCCTCCACAGTGCGCTGACAACTTCTGAAAACAAAACCTTAAAATAGCCAACCCAAACCATGTGAAAGCCAAACTCAGCAGATACAGATTCATGAGGCCACTTACTCTTAATGTAAGAAGAAATTCATTGAAGTCTATTGTTCCGTTTCCATCTTTATCAAACCTCCGGAAGAGCTCTTCTGCCTCTTCCTTTTCCATGACCACGGCATAATCATTTAGCCCTTTCACAAATTCTTTGAAGTCAAGAGTTCGGTTGTTATTGTCATCCATAATTCGAAACACTCTAAAGAAAACATACATGGACACAAAAAGAAAGACCGAAAAAAAAAAAAAAAACAAAACACAGAGAACAAGGGGTAAGAATAAAGATTTAAGAATAAACACTCTCACAGTTTTTTAAAGTAAAATACAGAAGCCCTAGATTCTACTCTGAACCCTCCTCCCAAAATAGGAGAGCCTCTTCCGAGCCTCTCATAAAATAAAATGTGCTATGCGATTCTAATTTTAAGACATTCTGAAAAATGCAAAGCTATAGAGACAATAAAAAGACAAGGGAACGGGGAGAAGAGAATAGGCAGAGCACAGGGGATTTTTAGGGCAGTGAAAATATTCTGTATGATTTTATAATGATGGGTACTTGGCCCTATGCACTTGCTAATGCCCACAGAACTTTAGTATACAAAGAGTAAACCTTAATGTGTAAATTTTTAAAAAATTATTTAGGAGGTCAGGGGATTCCAGGAAGGAACGTAGACGGTGACAGGAGAACCTAAAGTTGGAAATAATCTCACTGAATGTGGGGTGGGGTATGCTGACTTGTAACTGGAAATTAGAAGAGTGCGTAGGACTAAAGGCACAAGGAACTGCACATAGGCACCGGACTCTAGTTCATAAAGATATTTCCCATGGAGATTTGAGTGGTCAATTCTGACATGCTATAAGCTATACTGGAATTAAACAATTGAGTAAACAGAGGGCAGGTGGTGGAAGTTAGTGTATCACTGTTGAAATGAGAATTTAGATGAGCTAGGGAGGAGCCTAGAATGGTCTGATGCATGCGGGTAATGGGCTGGAGTTGGAGACATTGATATGAACTCATGTTTAGCTTAATATAAATAAAATGATTACATATAAAAATCTATAGCTATGTACACATATCATATATTTTCTTTTTCTGTCAGCTAAGAGAACCTAGAAGTAACACCCCATTAACAAGCACATCTAGAGCCTAGATCTTGGTTTCCAATACAGTTCTTCAATAAAAGGAATGGGGATTTTTGGAGAAATGTCTGATTCTAGGACTGGGGCATGATATACAAGATGAACTTGGAATATCTTATACCAGAAAGCAAGGAAGTGCTCAAAACAAACAAAACTACAAGTGAAAGAGCTCCTAAGGCCCAGACTTCAACATTTTGGGCAATAAAATAGTGTTGTGCTGTAACCCAAAGTATAAACTAAATATCCATGAGTTCATATTGATTTAAGTAAATGATTCAATAAAGAAATAAGCAAATATTACTTAGAAAAGACAAATTTCTCTTGCAGAAATATTCCAGATAAATTGTGCACATACTCTGTCAAGGAGGAAAGCATAGTCCCCACTCCCTATGTATGGCTCTGCACAGAGACTTCCTTCCAAGGAGTACAATACAGAAAGGGAGGGAACAGTAACTTTACATTGGAGAAGCCAGACTAACATTGTCTCAGCCAGATGATCAAGGTCAACATCAACAGTGATAAGTCAAGTTGACAGTAGGCATCCTTGACATGAGGTGATGAAAATGGTGCTTCCCTAATGTGGTCTCAAAAAACCATAAACCCAGTCTAATCATGAAGGAAAAAGGAGAGGGTAGCTTCCACTTGAGTTGAAGAGTGATTAAGGAAAGGGCAAAACCAGTAAAGGGGCAGAGGCAGACGGCACATTGGAGCATGAACGATCCAATAAATGAGCCAATAAACTGGCTTATAGGGGCAGGGCTGTTAGGGATTGGTCTGGGGGGTGGGGATGCAGGTAGCAAGAGGGACTCTACTGAGCGGGTCAGTGAGTAGGTGAGAGGGCAGTGTCGCCGAGGGGTTTGCACCAAAGACAGTGATAGGACTCCAGAATGAAAGAGGTGGAGTGTGGAAGTTAGGGTGATACAGTAGTGAAGAGAAGTGGGCTAGTCTTCCTGCTGGACTGTGGCCACCTGGCCACCAGGGTCCATGTGTCCACAGTCTGGACTTCTGACGGCACTGGGCTTCCTGTGAGAATTTGAGACCACTGAACGTGACAGTCCTGATACTCAGCGAGTACCTCACTGGAAGAGAAGCCTTCCACAACCTCCTCATGTGAGGCCGGGGCCCCTGAGGCTGCCCTGTACTTCTCTCACACACGACGTCACCACAGAGATTCTCACTTCCGTGACAATGAGTCTCCTCAGTCTAAGGCCTGCGTGGAGCCTGGAGGGGCCTTGTTCACCCACGAATGTACACGCACCTGGCTCATGGCAGGCTCTCCTATAGGCTGTCAGAGAGAGGTAATGGGGGGCTCGGTGGTTCAGTCAGTTAAGCGTCTGACTCTTGATTTTGGCTCGGTCATGATCTCAGGGTGGTGGGATCAAGCCCCGCGTTGGGGCTCTCCCTGCCCACCACAGAAAGCTCTCTCTCTCAAGTAAATTAATTGATTAATTAATTTTTAAAAATCTTTTTAAAAGGGGGGGCCTGGGAGGCTCAGTGGGTTAAGCCTCTGCCTTCAGCTCAGGTCATGGTCCTGGCGTCTTGGGATCGAGCCCCGCATTGGGCTCTCTGCTCAGCAGGGAGCCTGCTTCCCCCTCTCTCTCTGCCTACTTGTGATCTCTGTCAAATAAATAAATAAAATCTTAAAAAAAAAAATCTTTCAAAAAGGAGAGAGAGAGAATGCACAGGATCTGCCCACTGGAGGCTAACAATCTCTTTCTCCTTAGGTTTTGAGGACTTCTCCCATATCAGAGGGTCCGAGGACAGGCTCTATGGAGCTGGGAGAATCCCACTGCCGTGGTATATCCCACAGGCAATTCCTGTGGCCCCTCCAGAGGTGAGCAAGATAGGACCGCCTGAGAGCAACCTCCTCCCTCTTCCACGCCGGCCCCTATTGTCACAGCTGCTAGGAGCGTCTCTCTCCAGGTCCTGCTCCGTGTCTCTGGGACCTGGACATGCCTCTCCCTTCACTTCCAGGCATCCCAGCAGCTGGGCTCTCTTGTCACAGACACAGCCTTGCTGAATCTCGGACAAAGAACTAAAAATTGTCACAAGGGACCTCAGAGATCCGTTCCTCCAAACTGCATTTTACAACTAGGGAATGGAGACCCTAGGAGGCCAAGACTTGCTCAAAGACCCAGAGCTAGTCATAGCCTCACCTGGCTGTGTCCCGCCTCTCTACTTTGGGCCCCTGCGACCCCCTGGCCCGGATCCTACCTGCCGAGTCCTTTGATGCCTGCGGAGCCCCGGGCCAGGCACTGCAGCCGGAGTCTTTCAATGGGGTCAGTGGCCGTGGTGAGCTTTTTCTTGGCCTGGATTGCCATCTCCCGATCGTGCCGTGCTGTCCCTGCCATCTGAGAGGAGAATTCGCAGCACATCAGCAGAGCTCGGGCCTCATCAGCCAGCTTCTGGCTGGGCAGGGGGACAGCAGCCTCTCCCAGAAGGAAAACACTCTCACCCACTTCCTGGGAAAAGCCTCGAACTCCCCAGAATTTCCAGCTTTTGGCTAGACCAACTATGTGCCTGGAGTATTCCTTGCTTACTTCTCTGGTCCTGAGGACATCTGATTTCTCCAGCCTGGACAGCAGTTCTGGACCACAGTTCAAATAAACAGCCTTTCCCAGACACACTTTCATTTTGTCGAAACACTCCTCCCATCATACAATGAAAAGTCCCACTTCTCTATATTCTCCTTTTTGAGTTGTCCTTCTATTATTCTCGTAGTTAGCATTCTACCTCTTCCCTTTGACTCCACATTTAATATTCTCCTCTTTGGCCTAACATTAATTTTTATTGTTTCTGTCTTGGCTGAGCTGCTCCACACTGGGCCCTCGGAATCCCTGCCCATAGCTGGCATGTTTTGTTTAACAGGTTGGTGTTCATTACTACCTGGATTCCTGAGACAGAGAACGGTAAACAGGTACTCTCTCTCTCCTGACAAGTAGATATAAGATTTTTTTTTTTTTTTTTTTTTGTCTACAGTTTGGCTTTTGTGTTTTAAATATTCAGAAATAGGAGAGGGTGGGTACCGTGAACCTCCCTCCGGAGAAGTCCCTGAGCCACACACAAACTCCTGCACGGAGGTTTGGGGTTTCAGAACCTGCAGAAGTGGAAAGCGCTCTGGGATGAGCGCCTGGAGACCCAGGTTCTAGTCCAGACTCCCAACTCCCTCTCAGTGACGTCTGAGCAAATCTCTGGGCCTCTGGTTTCTCCTTCTCTGTCAAGTGAAAGGCTTAAACGATTTTACAGTTCCTCCCTGTTCCAAAAACAACTAATCCTCCTATGAGCTCACTGACCCTGCAAATGAGGGATTCTAGAAATTACTTTTCTTAATGGGAGTTGTGAATGAAGGAGCAAGACAGTTGAGGGGTCGGCAGACACAGCATTCAAATGCAGAAAAGATGGTGCTGGAATGGATCTGCTCTTGGCTCAAGGCCCCCCCCCCCCACCACGCCTTGTCCCTGGCCAAGTGCTGGCAATTCTCCTGAGGCCCACACTAAAAAGGGGGAATTCTTTTCATCGGAGCCGACAACTCTCAGACCGATGCTCTCTAAGGCTGTTCACCTACACTACAGGTCGTGAGTTCTCCCCCACAAAAATCTCATGATTTCACTTTGGAGCGAGGGAATCTCAGACTGAAAACTGAGACCACAACAGATAAGTCAGGGATGTGAATTCCCAACAGCCTCATTTCCTAGCACATGTCCCAAGAGCCAAGTTAGAAGTTCTCTCCTTCTTGACCCACATTCTGGTTCCCACGACTTGAATGTAACTTGGGAATAATTCTCAGTTCTCTTAGACCCCCAAGGCAAGAAGGAGACCTTTGTCCAGTAGGTCCTGGCCGCTTTATTCCACATGAAGAAGAAACTGGTCTGCCCAAGGCTGGCTGGATCCTTCCTCGCTTCCTCCAGCAGCGAAGGAACGGGTTGGCCAGAAATCCAGATGGCCACCTGCCATGCTTTTGGAGGCCTCTCTCTCCACTCCCAGTGGGCCTGTACACACAGGTCTCCAACTCACGCAGCCACCTCAGCCACAGCCCAAATCAGCTGCCTTCCTGGCAGCTTTAGCCTCTTCAAACCTTCCTTTTCCTGTTACTATTTTGTCACCTGATGTCAAACCGACAACTCCTGGAGCTTGACCCCAGCTTCTAGCCCTAAGGCCACCCCACAGAAGGCTTCAGCCACAGTCAGAACCCTGGGTTTTTCTGTACGAAAACCCCAGCTCCCTCCAGGCACCCCCTGCCCCCGTACACAGCTAGCCTTGCCCAAGCCTCTTCCTAGCCCTGAGCAGCCTGAGCAGCCCTGACCAGAGGCTGCTAGCAGCACCGCCACCGCGCCCCTCCCCACCACCGAGGGAGCTGGAAAGGCGATCGGCAATCTTGTGCCCTAGCTCCGTCAGGCCCCCAGCCCTCACTTGGTGCCATCTGCCCAGTGGTTGCCCCCTCCCCCTATTCATCTCCCTGTCCTCATTTCCATCACCTCTCCCCTGCCTTTTCACCCCGCCCTGCTGGTTCTGGTTTGCCACACCGGTCACAGGGGCAGGCGGGGAATGGAGAGACACACAGGCCACAAACCAGTAACGGGGTGTGTGAGAGACAGCACGAGAAAGGACCCAGGTGGGGCCCTACCGACACACCTTCAAAATTAACAGCGTCAGTTGCTAGAGTTTATGGCTCCCCGACCCCGTGGTAGGCGTGTGCCCAGGCCTCACAAATGCCCAAGGAGCTGAACTGAAAACAGAAGCTCAAACAAATACACGTGCGTCCTGTTCAGAGCATTCCTCACGGTGGCCAAAAGCACAGAAAGCCCAAATGTCCATCCACAGAGGAGCAGATGAACAGAACACGGTTCCACTTCTCCAAGGTCACCCAGTCTTCAGATGCCCTACCTCCTTGTGGACCCGGGTTTGGGATCATAATAACACTGCATTAACCTCTACTGTTCCCATGCTCCTGCTTGGTCCTTCTATGCAGTAAGTGTAACCTTGACCCACATAAAGAGTGGACTCGTCTGCTAATTCAACAGCTATTTGTTGGGTAGGTACCATTGGTCGGAGTCTGCTGGGTGCTGGGAATCCAAAGATGAACCCAGGTCTGTCCCTGTTCTTCAGATTTCACTAGCAGCTGGAGAAGGGGAGGTGCACATGGATGATTAGGGTAAAGTGAGAAAACTATAAGATTGGTGCTTCAGCAGAGAGCCGTCGTAATTGGGGAAAGGACCTCACATCTGGCCTTGAGAGGGAGTAGCAATGCAACGAGCAGAGAGCCGGACAAAGCATGCACAGACACAAGAAGGAAAAGCCAAAGTCACACACTGATTCCATGTACAGGGAACATCAAGAAAAGTCAAATGCACAGAGACAGAACACAGACTGGCTATGGCCAAGGCCTCAGGGAAGGTGGCCATGGGAAGTGGAGTTTTTTAGAGGAGCGGGAGGGGGGGTGATGAAAATGTTTTGGAACCTGATACAGATGGTGGTTGCACAACATTAGGAATCTACAGTATATTTTTAAATGACTAATTTCACATTATGTAAATTTCACCTCAATTAAAAAAAAAAAAAACCTGTGAGCTAGTTACAGTTATGGTTTCTATTTCACTGATAAAGCAACGGGGGGCGCCTTCGGTGTGGCTCCCAGGAATTCACACACCGTTAGGACCATGAGGTCACCCCAAGCCCCTCCTCCTTCAGCAGACTGGGGAACTGAGGCGTGTGCTGGTAAAACAACTTGCTCCCAGATCCTGGCTGACACCCAAACGTAGGTCTTCTGACGTTTCAGCAGAGCTCCTTCTACTTCACCACGTTTGTGAAGTAAGATAAAAGAATCTCAAAGCACAGTAGGTGGTTCCCATCCACAGGAGAGCAGGGCAGAGCTCAGGAAAGCCTCCTGCGGGTTTTATCCCCTGTGCCCAACCCCACACAGCGACCATGCACATGGTGGCCTCTGGGGTTGACTCTGATATATTCAGTAAAAAGAAGTCCATTCCCTCCTGCCATGATTCTTGAAATGCCTGAGTTAACCATTCACATCCATCGCTTAGTTACCTGGTTCATCAACAAACGTATGTTCTGTGCGCTGTTTTCAAATCACAAGTGTCAGAGAGGAAGGATGACTCTGAGAAGCAACTCCTTGAACAGCACAGGATCTTAAATTTGATTGAAGATTAACCACTGAAGTCCCGTGGTTAAGCAGGACAGGAAACAAAGTTTGGTAAGAACTGGGGGGTTTCAAAGAAAACCCAACAAGGCAGGGTTTTGGCGATGAAAGACGACACTCGGGACTTCCGGAACTTGCCTTAAGGCTCCAGGCACCTGGGCAAGAGTCTGTCCCCAAACGTGTGTCACTTAACATCACTGCAGGACATAAAGCGTCCCTAGACTGCAGAAGACCCTCCCTGAGCCTCTAGGAGCCGGCCTGGTGACCGCCGAAGAGCATGCCCTCCCTAGGCACGGGGCCGCAGCGCCACCTAGTGTTGGCACCGCGTCTGCGCATTTCCCCAGGGGGGCTGGGTCCCTTTCTCCAACAAATGTTTATTAAGGGCTTCATTTAGAGCTGGTCACTGAGTTGGACTGGGGAAGAGGGAGTAAGGGCGTGGGGGAGAGCAACCCTACTACTCACTCATCACACATCAGAAGAAGGTAGCTAACCTGACTTCGAGCAGGGTTTTCTGAAGACTTCTCAGAGAAGGGGCTGTCTAAGCTTTTATCCTAAAGGAAAGAGTAGTTAACCAGTCTAGGGGTGTGGGGGGCAGAAGAAGGAAGGGTACCGTACACTTCCAGAGTGCCAAGGCCCAAACGAAAGAGAAAGTGGTATAATTACAGAAATGCAAGTATTCTAGCAGGACTGCAGAATGGTGGGCGGGTGGTGTGATGAAGCCCTTGTTGGGAAAGGGAGGAAATATGGAAAGCAGAGATTTGGAGAAAGATGACACTGAGAAGGTAAGCAGGCATCAGATCACAAGGAGCCTGGGACACAAGCTGGGCAGTTTGGATCCTGTACCGAGAGCAACAGGAGACGACAAAGGACTTTAACGAGGCAGTGACAGTTTGTTGTCAAAGAGCCCTCGGATTCAGTATGGCACAGACTGGGGACAGCCAGGTGAGAGATCCTGCTGACTGAGCGAAGGTGTGGCAGCAGGGACAGAGAAAGGGAAAGATCTGAGATGGAGAGTACTCAAATATACAGTGTGAAGGAGAGGGAGGGCTCAGGGTTGGCAGAGATCAACCACCCACGACCTCGCCAACACCCCCCCACACACACACACTCCCCCAGCTGGTGAGGAGGAACGTTCACAGAGCAAATATAGGGAGGGACCTGGAGATGTGGGGCACAGGCCAGGTGGAGCCTCCAGCAGCAAAGCCAAAGGAAACTTTGCAGCAAGGGTCACTGGGGCTCCTCACACAGAAGCTAGTTAAGGCTCCCTCATCCCACTGTCCAGCTGCACAGCCTCCTGCCCCTGCCAAAACGCTCTGCTTGGATTTTAAATGAATCATTGTGAGACAGGATATGGACAGGTAAAATTGCATGGAGGTCTGTCTTTTCAAGTGTCTCAGGAAGTCGTCTTTGCAGAGTTCAGGGACAGATTTAAACTGAACCTTTGGTGCCTTCTTGCGGCCATAAGCTGAATTACAATTCTCTCGTGGCAGTAAGCGGAGAGAGGTCTCCGTCTCTCTCTGTCTCTCTCATAAGACTACACCCAACAGCTTACACACAGAGGTGGATCTTAAAACCAAAGAGAGAGCCCCAGGAGTCATTTATTCAGACACCGATACAGAGAGAGCACCAAGATCTTCCACATCCTCTGACACAAAACAGGAAACATCTCATCTGTAAAGCACACTACCCTCTGTTTTCTGTGACATTACACTTCTGGTTTTCCTCTTTCACGAAAAGGATGGTTGCAGGAAGGTGCAGAGGGAACTGCAGCAGGGTTAGTCAGGTCAGACAAACTTTAGAGAAAGGGAAAGCTAGCCTGGAAGTGTTGGGGGAAACTGAATTAGGGAACCGTGGTAGAGGGAACAGAGAGGCGGAGGCTGTGGGCTGAGGAGGAGGAGGGAGAGCAGGCTGGCCTCCCCTGGCTGCGCAGGGATGTTCACCATGATGATGGGACATGGTTTTGCCCAGAAAGTCCTCCTTTGCACCCCACTGCTTGGGGTGCAGAGACAGGGGGACAGTGTGTACTGTGAGGGAACTGTCCTACTGAGGAAGTCACAGAAGCCCAGCCCCATGAAAACAGTAACTGCCAGCAGAGCCGTCCAGTCTTTGGAAAGACTTCATGCTATCAAGCCCATTTTCCCCATAGCCAGGCCATGTAGTGTAGTGAATCTTGCCTTAAAAACCTTTTGAGGCATTTCTGTAACCGTTAAGTACCTGTGCCATTACATTAACCATTTCAATAGCAAGGGACCCAGAGTTGCTATAATAGCTCTGTGTGATTTTAAACATTTTTCTATTTAGAGAAAAGAAAAGAGCAAGGCAATGTCAGAGTAGGTAGCTGCTGCTTAAACTGTAGAGCTTCGAACTCACCCTTAGAAGATGGAAGACATACTGACCTTCTCTCAAACCCACACCCAAGCCAAACCTTTCCCCATCTTGACTTTGTGGGGATGATTCTGTGCCTAAGGGCCATCCCTATGTGGGGGGGTTTAGATCGTCTCCACTTGGGAACAGAATGTAAGACTCAAATTTTGATTTAGACTCAGTGCACCTTTTACTAATTAAAATGTCATCCAGGGATAGGGTAGGACATTCAACATATCGTGTTTGAAGGCAATAGTAGGGAAATATCAAACCATCTCTACTGACTCCAATCCGTTTAATAAACTAGCTCCTGTTATGTAGCAGATGGCAAAATCCTGTAGTTCCTCAAGAGTTTCCCTTAGAAAATGCTCCTCTGGCATGAACTGGCTCCCAGTAGCTCAGAGTAGCCTAGCAGGAGGCTAGAAGATGCCCCTCTGAGACTGAAATGAAAGACCCAGATGATTTGAGGAAAGACACAGTTTCTGCAGTAGAGTCCTGGGAACCTGCACTCACCCCAAGTTTAATCACAGGTGTGGGTCAGTGTTGTTGATGTCCTGGGGGATCCTTCATTGAACCCATTTGAGCTCAGTTCAGTGAAACAGACCCTTAGCATCTCTAGCTACTAACAAGGGACGGTGCTAAGTCTTCAGGAGCGGGTACAGAGCTATGGTTCCAACCAGGTACGATTTCACCCACTCTGCCCTCCCTCCCCATCCCCAGGGGATATTTGACAATGTTTGGAGACGTGTTTGGTTGTCACCGCAGGGGTCTGGGTGGGTATTACAGGCATCTAGTGAGTAGAAGCCAGAGATGCTGCTAAGCTTCCTACAAAGCACAGGACAGCCCTTGACAACCAAGAATCTTCCAGTCCAGAATGCCGGTAGTCCCGAGGTTGATCCCCCCTGGCGGAGAGAAGGAACTAGAGCACCAGGAGCAACAAGGGCACCAGAGGTGTTGTTGATGACTCAATGTCCGTGCCCCACCCCAAGCACAGGAAGTTAGAATCTCCAGGTGTGAGGGCAGGGATCTGTACGGGGCTCAACACGTGGCTCAACATGGGGCTCAAAACCCCGACCCTGCGATCAAGACCTGAGCTGAGATCAAGAGTCAGATGCTTAGCCAACTGAGCCACCAGGATGTCCCTTCAGAGGGTTTTAAGATGCACCCGAGTTTGAGAATAGAAGGAAGCAACAGGAGCTACAGGATCCCTCTAGTGGCAGGAGTGAGACCTTGAGTGACAGGGCTGGAGGAGAACTGAAAGGTAACACAGGATAAAATTCAGGCACGAGGAGAAGTGTTAAACCATAATTCAAACCACTCCGGGGGCCATGTCTGTGGCTCAGTGCTCTACATGCAGGAGTTCATGGCCTCGGGCAGTTGGTTCTATCAAACATTGTCACCCTATTCCAGGACGTTGGCATAAACCCAGAGAACCCAGATCCTTGCCCAACCAAGAAAGTGCCAGGGGCAGTGGCAGAGTCAGCGCGGACACCTTGAATGTGCTCTGGCGACGTCCCCATGTTCAACAGGGATGCTCCGGTGCTCAGACACTGCTTTGGGAATTCAGGGAAGGTCCCTGAAAGGAGAAGGAAAGCCAGAGCTCCAAGGAGGAAAGTGCCTTGGAGGGTTCGAAGGCTTTCACTGCAGACAAGGGAAGGGGACAACAGCACAGGGCCAAGCCAGGCCACACAAGGGGATCCTAAACACAACCCCTCGCCCTCCTGCCTCAGGGCCTTTGCTCAGTTAGCAGAGTGATGTGCAAGGTATTGGTTTTGTTTTTTGAGGTTTTCTTTTTTGTTTGTTTTTTTCCGAAATCAAAATCAAAGCTACTGAGCTGATTATCTTCCATTATATTTGTCTTTTCCCACAAATTATTTTTTTTAAGATTTTATTTATTTATTTGACAGACAGAGACTACAAGTAGGCAGAGAGGCAGGCAGAGAGAGAGAGGGAGAAGCAGGCTCTCTGCTGAGCAGAAAGCCCGACTCAGGGCTCGATCCCAGGACCCTGAGATCATGACCTGAGCCGGAGGCAGAGACTTAACCCACTGAGCCACCCAGGTACCCCATTCCCACAAATTATTTTTAAAATTGCTCCACAACCTATGAATACATGAAACATCTGGGTTTTGTTTGGATTGTTAATTTCCACATCAATTTGAAGTATGATGGTATGCAGATCTACACTTTAATGATAAGAACACACTGGAAATGAGACATCACTGAAGTCTGGCATCTTATCAGGTTTTCTCTGTGCCAAAATACATTTTCATAAGATGTTTAAAATTCCTGCTTTAGCCTTTGTCAATTGGCAGGTTTCTCTAGAGCCCATGTCTCCTAAATCATTGTCTTTTATTCTCTCTACTGTTCTTTGGGATGTGACTTAAGTCCTCGTGTTACTGTTTATGATATGGCATGATTTGAGAATAATGCATTATAAATATCAGTGTTGGAAAGTGTCTACTTCATACATCTGCTTGAAATTTTATTTTATTAATTCAACCAGGGCCAGGATTCAGGCCCAGTAAGGTAGGGGACTAGGGTGCCATGTTTAAGGAGGCCCTTCATCTCAAGACGGTGCAAATGTCAACATTGCACTTGTCCAAACCTAAGAGTCAGTGCCTCCTTAAATATTGTGCCCTAGGTGCCTGCTTTGCCTCACCCTGGTCCTGGTCCTGAAGTTAATGTCTGTTTACTGAACACCCATTATGTGCCACAACACAGTGATAAATGGGACAGCCAAGGTCTCTTCCAGGAGTTTCCAGTCCTCAGAGTAGTTTTAACCTTGTTGAATTTGAACTACATCTGATGTTCCAGACACTGCAACTGGCTTATTCTAAAGTCATTCCAATCTCCTTTGTCTGCTGCATTCCATTTTCAGTTGGGTGGCCACGTGAATGAGTTCTGGCCAGAAACCCAACTGAAAGTATCGAGAGCTCTAGGAGAACTCTTCCATTTAGTTTGCCTCTTCCTGCCTTGAACAAGAACGCAATGTCCAGAGATTTAGCAGCCTTTATGCAGTCATGAGGAAAAAGCCAAGGGAATCACAGATACCAACTTAAAGCCCTACTGTCACTGTGCTGCTGTACCAAGTTAGCAACTGCCTGACTCCATGCTCTTGTCCTGAGGAACCTGTCAGTCAGGTTCTCTATCACAGCCAAAAGTATTTCTAACTGATATAGTTGGCAAAAGCTTCTGTGTACAGAGCTTGGCTTGACCTTAGATATTGACCTTTACCCAGGTAAAATAACTAGCAATCCAATGTGAGGAGAGAAGCTCCCCCGAGAAACAGTCGAGAGGAGATCAAGTGACTCCATTACAATCTGCTCTCTCCACAGAATTTTATCAGCATTCAGCAACCTCTGCAGCATTTTTGGCTACGAAGAAGTGAAAAATACTCTTCAGCCTTATACTCAAGAACCCATATCACTAACACAATGTGATACCAGTTTATTAAAGCCCAGAGGTCCCAGGCTTGCGAGATCCTTATAATGAGCATCTCCAGGGAATCTCTGGAGGCAGGAGGCGGTGTAATAACACTCTCCTTGCTGTCTCCTTCTCCATCTTTCTCTGCCTTTAGTCTCTGGGGTTTTTACCAGGAAATCGCTTGCAATCTATTCCGGTCAGACAGCCTATTACACGAAAGATCTTAAAGAGGCAGAGTAAGAAAAGACCTAAGCTACACAAAAGTAAGAAAAGATTTGGCTGGATTTGTGTACAAAATGCAAAAAAAAACCAAATAAACAAACAAAAAAAAAAGACAAAAGAAAAATAAAACTTTCATTCCATACTCCCTGGTTTTAGTGACTATGCTCTTAGATCCAACCAGGCAACATTCCAATATCCCATTTTTCAGGTACCGTGAGACCTTGGCCTCAGTGATTTCAAACCCACTGCAGAGACAAACCCCAAATGTCTATCTTCTACTACTTTTAGATGGGAATAAAGGTCTGAGTACCATTTGTATTCTTGCAACATTAGAAACCAAAATCACTTAAGTAACTATTTTACGGCCACTGAAAATGCCTCCTTTGGGGTCATTTGTCCATATAATGTTTATTTTATAGCCACTTAGAAATCCAGCCAACTATTTGCATCTTGCAGGCTTTTAACTGATACTTCCAGAAAACCAAGAAGCACCAATGGATAAAAACCCAATGTCAGAGTGACAGTATCTGCATAGCTAGCGTATCAGACAGAAATCATGTCCAGCTACTCATAATAGAAACACGTAATTGTCTGTGAATATGACAGAGGTTTATTTCCTCTCATGTAAAGGAGTCTGGAGGCATTTCAGAGAGTCTATGTCCCAAAGAACTACCATCTTTCTACTTTACCATTGTTTGTATCCTCAGAGTTGCTTCAAGTTACAAAAGAACCTTTGTTGCTCCCACCATTACATCCACACCCCAGGCAGCAGAGAAGAGTGAGGACAAGGAGAGTGCCCTTGGCAGCTGAGTCATCCCTTCTTAATGGCTCCCACCTCCTTCCTTAATGGCACCCAACTCCTTCCACTGAAATCTCATTGGCCAGTCCCTCAAAGGCGGCTAGCACTATGATCTGAATGTTCATACCCTTCCAAAATTCATAAGTCAAAGTCCTAACTCCCGGTATTAAGAGGTGGGGACTTTGGGAGGTACTTAATTCACAAGGGTAAAACATGAATGGGATTAGTGTCTCATAAAGGAAGCTCCAGAGAAATCCCCTGCCCCTTCTACCACCTAAGCAGTAGCGCGAAGGTGATGGCTCTACACCAGGTAGGGGGCCCAACCATGCTGGTGTCTTGGTCTTAGATTCCTAGCCCACAGAATTATGAGAAATAAGTTTTTGTTTTTATAAGCTACCCAGTCTGTGGTATCTTGCTAGAGCACTCCAAACAGATTAAGACAGCTAAGAAACCTAATTTTGGGCTGGGTACTTTGCCATCCTTCAGGTTGTTTATAAAGAAGAGGAAAATTGACAGGTTCTGCCACAGTTGTCAGAAGAAATAGAGTCCTTCTAGAAACTATGTCAGCGCTTCCAGATCAGTTTTTCCCACAACATCCTGCGAAGCCACCATATCATCCTGACGGAGAACACCAGTGTGAATCCTGGAATCAGAAGTGAGTACGTTGATGATTTCTGGGCTCTCAACCTCTGTTTCCCCAAAGAAACTAAGATCCACAATTCCCTGGGCAGTTGTCGAGAAGACCCTGAGTTTACACCAACATACCCGAAAATGATCTAGACCTGGAGACACCAAACCACAGCCCGTGGGCCAAATTTGCCCCTCCATCCAGTTTTGTAGATAAAGTTTTACTGGAAAACAGACACACGCATTTGTTTATGCATGATCCTTGGCTGCTTTCATGCTACAGCAGGAAAGGTTAATAGTTGCCACAGAGACCTCTGGTCTACAAACCCTGAAATATTAGTTTGACATTGATTAGATTCCTCTTTCAATCTTCTCAACCTATGCCACGCTCCTCCACACCTTGTCTTGAAAATCACAGTAAAAATGGAGATGAACTCACTTGCATCACCTCCTCCAAGTCTGTACAGGTATTTATCTCCAAAACCATCCTGACTTTGTCCTCCCTGCCCTGTAGGAAGTGAGAATTGCCTCCCAGCTGAGGATGGTCTCCACCTAAAACACAAATCCCAACCCCTCTTCAACCCTCAGCCCCCATTTATGCCCCTTCCCTCCCCTCCACCAGCTCCTCCTTTTAGTTCATGAATCTGCAGTGATCCCTCCATCGTACACGGCCTCCAGCTCTCGCCCTTCAAAGCCCACTACCTGGAGGAGTCTCTGGCTTCTCCACTTTCTTCCCTTCCATCCATACTTCAGCCCACTGCAGTCTGGTCTCCGCCGTCCCTCCACTGAGCCTTCTCTCAGGAAGCACTGCCCACCTGATTACCACCACCAACAGTCACTCCTCATCTATTGCACTTTGCCCAGCAGTTGACTCTGTTGATCATTCTTCCTTCTTAAAACTAATCTCTCAATGAATCTACTTTCCTCTGTCTCCCTTTGTCTCAGGAGGTCTGACCTATTTTGCCTCTCCCTTGCCTTTTGGCTGCTTTCTAAAATGCTACTCCCTCCCAGGATTTGGTTATTTATCCTCTTCATGCTCTCATACCATCCCACGGCCCTTTCAGCCCCATCTACCGACAGCACGATGGCTCCTGAGTCTTTATTCCAACTCATGCACTGTGCTAGCTTCACAGTCAGCTTTCCCCACAAAATGTGTGTGCTTCAAGGACCTACAGGCAACTCAAGTTTAATGTTCCAGAGCCAAGTTCATTATCTTTTTCCTCCTATTCCTTGCCTCAGGAAATGATACCACCATTTCCCCAGGTCATCCACTGAACATTATCCTAGACGACTCCTCCCCTCTGTGTTGAATCAGCAGGCAAATACTGTAGAATTTCGCCATCTTGACACCCCTTGCCTCTCTGTTCCCTCCCTCATCTCCATTGCCATGGATACCACCTAAGTCCAGGACCTGGTCACCTCCCATCTCCACTATTGAATTTGCCTCTTAGCTGATTCCTTTTCCCTAGTCTTCCCCTCTCCAACCAGCCTTCAGATGACTGCCATAGCCATCTTTAAAAATGGAAATCTGAACTTCAAACTCTAATTAAAAACTTTTTTAAAGACTTTTTAAAAACCTTTAAGTTTTTTAAAGGTTTAATGGCTTAAAGGTCTAATGGCTCCCCATTGTGTACAGGTAAAGAGTAAACATCTTCCCATTTGAAGTAGACACTGGCCCTGCCTGTCTCCCCAGCCTGGTTTCTAGCAATTCTCCACCTCTTTACAATTTATTCTGCATTTATACCCACTCACATTCCCCACACGCACTATCGCATTTTGTCCCTGTGCCTTTATACATGCAGTCCCGTGTTCAGGAACACTTTTCCTCACTTGTTGGCCTAGAAAAGTCCTGTTCTTCCTTGTATAGTCACTATGGTGAAGCCTGGCATAACCACTCTCACCAGAGGAAAACAGCTTGCGTCTTTCTTTGCACCATCTGCGCAAAATCCAGATAGTGTCCATGCTGAATCACGATGCAACTCTCCACTTTCAGAACTGCCTCTCCTACTAGACTATAAGGTTCTTAAGGGCAAATGCTGTAAACTTTGTGTCTCCAGTCATACCATCAGCACTCAGCAGGGTGCTACTAGATTGTTATTAGATCACCGCTATTTACATATAAATAGAAATACATGTCCACAATTTAAATCTCGGTATTTAAGATGCAGTTACAAAATAGAGACATTTCTGTAGTAAAGAGATTTTGGTAAAAAATAAACAAACAAATAAATAGGAGCTCTAAAAACTGGAAACGAATTCATCTACTTAGTATGATTTAACTACACCCTAGAGACTGAAGGCAAGATAAACAGTATTGCTGTTTAATAAGGTCCTTCTCAATTTTGTGACCAATCAAATCAACTCGACAACGTCTAGCAAGCAGTGTCCAGCCTACTGCTGTTTTCTGTCTAAGTGGTCAGTTCAGCAGGGTATGACAGAAATAGCACATCTTTCAATGCCGGAAAAACCAAAGTCTGAATCAAAGCTCAGTCTCTTGATGGCATTAATGACTTGGAGATGCTTCACCTCGAAGCTGTTTCCAATGGTCATACAGGCTAGATGAAGCAATTCACCCAAACGCTTCACACGTCAGTACCCTACACCTAGTGACTGCTCAGTGATGTGTACTGCCCTCCCCTTTAGGGAATAAAATTGATTCTGTACCTTTTTATCTGAGCTCTTCTTCTCAAAAGATGACCAATCGTCTCCCAGAACCACGCTATTTCCTCCCCAGACTGACAACCGAGAAGTCTCATCAACTGCTGGTTTTCTCTTTAGAAAGTAACACCTTTCGTCTTCCCTCTCCTTCTTTCTTTCTTTAGCTAAAACTAACCAAAGTGATCAAGCCAACATAATAGTTCAAAAACATTGATTTACCTTCAATGCTAACCTGAGGCCACCAGTTGCTGGGAACCGAAACTACGGACGCGCTCCCGGGTGTGCGCCTGGGCGGGTTCAGCCCCCCTGCATCTCCCGAGGCCTCCTCCGCGTCCCTCCCCCGCGACCCGCTCCGGCCGCCCTCGGCGCTCAGTGCAAGGGGCTTGGACTCCCAGAAGCAGAGTCACACCCTGATTGGCTCAACTCACTGTCCATCCCTTCCGTGGCCCTGCCCTTCCCCAAGTTTACATTTTGGTTGCCTAGGAAACGCGGTGGCGGTGAAAGCCCCAGCGGCTCCCCGCCTTCTGCAAGAAGTGTACCTGGCGATTGTTTGGTTTCAAGGACGGCATCAAAACTTACCTCGTTTGTTGTATCAAATGATGTTCAGCAAATTGTCTTACTCCCTCAGGCCACCCCCTCCCGCCTTTCTGTTGTCTCCAGGCGGCACCCTGCTGGGGTGTCTCATTCTTTCTCAGGTGACGCTGAAAACCTCAACACACAGGAGACGCCACGTTATTCTAAGTGATTCAAAGTCCTCCCTCGTTCTCCACAAGCTCAAGCTGACACGATGCCATTCTGTCCTGTTTTGGTGACCTCTTTTCTCCTTTCTTCTCACTTCCCTTCTCTTCTTACACTTGTTGCTCACGATGAGTTTGCCAGATTAGAAGCAGCCTAGGGCCCTGTTCAGAAAAGGTACCTAACTCCAGCTCTCCTCCCTCCTTGCACCCGTGACATCCGCCCCTTCTCTCGCTTCTGTCATGAACTTGTCCAAAGAAACCAGGACTCTAATGATGAGGACAGGAGTTCCACCCTCTGTCTGGCATTCTACATTCTACGGATTCTCAGACAAGTGTGGTCATTGATGTCTACTGTCTCTACAGAGGACATTACATGTCTCTTGTCCACTTGTCACCCTCGCCCTGGAGATCAAAGAGGTAATATTCTCTGGGGATTTTAAGGAGGACTTGCCTTGGTCGAAGGAATTTCCATCCGCGTGTGATTTGAGGAGCAAGAAGGGCCACTTGCAAAATAAGTCCTTTGTTTCTCTTTTAGGATAAATGTTGCTTTCAGAAAGCCCCTCTCAAAGGTACACAACACCCACCAAGCAGTAAAAACTATTGACACTGGCAGGGTATTTGATGTGGCACCCACCTTCACCCCAGGATAGTTCCCAGAGTCTTCCCCACACACCATTAGCTTTTTGTCCAAACGCATCCCTCCTTACTGCAGCTGACCCCGAGGTACTAAGCAGTATCATTTCACTTTCACTAAGTGAGATTACTAAGCTAAACTGACCATGAGACAAGAGGCACTGCCAATGACAGATAAGTCTACTTTTCAACTAATAAATCAGTAAGACTGTGGGAAGTCACATGAGAGGACCAGGAAACTCTGCATCATCTTTGTATCTTTCAAAGCTCCCAGCATGATGCCTTGTTACAAATAGGAAATCAGTTGATGTTGGCTGAATCAAATTGTTGAACTGGGTAAAACGCACTCATGTTAAGGACATTTAAAATATGAAATCTAGAAAGAGCTAGTTCCTTGGACTAGGTAGAAATTTGCTTAAGACAACAAGTATTCCATTTACCTCCTTTTTCAAGGGTAATTGGTTGACACTTGTACAAATAACTATCTCCCAGTAGACTGCAATTAGGATGTGATTTTTTAAAAAATATTTTATTTATTTATTTGACAGAGAGAGAGATCACAAGTAGGCAGAGAGGCAGGCAGAGAGAGAGGAAGCAGGCTCCTGCTGAGCAGAGAGCCCCATGTGGGGCTCGATCCCAGGACCCTGAGATCATGACCTGAGACAAAGACAGAGGCTTTAAACCATTGAGCCACCCAGGTACCCCAAGGGTGTGATAAACCAAACAACAGAAGATTGACATGGGGGGAACCATGTCAATTACCGTAGGAACCAACAAGTGATCATGACTGATGCTAATATAGAAATAGATAAGCAGAAGAATCATTACATAATGAAGGGAAACATAAATGACAGATTGAACTCTATATCAGCATCTTAAAATGTACCTCTAAATACATGTATTTTGTATGCAGATACTGAGTGTCCTATTTCATGCCCATCAAAGATCAACATATTAAATATTTTACCTGTGTTTATCATTTCTCAAATGTGTTATTTTAGGTTATAATTATGGAACAACTCTAGGTCCCACTCACAAAATAAACTTGAATTAAGTCTGATACATGTATCTGATCACTTAGTCTGATTCTTCAAGAAGTAACTCCAATTCTTACACACACTATCTCTTCTCTCTTCCAAACTGTACTAGCTCTATTTTAGAAATTATTAAAATGTATTTGAATTTCTAATTATGTTCAAATACAACAATAATTCTTGAATACTACATTTTAAGGGACTCAACAGAGTGACACTGAAAAACACATCTCACACTTAGAGATTTTCAAATCAATTTTAAGTATAATTTGTATACAACAAGCTGCATCCATTATATAACTATAATACAAATGCTACTTCATTCATCTTTTCATGGGCATGTAGTTTTTTTCTGGGGCTATTATAAATAAAGCTGTTATGAACATTTGTGTACAGATTTCCAAGTGGACATAGGCTTTCATTAACCAGAGTAAATACCTAGAAGTGGAATGTCTTGGTCATGCGGCCAGTGTGGCTGAACTGAGAAACTGCAGAGCAATTTTCCTGTGTGTGGCTACACCATTTCCCACTCCCCTCAGCAATGGAACAGATAGGAGTGCCAGTAGCTCTGTCTCCTTGCATTATAACTGTTCATATCATCAGTCTTTTTAATTTTACTCATTCTAGTAGGTGTGCTATGATACTGTGGTTTTATTTTGCTTTTCTCTAATCACCAATGTGTCAAGTAATTTTTCATGTGATTATTGGCCCTTTGCATATCCTCTTTTGAGAATTGTCTGCTCAAACCTTTTTTTCATTTCTGTACTGGTTGTGAGATTTGTTTGGATATTCTATATACAAGGGTTTTGTCTGAAAAATGTGCTGCAATATTTTCTCCCAGCTGATGGCTTACATTTTTATTTTCTTGTACATGTCTTTAGAAGAGTGAAAGTTTTTCCTTTTTATAAAATCCAACTTATCAAATGTATTTATTTTATGATTTTAGCTTGTGTGATATGAATAATAAATCTGTGCAATCATAAGACTAGGATGACTTTCCTTTAGAATATTCATAGCTTCAGTGTTCACATTTAGGTTGATGATACACTATGAGTTAGTTTTTGTATATGGTACATAGTAACAGTCAATGTTTCTTGTGTATGTTATTAAGGAAAAAATATAAGTCATTCAGATATCAGTTGTTCCAGTACAATTTGATGGGAGATTTTTCTTTTCCCATTGACTTGTTTGTGTACCTTCATGAATCAACTAAAGATGTCTATGTGGGTCTATTTCAGAGTTTTCCAGCTACCTTTGGAAGTAGTAACCAGAATCAAATCACAGAAGGCTATATCCCATGCAAGGAGAACCAACAAAGGATCTGAATCAGGGAATGATGAGATCAGATGTCCATACCATCAAGGCCATGCTGACAGTCTGCCCCAAGGAGAAGATTTCAATGAAAAGAGACTGGAGGCATCAGCCCGGTTCACCGGCTGCCTTGGATCAGATTCCTTGGATGAAAGTGGAACTTAGGAAGGAGTAGGCACAGAGCTGGCTTCTCTGATTTATAAGTGTTCAGGCAGGATGACAGGGTGAGAGTGGGAACAGGACTCATCAGCTGGAAGCCTCATTCCTTGGTCCCTTCGTTGGTTATGAGGGGGAAGAGTCTTGGCTATTTATTCTAATGACAACACAGAGAAAGCTTCAGGTCTGCCTTTCAGGAATTATTACAGAGACAAATTTCAGAGATTTCATAAGAATTGCAGAAATAAAACTTGAATTACACACACACACACACACACACACACGCATGTCTTCATGGACGTGCTTGTGGCTGTAGGTGACATCATACAACACGAGAACTCACAGAACCTGGTAGACACCTGCCACCAGCTCTGCATTCTACCTAGAAAATCTTATCTTGACATGAGCACGGGTGGGCCTCTTGCCACTTCTGCATGGAGTATTTCGTAGTAGCTGCTTCATCCTCCATTTGAATTATTTCAAACATGTGGTCATAATCCCAGAATTAACCAATTAAAAATTAGGGTGTCTGGGGCCATCCTGGATATGTACTGTTTTCTTTACTATGTTTTAATCCACAAGGTAACATACATTTAAAACTTTTAAGGAAAATTTACTTCAATCTGAAAATGCAAAAGCAAATATAAGCACAGAATCTGAAGATTGCTTCATAAGAATTTCTAAGGGAGGCAGAAAATAGTGAAAATCAATTTTTGAATTATGTTCAAATACAACAATAATTCTTGAATACTACATTTTAAGGGATGAATATGAGAAGTGTATGAAGTATGAATATGAGAAGACACCAGCGGTGCCCTGTGTGAGGGAAAATCCTTCTACAACCAAGACCTCCCCAAACATGCATCAAGGCTGCACCTCCATCAGGCTTTCTTTAGCTTCCTGAACCCATATAGCCAGCTGACCACCATGCCCGGCAGCTTTCCACAGAGCCACAGGGTGCCCAGCGTGACCATCAGCAAGAACAAGAAGACATCCAGCAGGTACTGTTCATGCCACGGCTGCTGCAGGCCATGGGCTTGAGGTGGGCTACACCCCCTGTCTGGAGGATGTGGTCAATCCAGCCCACCAGCCTCTGGGCAGGGGTCAGGGGGTGGGAGCGCCTGATGATGCTGGTGGCCATAGCTGCTGACTTGTACCTGTTGGCAGAGACAGAGGTTGGGCATTACTCATGTGGTCTTAGAACTCTTAGAGACCTTGTATCACACACACACACACACACACACACACACACACACACTTTCAGTTATATGCACAAAAGACTCTGTTTCAAGGAATAGTTGTTGGCCTGGACTTGTTAGAGTTTAGCTGGGTACCATTGAAAAGTTCAGGCTGGTCCTTCCATGCAAAGATGCATGCCTAGTGCTAAAAGTGCTAAATTATTTAAAAAAAAAAAAAAAAGTGTATACTTACTAAGTGTAAGGATGAGTCTCTACCCAGGGGAAAAAACTATAAAGAAGTGTCTGAACTGTAAACACGCCTCTACACAAGGACACTTACAGTAGGCTAAAGGAAAGAGTATATAGGAATACATGTGATAGAACATACCCTGGATTCAGAGTAAATTTCCTTGAGACCCTAATAAGATACCCAGTCCATTGTGATTTTCCCATCATTGTGCCAGAAGGGAATTTACCAAAGAGAAGATGGGCCCTTTTACTGACTTACTTAACAGAAATTCATCCCAACTTACTTTTGTGGCAGGCCCTGTGATAGTCCCTGAGAACACAGGGAAAAACAAGAGACACTGGGCTGTCGAGGGTAACTCTCTACTTGCTAGTGTGAGGGACACTCAGTAAATTAAAACAGAAAGAAATGGGGTAGTTACTGATCCTGAGAAGTGTTAAGAAGGAAAAATGAATCATGATTGAAGAGGGTGGAAGACAGGGACACATTTAGGACTGTCACACAAAGACCACCCGCCTCTCTGATATGAGGGTACTGGAGAAGAACCCAACTGTCAAGAAGGAGACAGACCTGTGAAGAGAAGAAGGGATGTCTGAGGGAACAACACTGACAAATGGTCTGAAGCAGGAAACACTGTGGCATATTAGGGAACAAGAAGGTGTCCTCCTGCTCAGTGTAATTCTATTATCAGTAGCCCCCAAATATAAGATCTCTCAGAGACCCTATGTAAGTAGGTCAGAGTCCTCACAACACTTAGGGAAAAATTGCTCACAATATCTAACCTAAATTGCCTAGTCCTGTTCTCAGAAAAAACAGGCCATCTGTTAACATCACACAGATATCATTCCATGTCCCAGAAGCTTCAGCTTTTATTACAAAAAAAGAGCCACATGTTGCCCTTTTTGCTTAATGTCTTCATTCAGCTTAAGTGAACACAAGCCCAGAGAACTCCATACCTCTTGTCTTCAATGACTTCCTTCATCTTCAGAGCCAATGTCTCTGCCTTGATCTGCTTTAGCTGGATGGAGACACCAAACTTTTGGCTACTACTTGGACCAGGTTGTCAGACTGGTCTCCAAAGACAGGAATCCCCACCATGGGTACACCATGTTGGATGGCCTCCATTATGCTATTCAATCCACCATGCGTGACAAAGAGACAGACAGATCTGTGGGTTAGCTGTTGCAGATCAGGAACAAAGCAGAATATTTCAAGATGAAAACTTCAGAACACCAGGGAATGTATTTGGGTAGGAAAAAATACCAAAGGATCTCAAGGTATGTTAGATAAAATGGATTTACTGACTTAGTTTTAGACAGACTCAAGGGAGCATATTCCAGAATACAAAATTCTTGCCTTGACTCTGTACAGAGACTCTAAATCAATCCATCTAAGACTTGGAGCTCAGGGAAATCTGTAGAGAAGGGTGGTAAGTAAGGCATATTCTTCCTCCCATTCATCCAACCTTCTTTCTATCTTTTTTCTCTCTCTGCTTCCCTCTCTTTGTTCTCTCTCCCTCTCTGTGTCTTGTCTGTTTCTTACTTTGTAGGTCTCAGGCTCTCCCTTTCACTGCCCATTCACTTCCTGCTTACATGAAGGCTAACACCGTCACTAACATTACATCTCATATGGCATTCATCAAACTTACACTGTATGTCCTTTCTCCTCAATTTCTTAAGAAATCCTCTAAAGTAGGCAATGATGGAGCACCCATCTAGGTATATCCAGTTCCTGTGTGCTCACCCCACTATTATTTAGAGAAAACTAAAACAAGTGTTGATAATGAAGAGTTCATGTCAAACACTGCTTCTCAATAGGGATGTGCATCAGAATCTATTTGTGACTGGGTAATGCATATTATTAAGGGCACCTGTGGTCATGAGCACTGGGTGTTATAACACAACTAATGAATCATTGAACACCACATCAAAGCTAATGATGTACTAGATGCTGGTTAATTGAACATAATAACTAAAAATTAACTAATTAATTAATTAATTAAAAGAATCTATTTGTGTTTCTTTGAAAATTAGAAACCTTTTTCCCTACACCATGTGTAGACCCTGTATCATAACTTCTCAATATGCTTGTGAGCCATAGTCTTAGGGATCAACTTCTGATGTAATCAGTGGTTTTGGTAGTGAGGAGGCTCTAAAAAGTGGCACAGGACAAAGACAACCTATTAGTGTACAAGAAGTTCTCTGTTACCAGAGAGCTGGATGGACAAAATAACTGGCTGAGAGGTTACTTAGCTTCACACTCAGAAGTTTTGGCACATTCTTCAGACACTGTCAACATAAACTTTGTGAAAGTGTGAGTACACTTTTTGGGGAAAAAGAGGAAGAACCAATGTGTATTGATTGGAGTGTTTCTATAATGGCATGTGGCCTACCAGGGACTAAAGAGGCTAGGAACAACAGTGGCAACAAGAACCCCAAATGTAATCCCAGAGTCCGCAAACTGTCTTTGATTGTGTCTGGACAACCTTGGTCTGTGCCAAATATGGTAAATTCCAAATAACCTAATGAAAATATTGCTTCTGGTGGCAAGAATCAGGACTGGAATAGAAAGGAAGAAAAAAACATAGCAGCTGAAGCCATTTGGGAAGCCGAGCCTGATTTCCCAAGAACTCCAGCTGACTGCTCCATTCCTGTCCTCTAAAGATTACCTTTAGCTACTAGATGGCCCTTCTCATGCTGGTGGGGTTGCCCAGAGGAAACCTAAATATACATAAATAGGAAGAGAAAGAAGATCCAGGCACTCCTCACCCAAGAGGTCATTCTGAGGAAGCCAGTCCACGATTCTCACATCTGCTGCCAATTTGACATCTTTGGGCCAACAAGAAGGATTATACTTCCATATCACCCCTTGGGACAGATGAGCAAAGGCACTGTTCATCTCCCTGAGAACTTCCTGGGACTGATAGCTGTTCACAATGGAGCTTAGGGCCACAAGGACAAAACCAGTCTCCCTACACGGCAATGAAATTCTCACTCTCCTAGAGGGAGGTAAGAAAGAAAAGGAGATTAACACAGTTGTTCATGAAAGCCTGGATGCTTTGAAATGAAAGTCAGATATTTACTGAATACATCTTCCTGTCAGTGCTTAGAGCTCACTAGGTTCTCCTAGCCCCTGGAAAGCTCAGTGTCCTCTGCACTCTGCTCATATCCATTGTCTGTTGGACTTGAAGTCATTTCTCTGAGATCTCAGGACACATCTTACCATATAAACACTTTCAGTAATCACAAACGAATGTGAAGACAGCTGTAGGTGTCCAGCGACTTCCACAATAGTCCAAGTTGCCCTTGAGGCACTCAAAGCATACTATAGCACCAACATCTAGATCCAGGACTTGCGTGTATAACAGTGTTTTATAGCAAAGGAAAGTGGAGGTGGTGGGAATCTCTTCCTTCATTGAAAACATGGTCCCAGGGTTATCTTCATCCCTCATTCTAGGTGTGGGGAGGTATGGTCATTTCGGAGTGTTCCAATGCCAGAGCAGAGGTGCTAGTGCCTGGGAGAATGCCAGTTGCTGTGCTGGCCCAGTCGGGGGCAGCATGCTTTCTGGAGGCTGAGGTAGATGATGGGGAAATGTTTTTATTATTGTCTCCTTCATATGCTTATTAGCTATCTGTCTGTCCTCTTTGTTAAGGGCTCTGGGAAGGTTTAACCATTTTAAAATTTTTGATTGGGGTTTTTTATTGTTATTATTGAGATTTAAGGGTTTTTTTGTATATTTTGTGTATATGGTTGTGTATTTCTTATAATAGTCTTTATCAGATATTTCTTCTACAAACATTTACTTTTGGTTTGAGTTTCTTACTTTTATTCCCTTAGGACTGTCTTTCTCAGAACAGAAATTTTAATTTCAATTTAGCCCATTTACCAACTCTCTCCCAGAACATGTCATAGGTTTTGTATCTAAAAAGTAATTACCCAACCCTATGCTTCATTCAGATTTTTCAATTCTTTAAAACACTTTTCTTCTTTCCTTTGTATTTTTAGATGTTTCCAGATCCCAGCCTCTACCCCATTGCTCCACTCGGGCTTTACATGACTCCATGCAGCACAACACTCTAAAAATTACTACTCCAAAGGAACCACTTAAAACAGTTTCATTGCCCTTTTATAATTATAATGATCAATATAAATTTATTACTTAAAATTAGAAAAGGCAGAATATGATGTCAGGATAAGAAGGTGAAGGCTCTCATTTCCCCACAGAAACATTTAAAACAAGAAGAACTAAAGACTGACTTCATAACTTTATAGGCCTTGGGGAAACAGTATATACAGAAACCACATATACCCATCGAGGGACAAAAAACACACTCAAAATGCTGGAACTTTCTATGGCATTCTTACTCTCCCTTGTCCTACCCTCTTCCTGGAGAGGCGTGTCACAGTCCAGAGGCAGCAGTGCTGGCCTTGCCTTCCCCAGCAGCAGAAGAACAGAAAAAAATTGCAACATTACAGCCACTCTGTGGGCTCCCAAGTGGAAGTTTCTGTCTCACCAAACTTGGAACTTTCACTGGAAATGGAAATATAGTCCAGATATCAGGCTGGCAGGACTCTTGTAAGGTAATAGTGGCACCATGGCATTTAAAACATGCACAATTCCACAGAATTTAGAGTCTTGGGGCAAGAGATATGGGCAAAAACTAAAATAGAACACCTAAAAGTCCTAAAAAAAAAAAAAAAAAAAAAAGAACACCTAAAAGTCCTGAACAGAATCTGGGTGAGAGTCTCTGGGAACATAAGACATTAAAATTAGTCAAGTACGCAGGAAGAATCAGAGTTGAATAAATAAATAGATTAATTAATTAATTAATTAATTGCATATAAATAAATAAATGCAAATAAATGTCCTAGACAGGACAAATACCCAAAAATATCTAAGAGACTTTAATCCTTTGCCCCTGGCTCTTCCAAAAACTCATAACATGCCCCACTAATTAGTAAGGTTCTTTCATGGTAGTCTGCAAACACTGGCTGAGGTGACTGTTCTTCCAAATGCCCAATTTTCTACAAAAGATCACCAAAAAAAGAAACAAGTCATCCAAAGGAAGAAAATAAATCTCCAGAAACCCCCCTTGAGGACACACAGAAATTGGGTTTACTAAACAAAGACTTACAAAGTTGACTAAATATGTTCAAAAAACTAAAGAAAAATGTGGACAAAATCTAAAGAAAATCAGGAAGACAATATATGAATAAAACTGATAATATCAAGAAGTGCAGAATTTTTTTAAAAAAGAGTAAAGGAAATCTGGAGCTGAAAAACACAATAATTAAATTGAAAAATTCAGTAGGATATTTCAACAGGAGGCCTAAACAAACCAAAGAAAGATGTATTCAGCTTGAAGGCAGGGCATTTAAAACGTCAAATATAAGAAGCAAAATGGAGAAAGTATCCAGAAAATGGAAAGGAGTCTAGGGACTCATAGGACCCCATCATATAGATTAATGTATATGTTGTGAAGATCACAAGAGAAGAGAAAGAGAAAGAAGCACAACAATTGCTTAAGGAAATAATGGCATACAAGATAATATTACATGTAGATATTATATGTAACACCATATTATATGTAACAATTCCAAACACAACAAAAAACCCTGTCAGAACTAATAAACAGTAATGAAAAGTACCAAAAACACCAAAAAAAATTAGCTCACAAATATCAATTGCAATACTGTATGTTAATAATGAACATTTCAAGAAGGAAATGAGTAAAACAATTCTATTTATAATGTACTCAAAAATAAAATACTTAGGAATAAACTTAACCAAAGAAATGAAAGATTTTACATTGAAAACTATAAGATATTGTCAAAAAAAATTTAAAAGATATAAATACATGGAAAGAAGTCCAGGCTTTATGAGTTGAAGACTTAATGCTTTATAAAGATGTCAATATGAACCAAAGTGATCTACAGATACATACAATCTTTATCAATAGCAAACAATATTTTGTTGCAGAAATAGAAAACTTATTCTAAAATTCATATGGAATTTCAAAAGAACCTGAGTACCCAAAACATCTTGGGAAAAAAAGAAAAGTTGGAGGTCTCACTTTTCCAGATTTCCAAACTTACTAAAAAGCAACAATAATCCAATAATCAAAATAATGTGTGACTGGTATAAAGATAGATAGATATATCAATAAATAAAAAAGCTATCCCAGAAATACACCCTTATATATATTTGGTCAAATATCTTATGACAAATGTGCCAAGACCACTGATGAAGTAAAAGACAATATTATCAACAAATGATGTTGAAAACTGGATAAAACCATAACTCAAAATGGGCAAAGACTTAGATATTTCTCCAAGAAGACATATAAAAAGCCAATAAGCTTATGAAATGGTGAACATCACTAATCAAGGAAATTCTAATCTAATCAAAGTGAGACTGTACTTCCCAACCATTAAGAGGGCTAAAAACAAAATTAAAACACACACACAAACAGAAAATGACAAGTATTTATGAAAATATGGAAAAGTTGGAACTCTTATGCATTGTTGACAGAAATGTAAACTGGGGCAGTCACTCTAAAGGACTATATAGCAGTTCCTCAAAAAATTAAATATATAATTGTCATACAAACCAGAAATTCCATTTCTCAGTATATTCCAAAAGGAATTAAAAGCAGGGGCTCAAACAAATATTTTACATTACTGTTAATGAACATAGCAGCATTATTCACAATAGCCAATATTGAAAATAACCCAAGTGCCTTGGATAGATGAATAGATAAACAAATGTGGTATACACATACAATGAAATATTACTCAACCTAATAAGGAAAGAAATTTGGACACATGCTAAAACATGATTGAATCTTGAAGACGTTATGCAAAGTGAAATAAGCCATCACAGAATAAACATTGTACGATTCCACCTATATAAGGTACCTATAGTTGTCAAATTCGTATGATAAAAGGAGAACAGTGGTTTCCAGGGTCTGGAGGCAAAGAGGAAATAAGAAGTCATGGTTGAGTGGGTATGAAGTTTCAGTTTGGAAAGAAGAAAATGTTCTGGAGATGCGGTGATGGTTGCCAACAGTATGGAAGTTCTTAATGCCCCCAACTGTACTCTTCACGTGGTTTAAGTGGTGAATTTCACACTATGTATATTTGGTCACATTAAAAAAAAAATTGGAAAGGAGAGAAGAAAAATTACACAAGTGTTTGCTGTCTCACGGATTACACTCTAACTTCCATTATTCTCCACCTCAGTAATTCCTGTCTCAGTTCCAAGACCTAACTCACCATCATGTCAGGTAAGACCTGTGTTTTGTTCTGGTCTTATTCATTCAACTGAATCTTCCACTACTCTAGTGTGGCCAGTGTCACTGAAGGAACCCAGCCTCATGGCCATCTCACTTATACCTCCACACACTGGACCTCCTATTCTCTCGACATGCTGTTTCTTCCTCCCCAGTTCCATTTCTTTGAAAATGTCACCATGAACCAAAGTCCATCTTGCCCATGAATCATTCCCCAGCTTTTTCTGTTCACTCAATACAAGGCCAGCAGAGGAAGGGTGGAGAACTTGGTGCCTAGAAAGCACAAGGACATCTAGGCTTTGGTGCTCTGAGCTGAATGTACTAGGGGGAAAAAATTAAAAAATTTTTAAAAATTAAATATATATTCACCTGAATGTCTGTCCTCTCATTTATAAAATTGGAGGCCATCACTGTTCCCCCAAGGTGGCATGATATACAATCTATGAAGTAAATTCCATATAATAGCAACCCAGTACCTACAGGCAACAGGCAGCCTCTAATCTCAGCTCTACTTCATTTTGATAACTTCTAGAGCAGTGGTTCTGAGTTCAGGCTCTGCATTCAGACCAGCTGAGTAGCATTTAAAACTTACAATGCCTAGCCCCAATCCCAGACCAATCAAATCAGAAAATTTAGACTGAGTCAGGGATGGGGGCTCTAGAGAAAGGAGCCATTGGAGATGATGGCTGCAGGTCTTGCTGTCAGTTGCACCCAGTCCAGCCTTGTTATACTATGTCTCTTTAGTTTTTTTAAGATTTTATGTATTTATTTGAGAGAGACAGTGAGAGAGAGATCATGAAGAGGGGTAAGGGTAGAGAGAGAAGTAGACTCCCCACTGAGCAAGAAGCCCAATGCAGACTTCATCCCAAGGCCCTGAGATCATGACCTGAACTGAAGGCAGATGCTTAACCAACTGAGCCACCCAGTGGCCTCTATGTCTCTCTCAACCTCTCTCTTTCTCTCTTCAAAATATATTTCATCATGGATAACCAATCTCCTTAAAAATCGTTTCATGCGGTAGCCTCTCACTTCATAATTATTATGCATATGATCATAAAAAAAGTAAAATTAAAATGTCAACATACTGAAGCATTTTTACCAGCAAGATTAGGACCAGGGTAAGGAATAGGAAAAGCTTAAGAGTTCCTCAAGGAGGTTCACAATAGCAGGGTCATGTAGGACCTAACAATACTTCCATTACCCTTACAGGAAGGGCTTCCTTAAAAGTAGATCCTGGAGTCAGCAAGATGGCAGAGTAGGAATCCCTGGACATTCTTTCCCCCTGAAAGCACACCAATTTGGCAAAATTTCATGGTCAAATTCTCTTTGTAAGAAATCCAGAAACTAAATGAAGGGGTACTGCACCCAATGCAAAGGTTAAACAAATTCACCAGAGCTGGCAGATAGTTTTGAAAATACCCTCTCATCAGAATTCCAGCAGATGGATAGCCACATAAACAAGAATAAATTTGGACCTTTACATCATACAAAATTTCAAAATTGATGAAAGAATAAAAATAAGACCTGAACTACAAAGCTCTTAGAAGAAAACATGGGAGGAAAATTTCATGGTTTTGGTCTTGCCAATGATTTCAGAGATATAGGACCATGGACAGGCAACAAAACCAAAAATAAACAAGTGGGACTATATCAAACCAGAAAGCTCTATAAAGACTAAAAAGACAATTTAGAGAATACAACCTAGAGAATAATACATTAATTATTATTATTATGTATTAATACATTAATACATAATGTATTAATGTACAACCTAGAGAAAGTATTAAAAACAATATACCTGATAAGAGGTTAATCTCCAAAATATACAGAGAGGACTACAACTCAATAGCAAAAATTAAAAAAAGAAAAATTCCTATAACTAGATTAAAAAGTGGGCTAAGTATATAAATGACATTTATCCAAAGACAAAATACAAACAGCCAACAGATACATGAAAAAAGGCTCAAAAAGCACTAGTCATCTGGGAAACACAAATCAAAACCACAGTGAGGTTTCTCTTCATATCTGTCAGTACAGCTAATACCAAAAAGCAGAAAGAATAAATTACAACATTTATATACTAGTTTCCAACTAGTAGCTGGAAATGCAAAGTGGTATAGCCACTGTGGCAAACAGTGTAGTGATTCCTCAAAAAGTTGCAAATACAACCACCTAATGATTCATCAATCTGATTTCTGTGTATATAGCCAAGAAAATAAATCAGGATCTCAAAAAGATTTCTGCACTCCCATATTAATTAAAGCAGGATTCATAAGAGCTGAGACATGGATACAACCAAAATATCCATTAAAGATGAATAGGTAAAAAATTATCATGTATAGATACATAAACACAAAGGAATATTATTTACCCCCTTAAAAGAAAGACATTTTATCCAACACTTAGGTGGCTCAGTTGGTTAAGTGTCTGCCTTCAGCTCAGGTCATGATCCCAGGGTCTTGAGATTAAGACCCTCTACCTCTCCCCCCAATTCATGTGTTCAATCTTCTCTCTCTCTCTCTGTCAAATAAGCAAATAAAAAATCTTAAAAGAAAAGAAGGAAATTTTACAATATATGAAAACATGGATGAATTTTGATGACATTATGCTAAGTGGCATAAACAAATATTACATGATTTTAATTATATGAAATATCTAAAACTCAAATTCATAGAATCAAGAGAGAAAAACCACGTGGTCCTCTCAATTGATGCAGAAAAAGCATTTTGTTCCTGATTAAAATGATTCAAAGTATAGGGATAGAGGATAACTATGAAAAATCCACAGTGACTATCATCCTCAATGGGGAAAGCTGACAGCCTTCCCTTTAAGATGAGGAACACAACAAGCATGCACACTCTTGCCACTTCTAATACTCTGAAGTCCTGGCAACAGCAATCAGACAACAAAGAGAAATAAAAGGTATCCAGGTTGGCAATGAAGAAGTCAAGCTCTCTCTCTTCACAGATGACATGGAAAACCCAAAAGACTTCACCCCCAAACTACTAGAACTCATACAGCAATTCAGTAATGTGGCAGGATACAAAATCAATGTACAGAAATCAGTTGCTTTCTTACATGCTAACAACTAAAATAGAAAAAGGGAATTTAGAGAATCAATTCCATTTACTATAGCACCAAGAACAATAAGATACCTGGGAATAAACCTAACCAAAGAGGTAAAAGATCTGTACTCAAGGAACTATAGAACACTCATGAAAGAAATTGAATAAGACACAAAAAGATGGGAGACCATTCCATGCTCATGGATCGGAAGAATAAATATTGTTAAAATGTCTATACTGCCTAGAGCAATCTATACTTTCAATGCCATTCCAATCAAAATTCCACCAGTATTTTTCAAAGTGCTGGAGCAAACAATCCTAAAATTTGTATGTAACCAGAAGAGACACCAAATTGCTAAGGAAATGTTGAAAAAGAAGAACAAAACTGGGAGCATTACGTTGCCTGATTTCAAGCTTTACTACAAAGCTGTGATCACCAAGACAGCATGGTACTGACACAAAAACAGACACATAGACCAGTGGAACAGAGTAGAGAGCCCAGATATGGACCCTCAACTCTATGGTCAAATTATCTTTGACAAAGCAGGAAAAAAATATACAGTGGAAAAAAGTGTTCAATAAATGGTGTTCTGAAAATTGGATAGCTATGTGTAGAAGGATGAAACTTGACCATTCTCTTACACCTTACACAAAGATAAACTTGAAATGGATACAAGACTTCAACATGAGACAGGAGTCCATCAGAATCCTAGAGGAGAATATAGGCAGTAACCTCTTTGATATCAGCCACAAGTTCTTTCAAGATATGTCTCCAAAGGCAAAGGAAAAAAAAAAAAAGCAAAAATAAACTTTTAGGACTTCCTCAAGATCAAAAGCTTCTGCACAGCAAAGGAAACAGTCAACAAAACAAGGAGACAACCCACAGAATGGGAGAATATATTTGAAAATGATAGTACAGACAAAAGGTTGATATCCAGGATCTATAATGAACTCCTCAAACTCAACACACACAAAACAAAAAATCATGTCAAAAAATGGGCAGAAGACATGAACAGAAACTTCTCCAAAGAAGACATAGAAATGGCTAACAGGCACATGAAAAAATGTTCATCATCATTAGCTATCAGGGAGATTCAAATCACAACCACATTGAGATACCACCTTACTTACACCAGTTAGAATGACCAAGATCAATAAGACAGTAAACAACAAGTGTTGGAGAGGACGTGGAGAAAGGGGAACCCTATTACACTGTTGGCAGGAATCCAAGTTGGTGCAGCCACTTTGGAAAACAGTGTGGAGATTCCTTAAGAAATTAATAATAGAGCTTCCTTATGACCCTGCTATTGCACTACTGGGTATTTATCCCAAAGGTACAGATGTAGTGAAAAGAAGGGCCATCTGTACCCCAATGTTCATAGCAATAATGGCCACAGTTGCCAAACTGTGGAAAGAGCCAAGATGCCCTTCAACAGATGAATAGATAAAGAAGATGTGGTCCATATACACTATGGAGTATTATGCCTCCATCAGGAAGGATGAATACCCAACTTTTATATCAACATGGACAGGACTAGAAGAGAGTATGCCAAGTGAAATAAGTCAAGCAAAGAGAGTCAATTATCATATGGTATTGCTTATTTGTGGAGTATAAGGAATAGCATGGAGGACATGTGGAAATGGAGAGAAGTGAGTTGGGAGAAATTGGAGGGAGAGATGAACCATGAAAGACTCTAGACTCTTAGAAACAAACTGAGGGTTTTGGAGGGGAGTGGCAGGTTGGGTGAGCCTGGTGGTGGGTATTATGGAGGGCACATATTGCATGGAGCACTGGGTGTGGTGCATAAACAATGAATTCTGGAACATTGAAAAGAAATTTTTAAAAATTAATTTTTAAAAAATTTACCTATGTAAAAAAAAAAAGTACTCATTAATTTCCAGGGGTTGGGGGAAGTAGGTAATTGGTAATTACTATTCAAAGGAGGAAGAGTTACAGTTAAGTGAAATGAATAAGATATAGAGATCTAAGGCACAACATGGTACATATAGTCAATAGTTATGTGGTATATGTTAAAAATGTGTTAGAAGAGGCACCTGGGTGGCTCAGTGGGTTAAAGCCTCTGCCTTTGGCTCAGGTCATGATCCCAGGGTCCTGGGATCAAGCCCCGCATCAGGATCTCTGCTCAGCGGGGAGCCTGCTTCCCCCCCCCCACCCCCGCATCTCTCTCTCTCTGGCTGCCTCTCTGCATACTTGTGATCTCAGCCTGTCAAATAAATAAATAAATCTTTTTAAAAAAAAAAGGTGTTAGGAAGGTGGATCCCATATTGCCATTCTTACCACAGTAAAATAAATTATAAAATAACAGAATGGAATAAAATTAAATGAAATTGATTTAAATTAAATCAAATTAAAATAAAAAGGTACATCCTAACTGTTTTGTTATCTCATCCTACTTTACTCCCAGTTCCCATTGGCAGAGGAGTCAACAACTCTGCACTAAAAGCTTTGCATAAGTCCATATTGAGCGTAAAGGTTTCACTTACTTGTGGTAATGCTTTAACAGGTCTCACCATTAAGCCTCCAACATACACAATGCTGGGTAACAGGAGCTGAGTAAATTCAAAGGCAAAGTCAGAGCTCAAACCACAGCTCTGCTTTCCTTAGAAGATGAGACAAAACAGGCCTAGAACCTTCTGGGAAATGTTCCTTAATGGTGCTGTCAAATGCAGACTGGATTCACCATTGCCTCTTGAAGAAATCAAAGAGCATCAGAAAATTCTTCATTCTTCCCCAGAAGTCCATGTGGTCAGTTAGCAAGGAATGGCATGCTGGAACATAAGACATAGGGATTGGTAGCCTAAAGTCCACACTGGCAAATGGGGTGGGAAGAATTGACACAAATGGTTTCCGAAGCTTGTCAGCAACCAGGAAAGAACAGAAGTCAAATGCTTCAACAAATAATAGGTCAAAGTTCTCATACTTTAAGGAATCCATGATATCTCCTCTCCTTAGTAAATCACAGGGTGGCTCAGTGGGTTAAAGCCTCAGCCTTCAAATCAGGTCATGATCCCAGGTCACTCAAACCCTGAAGTCCCAGGTTTCAATCTAGGGGGCTGCCCTAAAGAACTTTCCCTTTGCTGTGGGTCTGTGAGTCTGTCCTCAGTCCCCAGCATGGGAGGCTTTTGTGCTCTGGTGGTGCAAGATCCCAGAGACTCCCTCCCCCTTCCATTTATCTTCCAGTATTTCCTGTAGAGTCATGGCTCCCTGCTTCATACCTCAAAACCAACCGCCAGAGATACTCTGTTTGTAGAGATCTGGATATATCTTCTTACATCTCAGGCTGATTTCCTGGGTGTTCAGAGTGGTCTGGTAGGTATACAGCTCAATTCAGGGAACTGGTTGAAATAGGGTCCCCCTCCTCTTCTGTCATCTTGCTGCAACTCCCATAGCTTGTGCTTTATGTGGGACAGCAGCACAACCCTCTTTGTGAGCTCCTGTGTGAATGTTCGTGTCTTGAATGAGTGTGCACAATGAATCTCTGTAAAAGCAAGTTGTCCTCAAAGCAGTGTAATACATGTGCTCCTGGAGAAAGTTCAATGTGGTTAAGATCTTGCCAGCCAAGCTTATGAGCAGGGCTGTTGAGGCAGTCCATGAGAAGCCAGTTATGAGGGATTTATATCCTTCCAAGATGAAGATGAAGAGAAATTGTGGTTGAGAGCTTGTTGAAATAGAAATTAAACAGAAAATATGCACCAAATTTGTATGGTTGTGAAGTATTTATGGGTACTTAGATATGGTCAGCAATTTCAATAACATTGGAAATGGGAGCCCTGATAGATGAGGCATGGCATTAAAGTTATAGTAGTCCCCTGTAAGGCACCATTCATTCTTTCCAGGTTTAGGAATAGTCTAAATTAGGCTATTAAATGGAGAATCACTGGGAATAATCACTCCTCCACTAAATAGGATTTAATCCTTAAAGGCACTGTTCTAATATAAATTAAGTTGTATTAACAGTTTTAATATGTTGAGCAGATCCAACATTATCTCTGTTTTTTTGTTATGCTGACTGTAAGTGCCAAAACCTTAATTTTATTTTAATTTATGACTTTTTAGATAAGAGCTACCACGTCCACTTTGAAATTATTTAACAAATGGGTTTTCTAACTATGGGATATTTAATTTCATGTGTTATGACAGGGCATGCACATTTGTCTTCTAATGTTTTGTAACTTTTAAGAGTTACAAACTCCTAAAACTAATTTCAGGGAATTACCTTGATAAAATTAGATAGCTATTCTGATGTATTGATGAAGATCATTAAGTCTTGCCATTCATTCATCTCACCTGATGTTAAAAGTAATTTAGAAGCTCTGATGTCAAAAGCACAGAAACAAATCTGTTATAAAGTTTTAAAATAATATTAAACTCCACATGTCAAAACTAAGAACTTTGCTTTAATTTCTTTCCTGACCCTCCCATCTTGCCTTTTCCTTCTCTTTCTGCTTTCCTTTGGTTGTTATTAGATGTATTTTGGAGAAGATATTCTTTCCAATCTGTTCATATTTATAAGTTTCTTCCTCACAATGTCCTACTTAATATCATCAAGGTGAGGGGCATTCTCACTGGTGATTTTGAGAGATCTTAGATTAAGCTGAGTTTGAATTAACTCCCTGAATTAACTCCATGGGGGTTATCTATGATCAGTGTTTTCCCCTATTACTCTGTTAGTCAAGGTTTTCTTTTCGCTAGAGAGATATAATCAGCAGCAGTAGCAAAGGCATTTTCTAAGGTTCTAGTGCACCTTCTATGTTTACAGGTATGGATCTCATGATATGCCATGATGACTACTCTTCTTCACACCATTCTCTGGGCTTGTAAATTGTATCAGTCTTACCCTGGAGGACCATCCTTAATGGGGAAAGTGCCTGACTAGCACACAGCCATTGGTTAGAGGGTTCCAACTAGCCTGGTGTCAGTTACAGTTCATGCTGCAATCCAGGGCCATTTAAAGGCTAAACCCATACTTTTGTCTAAATGCACTTATAGAAGCCTCTCAAAGGGATGGAAGTGAGGATTTCCCTACTTGGATCTGACTTGCTTGGCTTGAAAATCTTGCTTACACAAGGGAGGGTATGTTGAGACTTTCACTTTGCCAAGATGATTCAGAGAGGATTAAGAGGGAGGTGAAGTTTGAAAGCTGTCAGCAGTCCAACCTCAAAAATGGTGTCAGACTCTATTACACATGAGTTTTGGGGGAAATCCAGGATGGTAAGTAGGGCTGCAGAGGACTGTGGTTTTTAACTTAGCCTTTAGTATTTTGGGGCAGAATAAAAAACCTTGGAAGGTACCACCTTTATGTTTAACCTTTTTTTCAAAAAGAGAAAAGAATGGGGAACTATGTATGATAATAGAAGATCTGTATTTCAGTATAAAGGATACCACTCATTATATGTTCAATCTTGAGAAATTATTTGACACTCTATTCATTTTTGTTTTCTCACTTGTATGATGAAGAATAGCTATACCTTTAAGCGAAAGCTTTAAGTAGAAACTTCTGGTACTTTAAATTGAATAAAAGTGACTGGATCATTATAAGGTTCTCAATAATATTATCAGGTCCTATGATTGAAAACTGAGAAAGCAAGAAAACAACAGCAATAAAACATACTTTTTACTTTTTTATTATTTATTTAAAAGCATATATATATATATATATATATATATATATTCTTTTGGAATTAAAAAACTATTGTATCATCATGTTAATATTAATCTGAGGTATGTGACCTAACTCTATCTTTATTATTGCTTATTATGGTGTGTTTTTTTTTTTAGAGAAGAATGCAAAATCATACCAAGTTATCAGTTGGTTTCCCATTGAAGATCATGAAAAACAATTTTAAAAAGTTTTTATTCTTTTTAAAGACAGAAGCTTTGCATGGCAGGTAATTCTTTTTATTTTCTGAATGAAAGACTTACCATTTTAGTGACACAAATGAATTTTTGGATGCATGGATACTTGGAGTGAGTTTAAGAGAAATGGATGGATGGATGGATGGATGAGTGGATGGATGGGGAGATAATGATGGGTGGCAGTGGATGGGTAAAGTAAATGAGTCTGGCACCCCCAATTTTTCAGTCTGTGTACTATTCCTCTTCCACTGAAAACAAAAATGTATTTCTGTATACTGAAGAGGATTGTTCCTTCTGGATCATCCTGGTAATACTTCACCTACAGTCTTTGTGTATATATTCTCTCCCTAATTAAAAATGTGGATAGACAACTTAACTTCCCATTGTTGGTAGGCAAATCGGAGCCACCATTTTTTATTTACTTTTCCTCCGTTCTCCTCACATAAAATCAAGAATGGAAAAATACTGATTTTTTAGACCTTGAGCCACTATTTTTTTTTAATTTTTTATTTTTTATAAACATATATTTTTATCCCCAGGGTTACAGGTCTGTGAATCACCAGGTTTACACACTTCACAGCACTCACCAAAGCACATACCCTCCCCAATGACCATAATCCCACCCCCTTCTCCCAAACCCCCTCCCCCCAGCAACCCTCAGTTTGTTTTGTGAGCACTATTGGGTATTTACCCTAAAGATACAAATGTAGTGAGCCGCATCTCCACCTACTCATGGGCCCTGTCCCCGTGCCCTAATAAAACGACGTCTTAAGAATTCTTTCTTTAGTCGTCGGCTCCGAACCTCCTCACCCCACCGAACCTGACTTAGGTTCTGGGACTTCATCATTTTTGGCGAGCCAGCAGGAGTTTTGTGAGTCTTTACATTTGGACTCTGAGCTTCGGTGCAAAATTGATAGAAGAGAAGAAGAACAGCAATTCTGGAAACAGAAAAACAACCACTTTCTGAAAGGTAGGACCGGCGGAGAAGTGAATCCAAAGCGACGGGAAGATAGACCCCGGGGGGAGGGGCCGGCTCCCGGCAAGCGGCGGAGCAACCGCGCACAAAATCAGGACTTTTAAAAGTCTGTTCCGCTGAGGGACATCGCTCCAGAGGCTAAACCGGGGTGAAGCCCACGCGGGGTCAGCGTGGCCTCAGGTCCCGCAGGGTCACAGAAGGATCGGGGGTGTCTGAGTGTCGCAGAGCTTGCGGGTATTGGAACGGGAAAGCCGGCTGCAGAGACAGAGCCGACAGTAAGCTCGCAGCTCGGTGTTACCTTGAACCGGTCGCAGGCTCGGGGAGCTCGGAGCGCGGCCGGAGGTCAGGCAGACGGGAGTGACTGGGCGCTGTTCTCTGAGGGCGCACTGAGGAGTGAGGCCCTGGGCTCTCGGCTCCTCCGGGCCGAAGACTAGGGGGCCGCCATTTGTATTCCCGTCCTCCAGAACTCTACGGAAATCGCTCAGGGAACAAAAGCTCCTGAAAGCAAACCCGAGCGATTACTCACCCCGGCCCCGGGTAAGGGCGGTGTAATTCCGCCTGGGGCAAAGACACTTGAGAATCACTACAACAGGCCCCTCCCCCAGAAGATCAACAAGAAATCCAGCCTAGACCAAGTTCACCTACCAAGGAGTGCGGTTTCAATACCAAGGAGAGCAGCAGAATTCCAGAGGAGGAGAAAGCCAAGCACGGAACTCACGGCTTTTTTCCTGTGATTTTTTTAGTCTTGCAGTTAATTGAATTTTTTCTTTTTCATTTTTTTTTTTTTTTCTTCTCGCCTTCGGGTAAAATTTTTTTTTTTTTTAACTATTACCTTTTTCTTTTTTAACGATTTTTTACTAGTTTATCTAATATATATATATATTTTCTTTTTTACATTTTTCTCAGGTGTTTTCTCTTTTTTAAAAATTTTTTTCTTTTCTTTTTTTTTTTTCTTTTCTTTGTTCTTTTTTTTTCCTTTCTTCCTTTTTGAACCTCTTTTTATCCCCTTTCTCCCCACTCACGATTTTTGGATCTTTTCTAATTTGGTTAAAGCATATTTTCCTGGGGTTGTTGCCACCCTTTTAGTATTTTACTTGCCCCTTCATTTACGCTTATCTGGCCAAAATGACAAGACGTAAAAATTCAACACAAAAAAAAGAACAAGAGGCAGTACCGAAGGCTAGGGACCTAATCAATACAGACATCAGTAATATGTCAGATCTAGAGTTCAGAATGACAATTCTCAAGGTTCTAGCCGGGCTCGAAAAAGGCATGGAAGATATTAGAGAAACCCTCTCGAGAGATATAAAAGCCCTTTCTGGAGAAATAAAAGAACTAAAATCTAACCAAGTTGAAATCAAAAAAGCTATTAATGAGGTGCAATCAAAAATGGAGGCTCTAACTGCTAGGATAAATGAGGCAGAAGAAAGAATTAGTGATATAGAAGACCAAATGACAGAGAATAAAGAAGCTGAGCAAAAGAGGGACAAACAGCTACTGGACCACGAGGGGAGAATTCGAAAGATAAGTGACACCATAAGACGAAACAACATTAGAATAATTGGGATTCCAGAAGAAGAAGAAAGAGAGAGGGGAGCAGAAGGTGTACTGGAGAGAATTATTGGGGAGAATTTCCCCAATATGGCAAAGGGAACGAGCATCAAAATTCAGGAGGTTCAGAGAACGCCCCTCAAAATCAATAAGAATAGGCCCACACCCCGTCACCTAATAGTAAAATTTACAAGTCTCAGTGACAAAGAGAAAATCTTGAAAGCAGCCCGGGAAAAGAAGTCTGTAACATACAATGGTAAAAATATTAGATTGGCAGCTGACTTATCCACAGAGACCTGGCAGGCCAGAAAGAGCTGGCATGATATTTTTAGAGCACTAAACGAGAAAAACATGCAGCCCAGAATACTATATCCAGCTAGGCTATCATTGAAAATAGAAGGAGAGATTAAAAGCTTCCAGGACAAACAACAACTGAAAGAATTTGCAAATACCAAACCAGCTCTACAGGAAATATTGAAAGGGGTCCTCTAAGCAAAGAGAGAGCCTACAAGTGGTAGATCAGAAAGGAACAGAGACCATATACAGTAACAGTCACCTTACAGGCAATACAATGGCACTAAATTCATATCTCTCAATAGTTACCCTGAATGTGAATGGGCTAAATGCCCCTGTCAAAAGACACAGGGTATCAGAATGGATAAAAAAACAAAACCCATTTATATGTTGCCTCCAAGAAACTCATTTTAAGCCCGAAGACACCTCCAGATTTAAAGTGAGGGGGTGGAAAAGAATTTACCATGCTAATGGACATCAGAAGAAAGCAGGAGTGGCAATCCTTATATCAGATCAATTAGATTTTAAGCCAAAGACTATAATAAGAGATGAGGAAGGACACTATATCATACTCAAAGGGTCTGTCCAACAAGAAGATTTAACAATTTTAAATATCTATGCCCCCAACGTGGGAGCAGCCAACTATATAAACCAATTAATAACAAAATCAAAGAAACACATCAACAACAATACAATAATAGTAGGGGACTTTAACACTCCCCTCACTGAAATGGACAGGTCATCCAAGCAAAAGATCAGCAAGGAAATAAAGGCCTTAAACGACACACTGGACCAGATGGACATCACAGATATATTCAGAACATTTCATCCCAAAGCAACAGAATACACATTCTTCTCTAGTGCACATGGAACATTCTCTAGAATAGATCACATCCTCGGTCCTAAATCAGGACTCAACCGGTATCAAAAGATTGGGATCATTCCCTGCATATTTTCAGACCACAATGCTCTAAAGCTAGAACTCAACCACAAAAGGAAGTTTGGAAAGAACCCAAATACATGGAGACTAAACAGTATCCTTCTAAAGAATGAATGGGTCAACCGGGAAATTAAAGAAGAATTGAAAAAAATCATGGAAACAAATGATAATGAAAATACAACGGTTCAAAATCTGTGCGACACAATAAAGGCAGTCCTGAGAGGAAAATATATAGCGGTACAAGCCTTTCTCAAGAAACAAGAAAGGTCTCAGGTACACAACCTAACCCTACACCTAAAGGAGCTGGAGAAAGAACAAGAAAGAAACCCTAAGCCCAGCAGGAGAAGAGAAATCATAAAGATCAGAGCAGAAATCAATGAAATAGAAACCAAAAAAACAATAGAACAAATCAACGAAACTAGGAGCTGGTTCTTTGAAAGAATTAATAAAATTGATAAACCCCTGGCCCGACTTATCAAAAAGAAAAGAGAAAGGACCCAAATAAATAAAATCATGAATGAAAGAGGAGAGATCACAACTAACACCAAAGAAATACAAACTATTATAAGAACATACTATGAGCAACTCTACGGCAATAAATTCGACAATCTGGAAGAAATGGATGCATTCCTAGAAACATATAAACTACCACAACTGAACCAGGAAGAAATAGAAAGCCTGAACAGACCCATAACCAGTAAGGAGATTGAAACAGTCATTAAAAATCTCCAAACAAACAAAAGCCCAGGGCCAGATGGCTTCCCGGGGGAATTATACCAAACATTTAAAGAAGAACTAATTCCTATTCTCCTGAAACTGTTCCAAAAAATAGAAATGGAAGGAAAACTTCCAAACTCATTTTATGAGGCCAGCATCACCTTGATCCCAAAACCAGACAAGGATCCCACCAAAAAAGAGAGCTATAGACCGATATCCTTGATGAACACAGATGCGAAAATACTCAACAAAATACTAGCCAATAGGATTCAACAGTACATTAAAAAGATTATTCACCACGACCAAGTGGGATTTATTCCAGGGCTGCAAGGTTGGTTCAACATCCGCAAATCAGTCAATGTGATACAACACATCAATAAAAGAAAGAACAAGAACCATATGATACTTTCAATAGATGCTGAAAAAGCATTTGACAAAGTACAGCATCCCTTCCTGATCAAAACTCTTCAAAGTGTAGGGATAGAGGGCACATACCTCAATATCATCAAAGCCATCTATGAAAAACCCACCGCAAATATCATTCTCAATGGAGAAAAACTGAAAGCTTTTCCACTAAGGTCAGGAACACGGCAGGGATGTCCATTATCACCACTGCTATTCAACATAGTACTAGAGGTCCTAGCCTCAGCAATCAGACAACAAAAGGAAATTAAAGGCATCCAAATTGGCAAAGAAGAAGTCAAATTATCACTCTTCGCAGATGATATGATACTATATGTGGAAAACCCAAAAGACTCCACTCCAAAACTGCTAGAACTTATACAGGAATTCAGTAAAGTGTCAGGATATAAAATCAATGCACAGAAATCAGTTGCATTTCTCTACACCAACAGCAAGACAGAAGAAAGAGATATTAAGGAGTCAATCCCATTTACAATTGCATCCAAAACCATAAGATACCTAGGAATAAACCTAACCAAAGAGACACAGAATCTATACTCAGAAAACTATAAAGTACTCATGAAAGAAATTGAGGAAGACACAAAGAAATGGAAAAATGTTCCATGCTCCTGGATTGGAAGAATAAATATTGTGAAAATGTCTATGCTACCTAAAGCAATCTACACATTTAATGCAATTCCTATCAAAGTACCATCCATCTTTTTCAAAGAAATGGAACAAATAATGCTAAAATTTATATGGAACCAGAAAAGACCTCGAATAGCCAAAGGGATATTGAAAAAAAAAGCCAACGTTGGTGGCATCACAATTCCGGACTTCAAGCTCTATTACAAAGCTGTCATCATCAAGACAGCATGGTACTGGCATAAAAACAGACACATAGATCAATGGAATAGAATAGAGAGCCCAGAAATAGACCCTCAAATCTATGGTCAACTCATCTTCGACAAAGCAGGAAAGAATGTCCAATGGAAAAAAGACAGCCTCTTCAATAAATGGTGCTGGGAAAATTGGACAGCCACATGCAGAAAAATGAAATTGGACCATTTCCTTACACCACACACAAAAATAGACTCAAAATGGATGAAGGACCTCAATGTGAGAAAGGAATCCATCAAAATCCTTGAGGAGAACACAGGCAGCAACCTCTTCGACCTCTGCCGCAGCAACATCTTCCTAGGAACAACGCAAAAGGCAAGGGAAGCAAGGGAAAAAATGAACTATTGGGATTTCATCAAGATCAAAAGCTTTTGCACAGCAAAGGAAACAGTTAACAAAATCAAAAGACAACTGACAGAATGGGAGAAGATATTTGCAAACGACATATCAGATAAAGGACTAGTGTCCAGAATCTATAAAGAACTTAGCAAACTCAACACCCAAAGAACAAATAATCCAATCAAGAAATGGGCAGAGGACATGAACAGACATTTCTGCAAAGAAGACATCCAGATGGCCAACAGACACATGAAAAAGTGCTCCATATCACTCGGCATCAGGGAAATACAAATCAAAACCACAATGAGATATCACCTCACACCAGTCAGAATGGCTAAAATCAACAAGTCAGGAAATGACAGATGCTGGCGAGGATGTGGAGAAAGGGGAACCCTCCTACACTGTTGGTGGGAATGCAAGCTGGTGCAGCCACTCTGGAAAACAGCATGGAGGTTCCTCAAAATGTTGAAAATAGAATTGCCCTATGACCCAGCAATTGCACTACTGGGTATTTACCCTAAAGATACAAACGTAGTGATCCAAAGGGGCACGTGTACTCGAATGTTTATAGCAGCAATGTCCACAATAGCCAAACTATGGAAAGAACCTAGATGTCCATCAACAGATGAATGGATCACGAATATGTGGTATATATACACAATGGAATACTATGCAGCCATCAAAAGAAATGAAATCTTGCCATTTGCGACAACATGGATGGAACTAGAGCGAATCATGCTTAGCGAAATAAGTCAAGCAGAGAAAGACAACTATCATATGATCTCCCTGATATGAGGAAGTGGTGATGCAACATGGAGGCTTAAGTGGGTAGGAGTAGAATAAAAGAAACAAGATGGGATTGGGAGGGAGACAAACCATAAGTGACTCTTAATCTCACAAAACAAACTGAGGGTTGCTGGGGGGAGGGGGTTTGGGAGAAGAGGGTGGGATTATGGACATTGGGGAGGGTATGTGCTTTGGTGAGTGCTGTGAAGTGTGTAAACCTGGTGATTCACAGACCTGTACCCCTGGGGATAAAAATATATGTTTATAAAAAATTAAAAAATTAAAAAAGAAAAAAAAAAGATACAAATGTAGTGATCCAAAGGGGCACATGCACCCAAATGTTTATAGCAGCAATGTCCACAAGAGCCACTATTTTTTAAACTCATTTTAAAACCCAAATACCTTGATGATAACAATGGGTGATTAGCCTGAGAGTTTTTATCATTACCTGGAGTATATAGAAAGTTCATCTTTGACATAAGAGGGGAAAGACAAAAATTCATGCTTTGTTGGTTAATAACAGCAGCCTAACCACACCTCTTTTCTTTCCTTAAATTTTTATTGAGTTAAGGTGGTCCTAAAATCTGACTTTTCCCAGAAAGCCTTTCTCCTTACCTAAACTAGGCCAAATTCTCTCATCTGTAAGAGATCTGATATACCCATTTGAAACTTTGGCTATGTCATCTTCTGTTATTCATAATTTTTAGTGCACATCTTGTCTCTTCTCCCCAGCTTGATACTTTGTAGACTAATTGTCTAAAATTGACTAAAATACATGTTAAATATGGTATGGTATACTGAACACAGTGATTTCTTATATTTTGTTCAATTTATTAACTTCAAATCTTATTAATGCTCTACTTTTGAGGAGTTTGTACTTCATGACTTGCATTTATCCACAATCTATAGTAATTATTCATTATGCAAAACCTTTAAAAATGTAATAGAGGGTAATTTCGGCTAATCATCTGTTGTCTTAAAGTTGATTCTAAAGTGCCATGGGCATTTCGTATTGCTAAGGAGCTCTCACCTGTGGGCCTTCTCTAAGTGGGCTGATATGGTGTAGTGTTGTATGGGTTAGAGGTTTGGTGGGCCATTGATTCTCAGTCCTTCATTTAAGTAAGAGGAACATGGGTCTCCAAAGCACCAGCACCTGTAATATCTGGTCAGGAGCATTCTTATCTATTGCCCATAAGTTGTGTAAAAATGTTCATTTTTTTTTCCAGGTACTGATGGGAAAATGTTGAATGAGAATAGTGCCATAGACAGCGTCTTAAATAGGTATCAGTAAAATGTTAACATTACTTCTTTGAATACTCTTGGAAACATGAAATGGATAGGTTAATTATAAGCTTCAAACATACTTTTATTTTTTTTAATTGTTTACCTCATAAGCTAGAAAAATGTGAATCTTGTGTTCAGCTTAGAATTTGGATTCTAACTTTTACCATCAGAAGGTTCCTTATATGAAGCAATTTGTCAAATTTAGATTGTACACAATTTAAAGAAAAAAACAGGGCTAGATTATCAATATTGGAGGACCCTGCTACCAAGTTACTTCCACAGGTAGGCTGGGAAGAAGATCGTCACTCATAAAAAGTCAGACAACTTTCATACAGATAAAAGTTATACAGAGCATCATAGAATGTGTCAAGAAGACAAGGAACTATGAGATTTGCTACAGTCAGGGATGGCTTCCAAAGTGGAAAGTTCTTGAGTTGGCATGGATGATGGGTATATACAATTGGCTGGGGAAAGGGCAGGAGAGGAGGTGAGAACAATTTAGGAAGCAGAAACAACCAAGACAGTATGACCAGAGCAGAATTATTTGTTGGAAACTTTTAAAATAGGTGGGCTGTTGCCAGATATGGTCTTTCTTAACCTGGGGTATTTTATTTGAGCCAAAGATTCTCCTAAATATTATGAAATTGACATCTTCAATGAATATTTGTCATGACCATGAACTTCAGGAGTGCACTGTAAACTGGGGATGGCAGGTGGCTTTAGAAACACAAAGGGCAGAGACATGCCCAGACCTGGAAGCAAGGGCTGGGAGGGCTGCTGTGGGGCACATAACCCAGAACACTGTGGTTTTTAGCAGCACATACAAAAATGGAGAGAGTATGGCCTGCAGTTTTTACTGAAGAACAGGCTCTGATATTTCTGTTCTGAGACAGAAGTTCAGATATGGTTACTTCTGCTCTGACTCAGAGAAAAGATGTGGAGAGCCACCAGAGAAAGCCGCCAGAGAATAAAAGCCCCTAAAACCTGTTTTCACCGAGCCCCCCCCCCCCCGCAAAGGGCAGAGAAACTCTGCCCAAACAGGTTTGCCTGAGTAATAGCACTGCAGGCCCTCCCCTATAAAACAGATGAAAGAACAAGAGGCTGACAACCCTAAGGTCCCTATAAATCAAGTGCATCTTGCTTAGGTTGTTGCCAATAATTTGGACTCTAAACATTCCCTCAACCACCCCTCAACAGAATGACTAAGTGGAGAAACCCCCAGCATAGGAAAAATTCAGAGACTGTGACCTCTGCCACAGAACTAATAGATGTGGATATAAACAAGATGTCAGAAATAGACTTCAGGGTAACAGTTATGCAGATAATAACTACATTGTAGAAAACTATTAATGGCAACATAGATTCTCTAAAGGCAGAAGTGAGAGCTGAGATGGCAGAACTTAAAAATGCTAGGAATGAGATCCAGTCTAATCTAGATACTCTAACAGCTAGGGTAAACAAGGCAGAAGAATGAATTCATTATCCAGAAGACAAACTGATAGAAAAGAAGGAAAAGGAGGAGGCTTGGAACAGCTTTGAAGCCATGAAAACAGAACTAGAGAAATAAATGATGCCATGAAAATGTTCCAATGATGGAATCATTGATGTCCCTGAGGGGTTGCAGGGAGAGAGAGGGCTAGAACATATATTTGAGCAAATCCTAGCTGAGAACTTCCCTAATCTGTGGAATGAAACAAGCGTTTGTGTCCTAGAGGCAGATAGAACCCCTTCCAAGGTCAAGAAGAATAAACCAACGACCTGGCATGTAATAGTAAAACTTGCAAATCTTAAAACCAAGAAAATCATCTTAAGGGCAGTTAGGGGAAAGAGATTCCATGTGTACAGAGGAAGGGACATCAGAATAACATTAGGCTAGTCCACAGAGACTTGACAAGCCAGAAAGGGTTGGCAAGACATATTCAGGGTACTAAATGAGAACATTCATCCAAGAATACTTTATCCAGTAAGGCTGTAATTTAGCATGGATGGAGTGATAAAGAGCTTCCAAAACCAGCAAAAACTAAAAGAATATGTGACCACTAAGCTGGCCCTGCAAGAAATATTAAGAGGGTTCTATGAAAGGAGAAAGACCCCAAGAGTGATACAGAACAGAAATTTACAGAGACAATCTATAGAAGCAAGGCACTCACAGGCAAAATGGTAACAATAAAATTGTATCTTTCACTAATCACTCTCAACATGAAAGGCCTAAATGCTCCCATAAAATGAGAAAGTTGCAGATTGTATAAAAAGATAGGACCCATCCATATGCTATCTACAAGAGACTCATTTTGAACCTAAAGATACATCCAGACTGAAAGTGAAGGGATGGAGAACCATCTTTCATGCCAATGAATAATGAAAGCCAGAGTAGCAATTCTCATATCAGACAAATTAGACTTTAAGTTGAAGACTGTAGTCAGAGATACAGAAGGACACTATATCATTCTTAAAGGGTCTATCCAACAAGAATATCTAACAATTGTAAATATCTATACCCCTAACATGGGAGTAGCCAAGTACATAACCCAACTGTTAACCAAAATAAAGAATTTGTGGAGCATAACAAAAAACATGGAGGACATGGGGAGTTAGAGAGAAGGGGGTTGGGGTAAATTGGAAGGGTAGGTGAATCATGAGAGACTATGGACTCTGAAAAACAATCTGAAGGGTTTGAAGTGGCAGGGGAGTGGGAGGTCAGGGTACCAGGTGGTGGGTATTATAGAGGGCACGGATTGCATGGAGCACTGAGTGTGGTGAAAAAATAATGATACTGTTATGCTGAAAATAAATAAATGAAAATAATAATAATAATAATAATACATTAAATGTAGGAGACCTTAACACTCCACTCTCAGCAAAAATACAGATCATTTAAGCAGAATATCAACACAGAAACAAAAGCTTTGAATGACACACTGGACCAGATGGACCTCATAGAACATTCCACCCTAAAACAACAGAATAGTCATTCTTCTCAAGCGCTCATAGAACTTTCTCCAGAAGAGACCACATACTGAGTCACAAATCAGGTCACAACCGAAAAGACTGAGATTATTCCCTACATACTCTCAGATCACAATACTTTGAAACTGGAACTCAATCACAAGAAAAAGTTTGAAAGAAATTCGAACACTTCAAAGACAAAGACCATCCTGCTCAAGAATGTTGGGGTCACAAGAAAATCAAAGAAGACAACAAAAGGAAATTAAAGGCATCCAAATCGGCAAAGAAGAAGTCAAATTATCACTCTTCGCAGATGATATGATACTATATGTGGAAAACCCAAAAGACTCCACTCCAAAACTGCTAGAACTTATACAGGAATTCAGTTAAGTGTCAGGATATAAAATCAATGCACAGAAATCAGTTGCATTTCTCTACACCAACAGCAAGACAGAAGAAAGAGATATTAAGGAGTCAATCCCATTTACAATTGCATCCAAAACCATAAGATACCTAGGAATAAACCTAACCAAAGAGACACAGAATCTATACTCAGAAAACTATAAAGTACTCATGAAAGAAATTGAGGAAGACACAAAGAAATGGAAAAATGTTCCATGCTCCTGGATTGGAAGAATAAATATTGTGAAAATGTCTATGCTACCTAAAGCAATATACACATTTAATGCAATTCCTATCAAAGTACCATCCATCTTTTTCAAAGAAATGGAACAAATAATGCTAAAATTTATATGGAACCAGAAAAGACCTCGAATAGCCAAAGGGATATTGAAAAAGAAAGCCAACGTTGGTGGCATCACAATTCCGGACTTCAAGCTCTATTACAAAGCTGTCATCATCAAGACAGCATGGTACTGGCACAAAAACAGACCCATAGATCAATGGAACAGAATAGAGAGCCCAGAAATAGACCCTCAAATCTATGGTCAACTCATCTTCGACAAAGCAGGAAAGAATGTCCAATGGAAAAAAGACAGCCTCTTCAATAAATGGTGCTGGGAAAATTGGACAGCCACATGCAGAAAAGTGAAATTGGACCATTTCCTTACACCGCACACAAAAATAGACTCAAAATGGATGAAGGACCTCAATGTGCGAAAGGAATCCATCAAAATCCTTGAGGAGAACACAGGCAGCAACCTCTTCGACCTCTGCCGCAGCAACATCTTCCTAGGAACAATGCAAAAGGCAAGGGAAGCAAGGGCAAAAATGAACTATTGGGATTTCATCAAGATCAAAAGCTTTTGCACAGCAAAGGAAACAGTTAACAAAATCAAAAGACAACTGACAGAATGGGATAAGATATTTGCAAACGACATATCAGATAAAGGACTAGTGTCCAGAATCTATAAAGAACTTAGCAAACTCAACACCCAAAGAACAAATAATCCAATCAAGAAATGGGCAGAGGACATGAACAGACATTTCTGCAAAGAAGACATCCAGATGGCCAACAGACACATGAAAAAGTGCTCCATATCACTCGGCATCAGGGAAATACAAATCAAAACCACAATGAGATATCACCTCATACAGTCAGAATGGCTAAAATCAACAAGTCAGGAAATGACAGATGCTGGCGAGTATGCGGAGAAAGGGGAACCCTCCTACATTGTTGGTGGGAATGCAAGCTGGTGCAGCCACTCTGGAAAACAGCATGGAGGTTCCTCAAAATGTTGAAAATAGAACTGCCCTATGACCCAGCAATTGCACTATTGGGTATTTACCCTAAAGATACAAATGTAGTGATCCAAAGGGGCACATGCACCCGAATGTTTATAGCAGCAATGTCCACAATAGCCAAACTATGGAAAGAACCTAGATGTCCATCAACAGATGAATGGATCACGAATATGTGGTATATATACACAATGGAATACTATGCAGCCATCAAAAGAAATGAAATCTTGCCATTTGCGACAACATGGATGGAACTAGAGCATATCATGCTTAGCGAAATAAGTCAAGCGGAGAAAGACAACTATCATATGATCTCCCTGATATGAGGAAGTGGTGATGCAACATGGGGGCTTAAGTGGTTACGAGAAGAATAAATGAAAGAAGATGGGATTGGGAGGGAGACAAACCATAAGTGACTCTTAATCTCACAAAACAAACTGAGGGTTGCTGGGGGGAGGGGGTTTGGGAGAAGGGGGTGGTATTATGGACATTGGGGAGGGTATGTGTTTTGGTGAGTGCTGTGAAGTGTGTAAACCTGGTGATTCACAGACCTGTACCCCTGGGGATAAAAATATATGTTTATAAAAAAGAAAAAAAAAATGTATTCAAATTGCCAAAGAAGAAATCAAACTCTCTCTCTTTGCAGATGACATTATACTTTATATGGAAAATCCAGAAGACTTCACCCCCAAACTACTGGAACTCATACAGCAATTCAGTAGTATGACAGAAGAGAAACTCAATGCACAAAAATCAGTTGCTTTCTTATACACTAACAATAGAACTATGGAAAAAGAAATTAGAGAATAGATTCCATTTACAATAGTACCAAAAACCATAAGATGCCTTGGAATAAAACTAATCAAAAAGGTAAAGGACCTATACCCTAGGAACTACAGAACATTCATGAACAAAATAGAAGAAGACACAAAAGATGGAAAAACATTTCATGCTCATGGATCAGAAGAATAAACTTTGTTAAACTGTCTATGCTGCAAAGAGCATTCTATACTTTCAACACCATCCCAATCAAAATACCACTGGCATTTTACAAAGTGTTGGAACAAATAATCTTAAAATTTGTATGGAACCAGGGGCGCCTGGGTGGCTCAGTGGGTTAAAGCCTCTGCTTTCAGCTCAGGTCATGATCCCAGGATCCTGGGATCGAGCCCCGCATCGGGCTCTCTGTTCAGCAAGGAGCCTGCTTTCCTTCCTCTCTCTCTGCCTGCCTCTCTACCTACCTGTTATCTCTGTCAAATAAATTTTTTTAAAAAAATTTTTTTAATTTAAAATTTGTATGGAACCAGAAAATACCCTTAATCACTAAGGAAATGTTGGGAAAAAAAAAAAAAAGCTGGAGGCATCACACTGCCTGATTTCAAGCTATATTACAAAGCTGTGATCACCAAGACAGCATGGTACTGGCACAAAAACAGACACATAGACCAATGGAACAGGATAGAGCGCCCAGATATGGACCCACAATTCTATGGTCAAAAATCTTTGACAAAGCAGGAAAAAATATCTAATGGAAAAAAGAAACGCTTCTCAATAAACAGTGCTGGGTAAATGGGACAGCTATGTGTAGAAGAATGAAACACAACCATTCGCTTATACCATACAAAAAGATAAACTCTAAAAGGATTAAAGACCTCAATGTGAGACAGGAATCCATCAGAATCCTAGAGGAGAACATAGGCAATACCTCTTTGACATTGGCCACAGCAAATTCTTTCAAGACACATCTCTAAAGGCAAGGGAAACAAAAGTGAAAATGAATTTTTAGGACTTCATCAAGATAAAAAGCTTCTGCACAGCAAGGGAACAATCAACAAAACTAAGAAGCAACCCATGGAATGGGAGAAGATATTTGCAAATGACATTGCAGACAAAGAGCTGATATCCAAGATCTATAAAGGACTTCTAAAACTCAACACCCAAAAAACAAATAATCAAGTCAAAAAATGGGCAGCAGATATAAACAGACACTTCTCCAAAGAAGGCATACAAATGGCTAACAGACACATAAAAAGATGTTCATCATTAGCCATCAGGGAGATTCAAATCAAAACCACATTGAGATACCACCTTACACCAGTTAGAATGGCAAAAATTAACAAGGCAAGAAACAAAAAATATTGGCAAGGCTGGAATGCAAGTTGGTGCAACCACTTTGGAAAACAGTGTGGAAGTTCCTCAGAAAATTAAAAATAAAACTACCCCCTGACCCATTAATTGCACTACTGAGCATTTACCTCAAAGATACAGATGTAGTGAAAAAAAGAGCCATATGCACCCTGATGTTCATAGCAGCAATGTCCACAATAGCTAAACTGTGGAAAGAGCTGAGATGCCCTTCAACAGATGAATGGATAAAGAAGATATGGTCCATATATAAAATGGAATATCATTTAGGCATCAGAAAGGATGAATACCCAATTTTTGCATCAGCATGAATGGGACTGGAGGAGGTTATGCTGAGTGAAATAAGTCAGGCAGAGAAAGTCAATTATCATATGGTTTCACTTATTTGTGGAATATATGGAATAGCATGGAGGACATTAGGAGAAGGAAGGGAAAAATGAAGGGGGATTTCAGAGGGGGAGATGAACCATGAAAGACAACAGACTCTAAGAAACAAACTGAGAGTCTTAGAGGGGAGGGGTAACAGGGATGGGATAACCAGAGATGAGTACTAAGGAGGGCATATATTACATGGAGCGCTGGGTACTATACACAAATAATGAATCATGGAACACTACAATAAAAACTAATGATGTACTGTATTGTAACTAACATAATGTAATAAAAAGATTTAAAAATTAAAATAAAAAAAAGCACAAGCTATGGCATGTCAGTTAAAATTTCTGAGAAGAACTATTGTTGCGTTGAAGATCTTTCCATCCCTACTGTCAAGGATGCAGTTTTATTTCCAGCATGACAGTACTGGAAACTTTCCCAAATACATGTTCCTACAGAGGTATATATGGAGGTGGGGAAGATTCTGAGACAATGGTGGAACACCAGGAATCTGTCTTCTGACCTAGACAACAATTCCACTTGCAGAATCTTTCTAAAATAACTATTTTGACATTCTGCAGTCAATTGATCACTTGCAACACCCAGGAGAAGTCTGTAAGTGTAAATTGCAGATAATTTCAGTTAGCTTCATCTCTTATCACAGTACAGTTACCCATTCCACCACCCCTCAGTCTCAAAGCAGGCAGCTGAACATGTGTTCAAAAAGCAGCTTACATACAGGTTTAAGGAGCCTACGCAGGCAAAAAGGAGGTTCTTATCCAAATATCAGGTATCTGTGCTCTAATTGCTGATTGCTTCTTCTGATCAAAGAGGTATAGACAAAGAAGTCAGCAGCAATATTTTTGCAACACTGTCCCATTGTTGCAAGTACTTCCTCTTCTACTTGAATGGAATTCCAGGGAACTTAAAAGCCTAACACCATTTTTTCCCCTTATTTTTCTCATTTTGCCCTATTGAGAGAAAATATTAAAGGCTAGGATTTAAAATTTGAGTGTTGTAGTTTTAGCATGTTAAATAAATCCCCATGGCAACACACACAGAAAATAGCTACAGGATACACAAAAGGAAATCAGAAAGTAATTAAACATTTCACAACAAAGATTTGATTAAACACAAAACAAAGAGTAACACACAAAAATAAAGTATAAGAAGCTAAAAGACATATAGAAAACAATTATCAAAATGACAGAATGTAAGTCTTTCCTTACCAGTAATTTAAATGTAAATGGTTTAAACTCTCCAATCAGAAGACAAAGAATAGCAGAATGAACAAACCAAATCAAATAAGACTGCAAGAAACAAAGAAGGACATTATGTATTAATAAGGTTCAATATAACAACAAAAAGATATACCTATTATGAACACATAACACACATAACAAGAGACCATTAAATAGCTAAAGCAATAGCTGGCAGAATAGAGGGAGAAACAGACACTTCTATATAATCTTTGGACATTTCAACACCCACTCTCAATAAATGGATAGAAAAAACTGAAAGAAGATCAGTAAAGAGACATAAGACTTACACACATTGATTCACGGACATATAAAACACACTCTACCCAAAAACAATAGTATACACATTGCTCTCAAGGGTATGTGGGACATTTTCTAGCAGAGACCATATATTCAGTCACAAGTAAGTCTCAATGATTTTAAAAGATAGATATTATAAAATATAACTTTTCTGACCATATCAAGATGAAGTTAGTAATCGACAACAGAAGGAAAATTGGAAAATTTCAAGTTATGGAAATTAAACAACACTCTTTTAAATAACCAATGTGTCAAATCTGGAGAACTCACAAGGGAAATCAGAAAATATTTAGAGATGAATAGAAAATGAAAATGAAAATACAACATAACAAAACTTATGGGATGCACCAAAAGCAGTACTCAGAAGGAAATTTAAACCTGTATTATGCCTATATTACAAAAGAAAGCTCTTAAATCAATAACCTATTTTGCCCCTTAAAACACTGGGGAAGAAAGTGTACTAAATCTAAAATAAACAGAAGGTAGAATTAAAAGATTGTGGAAGAAACTAATAAAATTGGAAATGCAAAATAAATAAGAACACAATGAAAGCCAATTCTTTGAAAAGTTTAAGAACACTGATTAACAAGACAGAAAGAAACAAATTACAAGGACCAGAAATGAGAGAAGGACTATCACTAATGCTGACAAAATGATAAAAAGAATTCTAGAATTCTATGAATTTTAGATGGCAATAAATTGGAAACATAGTTGAAATAAACAAATTCTTAGAAGACAGAAACTACCAAAGTTAACCTGACGAAGAAAATGACATTCTGAATAGACTATAAAGAAGAAAATTGTACCATTTTGGTAAAGAACACTGAATCTCTTGCCATTTAGATATCCAAAGTATAAATGAAGGTTACACATGTGTCTAATGACACAATATACAGCCTTAACCAATATTCTCCTTATCTTCTGCAGATTTTCAGACACTACTAATCATGATCAAGGCACTGATTAATTTCTATACATGCACAAACCTAATCTTCTTTGAACAAGACATTCAATGAAACATTCAACTCCCTCACTAACCTCAGTCAGTAGGTCTCATACAATGCCATGATGACTTATACAGATTCAAACTGAAATTAATGAAACATGGCACATTCTGGTCATCAGTCAAATGTGAAGGGAAACAGCCATTCCAGCCCCACCACTAACCACCATAAAAACCCAAACACATCCTCCTTTTCCTGCTCTTTTAATGTATGTTTAGACCAGCTTTGGAGTTTCTTTACTCTTCCCTGTGAAGCCTCATTATGTTATTAATAAATCATTTATTAGCCTCCTGGTATGTATATAAAGCCATAAGTCTCAACATTCAAATCTAACTTTGGGATGGGGAGAGACATCCTGTCTCTCAGAGTGCCTAAAACAATTTAGGAAGAAATAATACTAATTCTACCCAAACTCTTCTATAAAAATGAAAAAAGAATACTACCCAATTCATTCTCTGAAGTAAGCATTGCATTGATAACAATGCCATAAAAATAGGAAAAAAAAGTTCCAAGAACACAACAATGTCCCATATGGTCACAGATATAATATTTTAAACTAAAATTTAAAAAACCAAATCTAAAAATATGAAAACAGAAAGTACATTTTGACAAAGTGGGGATTGTCCCCATAATATGAGTTAGTTTAACATTTGAGAACCACCTAGTAAAACTGATCATATTAAGAGAATAAATAAAAATCATATATACATATTAATACATGCAGTAAAAACATGAAATATATTTCCCCACACTAAAAATTGTGCTCTTCAAAAGATACTGCTAATAGTGTAAAAAAATCAGCCATGGACTGGCAAAGAACATTTGCAAAGTTTGTATCTGATAAAATACTTATATCCAAAGTATATATCAAGAACTGAAGACTCAATAAAGAGAAAAAAAAAAAAAGATCCAATTTAAAAATAGGCAAATTTGACAAACATTTCACCCGGAAAGATAAATGGATGACAAATAAGCCCAGGGCAAAAATGTTCAACATCATTAGTCACAAAGGAAATGCATATAGAAACCACAATGAAACACAAGTAAACACTTACACAATGATGGCTAAAAGCAAAGACCAACCATACCAAGTATTGGCAAGGATGTGGTGTGCCGGGAACTTGCAGTCACTTCTGGTGAGAAGGCAGAATGTTACAGCCCCTGGGGAAACAGTGTGGCCATTTCTTAAGAAGTGAAACATACACCTAGCATATGGTTCAGCCACTGCACTCCTACTAATTAATCCAGATAAAAGATAGCCTACATTCCTTCAAAGTCTTGTACACAACTTTTCACTGCAGTCTTATCTGTAATAACTCAAAACAGGAGAAAACCCTAATGCCCACCAACAAGCAACTAACTAAGCATATTGTGGTAATCCATACAAAAAACATCATTCATCAAAAAAACCAAAATATTTATGCTGAATGCACTAAACCAAAATATAAGGGGGCATAATTATGATCCCATTTCTATAAAATCTACATGATGCCATCTAACACATGGTGACATATCAGTGATGGATTGGCAATGGGAATAGAAAGGTAGGAGAGCTGGGAGGGGAGATGGCAGAAGGACATTAGACATCTTCTGGTAAAGAACAAATATATTTTTTATCTTGATGATGTTGATAGTTTCACAGGTATAGATACATACATATGCTACCATATGTATATATCCAAAGATAACAAATTGTGAATATTGTTTCCATATAATGGTTTAAATAATGAAGATAAGAAACTTCAGTCTGCAGCCATGCAAAGGGAGAGGACCATATTAAAATTCTTACTTTAAACAACTAAATAAAACAAGACCAAATACATGTTAAAATGGTTTTTAGACATTGAACTCTAGGTAGTGCAAGATATTCACAAATGGCTGGTGAAAACATCCACAATACAGTTCAAGAAGGAGATACCCAGATGTAGCCTGACCATCTCTCTGAGTGGAGAACTTATGATTTGGGGGAAGGCATGGCAGCTGGAACTCACAGGGAAGAATACCAGAATACACAAGAGAGCTGTAGGGAGAGAAATCTCTGGGATTGGGGTCTTTCTGGGAACAGTCAATGAAAACATGGAGAAAACTACTCAAAGCACCATAAAAAATAAACAGAAAAAAACCTAGAGTTTTTACAGAGCCTCTTCTCAAGCCACTACTCAGTCTTGAAATCTTCCCAATCAGCTAGATAAAGGTGCATTTTGAACTAACTCCTGTTAAGGAGTTATGGAGTTAACTTTTCTCAATAGGTTCTAAAATTCAGAGGGAAAAGCTGTAATTTATTAAACTTTATAAACCTCAGCAATAAGAAACTGATCTCCTCTTGATAACAGCAGACTAGATACTAGGGTTTTGGGTTTTTTTTTTTTTTAACTCCCAGGGCTAAGATGAAAAAAAATCTAGTTAGATAAACTGAGGATCCCATGAATCCAAAGCCTGAATCACAACATAGGGCTTCCTAACATTAGCTGCTGATCTGCTCTCCTACCACCATACCCAACAAAAGCAGAACTAACTGGCTGAAGGGGTGGAATTGTCTGGTCAGGACAATTGTCCCTCTAGACAGAACTTTGCTTCAGGGTTTGTAGTAAAGCCTATGAGAATCAATGACATAACTAAACAGAAGAAAGAAAACCTGTCACTTGGGGAATGTCTACCTGGCAGAAGACAGCAAGCTCTTTTCGGAAAAGAAAGGGTCAGAACTGCAGGTCATTAAGTCCTCCATAAGTTGGCATCTTATACCTCTGACCTCAGTTATTAATAGAACAATCCACCATCTCAGCATTAGAAAAAATAGCTACTTCAATTTTTCTGAAGTAATTTATTCATTAAAGTTGTAAATAAAAACCGCTTAAATAAGTTATCTGAGGGGTGCCTGGGTGGCTCAGTGGGTTAAAGCCTCTGCCTTCAGCTCAGGTCATGATCCCAGGGTCCTGGATCGAGTCCCACATCGGGCTCTCTGCTCTGCGGGGAGCTTGCTTCCTCCTTCTCTCTCTGCCTCCCTCTCTGCCTACTTGTGATCTCTGTCTGTCAAATAAATAAATAAAATCTTTAAAAAAAAAAAAAGAAGTTATCTGAGAAGTAGTTAATACAGATTCAAGTTTCAATATTGAGTATTGAATAATCCAATCAAATGTTCCCTTATTTGCAGACCTCTTCCAAGATCAACTGCTGATGAGAAAAAAAAAAAATCCATTTCAAAAACCTCAGAAATTCTCAATGAATGGTAAATATTTCAAGAAACTCTGGACTATTAAAACTTGGAACCAAGAATAAAACTAAGGGAATCCATGGGTCCCCTGAATGGTTTGTAATTTTGAATGTGGGCATGTTTGTTAAAGAGGTAGAGGGTCTAAAGCTTTCAGCAGTTCCTCAATCTGTGGGTACCACCAAAATGAAATGATCATGGACTACAACTACCATGATTGGTAGTCAAGGAAAATGCATAATCAGACTGATAATCAAGGCAGATAAGGGGATGTGTGTAAAAAAGATATCCAGTGAACAATATAGAACCCAATCTAGAAGGCAAGTTCATCTCTAGATTTTCATACCTGCTCAGACTTGTTTTTCATCAAAAATGATTAATTTTTGATTTTTTTAATTAAAGTTTCAGCAATTCTGAATGAGAAATCCAGAGCTTAAAGTTCCAGATCCACACAACTCTATTATTAACATGCTATATGAACTTGAACAAATCTTTTGAGTTCTCTGAGCCTCTGTGTCCTTGTCTGTCAACAGAAGACTTGACAACATTGATGAATTTCATCTTAAGTTCAAGCTTAAGTGACTCAAGCAATTCTCCATCACTATGCACAAATCATGGGCAGCCAAGGACTTCTCAAGAATTTAGAATCATGTCATTGACAGATTCTGATCCTAGGATATGATTAAAAGACATCCTTTAAAAAATCTTTCTTAAAGTTCAGGTGTCATAGCAGGAGTAGAAAGTAACCTATGAAAAAGGAAGAATAACTTTCTTTATAGAAAGAATCTATAAATATGGCTGAACACTTCTGTTCAATACAAATTAAAGTCAAAGCACACAGTAGTACTTTTCAAAATGATCAGTAATAATTTATAAAGGCTTGCCTGAAATGAAGTGACACCTAGGTAAGGGGGTAAACCATGTAGTTATAGCATGTGGAAGCCAGATCTACAGAGCCTGATAAGATACCAAAGAGGCAACACACACCCACATACACACACACACACACACACACACTCACATTTTTTTCTACCCTGTCAGTACAACTAGATTCAAAAATATTTTGCGCTAAGTGCTAAGTAGTTATACAAAAAACATTATATCTGTTTGCCTTCAATGGAAAAAATCAAGAATTCAATACTTACAAAACAAAAATGTACCTGGGATTAAAAAATCTCATCCATAAAGAAGCATAATGACATCATAGCCATGATCTTGAAGAATCTGAGATAACCGATCCAGCAGTAGATAATGGCTTCCACCTAGGAACAATACAAAATTTAATTTTTGCGAAGATGTGAACAGAGGGTCTGAAATTGATGTGGGAATGGGAAATCCAAGGTAAAAGGACAGAGAGTTGATGGTGAGCAGAGGAAGATGAGTTTCTTCAGTCTCCCTGTCTCACTTTAGGTAAGCAGCAGCTGAGATACCTAGAAACTGCCTGTGGCAATCCTCCATCAAAGACTTGTCTGTGATTATGGTCACCATACCAGTGTGAGGAGCTTCTCTAAACTAAGGCCTGAAGGAGTTTCTGATCTTGGTACATGGTGTATTTTAGCCAAGCCTTATGGAAACACCATGTCCTAAAGAAATAACTATACTGGTAGAAATCTCGAGACACTCATGTGTAAGAGGGAGGGAAACATTCCTATTGGACAATCAATCAGAGCTTGTTCTGGAATCTAGTGTAGGAGCCAGAAACAAGGGAACTTGAGTATCATTACAATAAACAGTACCTTGAGTTTCAGAGGGTTCAGATAGAGAGAAAAGTTGAATGCTTTGATTTGTTTACAAATGAATATTTTTATATTTCTGTAAGTCACAGATATCTTTTTTTTAATTTTTTTAATTTTTTATTTTTTATAAACATATATTTTTATCCCCAGGGGTACAGGTCTGTGAATCACCAGGCTTACACACTTCACAGCACTCACCAAAGCACATACCCTCCCCAATGTCCATAATCCCACCCTCTTCTCCCAAACCCCCTCCCCCCAGCAACCCTCAGTTTGTTTTGTGAGATTAAGAGTCACTTATGGTTTGTCTCCCTCCCAATCCCATCTTGTTTCATTTATTCTTCTCCTACCCACTTAAGCCCCCATGTTGTATCACCACTTCCTCATATCAGGGAGATCATATGTGTAAGTCACAGATATCTTAAGAAAGAAGTTTCCTTAGTCTAAAATAGCAAACATTAGAGAACCAGCAGTGTTTAAAATGAGACACAACACTATAATCTTTTATTCATTTAGTCCCATGTTACTAATTTTGGTTTAGTTTGAATGCAGCTTTAGTTAGTTCTGGAAATTCTTACTCATTTCAGTTCTTATCTTAAAGATATTTAATACCTGTGTTGTCCTGAAAGTCCTTTATATGAATCTCCATTAAGGTGAAACTCATTTTGCAAGAGAATTAAAACAACTATAAATGACAAAAGCTCAAAATAGATATGGTTAAAGAGTTGATGAGATGAGAGTTTACAATATAGCTGGCAAGTAAATCAGGTTATTTCTGTAGTACATAACACTTCAATAATTAAAATAGCAAGTCATGACCTTATCAAAACATTAATGTATAGAACCTGTAGAACAGTTATAGCATTTACCCAAATGTAACCAAAGGTTTATCATTTGTTTAGCAGTACTTCCTGAGTAACTTAGCATACCAAGGAAAAGCCTAATGAGCTAAAGAGATTTCATTTATAATTTAAGTCTTGTCAACATTTGCTAAAATCTTATAAAGTTTTAAAGCACATACCTGAAAATAATTAGGGATGTTAAAGACCTGATGTAGGCAAAATGTGGAAAATGGTTTTTCTGGTCAGGCAAAGAGGAAACTGTTTACATTTTCTTCTTAACAGCAGGTCAATTAATCTAAGAAAACTTCATCTTTTTGAACAGAGAGAAAGCAGACTTTATACCAGTGTCTATTTAAAATTCACTTCAATATTAGTCCATTCCTACCATACCTAAAATTCCATTGCAAAATTTTCCCTTCAGAAACCTTCTACAACTTTCCTTTGCCTTCAGATTGTGTCCCATTCCATTTCTTTCCAAACAACCATTTCCTCAAAAAAATGCATTTCCATTCCTTATCTTTCTTACGTATCTCCTACTTTTCCACATACAGAGTTGTTTCCTTTATTTCCATCAGTCTTAGTTACAGTTAGCAGAATTTCATATTCTTAGAAACACCTTAGTCTCTATAGACAGTTAAGTATTAACCAATTGTGAACTATTAAAACAGAATTCTTTAGACAGCACATTTATGAATCAGTTAAGCACAAAATATGTTTACCATATTTAATTTAAATATTTACATATTTAAATATTCTTAGTTTCTTTGCAGTAAGTCAAAATTACAAACCTATGTCCAGTAATCAATGCTTTAGCACTTTATCCTATTTGGAAAAGACATAGATGGCCAACAAATTTAATTCCATTTGTCATCCAAGCAAAACGTGATGAACTTAAAGGTTGCCAAAGAGATTGAAAGCTATCTCAACAATTACCCACGAAAACTTTGAGACAGACAATGAACCACCAGTTTAGTCATCTTTTCGCTAGAGGTAACAAGGTTATTTCACATTCAGTAAACCCTGATAGAACAAAAGTTTCACATTTACTGCTGTAACTTCAAAGACGTGTCTAACTTAATTAAACCAACAAACCTAACTTAGTTTAAATACTGATTTATGTTCCACCTGGGCCTACCAATTTTCGGTGTTTACCTGAGACACAGGTGGGGAAATCTGGAGTGGGGGGTGTTAGGTCCAGGGGGTGCTCTTTTTGCTCCTTGACAGTGAAGAGAGAAGGAGCCTTGGAGCATGGTCTAGAGGCCAGTCATGCAAGCCACACCCACGTTGGTGCAAAAACAGAAGGGGAAGACACAAGGTAGAGAAAGGATTCCTTGTTTTAGAGCTCATCAGCCCCAAAAGAGAAGCAGACTCCATGCTTTCCCAACAACAAGGAGGAAAGCATTAGGCAGTCCACATCGGGTCAGACAAGAAAGGGAATTTCTCCAAAACAAAGGGAGTTTTGGCAGCTGCTTGGGAATATTTCTTAAAGTCTCCATCTCAAGTTAGACTAACCCCAGTTGGCTCCAATTATAGTCATTAACATGGGAAATGAGTGAGGGAGAAACCCCCACATCTCTTAGGAGGAACATAGAGAGATAAAGTCAGAGTCCGCTTTGCTAGGGATGGCCTGTGTGTCGTCCAGCAAAGTGGGTTTACTGGAAAAAGACTTATTTACATAATTATCATCCAATATGTCAGGAGGGAGTTTACTAGCTGACTCATTTAGGCAAACACATTCTGCAAAAGGCCCTTAGGTTGGGGTCCTGGTGTAGAGCAATGAAAGCCTAGGTATGAGCAATGAAGGTATCCTAGGTTCATGTGCCCTGTTTACTGCAGAGGAGATCTAACTGATAGAACCCACTGAGGCCACGCAGTGTTATAGGGGATCAGTACCTTCCTAAGTTTTGCAATCCAAATTACTTACAGTGGGTTAAAAGACACCCAAAGGTAGAGTCCTTGGAAACTGAAAAAGCTTACTGAGGCTATGCTCCCAGAAAAGTAAAGAAAGTCCATTACCAAATCCTCCCTAAATATACAAAAAATAAATAAATAAATAAATAAATAAATAAACCAAATCCTCCCTGACTCCTGGGTGGTGTCCCACACAGGATATGTCAGAGGTTCCTGTGTGTCAAAAGCAACTGGAGGCGGCACTCAACAAGACATCGCTATTGATCACAATCCTGCCTTCCCTGGGAAGGCATCCTTGCCATAAAAGGCCCTGAAGGGGTGCTGGCACCCCTACCTTTACCCATCGCATCCTAGGCTGCTGATGGGTGCCTGGTGAATGCACCAAAATACTGTACTGTGTCATGCCATTGTCTGTCCTGAAGATTGCATACTGTTTTCAACTTTATTTTATTTTTTTTAATATTCTTTTTTTTTAATTTTTTATTTTTTATAAACATATATTTTTATCCCCAGGGGTACAGGTCTGTGAATCACCAGGTTTACACACTTCACAGCACTCACCAAAGCACATACCCTCCCCAATGTCCATAACCCCACTCCCCTTCTCCCAACCCCCTTCCCCCAGCAACCCTCAGCTTGTTTTGTGAGATTAAGAGTCACTTATGGTTTGTCTCCCTCCCAATCCCATCTTGTTTCATTGATTCTTCTCGTACCCACTTAAGCCCCCATGCTGCATCACCACTTCCTCATATCAGGGAGATCATATGATAGTTGTCTTTCTCTGCTTGACTTATTTCACTAAACATGATACACTCTAGTTCCATCCATGTTGTCGCAAATGGCAAGATTTCATTTCTTTTGATGGCTGCATAGTATTCCATTGTGTATATATACCACATCTTCTTGATCCATTCATCTGTTGATGGACATCTAGGTTCTTTCCATAGTTTGGCTATTGTGGACATTGCTGCTATAAACATTCAGGTGCACGTGCCCCTTTGGATCACTACATTTGTATCTTTAGGGTAAATACCCAGTAGTGCAATTGCAGGGTCATAGGGTAACTGTATTTTTAATTTCTTGAGGAATCTCTACATTGTTTTCCAAAGCGGTTGCACCAACTTGCGTTCCCACCAAAAATGTAAAAAAATTCCCCTTTCTCCACATCCTCCCCAACACTTGTTGTTTACTGTCTTGTTGATCTTGGACATTCTAACTGGTGTAAGGTGGTATCTCAATGTGGTTTTGATTTGAATCTCCCTGATGGCTAGTGATGATGAACATTTTTTCATGTGTCTGGTAGCCATTTGTATGTCTTCATTAGAGAAGTGTCTGTTCATGTCTTCTGCCCATTTTTTGACATGATTATCTGTTTTGTGTGTGTTGAGTTTGAGGAGTTCTTTATAGATCCTGGATATCAGCCCTTTGTCTGTACTGTCATTTGCAAATATCTCCTCCCATTCCATGGGTTGTCTTTTTCTTTTGTTGACCATTTCATTTGCTGTGCAGAAGCTGTTGATCCTGATGAAATCCCAAAAAAGCCTTTTCACTTTCGTTTCCTCTGCTTTTGGAGACATATCTTGAAAGAAGTTGCTGTCGCTGATATCAAAGAGGTTACTGCCTATGTTCTTCCTCTATGATTCTGATGGATTCCTGCCTCACATTGAGGTCTTTGATCCATTTTGAGTTTATCTTTGTATATGGCATAAGAGAATGGTCGAGTTTCATTCTTCTACACATAGCTGTCCAATTTTCCCAACACCATTTATTAAACACTTATTCCACTGTATATTTTTTCCTGCTTTATCAAAGATTATTTCACCATAGAGTTAAGGGTCCATATCTGGGCTCTCTACTCTGTTCCACTGGTCTATGTGTCTGTTTTTGCACCAGTACCATGCTGTCTTGGTGATCAAAGCTTCGTAGTAAAGCTTGAAATCAGGCAATGTGATGCCCCCAGTTTTGTTTTTCTTTTTCAACATTTTCTTAGCAATTTGGGATCTCTTCTGATTCCATACAAATATTAGGATTATTTTCTCCAGCTTTTTGAAAAATACCAGTGGAATTTTGATTGGAGTGGCATTAAAATTATAAATTGCTCTAGGCAGTTTAGACATTTTAACAATGTTTATTTTTCCAATCTATGAACATGGAATGGTCTTCCATCTTTTTGTGTCTTCTTCAATTTCTTTCTTGAGTGTTCTGTAGTTCCTTGAGTACAGATCCTTTACCTCTTTGGTTAGGTTTATTCCAGGTATATTATTGTTGTTGGTGTTATAGTAAATGGCATTGATTCTCTAATTTCTCTATTTTTTATTGTTAGTGTATAAGAAAGCAACTGACTTCTGTACATTGATTTTGTATCCTGCCACATTACTGTATTGTTGTGTGAGGTCTAGTAGTTTGGGAGTGGAGTCTAGTGGTTTGGGAGTGGAGATATGAAGTATTTTGTCATCTGTGAAGAGAGTTAGAATTCTTCATTGTCAATTCAAATAGCTTTTATTTCTCTTTGTTGTCTGATTGCTGTTGTTAGGACTTCTAATACTATGTTGAGCAAGAGTGGTGAAAGTGGGCATCCTTGTTGTGTTCCTGATCTTAATGGGAAGGCTATCAGCTTTTTCCCATTGAGGATATTTGGGTGGGATTTTCATAGATAGATTTGATGAAGTTGATAAATGTTTCCTCTATCCCTATACTTTGAAGTGTTTTAATCAAGAATGGATGCTGTATCTTGTCAAATGTTTTTTCTGCATCAATTGAGAGGACCATGTGGTTCTTCTCTCTTCTCTTATTGATTTGTTCTATCACATTGACTGATTTGTGAATGTTGAACCATCCTTGGAACCCAGGGATGAATCCCACCTGGTTATGGTGGATAATCTTTTTAATGTGCTGTTGGATCCTATTAGCTAGGATCTTGTTGAGAATCTTAGTATCCATATTCATCAGGGATATTGGTCTGAAATTCTCCTTTTTGGTGGGGTCTTTTCCCAGCTTGAGGATCAAGGTAATGCTGGATTCATAAAAAGAGTCTGGAAGTTTTCCTTCTGCTACAATTTTATTAAACAGTTTCAGAAGAATAGGTGTTATTTCTTCTTTGAAAGTTTGGTAGAGTTCCCCAGGGAATCCATCATGTCCTGGGCTCTGGTTTTTTGGGAGGTTTTTGATCACTGCTTCAATCTTTTTACTAGATATCAGTCTATTCAGGTTGTCAATTTCTTCCTGGTTTAGTTTTGGAAGTTTATACTTTTCCAGAAATGCATCCATTTCATCTAGGTTGCTTAACTTATTGGCATATAACTGCTGATAATAATTTCTGATGATTATTTCTATTTTCTTGGTGTTGTGATCTCTCCCTTTTCATAATTTTATTAATTTGGCCTTCTCTCTTTTCTTTTGGATTAGTTTGGGTAATGGTTTATCAATCTTATTGATTCTTTCAAAAAAAAAACAGCTTCTGGTTTCATTGATGCATTCTACTGTATCTCTAATTTCTATCTCATTTATCTCTGCTCTAATCTTGATTATTTCCCTTCTTGTGTGTGGAGTTAGCTTAATTTGTTTTTGATTCTCCAGTTCTTTAAGGTGTAAATACAGCTGATATATTCTGGATTTTTCAATTTTTTTGAGAGAGGCTTGGATGGCTATGTATTTCCCCCTTAGGACTGCCTTTGCTGTATCCCATAGGTTTTAGACTGAAGTATCTTCCTTCTCACTGTTTTCCATGAATTGTTTAAGTTCTTTGATTTCCTGGTTGATCCAAGCATTCTTAATTAGCTTCCAGGTATTTGAATGCCTTCTAAACTTTTCCTTGTGGTTGAGCTCCACTTTCAATGCATTATGATCTGAGAATATGCAGGGAATAATCTCAGTCTTTTGGTATCAGTTGAGTCCTGATTTGTGACCTAGTATGTGGTCCATTATAGAGAAGGTTCCATGTGCACTCGAGAAGAATGAGTATTCTGTTGTTTTAGGGTGGAATGTTCTGTATATATCCATGAGGTCCACCTGGTCCAATGTATCATTCAATGTTCTTGTTTCTTTATTGATTTTCTGCTTGGATAATCTGTCTATTACTGAGAGTGGTGTGTTAAGATCTCCTACTATTAATGTATTCATATCAATATGACTCTATCTTGATTAACAGTTTTCTCATGTAATTGGCTGCTCCTATGGTGGGGGCATAAATATTTACAGTTGTTAGATCTTCTTGGTGGATAGTTCCTTTAAAAATTATGTAGTGTCCTTCTGTATCTCTGGCCACAGTCTTTGGTTTAAAACCAAGTTTATAGGGGCACCTGGGTGGCTCAGAGGGTTAAAGCCTCTTCCTTTGGCTCAGGTCATAATCCCAAGGTCCTCAGGTTGAGCCCCACATTAGGCTCTCTGCTTGGTGGGGAGTCTGCTTTCCCCTGTCTCTCTGCCCACCTCTCTCCCTACTTGTGATCTCTCTTTCTGTCAAATAAATAAATAAAAATATTTTTAAAAATTAATAAAATAAAAATAATAAAATCTAATTTATCTGATATGAGAATCACTACCCCAGCCTTTTTTTTTTTTTTGATGCCCATTGGCATAAAAGATGCGTCTCTATCCCTTAAGTTTCAGTCTGATTTATTCTTGGGTTTAAAATGGGTCTCTTGTAGACAACATATGGATGGGTCCTGTCATTTTATCCAATCTTCAACATTTGGGCATTTACAATCAGCTTGACAAAAAGAGACTCTTTGGATCTGCCCAACGTTCTAAAATGGTTAATACAAATAGTGCCTTTAAGAATTAAATCCCATTGTAAAGGATCTGTTAAGCAAAAGAGTGATTACCTCCACTGGTTTTCCTTTTAATGGCCTAGTTTATACTATTAAACAGCAAAGAAGTAATGATGCCTTGCAGTGGATAAATATAACATAATTGTGCAGTGACATATTATATTAAGCACCCCCCATTTCCAATGTTACTGAAATTGCTGACTATATCTAAGTATTAATAGATATTTTACATGCATAGATTTGGTAACATGTTCTGCTCAGTTTCTATTTCAACAAGCATTCAGCTAGTTTCTCTCCTTCTTCATCTTGGCAGGTTACAAATCATTTGTAACTGCTTTCTTATGGACTACCTCAACAACCTGCACACAAGCTTTCCCGGCAAGACCTTAACCGCATTCAGTTTTCTCCAGAAGTACATTATGACATTGCATCAAGGACAACCTCCTTTTGCAGAGATTCATCCAGCACGGGCACTCAGGACACAAACATTCACACAGGAGCTCACAAGAGGGATGTGCTGCTGCCCTACACAAAGCACAATACATGGTGCCTCAGTTTAATTCCTATGAAGAATTACTTGTCAGTTGAAGGTCTTTCCATCCCTGACACCATCAAGAAACAACTATTTAGGTTCCACTTCCAGCATGAGAGTATAAGGAGCTTTCCTGGACACACATTTAAACAGGAACTGGTGAAAGTTTTCTTTTATATGTACACACATATATTCAACTATACATATATATTCTGAAAGCAAAAGGTAGTAGTGAAGACTCTGGGAAGATCGTAGAGCACCAGGAATCTGTCTTCCCACCTAGATAACAATTGACTGGCAGAATATGTCTAAAATATTTATTTTGGAACCTTGTAGTCAACTTCCAGAGAAGGATGTAACTGTAAATTGCAGATAATTTTAGTTAATTTCAGTTATTCCAGCAATGTTCACAGTACCAGCCACCCATCCCAAACATACATCTCATGGCAGGCAGCTGAATATATGTTCATAAAGCAGTTTACACACAGGTTTCAGGAGCCAGAGTGGGTAAAAAGGATGTTCTCCAAATCTCAGGTGTCTGTACTTTGACTATGAATTGCTACTTCTGATCACATAGGTACAGACAAAGAGAAGGCAGTGATGCTTTTGCACCATGCTATTTTTTTTTTTCAAGCACATTTTGTTCTGGCTGAATAAACTTCTACGGGTCTTAAGAGACTGTTATCTGTTTTTTTCTCCCTGACTTTTCTCTTTTTCCTCTTATGGGAGACAAACATTAAGGGCTAGGATATTGGACAAAAACTACATATATGATGAAAATTAGAAAGTGTCTGTTCATGTCACTAAAAGGCTCAGAAAACACCTAAGAAAACAAAAATTTACAACTCACACTGATGTTCACCCAAAGGCAGCCTAAAACAACCACAAAATAAAAACAATAAACAAAATTAATTTTAAAAATCTGCAAATCCTGGGGAAAAGAGGAGAGTCTAATCTCCAGATTTAACACATTGTTAAATTCAACAGGTCAGTATTCAACAAAAAACTCAAGAGATACCAAACAACAGGAAACACCCTAATTCAGAGGAAAGTAATAAATTAACAAACTGTCTCTGAGAAAGACCTGATGGCAGATATATTAGACTATGACTTTAAAATAAGGGCCATATGGACCACATTTTCTTTATCCATTCGTCCGTTGAAGGGCATCTTGGTTTTTTCCATAGTTTGGCAACCATGGCCATTGCTGCTATAAACATTGGGGTACAGATGGCTCTTCTTTGCACTACATCTGTATCTTTGGGATAAATACCCAGGAGTGCAATGGCAGGGTCATAGGGAAGTTCTATTTTTAATTTCTTGAAGAATCTCCATACTGTTCTCCAAAGAGGCTGCACCAACCTGCATTCCCACCAACAGTGGAAGAGGGTTTCCCTTTCTCCACATCCCCTCCAACACATGTTGTTTCCCGTCTTGTTAATTTTGGCCATTCTAACTGGTGTAAGGTGATATCTCAATGTGGTTTTTTTTTTTTAAGATTTTATTTATTTTGACAGACAGAAATCACAGGGAGGCAGAGAGGCAGAGAGAGAGGAAAGGAAGCAGGCTCCCTTATGAGCAGAGAGCCCGATGCGGGGCTCGATCCCCGGATCCCGGGATTATGACCTGAGCTGAAGGCAGAGGCTTTAACCCACTGAGCCACCCAGGTGCCCCTCAATGTGGTTTTAATTTGAATCTCCCTGAGGACTAGTGATGATGAACATTTTTTCATGTGACTGATAGCCATTTGTATGTCTTCATTGGAGAAGTGTCTGTCCATATTTTCGATATGATTGCCTGTTTTGTGTCTGTTGAGTTTGAGGAGTTCATTATAGATCCTGGATATCAACCTTTTGTCTGTGCTGTCATTTGCAAATATCTTCTCCCATTCCGTGGGTTGCCTCTTTGTTTTTTTGACTGTTTCCTTTGCTGTGCAGAAGCTTTTGATTTTGATGAAGTCCCAAAAGTTTATTTTGGCTTTTGTTTCCTTTGCCTTTGGAGACATATCTGGAAAGAAGTTGCTGTGGCTGATATCGAAGAGATTACTGCCAATGTTCTCCTTAAGGATTCTGATGGATTCCTGTCTCACATTGAGGTCTTTTATCCAGTTTGAGTTTATCTTTGTGTACAGTGTAAGAGAATGGTCGAGTTTCATTCTTCTACATATAGTTGTCCAGTTTTCCCGGCACCATTTATTGAAGAGACTTTTTTCCACTGTATATTTTTTCCTGTTTTGTCGAAGATTAATTGACCATAGAGTTGAGGATCCATATCTGGGCTCTCTACTCTGTTCCACTGGTCTATGTGTCTGTTTTTATGCCAGTACCATGCTGTCCTGGTGACCACAGCTACACTATGGAGTATTATGCCTCCATCAAAAAGGATGAATACCCAACTTTTGTAGCAACATGGATAGGGCTGGAAGAGATTAGGCTGAGTGAAATAAGTCAAGCAGAGAGAGTCAATTATCAGATGGTTTCACTTATTTGTGGGGCATAACAAATAGATGGAGGACATAGGGAGTTAGAGAGGAGAAGGGAGTTGGGGGAAATTCGAAGGGGTGGTGAACTATGAGAGACTATGGACTCTGAAAAACAATCTGAGGGGTTTGAAGTGGTGGGTGGGTGGGAGGTTGGGGTACCAGGTGGTGGGTATTATAGAGGGCACAGATTGCATAGAGCACTGGGTATGGTGCAAAAATAATGAATACTGTTATGCTGAAAATAAATTTAAAAAAATCTACACAATGCTATCTAACATATGGTAACATATTAGTGATAGATAGGCAATGAGAATAGAAAGGTGGGAGAGCTGGGAGGGGAGATTGCAGAAGGACATTAGAGATATTCTGGTGGAGGAACAAATATATTTGTTATCTTGATGATGTTGATGATTTCAGAGGTATATACACACATGTGAGTGTATATATATATATATATATATATATATGCACATATATGTGTATCTCAGCATATGTATATGCCCAAATATATCAAATTGTAATTTTTAAATAGATGCAGTTTATTATATGCCGATATTACTTAAATACAGGTTGGAATAATGAAGATAAGGAACTTCGGTCTGTGGCCACAAGAAGATGACAAGACCTTATTGAAATTCTGACTTTAAACAACTAAATAAAACCAGACCAAATACATGTTAAAATGGTTTTTAGACATTGCACCCCAGGTAGTGTAGGACATTCATTGATACCTGGGGAAAACTTCCAAGATACAACTCATGGAGGAGATACCCAGATCTGGCCTGGCCATCTCCCTGTGGGAGCACTTCAGATTTGGGGGAGGACATGGCAGCTGGAACTCACAGGGCAGAAAACCAGAATACCAAAAGAGAGCTGTAGGGAGAGAAAGCTCTGGAGTTTGGGGTCTTCCTGAAAACAGTTATTGCAAACATGGGAGAAAACTACCCAGGACACCATAACAAATAAACAGAACAAAACCCAGAGGTTATAGAGAGACTCTACTAAAGCTACTACTCAGCCTTGACAGTTAATGAGGATCTAAGGAAAGCTCCCCGATCAGCTAGATAAAGGTGCATTTTGATCTAACTTCTGTAGATTTTTCTCAATTGATTCCAAAATTCAGAGGGAATGTTGGTTGTAATTTATTAAACTCTATGAACCCCAGTAATAAGATCTGACCTGGGGGTAACTGGGTGGCTCAGTTGGTTAAGTGTCCAACTGTTGGGTTCAGCTCAGGTCATGATTTCATGTTCCTGAGATAAAGCTCAGCACTAGATCCATGCTCAGAAGAGTCACTTGCGATTCTCTCCCAACCCCTCTGCATCTCCCCTCCCCCCTCTCTTTCTTTCTCTCTCTCTCTCTCATAAATAAATAATAAATGAATAAATAAATATTTTTTTTTAAAGGAGAGAAAGAAAGAAATTGACCTCACTCTGATAACAGCCGACTAAGATACTGGGATTTTTAACTCCCAGGCTAAGGTGAGCACTATTTGATAGATTATCTGAGGAACCTATGAATCCAATCAAAGCCTGAATTCCAACATAGGGCTTCCTTGCATTATCTTTTGATCTTCTCTCCTACAACCATATTCAACAAAAGCAGAACTAGCTGACTAAAGGGGTGGAACTGTCTGGTCATGATGATGTCCCTCCAGATAACTTTGCTTCAGTGATTTTAGGCAAGCCCTTGAGCATCAATGATGTAACAGATCCCCCAAAACAAAGAAGACCTGTCACTTGGGCAATATCTACCTGGTAGAGAAGTAGAGCAAGCTCTCTTAGGAAAAGGAAGAGTCAGAACTGCAGACAACTAATTCTTCTAGGGTGGCATTTTATACTTCTGATTTCAGGTAGTGATTGAAATAATCTTACAGGGGCACCTGGGTGGCTCAGTGGGTTGGGCCTCTGCCTTCCACTCGGGTCATGATCTCAGGGTCCTGGGATCGAACCCCGCATTGGGGTCTCTGCTCAACGGGGAGCCTGCTTCCCCTTCTCTCTCTGCCTGTCTCTCTGCCTGCTTGTGATCTCTCTCTCTCAAATAAATAAATAAATAAAATCTTAAAAAAAAAAAGAAAAAGAAATAATCTTATAAGTCAATATTAGAAACTGAGGTTAATTCATTATTTCTGACGTCATTTATTCATTAAAGTTGTACATAATAACCTTATGAGGAAGTTATCCAAGCAGGTAGTCAATGTAGGTTCAAAAGTTTCAATATTGAGTGTTGAATCGGGTCAACAAAAGTAATCCAATCACGTGTTCCCTTATTTGCAAGCCTCTACCAAAGTCTACTGCTGAAGAGAAAAATAAATAATCCATTTCTAAATCTCAGAAATTCCCGGTGAATGGTAAATATTGCAAGAAACTCTGGACTATTAAAACTTAGAACCAAGAACAAAACTAAGGGAATCCATGGGTCCTCTGAATGGTTTGTAAGTTTTGAGTGTGTGTAAAGAGTTAGAGGATCTAAAGCTTTCAGCAGCTTCTCAATCTGTGGGAACAACCAAAATGAAATGATAATGGCCTACAACTACCATGGTTGGCAGTCAAGGCAAATACACAATCAAACTGACAAGGCAGATACAAAGGGATGTGTACAGAAAGGAAATCTAGTGAACAATATAGTACTTAATCCAGAGGGTGATTAAACAGCAACAGAGCCTGAAGTTCATCTTCAGAATTTCATAATTGCTCAGACTTGTTTTTCATCAACAATCATTAGTTTTGGATTTTTTAAAATTAAAGTCTCAGCAAGTTTGAATGAGACACCCAGAGCTTAAAGTTCTGGATCCACCCACTCTATTATTAACCTGCTATGTGGAATTGAACAAATCTTTTGAGTTCTCTGGTCCTCTGTGTCCTTGTCTGTCAACAGAGAAGATTTCTCAAGATTGATGAGCTTCATCTTAGCTATAGATTTTTTTTGGATTTTCTTAATTCAGATTCAATTAGTCAACATATAATACATCATTAGTTTTTGATGTAATGTTCAATGGTTCATTAGTTACATATAACACCTTACACTAGTTAGAATGGCTAAAATTAACAAGACAGGGAACAACAAATGTTGGCAAGGATGTGGAGAAAGGAAACCCTCTTACACTGTTTGTGGGAATGAAAGGCGGTACAGCCACTCTGGAAAACAGTATGGAAGTTCCTCAAGATGTTAAATAGAGCTACCCTACAACTCAGCAATGGCACTACTGGGTATTTAGACCAAGGACTCAAGAACTTCTGACATCTTCTGGCTGTCATGGGCAGCCAGAGACACTCAAGAATATAGGCTCATCTCATTGATAGATCTGATCCTAGGACATGATTAAAAGACATCCTTTAAAAATGCTTTCTTAAAAGTTCAGGTCTCATAACAGGAGTAGAAAGTAACATATGAAACAAGAAGAGCAGCTCTCCTTAAAACAAAAACTGTAAATATGGCTGAACAATTCTGTTCAACACAATTAAAGGCACACCACAGAGTAGAGTTATCAAAATGAACAATAATGATATACAGAGTTTTGCCTAGATGAAGTGACACCTAGCTGAGGGGGTAAAACATGGAGTTATGACATGCAGAGGCCAGATCTACAAATCTTAATATGATATCCAGGAGATAACATGAACATACATGCACATATTTTCCCCCTTTATTCAATATAGCTATATTCAAACAGATTTTGTGCTAAGCAGTGTTATACAGAAGACATAGTCTCTCTGGGATAGAAGAATTCAATGCTTACAAAAAACAAACGAACAAACAAAAACACACCTGGGATTAAAAATTCTTCTCCATAGATTCTTCTCCTACCCACTTAAGCCCCCAACAAGATAGGATTGGGAGGGAGACAAACCATAAGTGACTCTTAATCTCACAAAACAAACTGAGGGTTGCTGGGGGGAGGGGGTTTGGGAGAAGGGGGTGGGATTATGGACATTGGGGAGGGTATGTGCTTTGGTGAGTGCTGTGAAGTGTGTAAACCTGGTGATTCACAGACCTGTACCCCTGGGGATAAAAATATATGTTTATAAAAAATAAAAAATTTTAAAAAAAATTCTTCTCCATAAAAAAGCATAGTGACATTGTAACCATGATCTTGAAGAATCTGAGATACCCGGTCCTGCAGTAGATAATGGCTTCCACCTAGGAAAAACACAAAATTTCATTTTGTAAAAATGAGAATGGAGGGTCTGAAATTGATGTGTTGGATAGAGAAATCCAAGGTAAGAGGGCAGAGAGTTGACTGTGAGCAGAGGAAGATGAGTTTCTTCAGTCCCCCTGTAGCAGTTTGAGTAAGCAGCAGCCAAGACACCTACCCAGTGTGTGTCCAAATCCCAACCAGTGTAAATGCTCCATCAAGATTTCCTTTTGTGATTCAAGGTCTCCATGTCACTATGACAAGCTTCTCTACTTAGGCCTTAGGAGTTCCTGATCCTAGGTACATACTGATATTAGCCAGCTCTTACGGGGACACAGTGGAAATTAGGCACATTACTATGGAGGAGAGTGGGAAGAGTTCCCATTGAACAACTGGTCAGAGATCTTTATGAAATAATTCCCTTAGGAAATTTATGTTAGAGTCAGACCCAGAAACTGGGAACTTGAATATCAGACTGAGAAATAGTCGTTGGAGCATGAGGAGGTAGACCCACCACTTAGAACCCAAATCCCTGAGATTCAAAAATATTTGACAGGATGTTTCCAATTGGAGCTTGAAAATTGCTGAGTATGAAATTAAGTCATTCAGGACAACTGTGGACCTTTGGATGGAACTACAGGATCCTACACATGACAGGTTTGGATATCACCCATCTTAAGATTCCTGAGATTCTAATAAAGAGGAAGTTTGATCCTCTAGAATGGTACGGGTTCTATCAATGCAATGACTGTGAGAGACCATAAGCCACCATGGAGATTTTTGTTGACTCTATGGATCTTGGCAGCAGAAAAAGTCAGAGTAGGAAGAAAGCTATAGACTTTGCCCACGTGGAAAGTGATGGTTATTTGGAAGATGAAGATCTCATGATTACTAAGTAGGCAAGAGGGATGTCAGACTACAGTAATGGTGTGTATCTGTGGAAATTACTCTAGTTTTTTATATCTATACTGTGTTGGCTGGGGTAACGCCAGTTATATATAACATAAACCCCTCTCCTCCTCAGACTGCCTTCAATGGATCACATTAAATCCTTGAGAAAAATGGATGCAGGGAAGAAGCCATCCACAGAGGCAGCCATTCCTGAGGGTATTGGGGAAACCAGTGCATTCTGGGCCAGAGGTGGGGTTTCTAGCTCTTCTAAACCATACGTGCTCCCTCCCAGAATCCAGAGGACACATACTTTAAAAGTACTTTTGTTCTGCCACCTTTTTCACCAAAAATAGTTTTAAAATAGAAAACAGTTTTTTTTAAATACTGGTTTTTAGGAATCCCCACTGTGAAGTGTAGATTCTGAGGAAGAAGATCGTTTTGAGGTAAGAAATAGTGAGTAAAGTCCGAATTTGTCCATCAGGGAGGTCTGGTGTGCTCTTGCAAAATGCCCCTCATTTCCCTGACCCTCAGGTTCCCGGTCAGGAAATAAATTAGGGATATCCAATTAGATGAACTTGGTGTTTCTTCTAGCTCTAGGACCCCCAGATACATAGGGATTTAAAGTGATCCCAGTAGCCCCCTATCCTTTCACAGTGGGTCCAAAATATTCTTGGGGGAAACTCCATCCTATGATAACTCATTATCCTAATAAGTGTGCCTGTTGCCCTTCTGTTCCCATTGGGGAAAAGTAAGGGGACAAATTTCATTGACAAAATTAACTGCTTCACTGTCCTTTAAAAGCTTCCAGCAGCACAGGCAAAAGAGAGAGGGGCTCTAAGAATTTGATTGTCCTCTGCCCTGCCAGTCTTCTAGGTGTCCTATCACTGACACATTTTTAGTCTGCGCTGTCTCCAAGACCCTAAAACTGACCTCACCATCCACTTTCTACTGGTATCTACTCCACACCCCCAGATTTTTAGGGTGTGCCTCTGAAAGTATCTTCTTTCACTAGAGTAGATGGCTTAAGGTCTCCAGGTCAGTCTGGAACTAAATTCTGGCCCCAGATATGCACCCTTCCAGAGAGGATAAAATGAGATGAAAGGACACAACTGATTTCTCCACAACTATCTTCCCTATCCCCAGCAGTAGAAACTCCACTCTGAAACTCCAGGCCCCCTCCCTCTTCTTCTTCCTCTAACCTAGGACTCAAGCCCTGTAAGGAAAACCACATAGAATGACCCTCTGACCTATGGTATGTGTCTGAGTCCTAGAGCAGGTACATGGGGTGCACCAGACTCTGATTCTCCTGCCACTCACTCACCCAGTGAGAATGTAGTCAGAATTTTGATGGCCTCTGAGAGCAGGAACCCAGGCAGAAGGAAGCCTACTAGCAACAACATTCCCTTCCCTGCCATGCTAGCTCCCGTACCAGCTGTGTCACCCAGCCCTGTGCCCAGATCCCTGTGCCTGAGCCCTGCACAGTGACCTGTGGGTTCTGGGGACATGTGCTGCACTGGAAATCAAGAAAATGTGCTGACAGGCAGCTAGGGAAGAGGAGAGGGGTGGATCCCAACTGTCTTCTCTTCTGTTTTGTCACTTCTGGCCCTTCTGCTCCTCCTCCCAGGGTGCCTACTCTACTGGCCAATCTGTCCTCACCCTCTCTAACCTGGAGCGGTGAGAAGGAGGAGTTAGTGAACTCTCCTTAACTCCTCTCTGTCCCTGTAATCACTGCACTCTCCACAGAGAAGAGACTCTGAACCAGGCGTGTAGGGACCTTAGGAAGTCACTTCCAAGATAGTTCCATCTCCAGGTGACTCAGTTCAATTTCCATTTTAGGGACATTTTAATGAATTTTCCACGTCCTAACTGTTCTATTGACCTCATTGTGACATCCCCATGCCCCAATGCCCCAGGTACTTGCTTAAAATCTTTGCTAGTGTTCCAATATCAAGATCCCCAAAGCTGATTCCCAAAGAAAAACTGCCTACACTTATTGCTCAAAGAATTTCTTTGGAAAATAACCTGTTGATGACAAGTGCCAGGGTCCCCTAAATCTTAAGCTCCACTAGAAGGCTAGGTCTTGACCTGAAGTCTATAATTCTGAATGGGCATGACAAAACAAGACTGGGTGGTGGGGCACCAAGAAGCTCTAATCTTATAAACACTTGAAATCCTTTCTTAGAAAGATTAGAAAACTCTCCAAACATTATTCCAGTTTTCCCTTATACTATGTGATTGCATGCATGTGCATTCACAATTATCAACCGTTCAGGTATTCTATCTTCCCTATGAAAAACTTAATCTGCATTAGGAAGGCACCATTTAATGTTTATCTAATCATGGTATTTTATCTACAAACCTTATTCGATTAACCCCTTGTCTGATTAATATCCTGTGATGTGATATGAATTTGCTGGTGCAGGAGCCAACCCAGGATCACTTATTACATTTACTTATCATGTCTATTCATCTCCTTTAGTGAGGATTGGTTCTCACCCCCTCTTTGTCTTTCATGTCATTGATATTTTAAAGAGTACAAGCTGCTTATTTTGTGTGATGGATCCCAAGTTAGATTTGCCTGATGTTTCTCATTATACTTCAGGGATACTACAAAGGTGCTGTTGATTCCATCTCAGTGAGTCACGATGGGAAGCACGTGATGTCAGATGGTCCTGTCATTAAAGATGATAACTATCCTTTGTTTAAGGGGGTACTCACCAAGTACTTCTCCACTGTAAAGTTGTTATTTTCTAACCCTATTATTAGGAAGATGTGGGGAGACATTTTGAAGCTGTGTAAATATTCTGTTTCTATCAAATTTCCCTCCCTCATTTTATCATCTTTCATATTTCTTACCTGAAGCAATCATTGCCATCATGATGGCTTATCAATTATTTTAATTGAATTTTTCTTTCTTTTTTTCATGTAACATTGTATTGTTACAAAAACCTTTCTCTTTCCCCCTCTATCTGGTTATCGATCCATCCATCCATCAATCTATTTACCTATCATCAATCTGTATCAATCTGTTGTTATTATTTATTCACCAATTTATATTTATTCAGTGGTCTATCATCTTTTACTCTCACCATGTATTGGGTTACTCCTGTTTAACCTCAGCCATTTTGGAACTTTTTCTTTATTTCTTGCACATAATTTCTTGACTCCTCTTATACTTTTCTTGTCTCTGTCTTAAATTCTTCCATTTCTCAGTTCTTTTTTAGTAAGAAATGGTACTCACAAACCTGGATATGGTTGGCAGAAGTGCTCATTGTTAATGAAGCTCCTTTGCTTAGAACTGTTTTCAGTGGACAGAGTTATTCGATAGATACAGCTATGAACAAAATTTTACATATGTACATTGCCATGTTTGTATTTGTGAAAAATTGTGAATTCATACTGATACCTTCCAATCCAATACACCACTATAGAGGTGATTTTAAGCCTCTCCATTTCCACATTAGTAAATTCCCTTCCTAAGACTGAGAAATCTCCTTTCAACATCTTTGGTATATTTACTCATTTGCTCAGTCGTGCTATGCACTGGAAAGTTTACCATGTACTCATCCACCAACTGTGAATATCAGCCCTACCCAACATACTACTCAAAAAATAGTCTTCTCAAAAACAGACGTTTTGCAGTTCTTTTTTCCTTTAGATTGACAAGACAGATATTCAAAGCAATATGTGCAAAATGCAGTTGTGTTCACTCATGTGTTTTTAGTACACGCAATTATGTTACTACATTTGAAAGCGTTTTAAGGCGTGCCTGGGTGACTCAGTTGGTTAAGGGTCTGCCTTCAGCTCAAGTCATTTTCTCAGTATCCTGTGATCAAGCAGGCATCAGGCTTCCTGCTCAGCAGAGTCTGCTTCTCTCTCTCTCTCTCCCCCATCCTCACTTTACCCCTCCCCACTGCATATTCTCTCTCTTTTAAAAAAAAATAATAAAATCTTTAAAAAGAAAAAAAAGAAACATTTGAGTTCTCTTCTTTTTGTTTGTATTCCATTATAGAGTTTTCTTCTCCATTATTTTGTTTTTTTTAATTTATTTTTTATTTATTTTCAGCATAACAGTATTTATTATTTTTGCACCACACCAAGTGCTCCATGCTATCTGTGCCCTCTATAATACGTAAAATACTAATGTGCTTTGGAAAACCAAACTATGTAAACAAAGAAATCACTAGGCCTGCATTTGTTTCCCTGACCTTCATGCTATTCAAAAATAGCTTTATAGATAATCTATCACATTACTCTGTCTTTTCCTTCCTCTCCTTTGTTTTTTGCAAAGAAATGCAGATAGATTTATATTTTTACTCTCTCTCTCTCCTTTCTCTTGTCTTAAAAATAAAAGTTAGCTTACTATATTTATCTTTAGACTATATTCTTTCTTACTTTGTAGATTACAATCCAGTCACCATATGTTTAAAGTTGTCTTGTTCAGTATAGTTTATAGCTGCCTACGATTTTGATGTGTGCATATACCTGCATAGGTAAATTTACATAGCTTTATCCCATAATTTTAATAGTTTTTTTAAATGTTGGGAATAGTAGTCCTGTATATGTGATGAAAGTTACATATATGTTACATATATGTGGCATATATACATATGTAACATATATACATAAAGCTACATGTATACATATGTTACATATAACATGGAAGTTACATATATTTTTCTCACTATTTTCTTTTTTTGAGGAGGGTGGGAAGAAGTTTCCTATATTTACTTGTTTTTTCCTTTTTTCTTAATTAATGAATCATTCAACACTACATATGTACTAAATACAGTTCATACTAAATACAGTTCATATATAGTTTTTGATGCAGTGTTCAATGATTCATTAGTTAAGTATAACATTCAGTGCTCATCACAACACATGCCCTCCTCAATACCCATCCCCTTATTACCCCCCTCCTCCTATCCTCCTCTCCTCTGAAACCCCCAGATTTTTTCTTGGGGTCCATAGTCTTTCATGGTTCATCTTCCTCTCTGATTTTTCCCCCTTTCAGATTTCCCTCCCTTCCCCTATGGTCCTCTGTGCTATTGCTTATGTTCCACATATGACTGAAACCATATGATAATTGTCTTTCTCTCCTTGACTTACTTCACTTAGCATAACCCCTCCAGTTCCATCCATGTCAGAAAGGTATTCATCCTTTCTGATGGTGGAATAATATTTCATTGTGTATATGTACTATTTCTTTATCATTCATCTGTTGAAGGGCATCTCAGCTCCTTCTACACTTTGGCTGTTATGGACATTGCTGCTATAAACTTTGGGGTGCACATGCCCATTCTTTTTAATACATCTGTATCTTTGGGGTCAATACCCAGAAGTGAAGTTGCTGGGCCAATGGTAGCTCTATTCTTAACATCTTGAGGAGCCACCATACTGTTTTCCAGACTGGCTATACCAGCTTGCATTCCCAACAGTGTAAGAGGGTTTCCCCTTTCTCTACATCCTTGAATTTGTTGCTTCCTGTTTTGTTACTTTTAGCCAGTCTAACTGGTACAAGGTGGTATCTCATTGTGGTTTTGACTTGTGTTTCCCTGATGGCTAGTAATGTTGAGCATTTTTTCATGTGTCTGTTAGCCATTTGTATGTCTTTTCTGGAGAAGTGTCTCTTGCATTATTAGTTTTTTGAGTGTTGAGTTTGTATTTTGGCCCGACTTGTGGTGATTTAGCCATGCAAAAAAGCTTTAATGTTGTCAAATTACATTAGTTGACTTTTCTTTGTGGCATCAGGATTTTTAAGTCGCATTTTGAAAGTCTTACCATATACCCTTCTTATGGAGAAATTCACCATTTTCTGTTAGACTCAGTATGTTGTCGTTTTTGTACTAAATATCTAATGTGTTTAAAGTCAACTTTTAGATATGTTGTGAAATATGGATCAAATATTGTCTTTTTTCTAAAAGATTATCTGGTCATTTCAGCATTGTTTGTTCAAGCTACCATGCCATGTGCTATAACAACAAGATAAATAGAACCCATTCCTGACTGTCAGGGTCTTAGAGTATCTAAATACAGACACATAAATGTTAAAAATTTCAATATAGCAAAAAAAATGCTTCAAAAGAGGATATACGGTGAGCTCTGTTGCAAGCACCAAAGTCAAGTCTAGTCACACTAATGTGAACATAAAGGTGAAATAAATCTTTGCTAGGAAGAACACGGGGAAGTTTTTTGTTCCAGTGAAAGCATAATGGCATTTCTTAGAGAGGACAGAGCTAGGTCAAAGACAGAAGGGTACAAAAAATATGATGTGTTGGAGTAGGTGGAAAAAAACTTCCCTCCTTAGGTAGATTGTATCAGGATCCTCTGAATCCTCTTCCAGACTAAGATTCAACTTTGGCCTGCTGCCCTGCCCTTAGTCCACTAAGCCCACTTTTAGCAAAGAATCTGCATCTTCCAAAGGCCCAGAATGGTGCCTTCTACAAACATAAAATCAGTCAATGTTAGCTGAGCCATATTGTTGAACTGGGTAAAATGTACTCATATTAAGGATATTCAAAATACGAAATCTACTTTTCAGAAAGAGCTAGTTTTTTGAATTAAGGAGAACTAGCTTAAGACAACAAATATTTCATTTACCTTCTTTTACATGGGTAATTACATAAGTAATTTTTCATGTGATTACTGGCCATTTACATATCTTTTTTGTGAAGCGTTCAACATTTTTTGTCCATTTTTGTATGGGTTATAATAATGTATAGATATTCTAGATACAATTTTTTTGAAAAATGTGTGGCAATATTTCCTCCTAGTCTATGGTTTAATTTTTGTCTTCTCATGTATGCCTTTAGAAGATTGAAAGTTTTTCACTTCGGTAAAATCCAATTTATCCCTCTTTCTGTGATTTGAGCTTATGTGATCTGAAGAGCAAATCTCCACAATATTAAGACTACAGGGACTTGGAGCACCTGAGTGGCTCAGTGGGTTAAAGCCTCTGTCTTTGACTCAGGTCATGATCTCAGATCCTGGGATTGAGCCCTGCATCGGGCTCTCTGCTCAGTGGGAAGACTGCTTCCCCCACCCCCACCCCCCGCCTGCCTCTCTGCCTACTTGTAATCTCTGTCTGTAAAGTAAATAAATAAAATCTTTAAAAAAAAAAAAAAAGGGGCTGCCTGGGTGGCTCAGTCGGTTGGGCGTCTGCCTTCGGCTCGGGTCATGATCTCGGGGTCCTGAGATCGAGTCCCACATGCGGAATCCCTGCTCGGCAGGGAGTCTGCTTCTCCCCTTCCCTCTGCCTGCCTCTCTCTCTCTGTCAAATAAATAAAATCTTAAAATTTAAAAAAAAAAAAAAGACTATGCTGACTTTCCTTTAGAATGTTCATAGCAACATTTAGATAAATGATACACTCTGGGTTAATGTTTATGTATAGGGTACACAGTAATAGTCAGTGCCCTTTGATGTAGGTAACTAAAAAAAATCAAAGACTCTTCCAACTTGCCAAAGAGATTTTTTCTTTTCCCATTGACTGGTCTTTGCACCTTATTCATAAATCAAGTGAGCATGTCTGTGTGGATCTATTTCAGATTTTTCAAGATACACTTGGAGTAGTAGCTAGAAATAAATCACAGAAGGCTTGTATTCCATGCCATGGGAGCCAACAAAGGATCTGAACCAGGGAATGATGAGATCAGATGTCCATACCATCAAGGCCTTGCTGACAGACTGCTCCATGGAGAAAGTTTTGATGAAATGAGACTGGAGGCATCAGCCTGGCTCACTGGCTGCCTTTGATCAGAATCCCTGGATGGAAGTGGAACTCAAAAAGAAGCAGACACAAAGTTGGCCTTACTGAATTACAGTGTTTGAGAGGATGACATGGTGGGAGTAGGAATAGGGTTCATCAGCTGGAAGCTATCTGTCAGTCATTTTGTTGATTATGAGGGGGAAAAACCATGGCTATGAATTCTCATGACAAGACAGAGAAAGCTTCAAGTCTGCCTCTGAAGGAACTGTTACCAGAGATAAATTTCAGAGATTTCATAAAAATTTGAGAATTGAATTATAAACACACATACACACTAAAAGTTTAAAATGGTTAATTTTATCTTGAAGAAGTACCAAAAGTTCATTTTCACTTTTGTTTCCTTTGCCTTTGAAGACATGTCTTGAAAGAAGTTGCTGTGGCTGATGTTGAAGAGCTGATTGCCTATGTTCTTCTCTAGGATTTTGATATATTCCTGCTTCACATTGAGGTTTTTTATCCATTTTGAGTTTATCTTTGTGTATAGTATAAGAGAGTAGTCAAGTTTTATTTTATACATAGATATCCAATTTTCCCAGAACCATTTATTGAAGAGACTATCTTTTTTCCACCAGATATTTTTTCCTGCTTTGTCGGAGATATTTAACCATAGAGTTGCAGGTCCATTTCTAGACTCTCTACTCTGTTCCACTGGTTTATGTGTCTGTTTTTGTGCCAGTATCATGCTGTCTTGGTGATCATAGCCTTGTAATAAAGCTTCTATGCAGCAAAGGAAACAGTCAACAAACAAAGAGGCAACCCACAGAATGGGAGAAGATATTCAGAAATGACACTAAAGACAAAGGGCTGATGCCCAAGATCTATAAAGAACTCCTCAAACTCAACACACACACAAAACAGGTAATCATGTCAAAAAATGGGCAGAAGACATGAATAGATACTTCTCCAAAGAAGGCATACAAAAAATACATACAAAAGACATACAAATACAAAGAAGACATACAAAAAAAAAAACACATAAAAAAATATTCATCAGGGAGATGAATAGCCATCAGGGAGATTCAAATCAAAACCACATTGAGATACCACCTTACACCAGTTAGAATGGCCAAAATGATCAAAACAGTAAACAGCAAGTGTTGGAGAGGATGTGGAGGAAGGGGAACCCTCTTACACTGTTGGTGGGAATGCAAGTTGGTGCAGCCACTTTGGAAAAGAGTGTGGAGATTCCTTAAGAAATTAATAATAGAGCTACCCTATGACCCTGCAATTGCATTACTGGGTATTTACTGTGAAAATACAGATGTAGTGAAAAGAAGGGCCATCTGTACCCCAATGTTCATAGCAGCAATGGCCACAGCTCGCCAAACTGTGGAAAGAGCCAAGATGCCCTTTAACAGACAAATGGATAAAGAAGATATGGTTCATATATACAATGGAGTATTATGCCTCCAACAGGAAGGATGAATACCCAACTTTTGTATCAACATGGATGGGACTGGAGGAGATTATGCTGAGTGAAATAAGTCAAGCAGAGAGAGTCTATTATCATATGGTTTCACTTACTTATGGAATAAAAAGAATAACATGGAGGACATTAGGAGAAGGGAAGGAAAAGTGAATTGGGGGAAATCGGAGAGGGAGACAAAACATGAGACACTGTGGACTCTGAGAAACAAACTGAGGATTTTGGAGGGGAGTAGAGTAGAGAGTTAGGTGAGCCTGGTGGTGGGTATTAAGGAGGACATGTATTGCATGGAGCACTGGGTGTGGTGCATAAACAATGAATCTTGGAACACTAAAAAATAAAATTAAATTTAAAAAAATAAATAAAATGATAAATTTTATAAAATATATATTTTACCACAATTCAGAAGAAGAATCCCAAGAGTGCTTCACAAGAATTCTTAAACACAGGCAGAAAATAGTGAAAAGAAATTTTGTGCCACCCTCAAGTGCCAATGTAGGGAAGACACCAGGGTTGCCCTGTGCTAGGGAAAGCCTTCTACAATAAGTGGTTCCCCAAACCTCCACCAAGACAGCACCTCCATCAGGCCTTCTTCAGCTTCCTGGCTCCACACAACCACCTGGCTACCATGCCCACCAGCTTCCCACAGAGCTACAGTGTGCCCAGGGTGACCACCAGCAGGAACAAGAAGACATCCAGCATGTACTGCTCATGCCATGGCTGCCACAGGCCGTGGGGCTTGAGGTGGGCTGCACCCCGTGTCTGGAGGATGTGGTCGATCCAGTCCACCAACCTCTGGGCAGGGGTCAGGGGGTGGGAGCGCCTGATGATACTGGCGGCCACAGCCGCTGACTTGTACCTGTTAGCAGAGACAGAGGTTGGGCGTTACTCATGTGGTCTCAGAAGTCTTAGAGACCTTGTATCTCTCTCTCTCTCTCTCTCACACACACACACACACACACACACACACACTTTCATGCATATGCACAAAAGACTCAGTTTCAAGGAAAAGATATTGACCTGGCCTTATCACAGTCTAGCTGGGTCTCATGGAAAAGTTCTAACTGGTCTATCCATGCAAAGATCCATGCCTAGTGCGAAAAGTGCCAAATTATTAAAAAAGTGACTAAATTTAAGGATGAGTCTCTATCCAGGGAGCTTTTGGTAGGCTAAAGGAAAAAGTATTTATGAATATATGTGATATAACATAAACCCAAATCAGGGTAAATGACCTTGAGACCCTAATAAGATATTCAGTTTATCATGGTTACCACATCTTTATGCTGGATGGCAATTTACATAAGAGAACATGGAACCTTTTACTGACTCACTTAGTAGAAATACACCCCACCTTACTTTCTGGAAAGCCCTGTGCTAGGCCCTGGGAACACAGGAGAAAAAAGAGACACACTTGACCATCCAGGGGAGCTACTTTCTACTTTCTAATGTGAGGGACACACAGTGAATTAAAGCAGAAAGAAATGGGGGTAGCGACTGATCCTGTGAAGGGTTAAGACAGAAAAGTGAATTATGATTAAAAGTGGTGGGAAACTGGTGTATTTAGGACAGTCAGACAAAGACTGCCTGCCTCTCTGAGGAGAAGACATTGAAGATGAGTTTGGCTGTCAGATGAGTTAGCCCTGGGAAGAGAAGGGAAGCATGTTCTAGGGAGCAGCACTGACAAAGGCCTGAATCCAGAAACAGTGTGGCATTTTGGGGACAAGAAGGCAACTTCCTGCCTCAGTGTAATTCTACTATAAGCACTCCCAAAATAGAAGAACTCTCAGAGATCCTGTGTAAATAATTCAAGATGGTCACAACAGTTAGGGAAGAAGTTGTTCTCAACATCTAACCTGCATTGCCTTGTTCTCAGACATGTCAGGTATCAGCACTACACACCTAATATTCCACATCTTGAAGTTTTATCTTTCATTACAAAAAAAAGAACCATATAGTGCCCTATGTGTTTGACAGTTTGTTTCATCCAAAGTGACCATAAGGCCAGAGAGCTCCATACCTCTTGTCTTCAATGACTTCCTTCATCTTCAGAGCCAATGTCTCTGCCCTGATCTGTTTAAGTTGGATAGAGACACCAAACTTTTTGGCTTCTACTCGGATCGGGTTTTCAGCCTGTTCTCCAAGGACAGGAATCCCTACCATGGGTACACCATGTTGGATGGCCTCCATTATGCTATTCAATCCACCATGGGTGACAAAGAGACGAATGCGTGGGTGAGCTGTTGCAAATCAGGAAATATTTCAGGATGAAAATTTTCAGAATACCAGACAAATTTCCAAGGACAGAAAAACTACAAAGGGATCTTAAAGCATGTTGTAAACTTGTATTTATTGATTTAGCTTAGGACACACTTAGCACACACATTCCAAGATATAAAATTCTGAACTTGTCTCTGTACAGAGATTCTTCTAAACCAATATATTTAAGAGGCAAAACCCAGGAAAAGTTCAGAGAACAGTGCTAAGAAAGACATATTCTTCTTCCCATTGACCCATTAATCCATACATTCATGCATCCATCATTCTCTCTCCACACTGTCTCTCACCTTCCTTCTATTATCTCTGTCCTTTCTTAGTCTCTCCTAGTGTCACTCTGTCTGTATCTTCTCTGGTTTTCTATCTCTGACTATCTCTGTCTTGTGCTCTCCCGGTCTTGTGCTCTCCCCTTCACTTCCTTTTCACTTCCCCCTTATCTGAAATGTTAACACTTTTATTGACATCACATCTCACGTGGCACTCATCAAACTTGTACTATATGTGTTTTCTCCTCGAGTTCATAAGAAATCCTATAAAGTAAGCTATGATAGACCACCCAACTTAGTATTTCTAGTTTCTGTGTGCTCAGTCCACTCATATTTAGAGAAAACTAAAACAAGTGTTGATAATGAAGAGTTCATCTCAAACACTGCCTCTCAATAGAGATGTGCATCAGAATCTATCTGTATTTTTTTGAAAATCAGAATCCTTTTTACCTACAACAAGCCTTCTGAATAAATGTGCAGAACCCTCTATTTTAAGTTCCAATATATTTGTGAGCCATAATTGGGGGATGAGCCTCTGCTGTAGGAAGTGGTTGTGGTACTGATGGGCTCCAAAAAGTGACACAAAGGACAAAGAAAATGTATTGGGGTATAGGGAGTTCTGTTACCAAAGAACCGATGGAACAAATAACCAGCTGACAGTTTACTCAGCTTTACATATAAATATTTTGGCACACTCTTTACAAATGATAAATATCAATTTTGTGAGAGCATGAGGACATCTTTTGCAGGGTAGGAGAATATACTAAAATGTGTGGGAGTGTGTGTCTGTAGTGGCACACAGCCTAACAGATACTCAAGAGGCTAGGAACCACAGTGGCAACAAGAACCCCAATATATGTTCTCAGAGTTCACAAACTGTCTTCATTTGTGTCTGGGCTACCTTGGCCTTTGACAAGTAGTGTAGGGTCAAAATAACCTGATGATTATATCATTTCTGGCCACAGGTATCAGGACTAGAATAGAAAGAAAGAAAACATGGCAGGTTTAGCCATTTGGGAAGCAGAGCCTGATTTCCCAAGAACTCCAGCTGACTGCTCCATTCCTGTCCTCTAAAGATTATCTTTAGATACTAGATGCCCTTCCTCATGTTGGTGGGGTTCCGCAGTGGAAACTTAAAGATAAATAAATGGAAAGAGAGGAGTAGAACTGAAGAGTTCTTACCTAAGAGGTCATTCTGAGGAAGCCAGTCCATGATTTTCACATTTGCAGACAATTTGACATCTTTGGACCAATGAGAAGAATTACACTTCCATATCACCCCTTGAGACAGATGAGCAAAGGCACTGTTCATCTCCCTGAGAACTTCCTGGGACTGATATATACTCACAATAGAGCCCAGGGCCACAAGGACAAAACCAGAGTCTCCAAATTTGGCAATGAAATTCTCAAATTCCTAGAGAGAAGGAAGAAAAGAAAGGAGGTGAACAAAGTTGTTCATCAAAGCCTAGACAGCCATGAAATGAAAGTTGGCTTTTTGCTGAATACAAACCTCCTATCTGTGCCTAGACCTCACTGTCTTGAAGCCTCTGAACAGCTCAGTGCCCTCTGCACTCTGGTCATCCATTGTGTCTGGTGGTATTGAAGTCATTTCTCCTTCCTTCCAGCAGCCCTCAATTTGAGAAGACCGATAATTTAAAAATGGGCTATCCCCTCAACACAGAAGACAGACAGATGGCTAATAAGAATACAAAAGAGCCAATAGTAGAAACATTTCCCCAGCATCTACCTCAGCCTCCAGAAGATATGCTGCCTTTTACTGGGCCAGGACAGGAGCTGGCACTCTCCCAGGCACTAGCACCTCTGGTCTGGCATTGGAACACTCTGAAATGACCATATCTGCAACACCTAGAATGAGGGATGAGGTACTGGGGCCATGTTTTCAATGAAGGAAGAGATTCCCACCACCCCAACTTTGCTCTTCTATAAAACATTGTTATACATGTAAGTCCTAGATCTAGGTGTTGGTGCTACAGTATGCTCTGAGTTCCTCAAGGACAACTTGGACTATTGTGGTAGTGACTGGACACCTACAGCTGTCTTCACATTCATCTGTGATTACTGAACGTGTTTATATGGTAGGATGTGTCTTTTTCTGGAAGAAGAAGTAGATGAGGTACATTATATGTTTGTCAAAAAATTTAAAAATAATAATAATAAATAAATAAATAATGTGCCAGAGGTTAGCATAAAACACTATTAATCTGTTAAATGTTTAATGATAAGAAAATAACATTCTTGTCAATTATGGATAAAAAAGGGAAAATAAAACCTCCATTATTTCTGGATTTAAAAAATTATTGTTTTTTTTTACTGTTAAGTTCTAGCATTCTTGTATACTGTGTATATTTGTGTGTATAAAGTGCTTATTTGTGTATTTTAATAACTGTTTTAAAAATTGAGGAGGAAATGTATTGCAATGAGCACTGGGTATTATATGCAAACAATGAATCATGGAACACTACATCAAAAACTGGGTGTAGTGCAAAAATAATGAATACTGTTATGCTGAAAATAAATTTTAAAAAATTTTTTAAAACTAATGAATTTTATTGTGTTAAATAAAATTTTTAAAATTTTTAAAAATGAGAATATATTGTGACCAAATAGGATTTATCTGGGGATGCAAAGGTGGTTAACTATTCAGAAATCAGTAACTATAATCTTATTAATAAACTACTAAAGCAGGGGGAAAAATGACAGATAGGTCTCTTCCAAATACTTTCTCTTGTTCTTGTTCTTGTGGCTCCTCTTTTCATTCTCTTGACAGTGCCTATCCCGAACAGAAATTTCAATTTCAGCTTCACACACTGATCAACTTCTTTTTCTTTATAGAATACAACTTAGGTTTTGCAATTTAAAAGTTTTCACCACACTCCATTTCATCTAGATTTTCTCTGATATCACATTCTAAAAGATTTATACATTACCATTTGCCATTTATATTTAGGTCTGTGGTCTATTGGAGTTAATTTTCTTTAAGTGTCTATGATCTTGGCCTAATTGTGTGTGTGTGTGTGTGTGTGTGTGTGCACGCAGATATCCATTTTTCCTGCGCAATTTTTTGAAAGTCTGTGTTTTCACTATACAATTATCCTTACTTCTTTGTGAATCATCAGTTTACTAAATTTAGGTGGGTCTATTTTGGGGTTCTCTATTGTGTTATGTTGACTCTTTTCCTAATCTTCTGCCAATATCATTCCATCTTGATTATTGTAGCTTTATAATAAGTAATCAAGTTGGTAATGTCAGCCCTCCAACTTTCTTCAATATTGGGTTGGCTTCAATTGGGTTGAAGTTCAATATTGGGTTCATCTTCAATATTGGGTTGACTCTTTAGAATTTTGGTTCTCCAGGCTAATTTTAGTATCATTGCATAATTATCTACAAAATAAATTGGTGAGATTTTTATTGTGATTGCATTGAATGTATTGATCAATTTAGAGAGAACTAAATACTTGACAATATTGACTCTTCCTATCTATGAACATATTCTCTCCACTTATTTAGATCTTTGATTTCCTTCATTAGACCTTTGTAGTTTTCCATATATGGATCTTGTACATATTTTTTAGGTTTATTCCCAATTTTGGTGATGCTAACATAAATGGCATAGTGTTTTTAATTTCACATTCTTCTGTGAATTGTTTATATATAAGACTGGTTTTATACATTAAACTTGTATCTTGTGACATTGCACTAATTGCTTACTAAAGTTACAGGAATTTTTATTTGTTTTTTCTTTTTCAGATTTTTGTATTGGACCATCATGTCATCTGTGAACAAAAGCAGTTTTATTGATCCCTTCCTAACCTATATGCCTATTATTCCCTTTGCTATTATTTACCTAGGACCTCCAGTATGAGGCAAAGAGGGCCTAGTAAGAGGACATGCTTATCTTGTACCTGATAGGTTGTCCTTTCATTTTCTACATAATGCCCTTTGATACAGAGCAGGTTTTAATCCTGATGAAGTCCTATTTATCTACTTTTCATTTTGTTACTCATGCTTCCCACGTCACATCTACGAATTCATTACCAATTACAAGTCCATGCAGATTTATGCCTTTCCTTTCTTCTGAGATTTTTATGGTTCTTAGTTCTTTATTTAGGCCATTGATCCATTTTGAGTTAATTTCAGTATGTAGTGTAAGGAAGCCTGAAATACATTCTCTTTCATGTAAAAATCTAGCAGAATCAACATTATTTGCTAAAGAAACTATTCTTTCCTTGTTTGGATGGTTTTGGCACCCTTGTCAAATATGAATTGGTCACAGATGTATGAGTCATTGAACTGTTCTTCTTCATGTTCTTTTGGCAATTCAAGGTCTCGTAACATTACCATATGAATTTGAAAATTGGCTTTTTCATTTCTATAATTGATAAGGATTAGATCAATTGAGCCATTGATAAGGATTAGATCAAATCTGTAGATCACTTTGAGTAGTAGTATACTCTTAATAAGATTAAGTATCACAATCTATGGTCTGGAGATATCTTTCTATTTATTTAGGTCTCCCAGAATTTCTTTCAGCTATTTTGTAGTGTCCTGTGTACATGTCTTTCAAATCCTCAGTTTAATTGGATCCTGTGGAAATAGAATAGTTTACTTAATTTCATTTACAGATTGCTCATAGCTGCCATATGGAACATAATTGCACATTGATATTTTCCCATGCAACTTTGCTGAACTCATTTATTACATCTAGTAGTTTCTTTCTGGGATATGAATTCTTTAGGATTTTCTCTATAGAGAATTACATCATATGAAAATCAAACTATTTCTACATTGTCCAATTTGGGTGACTTTCTTGTCCTTTTCTTGTCTACTTGCTCTGTCAAGGGCATATTTGAATAGCAGTGATGGGAGGGCATCTCAGACCACTGATCTTAGGCAGCACAATTGCAGTCTATCATAATGAATGTTATGCAGAGAGTGTACCATAACTCTTTATTATGTTCAAGAAGTACCTTTCTACCCCTAGCTCTGTGAGTATTTTTATCATGAAAAGGAGTTAGTTTTGTATCAGACACATGAAAAAATGTTCATCATCACTAGCCCTCAGGGAGATTCAAATTAAAACCACATTGAGATACCACCTTACACCAGTTAGAATGGCCAAAATTAGCAAGACAGGAAACAACATGTGTTGAAGGGGATGTGGAGAAAGGGAAACCCTCTTACACTGTTGGTCAGAATGCAAGTTGGTGCAGCCTCTTTGGAGAACAGTGTGGATATTCCTCAAGAAATTAAAAATAGAGCTTCCCTATGACCCTGCAATTGCACTCCTGGGTATTTACCACAAAGATACAGATGTCATGAAAAGAAGGGCCATCTGTACCCCAATGTTTATAGCAGCAATGGCCACGGTCGCCAAACTGTGGAAAGAACCAAGATGCCCTTCAACAGACGAATGGATAAGGAAGATGTGGTCCATATACACTATGGAGTATTACGCCTCCATCAGAAAGGACGAATACCCATGGGACGCCTGGGTGGCTCAGTTGGTTAAGCAGCTGCCTTCGGCTCAGGTCATGATCCCAGCGTCCTGGGATCGAGTCCCACATCGGGCTCCTTGCTCGGCGGGGAGCCTGCTTCTCCCTCTGCCTCTGCCTGCCATTCTGTCTGCCTGTGCTTGCTCTCTGCCCCTCTCTCTCTCTGACAAATAAATAAAAATAAAATCTTTAAAAAAAAAAATAAATAAAAAATTAAAAAAAAAAAAAAAAAGAAAGGACGAATACCCAACTTTTTTAGCAACATGGACGGGACTGGAAGAGGTTATGCTGAGTGAAATAAGTCAAGCAGAGAGAGTCAATTATCAGATGGTTTCACTTATTTGTGGAGCATAACAAATAGCATGGAGGACATGGGGAGTTAGAGAGGAGAAGGGAGTTAGGGGAAATTGGAAGGGGAGGTGAACCATGAGAGACTATGGACTCTGAGAAACAATCTGAGGGGTTTGAAGTCACGGGGGGTGGGAAGTTGGGGTATCAGGTGGTGGGTATTATAGACGGCACAGATTGCATGGAGCACTGGGTGTGGTGCAAAAATAATGAATACTCTTATGCTGACAATAAATAAAAAATAAATTTTAAAAAGTTTTAAAAAAGGAAAAAAAAATCTTTTCTGCACCTCTTGACATGATTTTTTTTCTTCCCTTCATTCTAATGACATGTTGTATTACATTGACTGATTTTGTTATTTTATAAAATATCCTTATCTCTTGCAAAGTTATGACATAGTCTGTTTTCTGTGGTATTAATTAGTATATAACTACCTCTAGATGATTCTTAAGAAGTTCTGATTTAATCCTCTAAAAATGAGTGTTAATACACTTTTGTCGATTCTTCAAAAAATTCGTTTCTTCTTCGTCTGCATTGTTTGGTTGTCCCCAGCTCACAGCCTTTACTCTATTGTCATATCTGGCTCTATTTTGACTCCATCCAACACTACACCAAAGATCTGCCAGCCAAGAGACCATTTAAAATCAGCTTTGTTGTCTTTTGATAATTATAAGATTAATATAAATCTATTACTTAAAATTGAAAAGAGTAGAGCATGACATCAGAATAAGAAGCTCCATGCTCTCACTCCCTAAAAGAAATATTAAATATATATATATTTAAAGAATTGAAGATGAACTCTACCCCAGGCAAATGTATAACCGGTCTCACTGAATACAGCAAATAGCTTTGAAAACACCATCTGATCAGAATCCCTACCCCCAGCATTGGATATTCACATGAACAAGAATAAAATCGACCCTCACCTTACACCATACAAAAAACTTAACTCAAAATGGATTAAAGATTTAAATATTTAAATGTAAGAAACTACAAAGCTCTTAGAAGAAAACATAGGGGAAAACTTTCATGGCATTGGTCTTAACAATGATTTCAGTGATATAGCACAATGCAAAAGAAAATGAAATATCAAATTCAAAATGAACAAACACCAAAACAAACAACAACCATAAAACCAACTAGGACTACATTAAACTAAACTAAAAAGCTTCTGCACGGTAAAAGAAAAAATCAAGAAGGTAACAGACAACGTACAGAATAGAAAATACTACAAACTATCCCTGATAAGAAATTAATCTCTAAAATGTATAGGAAAAGTCTACAACTCCATAACAAAAAAATTAAAAAATCTTATAACCCCATTAAAAAGTAGGCTAAGGACTGAAATAGACATGCATCCAAAGACAACATGCAAATGGCAAACACATATATGAAAAAATGCTCAGCAACACTAGTCATCAGGGAAATACAAATCAATACCACAGTGTGATATGAATTCACACCTATTGGTATGGTTATTACTAAAAAACAGAAGGCGTGTTAATGATATGGAGAAAAAACAACTATCATATACTGTTGTTAGGAATGAAAAATGGTGAAGGCACTATGGAAAACAGTATGGAAATTCCCCGCAAAATTAAAAATAGAACCACCATATGATGGAGCAATCTGATTCTCTTTCTATACTCAAGAGAATGAAAATAAAGATCTCAAAGAGATATCTGTATTCCCATGTTTATTGATGCATTATTCACAATAGCCTAGATGTGGTAAGAAACAATGTACATTCAAAAGATAAGTGGGTAAAGAAACTGTGATATATATACATAAACATTCAAAAGATAAGTGGGTAAAGAAACTGTGATATATATACATATAGATATATATGTATATATACATATACAATATGTATATGTTGTATATGTATACAATATGTATATATTGTATGTATATAATGGAATACTACCTATTGCTTACCCTTCAAGGAGGAAATTTTTCAATATGAGAAAACGAATCTTAGGGAAATTATGCTAAGTGGCATAAGCCAGAATAGCAAATACTGTATAAATTAACTTATAGAAAGCATCAAATATAGTCACATTTTAGAATCAAAAGTGGGAGTTGGTTTCTAAGGGTAGGAGGGTGAGGGAAAAGGGTAGTTGTTATTCCATGGAGGAAGAGTTTCAGGTAAGCAAGATGAATAATATCTTACAGATGTGAGGTACACATGATCCCTACAGTAAATAATTATATTTTGTACTGTTAAAAATTTGATAAGGGTGTAGATCTCATATTGTTTTTACCACAATAAAATCAAATTTGAAATGAAATCAAATACAAAAAATAGACTAGAAAAATATAAAAATAAATATGTATTTATAGTATAAAATAAATTAAAATATATATTCTCATTGTTGTCTTTCTCACACTACATCACTCCCAGTTCCTACTGGCAGGGGAGACACCAGTTCTGCATTAAAGAGCTCTCCATGAAGTCCATATTGAGAGCTAAGGTTTCACTTACTTGTGGTACTGGTTTAACAGGTCTCACCATTAAGCCTCCAACATATACAGTATTGGGAAGTAGAGGCCGAGCAAACTCAAGGGCAAAGTCAGAGTTAACAAACCACAGCTCTGCTTTCCTTAGAAGATGAGACAGAACTGGCCTTGGACCTTCTGGGAAATTTTCCTTGATGGTGTTGTCAAATATAGACTGGACTTGCCATTGCTTCATGGAAACACCAAAGAACTTCAACAAATTCTTCAGTCTTCCCAGAAAGTCCATGTGGTCAGTTAGCAAGGAATGGAATACTGGAACATAAGACACAGGGCTTGGTAGCCCAAGGTCCAAAGTGTTAAGCTGTGTGGGAAGAATTGCCACAAATGGCTTCCCAAGCTTCTCAGCAACCAGGAAAGAACAGAAGTCAAATGCTTCAATGAATATCAGGTCAAAGTTCTCATTTTTCAGGGAATCCATGATATCACCTCTCTTGAGCAAATCACTGCATTGGATTCCCAGTTGTACCATTAACTTAAAAAACTTGTCAGGTGTTTCCCTGTAAAAAAATTAATGGCAAATATTCATTGGAGCTATAATTTCACAAAGTTTAAGAGAATCTTTGGCTCAAAGAACATATCCCAGGTAAGTAAGATCATATCTGGCATTAGCCCACATAATTTACCAGTGTCTAATGAATACTCTGTTCTCATCACTTGCTCTGGGTGTTTCTGCTTCCTAAAATGTTCTCACTTCCTCCCCTCCCCTTTCTCTGGCCAATCCATATGTATGCACTAGTAAAGTTAATTCATGGTCCTTCTAGTTCGTCTTTTTGTTTTGATTTACTTTGTTCTTTTTAAGGTCATTCTACATCGAAAACATTCTCTGTCACTTGTAGATCTCAGAGTCCCATGTCTAGCTGATACATTCTGTGATGTTCTGTTGAAGTTAATTTGTTTCATTTCTTCTGTTGAAGTTTCATACTGACATCTTACAAGTGACTGACTACCCTGTTTCCTAACCAAACTATGGAAATAACTTCATGGCATCAATATTCATTTATTTGAAACTGGGTATATCCTGAATTTGACAGATTGTCTCATACAAGGAACTTTCTGACAGTAGTATTAGAATCTAAATCTTAAGTTGAACATGAGATTTATCTCTTCCTACCTAAAGAGATTAACAGTTTTAAACAAACAAAAATAAAAGCCTATTCAAATCTAACTATTATCCTTCCATTTCATGCCAGCTGGAGTATTCACAAAAGTTCATGCTAAAATTTTACCACTACCTATTAAGACTCCTCTCTATGGCACTATTCCAGAAATTAGTCTCTCAATGTTTTGCCATCAGTGTCTGCAAAGAGTATGACCTTTTTTATACAGCATATGGATGATAGATGAGAATATTCTTGATGAGAGGTTACAGGCCAGGTGCTTTGGAGACCCATGGGCCTCCTATTGAATGAAGGACTGAGAGAACCAAGGCCCAGCAAACCTGTAACCTGTGCAACATTCTACCCTACCATCCCACTTAAAGAAGGACCATAGGTGAGAGCTTATTAGCAATATGCAGATATACATGGGATTTAAAATCACCTTCATGTGACAATAGATGATTAGCTGAAATTATTCTCTATTACATTATAAAAGATTTTATATAAAGAAATATTGGTTAATATCGTTGAAAATTCAAGATATGAAGTACAAATTCTTTAAAAGGAGAGCATTAATCATATTGGAAATTAAGTTAATCCATTGAAGAAATACAGGAAAGTGCTGTGCTTCACATATTATACCATATCTAACATGTGTATAAAACTGGTCTCTAAAATAATCAAGTGAGGTAGAAGAGACAACACATATAATTTTTAAATATGTGAGTAGCAACACAAGATAAAATAGACAAAGTTTCAAATGAGAACTTTAGATCAGATCTCTTATAGATGAGAGAATTTAGTCTTCTAGTCTGACTAAGGAAAAAGGATTTATGGAAAAAGCCAGATTTTAGAATCACCTTGTAGCAAATAAAATTTCTATGGAAAGAAGGGAGATAGAGATGAGGCAACTGTATTAATCCAGCAGGAATGAATTTGTGTCTTTTCCCTATAACATGATAAGTGACAACTTTCTATATTTCCCAGGTAATGAACACTACTCTCAGGTTATTCACTCATTTTGTATCACCAAGATACTTGGTTTTTCAAATGAGTTTAAAAGACAGTGGTTGAAGGTATTAAAAAAACAATATTCAGGATGCCTGGGCATTTCAGTGGGTTAAGCCTCTGCCTTCAGCTCTGGTCATGATCACAGGGTCCTGGGATCGAGCCCCACATCAGGCTCTCTGCTCAGCTGGGAGCCTGGCTTCCCCCTCTCTCTCTGCCTGCCTCTCTGCCTACTTGAAATCTCTCTCTCTCTCTCTGTCAAATACAAAAGAAAATCTTTAAAAATATATATATTCATAAGCATCTTTCTATTCTTGAATTTATGTGAGGGTAAGAGAGAATAAACAAGTATTACATGGTGGTTCTCACTTGCCTAACAACAATGAGAAATTTAAGTTGTCTAAACCACCTTCTTTGTTGTAGAGTATGAAAACAAATATCTAGGTGAAATATTGCCTGGAAGATCCAGAAGGAATCCTCACTATATGGAAATACATACATGTATTCCCTCACTATATGAAAATACATACATGTTTGCAGTGGAATAGCAACAGTACAAAGACTGAATGTTTGGGGGTGCAAAACTCATCCACTCCATCCATCCACTGCCACCATCATTGATCTCCCCATCCATTCACTCATCCATCTATACATGCAAGTATCCATTCATGCAACCATTCATTTCTATCACTAAAGTGGCAAGTGTTTTGTTCAGAGAATAAAAGAAATTACCTGCCAAGCAAAGCTTCTGTCACAAAGAAATCAAAAAGTTTCTTAAATTCTTTTCTATGATCTTCAGATGGAAGCCAACTGATAACTTTGTACGAAATGTTTCTCTTTTCTAAAAAAAAAAAAAAAATTAAAATTAAAAATAAAACACCAATAAGAAAATGTTTAATGATACCATACAACCCTAATTAACAATGACATGATGATATCGTGTTTGTTTACTCCAAGGATTGTATATATATATTCAAATGTTTGCTTTTTGAACTGGTTTGGTTTGGTATTTCTGCTTTCTCATTTCTTCAATCATGCAACCTGCTAAACTTTATTGAGAACGATATAATGATAGTCACTTTTACTCATTTTAAAGTAAGAGAAGTTTCTGTTTAAAGTTTGCACTTAAAGGTGTAACTAGTCACCATTTTATAGGTGAGAAAAGAGTACCAGATAATTGGTTCAGAGTGTACATATAGTGAATGGTACACTTCATATCTAAATACATGTCTTATCCCAGCTTCCCAGGCATTTCCCACCTATAAAAAGAAATCATTTTCATTAAAATTTAAAGTGATATATGCACAGGTTTTTCACTCTGCCAAAAGAATTACCAAACTCTAGATTTTAAAAAGCGGTCTTCTGCAGCCCTACTTCACATCCCGGAATTTCTCCCATAAGTCATGTGTAAAGGAGTCTGACACCATTCTTGAGGTTGGACTGATGACAGCTTTCAAGTTCTATCCCCCCCTTAAACTTCTGGGACATATCTTGGCAAACGGAGAAGACAGCCTCAACGTGCCATCTCTTAAGTGAGGAGGAGTTTCAAGCCAAGCAAACCAGACCCAAGTAGGGGAATCTTCACCTCCACCCTACTCAGAAGCTTCCATAATTGGCATTTGGGGACAAAAGTATGGGAGTAGCCTTTCAGTGGCCGGGGCCATGTGTCTCACCAAACCTGTTTTCTGTGTTAGCTTAGACTGTGCTTCTGAATCGCAGCATGAGCCATGATTGACACTAGGCTACATAGTACATTAACCTGTGACCCATGGTTGCGTGTCTCAAGTACTGTCCCCATTACGAACAGTGCTCTGGGTAAGACTGATTCCAGTTTACAAGTACAATGAATGGTGTGAAGAAGGACAGTCACCATGTCATAGGTAGGAAGAGATCCATACCTACAAAAGTAGCAATAACTCTACAATCCTAGAAAATGCTTTTGCTACCACTGCCGATTATATCTCTTTAGCTTAAAGAAAACCTTGATTAAAAGAGGAACAGCGTGATCTCACAAAACAAACTGAGGGTTGCTGGGGGGAGGGGGGTTGGGAGAAGGGGGGTGGGGTTATGGACTTTGGGGAGGGTATGTGCTTTGGTGAGTGCTGTGAAGTGTGTAAACCTGGTGATTCACAGACCTGTACCCCTGGGGATAAAAATATATGTTTATAAAAAATTAAAAAATTAAAAATAAAAATAAAAGAGGAACAGCATGTATGTGTATGGTTAGCTTGTGCAGTTGTGATCTTTCTACTTTTTTTTTTTTAATGTACAAAGCAGCTTTCTTTTTCTTTTTCTTTTTCTTTTTTTATTTTCAGCATAACAGTATTCCTTGTTTTTGCACCACACCCAGTGCTCCATGCAATCTGTGCCCTCTCTAATACCCACCACCTGGTTCCCCCAACCTCCCACCCACCGCTGCTTCAAACCCCTCAGATTGTTTTTCAGAGTCCATAGTCTCTCATGGTTCACCTCCCCTTCCAATTTCCTCCAACCCCCTTCCCTTGTCCTCCATGTTATTTTTTATGATACTTCCAACTCTGTTCTCCTTTTTCAAGACAGCTTTGCCTACCCTGCATCCTTTTCATAGTTCCATATAAATTTGAAGATTGTTCAAGTTCTGGGAAAGAAAAAGCTGTTGGCATTTTGATAGGGATTGCACTACATGTTTTGGGTAGTGTACATTTTAACAATATTAGTTTTTCTAATCCATGATCATAAAATGTTTTTCCCTAAAAAAAAAAAAAAAAAAAAAAAGGAACAGGGAAAAACACTGATGATACCCCCATGGAGATTAACTCAACAGGTTCATTCAAACTCAATCTCAGGTCTCTCAAAATCACTGCTAGCAAGGCACTGCTACCTAGCCTTGATGATACTAATTGGGGTGCTCCGAGGGAGAAATTTAAAAATATGAGCAGGTTAGAACAAACACGGACCCAAAACACATCTAACAACAACCCAAACAAAGAGGAAAGACAGGCGGAAAGCAGGGTGGGAGAGTCAGGAAAGAAAATAAAACAGAGGTCTCAGCTTTGATACATGTGGAATTTAACATTACTTGTAAAAAGCCTTTATAACAGAAGAAAAGCACAGAATGGCTTTTGTCCTCTACATCAAAGCTTCTAAATTACTTTAAACATTGAATGAGATATACCAATGACAAACCTTAATTGTCTTAATGAATACTTGGGCAAAAATAACAGATACATAAGAAGAGCTCACTGAATTTATCAAAGAAATTCCTGTACTCTAAGGAGTCAAAAATATTAGTTATAGAGGACAGATTTGCATGCCCTGTCTTAACTACTGGGACTAAATATCCCATAGTCATAATAGCCATTTTTTATATTATCTCCTGGTGGCTATGGTTGCTCTTATGTAACAATTAACAAAAATAAAATTAAGGTTTTAGCATTTACAGTAATTTTGACAAAAAGGGACCCTTTGGATCTGCCCAATATATTAAAACTGTTAATACACCCAAATATATATTAAAAAGAGTATCTTTAAGGATTATAATAAGATTTAACCATTACATAGAATATGTTAAGCAAAGAGTGATTATCTCCACTGATTCTCTAATTTATAAAATTTTAATAGCCTAATTCAGACTATTCTTAAACCAGAAAAGAAGTAATGATGCCTTGCAGTGGATTACTATAAGGCTATGGACATGATGTAGCATACTAAGACCCCCCATTTCTAATTATTACTGAAATTGCAGACTATGTCTAGGTACTAATAGATGCTTTACATGCATAGATTTGGCAATGATTCCTATTTGGCAATCAATTCCTATTTCAACAAGCTCTCAGCTGCAGTGTCTCCTCACCTTCACCTTGGCAGGAGACAAATCATTTGTAACTGCTTTCTTATGGACTACCTCAACAACCTGCACACAAGCTTTCCCGGCAAGACCTTAACCACATTCAGTTTTCTCCAGAAGTACATGTATGACATTGCATCAAGGACAACCTCCTTTTGCAGAGATCCATCCAGCACGGGCACTCAGGACACAAACATTCACACAGGAGCTCACAAGAGGGATGTGCTGCTGCCCTACACAAAGCACAAGCCGTGGCACCTCAGTTGAATTCCTGTGAAGAGTTACCTGTCAGTTGAAGGTCTTTCCATCCCTGACACCATCAAGAAACAATTATTGGGGCTCACTTCCAGCATGAGAGTATAAGAGCTTTCCTGGACACACATTCAAACAGAAACTGGTCAAAATTTTATTTTATATGTACACACACAAATTCAACTAAATATACATAAATGCTGAACAGAAAAGTTGGTCAGAAGGTAGTGGTAAATATTCTAGGAAGATGGGGGAGAACCAAGAATCTGTCTCTGCACCTAGATGACAATTGTCCATCTGTGCCCAAGAAAATGCTTGAAAGATCTTTCAGAACAGATCTGAAAGTACCAAAATTTATACCTCAGGTTGAGCCTCACCACAAAGGCAGCCTGACACAATCACAATATAAAAATAATAAGCAAATTAATAGCAAAAACCTGCAAACTCTGTAGAAGGGAGGAGAGTCTTATCTCCAGATTTAACACATTGTTAAATTCAATTGGTCAGTTTTCAACAAAAATCATAAGACACACCAAGAAACAGGAAACTGAAGCCCATTCAGAGAAAAATAATAAATCAACAGAAATTGTCCCTGAGAAAGCCTGATGGCAGATATACTAGATGATGACTTTAAAATAACGGCTTTGAAGATTCCCAGGCAACTAAAGGAAAATGGAGAGAAGGTTACAAAGAGTGTATGTAAAGTAGAAATATCAATAAAGCATAGAAAATCTAAAAAATTTCAAAAACAAATTGTGGCACTGAAAAATGTAATAAATGAAATGAAAATTTCACTAGGAGGATTCAAAGACAGATTTGAGGGAGAGAAGAAATAATCTGTGAACCTGAAAATAAGACAATGGAAATTATCAAATGCAAAGAACAGAACGTTAAAACACTGAAAAAAAGAACACAGCCTAAGGGACCAACATATGCATTGTGGATGCTCAGAAGAAGACAGAAAGAAAGGAATAGAGAGAATATTTTAAGTCATAATGGCTGAAATCCCATAAACTGGGTGAAAGATATGAATAGAAACATCCAGGAAACTCAATAAACTCCAAGGAAAATGAACTCAGACACCCACATCAGGACACATTATAATTAAAATTTAGAAAGATAAAGGGAGAATAGTAAAAGCAGCAAAAGAGGGCATGTAAAATGATGAGGTGTTATATATAACTGGAATTGAATTATATGGAATTATTGAATGCTATATCTGAAACTAATGATGTACTATATGCTGGCTAATTGAATTTAAACTTAAAAAGTAAAAATAATAAAAGCAGCAAGAGAAAAGTGACTCATCACATACAAATAACTGATTTACTCAACAAAATTTTTTCTGAAGGATGTCAATGAGATGATGAATAGATTTCTTTTTATGGAGGGAGGATAGGCATCCAAGGAAAGAGAGAGAAAGAGAACCTCAAGCGGTTTCCTTGCCAACATGGAGCCAGCCATAGGGATGGATCTCACAACGCTGAGATCATGACCTGAGCCAAATCAAGAGTCAGATGCTTAATCAACTGAACTTCCCAAGCACCCCTAAAATTATCAACAGATTTTTAATCAGAAGTTTTGGTGCCCAGAAGGCAGTGGGCTAATATATTCCAAGTGCTAAGAAAAAGAATGATCAACAAAAAATTCAGTATCTGGCAACACTTCAAAAGTGACATTCCTATTAACACATTCCTGGTAAACAAAAGCTAAAGTTGGTTGTTACCACCAGGCCTACACTGACAGTAGGGAGCCCTCCTGGGAAAAAGGAGGCCAACAGATAGTAACTCAAGAGATATGGAAAAATAAAGATTTTAATAGAGGTGAATGCATAGGAATTAGATAGCTAGTATTATGGCAATGCTTTCTAACTTGACTTGAACTTTCTACATGTTTTTTGAAAATAGTACATTTTTGTAAAAAATATGTTATTAGTTTGAAAACAAGTATTTAAACGTTGTAACTCCAAGTTTTCTCTGTAATTTAAGGTACTAACACACTTAAATTAATGATAGTTTATGTTTGGGGCACACAATGTAAAAAAATGTAATTTTGTGATATCAATGATTCAAGGGATGAAAAAACATTATATGAGGAGAATTTCTGAATTTTGTTAAACTGTTATAAATTAAAATGTGAGTAGCATAGATTTTAGCATGTTAAATTAAATCCCCATCGTAACACACATAAAAAATAACTATAGCCATACACAAAAGGAATGGCACAAGAATTTAACATTTCACAAGAATCAGCTAAACACAAAAGAAATGGTAATAGAGAAAGTGAAGAACAAGAAACCTATAAGATATATAGAAAACAAGTATCAAAAGGACAGAAGTATCTCCTTATCAGCAATTACATCCAGTGAACATGATTAAACTCTCCAATGAAAATACAGACATTGACACAATGGACAAAAACAGATGTACCCAATGTTCACAGCAGCAATGGCCACAGTCGCCAAACTGTAGAAAGAGCCAAGATGTCCTTCAACAGACAAATGGATAAAGATCTGGTCCATACATACAATGGAATATTACATCTCCATCAGGAAGGATGAATACCCAATTTTGTATCAACATGGATGGGACTGGAGGAGATTATGCTGAGTGAAATAAGTCAAACAGAGAGAGTCTATTATCATATGGTTTCACTTACTTATGGAGTAAAAGGAATAACATGGAGGACATTAGGAGAAGGGAAGGAAAAGTGAATTGGGGGAAATCGGAGGCAGAGATGAACCATGAGCAACTGTGGACTCTGAGAAACAAACTAAGGCTTTTGGAAGGGAGGGAGATGGGGGGTGAGTGAGCCTGGTGGGTATTAAGGAGGGCACATATTGCATGGAGCACTGGGTGTGGTGCATAAACAATGAATCTTAGAAACCTGAAAAAATTAAATTAAATTAAAAATATATATATAATCCAAATGTAATAGCCTTGTGAGGTGACAGATGCAAGCTATACTTGTGGTGAACACTTCATAAAATGAACAGTTGACAAATCAATATGTCACATACCTGAAACTATTGTAACATTATGTATCAACTATACTTCAATAAAAAGTAATACTTTAAAAAATTAAAAATAAAATGGGACTAACAATGGAAAAAAGAGGATGGGGTCTGTGGAACCTTCCTGTACTATCTTTGCAGCTTTTCTGTAAATCTACCATTATTCCCAAAAAACCAAATGTATTTTTAAAAATACAAAAATAAAAAGCCTATAAACACCCACACAAAGAAAAACATGATCCAACTGTACATACTGTGTTCAAGAGACTCACTGTAGGTCCAATGAGACAGACAGACAGGAAAATGATGGGAAAAGAAATTCTAAGTGAAGAATAAGCAAAAGAAAGCAGATGACCACATATCAATCACAACAGACTTTAAATCAAGTAAGATTGCAAGAAACAAAGAAGGACATTAAATATTAATAGATGTTCAACACAGCAAGAAGATAGGACTATTATAAGCACATATTCACCTAATGAGAGACCATAAAAATAGCTAAAGCAATAACTGACAGCTGGATATTTCAATATCTACTCTTCAATAATAGATAGAAAAACCAGAAAGAAGATCAGCTAGGAGACAGAAGACGTACACACATTGATCCACGTGGTGTAATAGACATACACAGAACACTCTGCCCAACAGCAGCATACACATTGTTCTCAAGAGTACATAGGACATTTTTCAGCAGAGTCCATTGTTTAGCCACAATAAGTCTCAATAGGTGTTAAAACATACTTATCACAGGCTATCTAACCACACCAGGATGAAGTTAGAAATCAACAGCAAAAAAAGAAAAAAGAAAGAAAGAAAAGAAAAGAAATCAACAGCAGACAGAAAACAGAAAATTCACAAATTATGGAAATTAACATCCTTATAAATAATGCACATATCAAAGAGAAATTACAAGGGAAATCATAAAATACTTACAGAAAATTAAAAGTGGTATACAACACACCAAAAGCTATGGGATGCCAAAAGCAGCGGTTAAAAGGGAACTTGGAGTTTTAGTGCTTATATTAAAAAGGAAGTTATCAAATCAATACCCTATTCTTCCACCTTAAGACACCAGTGAAGAAAGTGTACTAAACCTAAAACAGAAGGCGAAATTGACAAAGACTGGGGGAAACTAATGAAATTGGAAATAGAAAACCAACAGAAGTCAATAAAAGCAGAGCCAGTTCTTTGAAAATATCAAGAACATTTACAAACAAGAAAGATACAAATTATTAGCACCACAGATGAAAGAAGGAACACCACTAATTACCACACAGAAATGAAAAGGACTATAGGAGAATGGGTGATATAGACAAATTCTTAAAGACAGAAACTACCAAAGTTAACTAAAAGAAGAAAAAGACATTCCAAAGAGACCTATAAAGACAAAAGGTTGTTCCATTTGGGTAAAGAGCACAGAAACTCTTGCCATATAGATATCCAAAATATACCTGAAGGTTACACATGTGTCTCCACACACCAAAGACGCAACACACAGCATGAAGCAAGACTCCTTATCCTCTACAGATTTTCAGACATTACTGATTATGAATGACCAAGGCACTGCTTCATTTCTCTACGTGCTTCATTTCTCTACCTTACATTAGCTCATTTCTCTACCCTCCAAGAATAGGGTATTGATTTGATAACTTCCTTTTTAATATAAGCACTAAAACTCCAAGTTCCCTTTTAACCGCTGCTTTTGGCATCCCATAGCTTTTGGTGTGTTGTATACCACTTTTAATTTTCTGTAAGTATTTTATGATTTCCCTTGTAATTTCTCTTTGATATGTGCACAATGCTAGTCTTTTGAACAAGACATTCAGTGAAACATTCAGCTCCCTCAACAGCCTCTGGCAGCAGGTCTCATAAAATGCCATAATCGACTTTCTTATAAAAGATCCAACTGAAATAAATGAAACAGGATGTTCTCATCATCAGTCAAACATGAAGGGAAACACCCATTCCAGCCCCACCACCGACTACCATAAAAGCCCAAAAGCATCCTCTTTTCCCTGCTCTCTCAATGTATGTTTGGACAAGATTGAGACTTTCTTTACTCTCTCCATGAAGCCTGATTATGTTATTAATAAGCCATTGCATATTTTTAAATATTTTATGTTTAAGTAATCTCTGCATCCAAAGTAAGGGCTCAAACCCACAACCCCAAGATTGAACGTTGCATGCTCTACCAACTGAGTGAGCCAGGAGCCCCTAATAAACCACTTTATAACTTCTTTGTGTGTATACAAGGCTATAAATCTCAACATTCCAATCTAACTTTGGGGTGGGGAGAAGTTAGAAATCAACAACAGTCTCTCAGGGTTGGCTACAACAATTTCAGAAGAAACAATAGTTTTACCCAAACTCTTCCAGAAAAGTGAAAGAGGAATACTATCCAATTCACTCTGTCAGGAAACTATTGCACTGATAATATTGCCAGAAAAAAGAAAGAAAGAAATCCCAAGAAAATCAGAGAACCATGGAACCACATGGACACGGATATAAAATTTAAGCCAAAATTGAACAAATTACATCGAAAATTACATAAAAGAGAAAACACATTGAGACCAAGTGGAATTCGTTCCCAGGACAAAAGGTTAGTTTAACACTTGTAAATCAGTGTCACTCATTATTTTGACAAAACAAGCAAAAAAAAAAATCATATATTCCTACCAATACATGCCACAGAAGCATGAAATTAGACTTCATCGACTTAAATATTCTGCTCTTCCAAAGAGAGTGAAAGATAAGTCATGGATTGGAAAGAATATTTGCAGATTTATATCTGATAAAAGACTTATATCCAAAATATCTGATGATTCAATAATAAGAACTATTTATAATAATAACCCAATTTATGAATGGCAAATTTGGCAAACAGTTACCAGTAAAGATATATGAATGACAAGCACATGAAAAAAATGTACAGCATCATTAGTGATAAAGGAAATGCATGTGAAAACCACCATGAAATACAACTAAACACTTACACAATGGTGACTAAAAGCGAAAAGACTAACCTTATCAAGTATTGGCAAGGATGTGGTATGCATAGAACTTGCAGTCACTTCTGCTGTGAGAAGGAATGTTACAGCCTCTTGGGAAGTGGTGTGGCCCTTTCTTCAAAAGTGAAATATACACCTAACATACGGTTCAGCTACTGCACTCCTACCAGTTAATCCAAAGAAAAGATAATACATGTTTATACACGAGCTTGTACACAACTCTTCACAGCAGGTTTATTTGTAATAGCTCAAATAGGAGACACACCTAATGCCCATCAACAAGCAAATAAATAAAAACATTGTGGCAATAAATACACTGAACATTATTCAGCAATAAAAGTGAGTGAACTATGCATACACACATTATAAATGAATCACAAAATACTATTTGTTGAGTTCAATAAACCAAAATCTGAGACAGCATAATTGTGATCTGATTTCTATAAAATCTATCTGATACAATCTGACATAGGGTGACATATTGGGGATCATTAGGAAATGGGAATGGAAAGGTGGGAGAGTCAGGAGGGGAGATTGCAGAAGGACACTAGACATCTTCTAGTGAGGAACAAATATATTTGTTATCTTGACAATGTTGATAGTTTCACAGGTATAAATACAGACATATGTTATCATATGTATATATCCAAAGGTAACAAATTCAAAATATTATTTCCATACAATGGTTTAAATAATGAAGATAAGGAACTTCAATCTGTGCCCACAAGAAGATGACAGGACCATATTGAAATTCTTGACTAAATAAAACCAGACCAAATACATGCTAAAATGGTTTTTAGACATTGCAACCCAGGTAGTACAGGATATTTGTGGACAGCTGGAGAAAATTTCCAAGATAGAGCTCATGAAGGAGATACCCAGATCTGGCCTGGCCATCTCCCTGAGGGAGCACATCAGATTTGGGGGCGGACATGGCAGCTGGAACTCACAGGGCAGAATACCACAAGAGAGTTATGGGGAGAGAAAGCTCTGGGGTTGGGTTCTTCCTGAGAACAGTCAGTGCAAACATGGGAAGAAACTACCCAAGGCACCATAAAGAATGAAACACAACAAAACCCAGAGGTTATACAGAGCCTCTTCTCAAGCTACTACTCAGTCTTGAGAGTTAATGAAGATCTATGGAAAGCTCCCCGATCAGCTAGATAAAGGTGCATTTTGATCCAACTTCTGTAATTTCTCTCAATAGGATCTAAAATTCAGAGGAAAATAATGGTTGTAATTTATTAAACTCTATAAACCCCAGCAATAAGAAACTGACCTCCCCTTGGTAACAGCAGACTAAGATACTGGGTTTTTTAACTCCCAGGGCTAAAGTGAGCACTGCTTCATAGATAAACTAAGGAGCCCATGAGTCTAATCAAAGCTTGAATTTCAACATAGAGCTTCCTTACATTAGCTACTGATCTCCTCTCCTGCCTCCATACCCAAAGAAAGCTGGACTAAATGACTTCAAGGGGTGGAATTATCTGGTCAGGACAATATCCCACCAGGCAGAAATTTACTTAAATGTTTGTAGGCAAGCCCCCTGAGAACCAAAGATGTAAGTGCACAGATCCCCAATACAAAGAAGAACTGTCATCTGGGGAATATCTATCTACCTGGTAAAAGGAGAGGCATGACAAGCTCTCTTAGGAAAAGGAAGAGTCAGAATTGCAGACAATTAAGTCCATTTGAAATTGGCATCTTAAACTTGTGATTTCAGTTATTGATTAGAACAATCCTATGTCTCAGCAATATAAAATGGAGCTAACTGAGTTTTTCTACAGCCATTTATTCATGAAAGTTATAAATAAAAACCTTATGGGGAAGTTATCCAAGCAGGCAGTTAATGCAGGTTCTAAAGTTTCACTATTGAGTGTGCAATTAAGTCAACAAAAATAACCCAATCACATGTTTCTTTATTTGCAGACCTCCCCCAAGGTCTACTGCTGAAGAGAAAATAATCTATTTCAAAACCTCAGAAATCCCCAGTGAATGGCAAATGTTGCAAGAAACTCTGGACTAGTAAAACTTGGAAGCAAGAATAAGACTAAAAGAATCCATGGGTCCCCTGAATGGTTAGTAGTTTTGAGTGTAGGTATATTTGTCAAAGAGGTAGAATGTCTACAGCTTTCAGCAGTTCCTCAATCCATAGAAATCACCAAAATGAAACAATCATGGACTACAACTACCATGGTTGTCAGTCAAGGCAAATACACAATTAGACTGACAAACAAAGGGATGTGTATAGGAAGGATAGAAAGGATATCCAGTGAACAAAATAGAAGCCAATTTAGATGATTAAACCGTAACAGAGCCTGAAGTTCAACTCCAAATGTTCATAATTGCTCATATTTGTTTTTATCAAAAATGATTAATTTGGGTTTTTTTTAAGTAAAGTTTCAGCAATTCTGAATGAGAAACCCAGAGTTAAAGTTCCAGATCTACCCAACTCTATTATTCACCTGCTATGTGAACATGAACAAATCTTTTGAGTTCTTTGGTCCTCTATATTCCTGTCTGTCAACAAGAGACTTGACCCGATTGATGAGTTTCATCTTAGCTACAAATTTTTTGGATTCAGTGACCCAAGAACATCTAACATCACTATGCACAAAGTCAAGGACAGTCAGTGACTTCTCAAGAAAATAGGATCATCCCACTGATAGATTCTGATCCTAGGATATGACCAAAAGACATTCTTTTAAGAAGCTTTCTTAAAGTTCTGGTCTCATAACAAGAGTAGAAAGTAACCTATAAAAGAGAAAGAACAGCTCTCCTTGCATAACAGAAGCTAGAAATATGACTAAGCCGTTCTGTTCAATACAATTAAAGGCACACCACAGAGCAGCAGTTATCAAAATGATCATAATCATGTATGGAGGTTTGCCTGAAATGAAGTGACACCTAGGTAAGGGGGTAAGCCATGGAGTTATGGCATGTGGGGTCCTGGTCTTTAGAGCCTATTATAATATCCAGCAGGTAACATAAAAACAGACACACACAGATTTTTCCCCTTCTTTCAATATAGCTAGATTCAAACAGATTTTGTGCTAAGCAGTGCTGTACAGAAGACACGGTCTCTCTGGGATAGAAGAATGAAATGATTCATAAAAAAACATACCTGGGATTAAAAATTCTTCTATGTGAAGAAACATAGTGACATTATGACCATGATCTTGAAGAATCTGAGATACCCGGTCCAGCAGGAGATAATGGCTTCCACCTAGGAACAATATAAAATTTCATTTTTGTAAAAATGTGAACAGAGTCTGAAATTGATGTGGAGGATGGGGATATGCAAGGTAAGGGGGCAGAGTAGTGTTCATGGTGATCCAAGGAAGATAAATTACTTCAGTACCCCCATCTCACTCTGGATATGCTCCAACAAAGATATCTCTGTCTGGTCTGTCCAAATCTTGACCTGGGGCAATCCTCCATCAGACACTTCCTTTTGTGACTCATAGTCTTCATGTCAGTGTGATGAGCTTCTCTTCTTGGGCCTTAAGGAATTCCTGATCTGGTGTACATACTGATATTAGCCAGACCTTAGGAGACACCATGCCCTAAAGAAATAACTGTACTGGAAATTAGAAACAGTGCTGTGTGGGATTGGGAAGGGTGCGTAGTGGACAATCAGTCAGAGCTCTTTATAGAATACTTCTGTCTGGAAATTCATGTTAGAGTGGGAACAGACCCATGGGAACTTAAATAACAGTCCAAGAAATAGGATTTGAAGCAGAAGGAGGTAGACCCACCCTTTAGAATCAAAATCCTGGGAGATTCAAATATACTTGGCAGGATGTTTCAGGCCTGAAAATTGCTGAACATTTAATTAAGGCATTCAGGATAACTATGAACCCTTGGGTGGAACTACAGGATCCTGTATGTGACAGACTGGGGTGTCATCCATCCTAAGACTCCTGAGATTCTAAGGAATGAGAACTTTGATCTTCTGGGAGGTACAAGTTTTATCAATGATTTTCTAAAACCATGAGTGATCATGGGACCTCTTTTATTTTAGTCTATGGGTCTCAGAGACAGAGAACGCCATATCAGTAATAAAGGAATAGAATTTGCCCACACTAAGAAGTGGGATTGTTAGCAAGATGAAGATTTCATGATTATTGGGTCAGCAGAGAGGGATGTAGGACTATCGGAAAGGTGTGTATCTGTGGAAATCATTCTAGTCTTTTATATCTGTGCTTGTCCTGCCTGAGGTAACAAGGATTATAGAAAACAAAAACCCCTACTCTCTCAGACTGCCTGCTCTGCCTTCACATTTAACCCTTGGAAAGAAAGGACACACGGGACAAGCCATCTACAGAGGCAGCCATTCCTGAGGTCTTGGTGAACCCAGTGCATTCTAGGCTAGAGGTGGGGCTTCCAGTGTCTCCAAACCACACCTGCTCCCTCTCAGAGTCTGGAGGAGACGTGCTTTGAAGAGTAAGGAAGTTTGTTTTCTGCCACTATTATTAAAAAATTGATTTAAAATAAAAATCAAGGTTTTTTAAATACTGACTTTTAGGAATCCTTACTGTATAGAGTTTGGGGAAGAAGACAGGTTGAAGGTAAGAAACAGTGTGTAAAGTCCAAGTGTGTCTATCATGAAGGTCTGATGTGCTCTTGCAAAAGGCCCCTCATTCCCCTGACCCTCAGAGTGCCTCTCAGGAAATAAAAAGAGTGATGCCCAGTTAGATGAACTCAATGGTTTCTTAAAGTCTAAGATCCCAGATTCACAGGGATCTAAAAGTGATCATCAGAGCTCCCTATCCTTTCACAATGGATCCAAAAGAGTCTTGAGGAAATTCTATCCTATGATGCCTCCTTATCCTGATAAATGTTCTTATTCCCCTTCTGTTGCTTTTGGAGGCAAAAAATAAAGGAAATAAACCTGAGCTCACATAGAACTAACTGCTTCACTGTCTTTCAAAACCTTCCACCACCAAGGGTGAAAACAGAGAGGGGATCCCAAGATGTTGATTATCCTGGGGCCCCCTCCTCTGCCCTGTCAGTTCTCCAGGTGTCTTATTAATGACACATTCCCAGTCTACCCTGTTGCTCCCAAAAGCCCCCATCCTTGGCCTCCAAGAGCCTGATACTTACCTCACCTTCCACTTTCTACTGGCATCTACTGCACACCCCTAGACTTCTAGGGTGTACCTCTCAAAGTGCCTACCTTCCCTAGAGTAGGTGACTCAAGGTCTCCAGGTCATCACTGGAACTAAATTCTGGCCCCAGTTATGCACAATAGGAATCACCTCCAGAGCAGATAAAAAGAGAGGAAAGGAGGGGCACCTGGGTGGCTTGGTGGATTAATCCTCTGCCTTCAGATTGGGTCATGATCCCAGGGTCCTGGGATGGAGCCCCGCATCGGGCTCTGTGCTCAGCAGGGAGCCTGCTTCCCCCTCTCTCTCTGTCTGCTTGTGATCTCTCTCTGTCAAATAAATAAATAAAATTTTAAAAAAAAGAGAGAGAGAGCGAGAGAGGAAAGGAAACTGCTTTTTCTTTCTCCAGACCCACTCCCTCTTCTCCCTAGTCTGGGATCCAAGCCCTGTTTGGAAAACCATATGGAATGACACTCTGACCCAAGGCTGTCTGCCTGAGCCATAGCTGAAGTGCCTAGGAAACAGCTGTCTCTAATTCTTCTGCCAAGTACTCACCTAGGGAGGATGATACAGTCATAATTTTGGCAGCCTCTGAGAGCAGGAATCCAGGCAGAAGGAAGGCAGCAAGTAGGAGTGTCCACTGCCCCGCCATGCTGACTCCTGTTCTAGCTTCAGAGCACAAACCTGTGCCCAGAGCCCTGTCCCAGGAGAACTGCCCAGTAACCTGTGGATTCTGGAAGCATGTGCTGTGTTGGCAGCCAAGGAAATGTGTTTGCAAAGAGCTGGGGAAGAGGAGAGGAGTGGATTTTGCCTCTCTTCCTGTTTGTTAATTCTTACGCATCTGTTCCTCCTCTCAGTAATCACTCCACTGGTTAATGTGTCCTCACCCTCCCTAACCTGGGGCAATTGGAAGGAGGGGTTCGTGAGTCTCCTTAACCCTCTCGATCCACCACACACTCCACAGAGAAGATACTCTGAACCAGGAATGATAGAGACCTCAGGAAGTCACTTTCAAGATAGTTCCATTACCAGGTGACTGAGACATTACCTGTCTCCATTTTAAGGACTCTCTGAATTTTCCCACCTCCTAAGTGCTCTATTGACTTCGTGCTGCCATCCCCATACCCCCTTTCCCCATGTACCTGCTTAAAATCTCTGCTAGTCTCCAATCTCAAGGTCCCAAAATCTGATTCCCAAAGAAAAAATACCTACGTTAATTGCTCAGAGTTTCTTTGGAAAATAACTAAATATTGGTAACAAGTGCCAGTGTCTCCTAAGTGTTAAGCCCCCCTGGAAGGCCAGGTCTTGACCAGAAGCATTGAACCTCCAAAGGTGGGTCTATAGTTCTGAATGGGCATGACAAAGAAGTTCTATTTTTATAAACATCTGAACTTATTCATTAGAAGATTTGTAAAACTCTCCCAATATTATTCTAGTTTTCCCTTGTACTATGTGATTCTATGCATGTGCATTCACAATTATCGTCTGTTCTGGTATTCTATCTTCCCCGTGAAAAATATATCTGCATTATGAACACACCACTTAATATTGATGTGATCACATTGCTTTGTCTACAAATCTTATTTCAATCCTTTCAATGGTCTGATTAATATCCGCCAATGGTCCAATTAATATCCTCTGTTGTCCTATGAATCTGGTGGTTCAGGAACAAATCCAGATCACAGTGCCATTAGTTATCACTTCTATTCATCTCCTTTAGTGAGGACTGACTTTTAGCCCTTTTTTGTCTTTCATGTCATTGATATTTTAAAGAGTATAAGCTGCTTATTTTGTATAATGGATCCTAAATTGGGTTTGCCTGATGCTTCTCATTACAGTTCAGGTTACTAGGGAGTTTGGTGGGAATACTACAAAGATGGTGTTGATTCCATCTCAGTGAATCACAATGGGAAGCTTATGATGTCAGATGGTCCTGTCGTTAGAGATAAAAACTCTATCCCTTGTTTAAGGTGGTGTTCACCAAGATTCTCAACTGTAAAGTTGCTATTGTTTACCCTATAATTAAGGAATAATATGTGGAGAGACATTTTGAAACTAAATATTCTGTTCCTATCAAATTTCACTCACTCATTTTATCATCTTTCATATTTCTTATGTTTCAAGTATTATTGTCATGGTGGCAAATTAATGATTTTTTTATTATGTTGTTACCCACTGTATAGTACATGATTAGTTTTTGACATAGTGTTCAATGATTCATTAGTTAAGTATAACACCCAGTGCTCACCACAACAATATCCTTAATATCCATCACCCTGTTACCCTTCTCTCAAACCTCCTCCCCTCGGAAACCCTTAGTTTGCTTCCCAGCATCCAGTCTCTCATGATTCTTCTACATCTCTGATTTCTCCCCCTTCAGACTTCCTTCCCTTCCCTTATGGTCTTCCATGCTATTGCTTATGTTCCACATATGAGTGAAACCATATGATAATTATTTTTCTCTGTTTGACTTACTTCGCTTAATATAATCCCCTCTAGTTCCACCCATGTCAATGCAATGGTGGGTATTCATCCTTTCTGATGGCTGAATAATATTCCATCATATATAATACCACCTCTTTATCCATTCATCCACTGAAGTGCATCTCCACTGTGCAGAAGCTTTTTATCTCAATGAAATCCCAAAAATTCATTTTTGCTTTTGTTTCCCTTGTCTTTGGAGACATGTCTTGAAGGAAGTAACTGTGGTCAATGTCTAAGAGGTTACTGTCTATGTTCTCTATATCATTCATACAGGGTCTACCAAACAAGAAAATCTAACAACTATGAAGATCTATGCCCCCAACATGGGAGCAACCAACTACATAACCCAGCTATTAACAAAAATAAAGAGTCAGATCAACAATAATACATTAATAGGAGATTTTAACACTCCACTCTCAGCTTTGGACAGATCATCTAAACAGTAAATCAACAAATAAGAGCTTTGAATGACACATTGGGCCAGATGGACTTCATAGATATATATATATATATATATATATATATATATATATATATATATATATATATATGTATAGATATATACTCATTCTTCTCAAATACATGAAGAACTTTCTCTGAAGTAGACCACATATCAGGTCACAAATCAGGTCTCCACTAATACCAAAATTGAGATTATTCCCTGCATATTATCAGACCACAAGGCCTTAAAACTGGAACTCAATCACAAGAAAAAAATTTAGAAGGAGTTCAAACACTTGGAAGTTAAAGAACATCCTGCTAAAGAATAATTGGGTCAACCAGAAACTTAAAGAACTTAATCAATTCTTGGAAACTACCTTAGTCCAAAACCTGTGGGATACTGCAAAGATGGTCCTAAGACAGAAATATATAGCCATCCAAGCCTGTGGGATACTGCAAAGATGGTCCTAAGACGGAAATACATAGCCATCCAAGCCTCTCTCAGAAAATTAGAAAAATTCCAGATGCAAAGCTAACCTTATACCTGAAGGAACTGGAGAAAGAACAGCAAATAAAACCTAAACCAAGTGGGAAAAGAGGGCTTCCATTGCTTCCAGATTGTTTTACTTGTTGGCATATAGTTGCTGGTAATAATTTCTAATAATTGTTTCTATTTCCTTGGTGTTAGTCACGATCTCTCCCATTTCATTCATAATTTTATTATTTTGGGTCCTTTTGAAAACTTACAAACTACCAAGACTGAAACAAAAAGAAATAGACAATCTGAATAGACAAATAACCAGTAACAAGATTGAAGCAGTAACCAAAAACCTCCCAAAAGAGTCCAGGGCCAGATGGTTTTCCAGCAGAATTCTACCAAACATTTAAAGAAGAAATAATACCTATTCTACTGAAGCTATTCCAAAAAATAGAAACAGAAGGAATACTTCCAAATGTCTTCTGTGAGACCAACATTACCCTGATCCCAAAACCAGGAAAAGAGCCCATCAAAGGAGAACTACAGACCAATATCTCTGATGAACATGGATGCCAAAATACTCAATAGGATCCTAGCTAATATGATCCAACAGTACGTTAAAGGGATTACTCGCCACAACAAAGTGGGTTTTATTCCTAGGATGCAAGGGTGGCTCACATTCACAATTCAATCAGTGTGATAGAGCACATCAATAGAAGAAAAGAAAAGACCATATGATCCTCTCAATTGATGCAGAAACAGTATTTGACAAAATACAACATCTGTTCTGATTAAAACTCTTTGGAGTATAGAGATAAGGGAACATTCCTCAATATCATAAAAACCATCTATGAAAAGCCCAAGGGAATATCATGAACAATGATAAACAATGAAAAGCTCTCAGCTTTTTCCTTCAGGTCAGGAACACAACAGGGATGCTCACTCTCACCACTGTTGTTCAACATGGTGCTAGAAGTCCACGCCTCAGCAGTCAGACAACAAAAAGAAATAAGGGCACCCAAATTGGCAAAGAAGAAGTCAAATTCTCTCTCTTCACAGATGACATGATTCTTTATGTGGAAAACTCTAAAGACTCCAGTCCGAAATTAGAACTCATATAACAATTCAGCAATGTGGCGGGATTTAAAATCAATGCACAGAAATCAGTTGCTTTCCTATACACTAACAACGTAACTGTAGAAAGAGAAATTAAGGAATCAATTCCATTCACAGTAGCAACAAAAACCATAAGATAGCTAGGAATAAACATAACCAAAGAGGTAAAGGATCTATACTCTAGAAACTACAGAACACTTATGAAAGAAATTGAGGAAGACACAAAAAGATGGGAAAATATTCCATGCTCATGGACTGGAAGAATAAACATTATTAAAATGTTTATCTTACCCAGAGCAAAATACACTTGAAATGCGATCTCTATTAAAATATTGTTGGCGGGGCACCTGGGTGGCTCAGTGGGTTAAAGCCTCTGCCTTCGGCTCAGGTCATGATCCCAGGGTCCTGGGATTGAGCCCCGCATTGGGCTCTCTGCTCAGCAGGGAGCCTGCTTCCTCCTCTCTCTCTGCCTGCCTCTCTGCCTGTGATCTCTGTCAAATAAATAAAATATTTAAAATATATATATATATATCGTTGGCAAGGAGGAGTCAAGTTGGTGGAGAAGTAGCAGGCTGAGACAATATCAGGTAGCAGGAGATCAGCTAGATAGCTTATCAAACCATTCCAAACACCTACAAATCCAACAGGAGATATAAGAGAAGAGCAGTAATTCTAAAAACAGAAAATCAACCACTTTCTAAAAGGTAAGACCTGCAAAGAAGTGAATCCAAAGTGACAGAAAGATAGACTGCAGAGGGAGGGGCCGGCTCCCAGCAAGTGGCAGAGCAATGGAGCACAAAATCAGAACTTTTAAAAGTCTGCTCCACTGAAGGACATTGCTCCAGAGACTAAATTGGGGTGAAGCCCACACGGGGACAGTGTGGTCTCAGGTCCCGTGGGGTCACAGAAGGATCGAGGATGTCTGAGTGTCGCGAGCTCACAGGTATTAGAGCAGGGAAGCCGGCTACAGAGACAGAGACAAGGAGTGAGGTCTCAACTCAAGGTTACCTTAAATTGTGATCTATGGCAAAGACCACTGTTCTGTGAGTGGAGACCCCACAAGATCCGGGGAGACACCCCTGGAGGAGTGTGAGGATCTGTGGGGTTTGGAGACTCCAGGCAGGGCTGTGTGCCAGAGATAGAGACACTTGGTCACAGGCTGGATGAGCTCGGCACGCTGTCAGAGGCCAGGGGTGATTGAGCGCTTTTCTCTGAGGGCTCACTGAGGAGTGGGGCCCGGAGCTCTCGGCTCCTCCAGGATGGGGATTGGGAGGCTGCCATTTTTATTCCCATCCTCTGGAACTCTACAGAAAGTGTTCAGGGAACAAAAGCTCCTGAAAGTGTACCCGAGTGGGTTACTTAGCCTGGCCCTTTGTAAGGGCGGTGCAATTCCTCCTTGGGCAAAGACAGTGGAGAATCACTGCAACAGGCCCCTCCCCAAGAAGATCAGCAAGAAATCCAGCCATGACCAAGTTCACTTACCAAGGAGAACAGTGGAATTCCAGAGGAGGAGAAAACAAAGCATGGAATTCATGGCTTTTTCCCCATGATTCTTTAGTCTTGCAAAGTTAATTAATATTTTTAATTTTATTTTTTTCTTCTGCTAATTTAACTTTTACCCTTTCCACTTTTAATGTTTTATAACTAGTTTATGTTAAAAATGCCTTTTAAAAATCTTTTTTTGAAACTTCATTATTATAGTCATATTTTATCCTTCATTGTATCGAACTTTATTTTTTGTATACACATAGGGTTTTTTCTTCTAAAAAAATTGGGGACAAAACTTCTTCTAATAGATCAAAATATACCCAAAATCTAGCACAGGGCTTTGTTCTAGTCTCCAGCCTGAGCAAATTCTCTCCACTTTCTTTTTCTTTATTCTCCCAACTGACTTATCTTATCAACTCTTTTTTAAGAAATTTTTTAAAAAATTTTCATCTTTAAAGTCATATTCCATTCCTTCATTGTGTTTACCCTTATATATGTTTTTCATTCCTTAAAATTTTGGGAGGTAGTTTCTTCTTCTTTTTTTTTTTTTTAAGATTTTATTTATTTATTTTGCAGACAGAGATCACAAATCAGACAGAGATCACAAGTAGGCAGAGACAGGCAGAGAGAGAGGGAGAAGCAGTCTCCTTGCCGAGCAGAGAGCCCCGTGTGGGGCTCAATCCCAGGACCCTGGGATCATGACCTGAGCCAAAGGCAGAGGCTTTAACCCACTGAGCCACCCAGGTGCCCCAGGAAGTAGTTTCTTCTAAGAGACCAAAATACTCCCAAAATTAAGTGGGTGACCCTGTTCTATTCACCAGTCTAATATATATATATATAGATAGATATATAGATAGATAGATAGATAGATATGTGTGTATGTGTATGTATATATATATATATATATATATATATATATATATATATATATACAACACACATTCTTTTTTAAGTTTTTTATTTATTTTTTTAATTATTTTTTTCTTTTTTTAATTTTTTTTCTGAACTTTTTACCCCCTTTTTTCTCCCCCAATTTGGGGTCTCTTCTGATTTGGTTAGCATACATTTTTCTGGGGTCATTGCCACCCTTTTCGTATTTTATTCTCTCATTCACATATTCTTATCTGGATAAAATGACAAGGCAGAAAAACTCACCACAAAAAAAAAGAAGAACAACAACAATAAAAAAGAACAAGAGGCAGTAGCAAAAGCTAGGGACCTAATCAATATGGACATTGGTAATATTTCAGATCTATAGTTCAGAATGATGATTCTCAAGGTGCTAGCCAGGCTCAAAAAAGACATGAAAGATATTAGAGAAACCCTTTCTGGAGAAATAAAAGCCCTTTTGAGAAATAAAAGAACAAAGATCTAACCAAGTTGAAATCAAAAAAGCTATCAATGAGGTGCAATAAAAAATGGAGGCTATTACTGCTAGGATAAATGAGGCAGAAGAGAGAATTAGTGATATAGAAAACCAAATGACAGAGAATAAAGAAGCTGAGCAAAAGAGAGACAAACAACTACTGGACCACAAGGGTAGAATTTGAGAGATAAGTGTTACCATAAGACAAAACAACATTAGAATAATTGGGATTCCAGAAGAAGAAGAAGAAAGAGAGAGGGGAGTGGAAGGTATATTGAAGAGAATTATTGTAGAGAATTTCCCTAATATGGCAAAGGGAACAAGGATCAAAATCCAGGACATGCAGAGAAGCCCCCTTAAAATCAATAAAAATAGGTCCACACCCTGTCATCTAATAGTAAAATTTACAAGTCTTAGTGACAAAGAGAAAATCCTGAAAGCAGCTCGGGGCAAGAAGTCTGTAACAGACAATGATAAAAATATTAGATTGGCAACAGACTTATCCACAGAGACCTGGCAGGCCAGAAAGAACTGGCATGATATATTCAGAGTACTAAACAAGAAAAACATGCAGCCAAGAATACTATATCTATCTAGGCTACCATTGAAAATAGAAGGAGAGATAAAAAGCTTCTAGGACAAACAAAAAGAATTTTTTTTTTTCTAAAAGAATTCGTAAACACCAAACCAGCTCTACAGGAAATATTGAAAGGGGTCCTTTCAACGCAACTAGGAGATGGTTCTTTGAAAGAATTAATAGGACTGATAAACACCTGGCCAGACTTATCAAAAAGAAAATAGAAAGGACCCAAATAAATAAAATAATGAATGAAAGAGGAGAGATCACAACCAACACCAAAGAAATACAAATAATTATAAGAACATGTTATGAGCAACTATATGCCAGCAAATTTGACAATCTGGAAGAAATGGATGTATTCCTAGAGGCATATAAACTACCAAAACTGAATCAGGAAGAAATAGAAAACCTGAACAGACCCATAGCCAGTAAGGAGATTGAAGCAGTCATCAAAAATCTCCCAACAAACAAGAGCCCAGGGCCAGACAGCTTCCCAGGGGAATTCTACCAAACATTTAAAGAAGAATTAAATCTGGGGCACCTGAGTGGCTCAGTGGGTTAAAGCCTCTGCCTTCGGCTCAGGTCATGATCCCAGGGTCCTGGGATCAAGCCCCGAGTCAGGCTCTCTGCTCTGCAGGGAGCATGCTTCCTCCTCTCTCTCTCTCTGTCTGCCTCCCTGCCTACTTGTGATCTCTGTCAAATAAATAAATAAAATCTTTAAAAAAAAAAAAAAAGAAGAATTAAATCTGGTAACGTGATGCCCCCAGTTTTATTTTTGTTTTTCAAAATTTTCCTTAGCGATTTGGGGTCTCTTCTGATTCCATACAAATTTCTGAATTATTTGCTCCAGGTTGGAATTTTGATCAGAATGGCATTAAAAGTACAGATTGCTCCGGCAGTATAGACATTTTAACAATGTTTATTCTTCTGATCCAAGAGCATGGAATGGTGTTCCATCTTTTTGTGTCTTCTTCAATTTCCTTCATGAGTGTTCTGTAGTTCCTCAAGAAGATCCTTTACCTCTTTGGTTAGGTTTATTCCCAGGTATTTTATGGATCTTGGTGCTATAGTAAATGGAATCGATTCTCTAATTTCCCTTTCTGTATTTTCATTGTTAGTGTATAAGAAAGCCACTGATTTCTGCACATTGACTTTGTATCCTGCCACGTTGTTGAATTGCTGTATGAGTTCTAGTAGTTTGGGGGTGGAATCTTTTGGTTTTTCCATATAAAGAATCATGTCATCTGTGAAGAGAGAGAGTTTGACTTCTTCATTGCCAATTTGGATACCTTTTATTTCTCTTTGTTGTCTGATTGCTGTTGCTAGGACTTCTAATACTATGTTGAACCAGAGTGGTGAAAGTGGGTAACCTTGTCTTGTTCCTGATCTCAACGGGAAGGCTGCAAGCTTTTTCCCATTGAGGATGATATTTGCTGTGGGTCTTTCATAGATAGATTTGATGAAGTTCAAGAATGTTCCCTCTATCCCTATACTTTGAAGCATTTTAATCAGGAACGGATGCTGAATTTTGTCAAATGCTTTTTCTGCATCAATTGAGAAAACCATGTGGTTCTTCTCTCTTCTCATATTAATTTGTTCTATCACATTGATTGATTTGTGAATGTTGAACCATCCTTGAAGCCCAGGGATGAATCCTACCTGGTCATGGTGGATAATCTTTTTAATGTGCTATTGGATCCAGTTTGCTAGGATCTTGTTGAGAATCTTAGCATCCATATTCATCAGTGATATTGGTCTGAAATTCTCCTTTTTGGTAGGGGCTTTTCCTGGTTTGGGGATCAGGGTAATGCTGGCTTCATAGAAAGAGTCTGGAAGTTTTCCTTCTGCTTCAATTTTCTTAAACAGCTTCAGGAGAATAGGTGTTATTTCTTCTTTGAAAGTTTGGTAGAATTCCCCAGGGAATCCATCAGATCCTGGGCTCTTGTTTTTTGGGAGGTTTTTGATCACTGCTTCAATCTCGTTATTAGATATCGGTCTCTTCAGGTTGTCGATTTCTTCCTGGTTCACTGGGGCATCACGTTATCTGGTTTCAAGCTTTATTACAAAGCTGTGGTCACCAAGACAGCATGGTACTGGCATAAAAACAGACACATGGACCAGTGGAACAGAGTAGAGAGCCCAGATATGGACCCTCAACTCTATGGTCAATTAATCTTTGACAAAACAGGAAAAAATATACAGTGGAAAAAAGACACTCTTCAATAAATGGTACTGGGAAAACCGGACAGCTATATGTAGAAGAATGAAACTCGACCATTCTCTTCCACCGTACACAAAGATAAACTCAAAATGGATAAAAGACCTCAATGTGAGATAGGAATCCATCAGAATCCTAGAGGAGAACATAGGCAGATATCTCTTTGATATCAGCCACAGCAACTTCTTTCAAGATATGTCTCCAAAGGCAAAGGAAACAAAAGCTAAAATAAACTTTTGGGAATTCATCAAAATCAAAAGCTTCTGCGCAGCAAAGGAAACAGTCAACAAAACAAAGAGGCAACCCACGGAATGGGAGAAGATATTTGCAAATGACAGTACAGACAAAAGGTTGATATCCAGGATCTATAATGAACTCCTCAAACTCAACAGGCACAAAACAGGCAATCATATCAAAAAATGGGCAGAAGATATGAACAGACACTTCTCCAATGAAGACATACAAATGGCTATCAGACACATGAAAAAATGTTCATCATCACTAGCGCTCAGGGAGATTCAAATTAAAACCACATTGAGATATCACCTTACACCAGTTAGAATGGCCAAAATTAGCAAGACAGGAAACAACATGTATTGGAGGGCATATGGAGAAAGGGAAACCCTCTTACATTGTTGGTGAGAATGCAAGTTGGTGCAGCCTCTTTGGAGAACAGTGTGGAGATTCCTCAAGAAATTAAAAATAGAACTTCCCTATGACCCTGCAATTGCACTCCTGGGTATTTACCACAAAGATACAGATGTCGTGAAAAGAAGGGCCATCTGTACCCCAATGTTTATAGCAGCAATGGCCACAGTTGCCAAACTATGGAAAGAACCAAGATGTCCTTCAACAGACAAATGGATAAGGAAAATGTGGTCCATATACACTATGGAGTATTATGCCTCCATCTTCAGAAAGGATGAATACCCAGCTTTTGTCACAACATGGACGGTACTCAAAGAGATTATGCTGAGTGAAATAAGTCAAGCAGAGAGAGTCAATTACCAGATGGTTTCACTTAGTTGTGGAGCATAACAAATAGCATGGAGGACATGGGGAGTTAGAGAGGAGAAGGGAGTTGGGGGAAATTGGAAGGGGAGGTGAATCATGAGAGACTATGGACGCTGAAAAACAATCTGAGGGGTTTGAAGTGGCCAGGGAGTGGGAGGTTAGGGTACGGATTGCATGGAGCACTGGGTGTGGTGAAAAAATAATGAATACTGTTATGCTGAAAAGAAATAAATTTAATTAAAAAAATAAAATAAAATAAAGAAGAATTAATTCCTATTCTCCTGAAACTTTTGTAAAAAATAGAAATGGAAGGAATACTTCCAAACTCATTTTATGAGGCCAGCAGTGCCTTGATCCCAAAACCAGACAAGGATCCCATCAAAAAAGAGAATTATAGACGAACATCTTTGATGAACACAGATGTGAAAATTCTCACCAAACTACTAGCCAATAGGATCCAACAGTACATTAAAAGGGTTATTCACCACAACCAAGTGGGATTTATCCCAGGACTGCAAGGTTGGTTCAACATCCACAAATCAATCAATATGATACAATACATTAATAAAAGAAAGAACAAGAACCATATGATACTCTCAATAGATGCTGAAAAAGCATTTGACAAAGAACAGCATCCTTTCCTGATTAGAACTCTGCAACGTGTTGGGATAGAGGGTACATGCCTCAGTATCATCAAAGCCATTTATGGAAAAACCCACTGCAAATATCATTCTCAATGGAAAAAAACTGAGAGCTTTTCCACTAAGGTCAGTAACATGGCAGGGATGTCCATTATCACCACTACTACTCAACATAGTACTAGAAGTCCTAGCCTCAGCAATCAGACAACAAAAAGAAATTAAAGGCATCCAAATTGGCAAAGAAGAAGTCAAACTTCCAATCTTTGCAGATGATATGATACTATATACGGGAAACCCAAAAGACTCTACTCCAAATCGGCTAGAACTTGTACAGGAATTCAGTAAAGTGTCAGGATATAAAATCAATGCACAGAAATCAGTTGCATTTCTATACACCAAAAACAAGACAGAAGAAAGTGAAATTAAGGAGTCAATCCCATTTACAATTGCAACCAAAAATCATAAGATACCTAGGAATAAACCTAACCAAAGAGGCAAAGAATCTGTACTCAGAAAACTATAAAAGACTCATGAAAGAAATTGAGGAAGACACAAAGAAGTGGAAAAGTGTTCCATGCTCATGGATTGGAAGAACAAATATTGTGAAAATTATCTATGCTACCTAAAGCAATATACACGTTTAATGCAATCCCTATCAAAATCCCATCAGTTTTTTCCAAAGAAATGGAACAAACAATCCTAAAATTTATATGGAACCAGAGAAAACCTCAAATAGCCAAAGGAATGTTGAAAAATAAAGCCAAAGTTGGTGGCATCACAATTCCAGACTTCAAGCTCTATTACAAATCTGTCATCATTGAGACAATATGGTACTGGCACAAAAACAAACACATAGATCAATGGAACAGAATAGAGAGCCCAGAAATAGACCCTTAACTCTATGGTCAACTAATCTTCTACAAAGGAGGAAAGAATGTCCAATGTAAAAGAGACAGTCTTTTCAACAAATGGTGTTGAGAAAATTGGACAGCCACATGCAAAAAAATGAAACTGGGCCATTTCCTTACACCACACATGAAAATAGACTCAAAATGGTTGAAGGACCTCAATGTGAAAAAGGAATCCTTAAAAATCCTTGAAGAGAATATATACAGGAACTTCTTCTACTTCAGCTGCAGCAACTTCTTCCTAGGAACATCACCATAGGCAAGGGAAGCAAGGGCAAAAATGAACTATTGGGACTTCATCAAGATCAAAAGCTTCTGCACAGTAAAGGAAACAGTTATCAAAACCAAAAGACAACTGACAGAATGAGAGAAGATATTTGCAAACAAAGTATCAGATAAAGGGCTAGTATCCAAAACCTATAAAGAACTTATCAAACTCAACACCCAAAGAACAAATAATCCAATCAAGAAATGGGCAGACATGAATAGACATTTGTGCAAAGAAGACATCCAGATGACCAACAGACACATGAGAAAGTGCTCCACATCACTCGGCATCAAGGAAATACAAATCAAAACTGCAATGAGATATCCCCTCACACCAGTCAGAATGGCTAAAATTAACAAGTCAGGAAATGACAGATGCTGGCAAGGATGCGGAGAAAGGGGAACCCTCCTTCACTGTTAGTGGGAATCCTAGCTGGTGCAACCACTCTGAAAAATAGCATGGAGGTTCCTCAAAAATTTGAAAATAGAGCTACCCTATGACCCAGCAATTGCACCACTGGGTATTTACCCTAAAGATACAAAAGTAGTGATCCGAAGGGGCACATGCACCCAAATGTTTATAACAGCAAGGTCTACAATAGCCAAACTATGGAAAGAACCTAGATGTCCATCAGCAGATGAATGGATAAAGAAGAGGTGGTATATATATACAATGGAATACTATGCAGCCATCAAAAGAAATGAAATCTTGCCATTTGAGACGACGCGGAAGGAACTAGAGGGTATTATGCTTAGCAAAATAAGTCAATCAGAGAAAGACAATTATCGTATGATCTCCCTAATATGAGGAAGTTGAGAGGCAATATTGAGGTTTGGCGGATAGGAAAAGAATAAATGAAACAAGATGGGATCGGGAGGGAGACAAACCATAAGAGACTCTTAATCTCACAAAACAAACTGAGACTTATGGGGGGAGGGGGTCAGGAAAGGGTGGTGGGGATATGGACATTGGAGAAATAATGTGCTACGAAGTGTGTAAACCTAGCGATTCACAGACCTGTACCCCTAGGGCTAATAATACATTATATGTTAACAAAAAATTTGAAAATTAAAAAAAAAAGATACATGCACAGGTTTTTCATCCTACCAAAAATATTCCAAAGGCTAAGTTAAAAATAGTAGTCCTCTGAAGCCCTACTTAATATCCTGGCATTTCCCCCATAAGTCATGTGTAATCGTCTGACACCATTTTTGAAGTTGGACTGATGACAGCTTTTAAGCTCCATCTCCCCATTAACCTTCTGTGACATATCTTGGCAAACAGAGAAGAAAGCCTCAACATGCTATCTCATAAGTGAGAAGGAATTTCAAGCCAAGCAAGCCAGACCCAAGTAGGGGACTCCTCACCACCACCCTACTCAGAAGCTTCCATAATTGGCATTTGGGGACAAAAGTATGGGAGTAGCCTTTCAGTGGCCCTGGCCACGTGTCTCAATAAACTTGTTTTCCATGTCAGCTTGGATTATGCTTCTGAGTCCCAGCATGAGCTGTGATTGACACTAGGCTAGGTAGAATCCTGTGACCCATGGTTGTGTGTCTCAAGTACTGTCCTCATTATAAACAGTGCTCTGGGTAAGACTGATTCCAGTTTACAAGCCCACAGAATGCTGGTAGAAGAGTAGTCACTATGTCATATGATGAAATTCACATGTGTAAAAGTAGAAGGTGCATTAGAACCCCAGAAAATGCCTTTGCTATTGCTGCTGATTATAACTCTGTAGCTAAAAGAAAACCTTGGTTAACACAATAATGGGGAAAAGCATTGATGACACCCCCATGGAGTTAATTCAAAGAGTTCATTCAAACTCAATCTCAGGTCTCCCAAAATCAGCACTAAGGAGGCCCCTAACCTTGATGATACTAATTGGGATATTCTAAGGAAGAAACATGTAAATATGAGCAGGTTAGAAGGACACCCTCCCCCAAAGTGTAAGTAATGACAACCAAGAATAGCAAAAAAAAAAAAAAAAGAAAGAAAGAAAGAAAAGAAAAGAAAAGAAAAGAAAAGAAAAAAGAGAGAGAGAGAGATTTTAAGGTGGGGGAGTCAGGAAAGATATTAAAACAGAGTTCTCAGTTTTGATGCATGTGAAATCTAATGTTACCTTCAAAAGAAATTATTTCAGAGAAATGACACAGATTGACTTTTGTGACTTTACATCAGAGGTTCTAAATTACTTTGAACATTGGATAAGATGCACCAAAGACAAACCTTAATCATCTTGGTTAATACTTGGGGAAAATAACAGATATGAGAGCTCACCAAATTTATTGAAGTATATCTGTTCTCTTGGAAGTTACAAAATATTAGAAGACAATTGTTCATGCCCTGTTTTAACTACTGGGATTAAATATCTCATAGTCATAAGACCCATTGGTTAAGTTATTCATAGCAGCTATTGTTGCTCTTATGTAACAAATCATAAAATAAAATTAAGGTTTTAGCACTAACAGCATGACAAAAAAAATAACTCATTGGATCTGCCAAATATATTAAAACTATTAATACTATCAAATATATCTTAATAGAGTGTCTTCAAGGATTAAATCCCATTAAAAAGTGTTTATTAACAAAGAAAAGGTTTCCCCATGGGTTCTCCATTCAATAGCCTAATTTAGACTATTCTTAAACCTGAATGAATAGTGCCTCTCAGTGGACTGCTATAACTTGACTGCCAATGTCATCATATTAGGGCTTCCATTTCCAAGACTACTGAAATTGCTGATTTATCTAAATACTAATAGATACTTTACATGCATAGATTTGGCAGTATCTTCTGTTCAATTCCTATTCAGCAAGCTCTCAGCTGCAGTGTCTCCTCACCTCATCTTGGCCGGATACAAATAATCTGTAACTAGCCTGTCATGGACTACCTCAACAGAACTGCTCACAAGCTTAGCTGGCAAGATCTTAACCACATTCAACTTTCTCCAGAAACACATGTATAACATTGCATTGAGAACAACCTCCTTTTGAGATATTCATTGACCACAGTCATTCAGGACACAAATATTCACACAGGAGCTCACAAGAGGGATGTGCTGCTGCCCTACACAAAGCACAAGCCATAAGCACACCTCAGTTTAATTCCTGCGAAGAATTATTTGTCAGTTCAAGGTGTTTCCATGAAGAAATAGGTATTATTTCTTCTTTGAATGTTTGATAGAATTCTCCATGGAATCTGTCGGGTCCTGGGCTCTTGTTTTTTGGGAGGTTTTTGATCACTGCTTCAATCTCATTACTATATATTGGTCTATTCAGGTTGTCAATTTCTTCCTGATTCAGTTTTGGAAGTTTATAGGTTTCCAGGAATGCATCCATTTCATCTAGGTTGCTCAACTTATTGGCATATAACTTTTAATAATAATTTCTGATGATTGTTTCTATGTCCTTGGTGTTAGTCCTCTCCCTTTTTTTCATTCATAATTTTATTAATTTGGGTCCTCTCTCTTTTCTTTTGGATTAGATTGGCCAAATGTTTATTTTTCTTATTTTAAAAATAGAAAAAGAAAAAAAAAGAGCATGTCCACTCACACCCAGGAAAAGGCTCAGAAAAGACCTAAGAATACCAGTTTACACCTCACATTGATCCTTACCACAAAGGCAGCCTAGAACAATTTTTTTAAATGAACAAAATTAATTACAAAAATCCGCAAACCCTAAAGAAAGAAGGAGAGTCTCACCTCCAGATATAGCACATTGTCAGATTCACATAGTCAGTTTTTCAACAAAATTTAAAGACATACCAAGAAACAAAAAACTAAGGCTTATTCAGAGGAAAAAAATAAATCAACAAAAACTGTCCCTGAGAAAGACTCAATGGCAGATATACTAAATGATGACTTTAAATAAGTGCCTTAATACTTCTCAGAGAACTAAAGGAAGATGTGGAGAAGGTAAAGGAAAAAGTAAACACCAAGTAGAAATGTCAATAAAAGCATAGAAAATCTGAAAAGAAACCAGAAACAAAATCTAGAACTGAAAATTGCAATAAATGAAACGAAAATTTCACAAGAGGGAGTAATGGCAGATTTGAGCAAGTGGAAGAAATAATCCATGAACCTGAAGATAAGACAATGGAAATGATCAAGTGTGAAGAACAGGAAGTTAAAAGATTGAAAAAAAGAATATGGCCTAAGTGACCAACATAAGCATTTTGGATGCTCACAAGGAAAAGAGAGAAAGAAAGGGATAGAGAGAATATTTTAAGTAATAATGGCTAAAGACCACCCAAATGGATGAAAGATAGGAGTATAAGAATTCAGGAAACTCAACAAACTCCAAGGAAAATGAACTCAGATGCTCACATCAGGATGCATCATAATCAAAATTTAGAATGATAAATAGAAAATATTAAAAGCAGCAAGAAAAAAGTGACTTATCACATACAACAGCTTGTCAATGAGATTATCAATAGATTTCTTTTTTTTTTTTAATATAATTTTTTATTTTTTATAAACATATATTTTTATCCCCAGGGGTACAGGTCTGTGAATCACCAGGTTTACACACTTCACAGCACTATGTCTATCAATAGATTTCTAATCAGAAATTTTGGAGGCCAAAAAAAAAAAAAAAATGGAATCCAGAAGGCAGTGGCCCAATATATTCAAAATGCTAAAAGAAGGGGCGCCCAGGTGGCTCAGTGGGTTAATTGTCCAATTCTTAGCTTCAGCTAAGGTCATGATTTCAGGGCTGTGAAAGTGAGAACTGTGTCAGGCTCCATGCACAGTGAGGAGTCTGTTTGAGAGTCTCTACCACTTCCTCTTTCTCTGCCCCTCCCCTCACCCAGTCTCCCTCTCCCTCTCTCAAATAAAACAATATCATTTTTTAAAAATGCTAAAGGAAAAGAAAATCAACAACAAAATCTTATATTCAGCAAAACTGCCCATCAAAAAGTCAGGGAGAATTAGACAGTCCAAGTTAAACAAACTAAGGGAATTGGTTTCTACTAGACCCATCCTGGGAGAAATACTCAATGAAGTTCTCCAGGGAGAAATGAAAGGACACAAGATAGTAACCAAAGGTGTATGAAGAAATAAAGGCTTTAAAAAGGTAAATGAGGGGCGCCTGGGTGGCTCAGTGGGTTAAAGCCTCTGCCTTCGGCTCAGGTCATGATCCCAGCGTCTTGGGATCGAGCCCTGCATCGGGGTGTCTGCTCAGCAGGAAGCCTGCTTCCTCCTCTCTCTCTGCCTGCCTCTCTGCCTACTTGTGATCTCTGTCTGTCAAATGAATAAATAAAATATTTTTTAAAAAAAAGGTAAATGAATGGGCAATTATAAAAGTTTCTGTTATTGTAACAATGGCTTGTAACTACCTTTTTATTTTCTACATGTTTTGAGATTAGTGCATTTTTAAAAAATAGTTTAAAAATTACTACCATTATTTGGACTTTGTTTGTAACTTAATTGATGATATCTTACTAGGTGCATATATATTTATAATTGTTATATCTTATTGCTGTATTGAACCTTTTATTAATATATACTGTTTTTCCTTGTCTCTTGTAATCGGCAAAGAGAGAGGGGGAAGCAGGCTCCCCGCTGAGCAGACATCCCGATGTGGGGCTCGATCCCAGGACCCTGGGATCATGACCTGAGCCGAAGGCAGAGGCTTAACCCACTGAGCCACCCAGGCACCTCCAAATACAATAGATTTTAAATCAAAAAAGATTATAAGAGACAATAAAAAAACAGTATATTAACCATCCATCTTTTTCAAAGAAATGGAGCAAATAATTCTAAAATTTATATGGAACCAGAAAAGACTTCGAATAGCCAAAGGGATATTGAAAAAGAAAGCCAAAGTTGGTGGCATCACAATTCCGGACTTCAAGCTCTATTACAAAGCTGTCATCATCAAGACAGCATGGTACTGGCACAAAAACAGACACATAGCTCAATGGAACAGAATAGAGAGCCCAGAAATAGACCCTCAACTCTATGGTCAACTCACCTTCGACAAAGCAGGAAAGAATGTCCAATGGAAAAAAGACATCCTCTTCAATAAATGGTGTTGGGAAAATTGGACAGCCACAGGCAGAAAAATGAAATTGGACCATTCCCTTACACCACACACGAAAATAGACTCAAAATGGATGAAGAACCTCAATGTGAGAAAGGAATCCATCAAAATCCTTGAGGAGAACACAGGCAGCAACCTCTTCGACCTCAGCCGCAGCAACATCTTCCTAGGAACATCGCCAAAGGCAAAGGAAGCAAGGGCAAAAATGAACTATTGGGATTTGATCAAGATCAAAAGCTTTTGCACAGCAAAGGAAACAGTTAACAAAATCAAAAGACAACTGACAGAATAGGAGAAGATATTTGCAAACAACATATCAGATAAAGGACTAGTGTCCAGAATCTATAAAGAACTTAGCAAACTCAACACCCAAAGAACAAATAATCCAATCAAGAAATGGGCAGAGGACATGAACAGACATTTCTGCAAAGAAGACATCCAGATGGCCAACAGGCACATGAAAAAGTGCTCCATATCACTCGGCATCAGGGAAATACAAATCAAAACCACAATGAGATATCACCTCACACCAGTCAGAATGGCTAAAATCAACAAGTCAGGAAATGACAGATGCTGGCGAGGATGCGGAGAAAGGGGAACCCTCCTACACTGTTGGTGGGAATGCAGGCTGGTGCAACCACTCTGGAAAACAGCATGGAGGTTCCTCAAAATGTTGAAAATAGAATTGCCCTATGACCCAGCAATTGCACTACTGGGTATTTACCCTAAAGATACAAACGTAGTGATCCAAAGGGGCACGTGCACCCAAATGTTTATAGCAGCAATGTCCACAATAGCCAAACTATGGAAAGAACCTAGATGTCCATCAACAGATGAATGGATCAAGAAGATGTGGTATATATACACAATGGAATACTATGCAGCCATCAAAAGAAATGAAATCTTGCCATTTGCGACAACATGGATGGAACTAGAGCATATCATGCTTAGCGAAATAAGTCAAGCAGAGAAAGACAACTATCATATGATCTCCCTGATATGAGGAAGTGGTGATGCAACATGGGGGCTTAAGTGGGTAGGAGAAGAATCAATGAAACAAGATGGGATTGGGAGGGAGACAAACCATAAGTGACTCTTAATCTCACAAAACAAACTGAGGGTTGCTGGGGGGGGGGGGGATGGGAGAAGGGGGGTGGGGTTATGGACATTGGGCAGGGTATGTGCTTTGGTGAGTGCTGTGAAGTGTGTAAACCTGGCGATTCACAGACCTGTACCCCTGGGGATAAAAATATATGTTTATAAAAAATAAAAAAAATTTTTTAAAATATAATAATAATAATAATAATTTTTTTAAAAACAGTATATTAATAAAAGGTTCAATACAGCAAGATGATATAACAATTATAAACATATATGTACCTAGTAAGATATCATCAAAATGTCTAGATCAAAAACTGACAGAACTGAAGAAGCAATAATTCTATAAAAATTATTGGAGATTTCATACTCCACTCTAAATAATGGATAAAATAACAAGAAAGAAGATCAAAAAGTAAATAGAAGACTTAGGCAGATTGATCCACTAGCTGTATCAGACATTCAGAATACTTTACCCAATAAGAATGGCAAACACATTCTTTTCAAGGGCACATCGGACATTTTCCAGCAGAGACCATATGTTAAGCCACCAGTATATCTCAATAGATTTTAAAAGATAGATATCATACAACATACTTTTTGTGATTGCAACAGGTTGAAGTTAGAAATCAACAGAAGGAAAACCAGAAAATTCATAAATTATGGAAATTAAACACCTTTTATTTAAGCAATGTATCAAAAAGAAATCACAAGGAAATCATAAAATACTTAGAGACAAATGAAACTGAAAATACAACACACCAAAACTTAGGGAATACACCAAAAGCAGTACTTGGAAATTTAAAGCTGTAAATGCCTATATTATAATAGAAAGTTCTCAAAAAAAATTCTCAAATCAATAACCTATTCTGCCACCTTAAGACACTGGGGAAAGTGTACTAAACCTAAAATAAACAGATGTTAGAATTAATTAAGATAAGAAGAAAAATAATTATTAATTTAATTAATAATTTATTGATTTTAATTTTACTTAATTGATTATAATTAATTTATTAATGAAATTAATAATATTTTAAATATATTCATTATATTTAAATTACATTTAAGTGTATGATTATAAAAATTATAAAATTATGTATTATATGTTATATATGATTAATACATTATAAAATTATTAAAACATAGAATTGTAATTGTTTAATTATATTTAAATATTTAAATATAAAATAATTAAATAATAATAGTCAATAAAATTTAAAAATATGAAAGCAATGAAACCAAAGCGAGTACTTTGAAAAGATCAAGAAAATTCACAAATAAGACAGAAAGAAGCAAATTATTAGAATGAAAAATGAAAGAAGGAGCACTACTAGTGACCACACAGAAATATAAAGGACTATAAAAGAATTCTATGAATTTTAGATGTAATAAATTAGAAAACAGATGCTATAGACAAACTCTTAGAAAGACAAAAACTACCAAAGTTAATTTAAGAAGAAATAGACATTCTGAGTAGACTTATAAAGAGTAAATGCTGCCCCATTTAGGTAAATTTCAGAGTTTATTGATCAATAATAATGTATGGCGGTTTCCTTAAAATGAAATGACACTCAATTACAGAGATGAAATATGCAGATATGGCATTGTGGAGGCAAGGTCTACACAGCCTAATAAGGTTTCCAGTGCTTAACATAAAACACATACACACATTTTTTTCCATCTTTTCAATATGACTAGATGAAAAAAGATTTTGTGCTAAGCAGTGCTATACAAAAGACATTGTCTATCTTTTCCTGGGATAAAGAAGTATAATAATCAAAAAAAAACCAAACTTGGGATTAAATAACCTCCTCCATAAAGAAGCATGATGACATTATGGCCATGATCTTGAAGAATCTGAGATACCTGATCCACCAGTACATAATGGCTTCCACCTAGAAGCAATACAAAATTTCATTTTTGTAAAGGTGAGAACAGAGAGTCTGAAATTGATATTGGGGATTGGGAAACCCAGGGTAAGGCAGTAGAAGAAAATGAGTTTCTTTTGGATAAGCCTCCAACCAGATACCCACATTCCTTCTGACAAAATCTTGACATGTAGCAATCTTAACGTGAAAGATTCCCTTTTGCAATTCAAGGTGTCTATGTCAGTGTGATGAGCTTCTCTATGTTTAGGCCTGAAGGAGTTCCTGAGCCTCTGTATATCCTGCAATTTAGGCAGGCTTTATGAAGGTATTGGGTCCTAAAGAAGTAACTATTTGGTCGAAATTTTGGCACAGTGCTATGTGTCTGAGAATAAAGGGTTTCTAAGGGAATAACAATCAGAGCTATTTCTGGAATCCTTCTCTCTGGAATTTATGTTAACATGGAAGCCAGAAACATGGGAACATGAGTATCAGTCCAAGAGCCACAGAAGCAGAAGGGGATTACAGACATTTCTCAGAGCCAAAATCCTTCAGATTCAAATATATTTGACAGGAGGTTCTTCAGTTGGGGCCTGCATCTTGCTAAACATCAAATTAAAGCATTCAGGATAACTGTGGGTCCTTGGAGTGGACCTTCAGGATCCTCTGTGCAAGAAAGATGGGGACATCACCCAACCAAAGAAAATCCTGGGATCCTAAGGAAACAGAAACGTGATCACCTGCGGAGGTACAGGTTCTATCACACCAATGTCTAAAACCATGTGATTTCACAGAACATTTTTCTTGAATTTATGGGTTAAGGAGTAGAATTTGCCCACACTGGGAAGTGGGTGTTATTTGGAAGATGAAGATCTCATGATGATGGGGTCACCTGAAAGAGATGTAGGACTATCGTAATGGTATGTATCTGTGGAAACTATTCTAATTTTTTATATCTATACTTGTCTTGCCTGAGGTAACAAGGATTATAGAAAACAAAAACCCCCGCAAACAGCCTTCTCTGCCTCACCTTTAACCCTTGGAAGAAAAGGATATAGGGGAGATGCCATCCTACAGAGGCAGCCATTCCTGAGGGTCTTGGTGTGCCCAGTGCATTCTGGGCCAGAGGCGGGGCTTCCAGCACCTGGTCACAACATCTGCTCCCTTTCAGAGTCTGGAGGACATGTACTTTCAAGAGGTGAGAAAGTTCTTTTTTTTTTTTTCTATTGCTTTAACTATCATAAGAAATAGATTTTAAAAAGAAATCAAGGTTTTTTAAAATACTAAGTTTTTAGGAATCCCCACTGTAAAAGTAAAGTTTCGGAAAGAGGACAAGTTCAAGGTAAGAAACAGTATGTAAAGTTCAAGTGTGTCCTTCCGGGAGGTCTGATGTGCTCTTGCAAAAGGCCCCTCATTCCCCTGACCCTCAAGATGCCTGTCAGGAAACAAAAAAGTGATGCCCAATTAGATGAACTCAATGGTTTCTTAAAGTTCTAGGATCCCCAGATTCACAGGGATCTAAAAGTGATCCTGGAAGACCCCTGTCCTTTCACAATGGATCCAAAAACTTCTTGGGGAAACTCCATCCTATGATACCTCCTTATCCTGATAAATGTTCCTATTTACTTTCTGTTCCTTTGGGGGGGGGGCAAAAAATAAAGGAAATAAACCTGAATTCACACAGAACTACTTCTCTGTCTTTCAAAACCTTCCACCACCAAGGGTGAAAAGAGAGAGGGGCTCCCAAGATCATGATTGTCCTAGGGCCCCTTCCTTTGCTCTGTCAGTTCTCCAGGTGTCCTATTAATAACATATTGCCAGTTTCGGGGCGCCTGGGTGGCTCAGTGGATTAAGCCGCTGCCTTCAGCTCAGGTCATGATCTCAGGGTCCTGGGATCGAGTCCCGCATCGGGCTCTCTGCTCAGCAGGGGGCCTGCTTCCCTCTCTCTCTCTTTCTGCTTGCCTCTCTCTCCATACTTGTGATCTCTCTCTGTCAAATAAATAAATAAAATCTTAAAAAAAAAAAAAAAAAAAAAAGCTTTTAATAACATATTGCCAGTTTATACAGCTGCCCCCAGAAGCTCCCATCCTTGGACTCCAAGAGCCTGAAACTGACCTCACCTTCCACTTTCTACTGGCTTCTACTGCACACCCCCAGACTTTGAGGGTGTGCACCTGAAAGTCCTGGCTGGTGACCTGGAATAGGTGGCTCCGGCTCAAGGTCTCCAGGTCAACACTGGAACTAAATTCTGGCCCCAGCTATGCACAGTACAAAATGGGAATCACCTCCAGAGCAGACAGAAAGAGAGGAAAGGAAACTTGCTGTTTTCTCCAGAACTGACTTCCCCAGCACAGCAGTGGGACCCCTCTTCTCCCTCCTCTAGCCTGAGACACAGTCCTTTCTGAAAAACCACATAGTGTTTTGTGCTTGAGCCTTGGCCCAGGTGCCTGGGATGCAGCTGTCTCTGGTTCTCCTGCCAAGCATTCACCCAATTTGGGTACAGTCAGAATTTTCACAGCCTCTGAGAGCAGGAGTCCAGGTAGAACAAAGTCAGCTAGCCGTAGCGTCCTCTACCTGGCCATGTTCACTCCTGTATCAGCTGTGGAGCCAAGCCCTATGCCCAGAGCCCTGCTGCCTGAGCCTGGCACAGCGACCAGTGCACCCATGGGACAGGTGTGCTGCTGGCAGCCAAGGAAACGCACAAGCCAGCAGATTGCGAAGAGGTGAGGGGTGGATCCCACCTGTCTGTCCTTCACTGGCTACTGCCCTTTGCTCCTCCTCCCAGGGTGCTTGCTCTACTGGCTACTCTGTCCTCACCCTCCCTAACCTGGGGCAGTGGAAAGGAGGGGTAAGTGAGCTCTCTTTAACCGCTCTCTGTCCTTGATCACCACACTCTCCACAGAGAAGATTCTCTGAACCAGGAATGTAGGGACCTTGGGAAGTTGCTTCCAAGGTCGTTCCGCCTCCAGATGACTCAGACCCATCTCTATTTTAGGGATCATTTTCCAAATTTCCCACTCCTCATGGACTGTACACTGCCATCCCCATGCCCCATTTCCCAGGCAACTGCTTACAATCTCTTATATTCTAATCTCAAGATCCCAGAAGCTGATTCCCATTGGAAAATGCCTACTCTTACTGCTCAGAGTTTCTTTGGAAAGTAACTTACTGGTGTCTTAGTAAGTAAGTACTTAGTAAGTAAATACTTAGAAAGTAACTTAGTGTCCCCTAAGTGTTAAGCTCCACGGGAAGGCCAGAACTTGACTGAAGCACTGAACCTCTAAAGGTCAGTCTATAATTCTGAATGGGCATGACAATATAAGAGAGGGCAGTGGGCCCCCAAAAGTTCTCTTCAAATTATTCATTAGAAAGATTTTTAAACTCTCTCAATATTATTCCATTATTTCCCTTCAAGTTCTTTCCATGTTTTTGCTATGGAGTCTTTGAGAACATGTGGTCCCATGCCTACACATTCACAGTTATGGGTTCAGGTATTCTATCTTCCCAGGGGGGAAAAAAAATAATCTGCATTAGGAAGGCACCACTTAATATGAATCTAATCATATTACTTTATCTGTAAATCTTATTCTAATCCCTCCAATTGTCCGATTAATATCCTCTGTTGTGCTATGAATTTGCTGGTGCAGGAGCCACTCCAGGATCACACATTGCATTGAGCTATCACACCAATTTGTCTCCTTAAGTGAGATTGGTTCTCTTTGTCTTTCATGTCATTGATATGACTCTTTATTTTGTATGATGGATCCCAAATTGCATTTGCCTTCTCATTATACTTCAGGTTACTAGGGAGTTCGGTGGGAATACTATACATGTGGTGTTGATTCCACCTCATCTGATATCAGATGGTCCTGTTATTAGAAATGATAACTCTATCCCTTGTTTAAGGTGGTGTTTATTTAATCTTGGTGTTCACCCAGATTCTCCACTGTAAAGTTCCTTTTTTTTAAAAACCCTATAATTAGGAAATAAGATGTGAGAAGACATTTTGAAATTGAAATTCCATTCCTCATCAAATTTCCCTCCTTTTATTATCTTTTATATTTCTTATCTGATTCAAGTATTACTGTCATAGTGGCAAATCAGTGATTTTTTTTAAATCAGCAGAATCCTGGGAACTGCAGTAGTACTGAACCTGAGGCCCCAAGACCTCACACAGAGGTCCAGGTTCTGCACTTGAGGTCTCCATGACTACATTTTTCAGAGTGTTAATCTTGAGAAGGGAAATGTGGGAAGTGAAAACCACAGCATGAACTATGGCCTAAAGGCAGCCTCCAAATCTGACCAGCAAAGCAGGGGCTTTTCACAGGAGAGACACGGGACAGAGACCAGGATTCCTGAGCTTGGAGGTGAGGTGAAAAGGAGATGCAAGAGAAAAGGCCAAAATGGAAAAACTGGCCGATATCTTATATCATATCATGAAAAGTGAAAAAGGTAGAAAGAAGGAGAGAGACTGAAAAGTTTCTGAGACAGAAAGTATATGAACCAGACTAAGGCCATCTTGAGAAATTCCACCACAATAACTGCTCTGTGGCCTAAAACCTTCTTGAGTACAGCCCCTTCCTCCATTCTTTTCTTTTGTTTAACACACCCTTAAGTACACCCTCCAGGCAAAGCTTCCTTGATCTGCTCAGGATATGACTCCTCCTGGTAGCTCCCAGCAAGTACTGCCCAGTCTTCAGAGCCATAAAAGCAGGCCTAACTGGAGATGGTGTTGTGGAGACCTACTCATCCTGTGGCAGCCCAAGACAGGCTTCTGTTCATATAATAATTGTTCCTAATAAACCATTTCTTATCAAGCTGGACCTGTTTGCCTTTTACTTCAGTGCCATGGCTTCTTTGGCCTTTGAAGTTAGTTTTGCATATATCTCCTTTTCAGGGAACAAGAGGATGACTAGGCAGGGCATTGTGTCTAGGAGCAGGGAGTAAAGACGAAGCTGGGGACTGTCTGCCAACAGTTTGAGTCTCAGTGAGGAGTCCACTGATGAGGAGTAAATTAAGAAGCCTGAGACTCAGACACAGAAGGTAGAACAGGGATTTGTAAAGGTCAGGGTGGGGGCATAGGGTAGTATTGGGAGTTATTATTTAATCAGTGCAATTTCAGTTTGGGAAGATGAAAAGTTCAGAGATGGATAGTAGTACTGTTTAAACCACAATATGAATGTACTTAATGCCACTAAACTCTATACCAAATGGCTAAAATGGTCAATTTCATGTGATGCATATTTTACCACAATTTTTTTGAAAGACCCTCAAGAGTGCTTCACAAGAATTTCTAAAAAGAGGCAGAAAATAGTGTGCCACCTTAAAGTGCCAGTATGGAGAAGACACCAGGGGTGCCCTGTGCTGGGGAAAGCCTCCTATAACCAGTGGCTCTCCAAACACCCATCAAGGCAGCACCTCCATCAAGCCTTCTTCAGCTTCCTGGCCCCACACAACCACCTAACCACCATGCCCAACAGCTTCCCACAGAGCCACAGGGTGCCCAGGGTGACCACCAGCAGGAACAAGAAGACGTCCAGCAAGTACTGCTCATGCCACGGCTGCTGCAGGCCATGGGCCTTGAGGTGCGCGGCACCCCCTGTCTGGAGGATGTGGTCTATCCACCCCACCAGCCTCTGGGCGGGGGTCAGGGGGTGGGAGCGCCTGATGATGCTGGCGGCCACAGCTGCTGACTTGTACCTGTTGGCAGAGACAGAGGTTGGGCGTTACTCATGTGGTCTCAAAACTCTTAGAGACCTTCTCTCTCTCTCTCTCTCTCTCTCTCTCTCTCTCTCTTTCACACACACACACACACACACACACACACACACACACACACACACACATTTTCATCCATATGCACAAAAGACTCAGTTTCAAGGAAAGGTTGTTGGCCTGGTCTTGCCACAGTCTAGCTGGGTCCCATGGAAAAGTTCAGATTGAACCCTCCATACGAAGGTCCATGCTTTGTGCTAAAAGTGCTAAACTATAAAAATTGACTTAGTCTATAAGGGCTAGTTCTACCCAAGAAGGCTTATCACATACTATAGAAAATTATATGTATAAGCAGCTATGTTATGCTGGTATCTGGGCTAGATGTCAAACAGGACTGTGGGGACTGGGGCCCAGGACGAGTCTATACTTTCCTACCTCTTCAGAGGTAGGAAATATTGGCCAGATATGGCTCCATGGACTACCTTCTACACTTTTGCTCAGCACCCCACACTTAGGTCCTATGCTTGCTTTAATTCTCTGCTGCCATTGTCTTAAACTTTATAACGATTGGCCCTACATTTCCATTTTACTTTGAGCCCCACAAATTATATACCCAGCCCTGATGCATAATATGTAGGGACCATCCCAGCCTAAATGATTCCATCATAGGGCCAGCAAATGATGGGCATTTCGGGTCTAGGTCTTTGAATAGCCAATGAAATTCACAAGCTCATTCTTCAGAAAGCAAACATTTGCTATTCATGAGATACCAAACATAATGAAATGTCTGAAGTTATCAGACCCCAGAGTTTACAGTTTTTCTAGGATTAAGAATCATATGCTGGGGTGCCTGGGTGGCTCAGTGGTTTGGGCCGCTGCCTTCGGCTCGGGTCATGATCTCAGGGTCCTGGGATCGAGCCCCGCATCGGGCTTCCTGTTCCGCAGGAAGCCTGCTTCCCTCTCTCTCTCTCTCTCTCTCTGCCTGCCTCTCTGCCTACTTGTGATCTATGTCTTTCAAATAAATAAATAAAATCTTTAAAAAATAAAAAAAGAATCATATGCTATGTGGTGACTTTTAGTCATCTAACAAGAACACCTTTGGGTCTCCTTTGTGCAAGGTAAAATAAGTCTTGAGGTCTGCAACAGTTTATGCCCTTGAAACTTTAAGTTTTTCAGTTCTTCTTATCTTTGAGGTAGAAAGAATAAATTTTTCTCTTTATATGAGATCTTTGTATTAGGTGGAAATTTACCCAAGAGAACGTAGGCACTTTTATTGACTAACTTAATGGAAATTCATCCAAACTTACTTCAGCAGGCCCTGTGCTAGGCCCTGGAAACACGAGGGAAAACAAAGCTTCCTTTGCTATCCAGGGGAACTAACTCTCTACTTTCTAGTGTGAGGAACACACAATAAATTAAAGCAGAAAGAACTGGGTTAGTTACTGATCCTAAGAAGTGTTAAGAAGGAAAAATGAGTTTTGATTGAAAGGGGTGGGAGAGAGGAACACATTTAGGCATGTCAGACAAAGACCACCTGCCTCTCTGAGGAGAGGATATTGGAGGTAAGTCTGACTGTCATAAAGGAGCCAGCACTGTAAAGAGAAGGGAAGGGTGTTCTAGCAAACAGCACTGATAAAGGGCCTGAGGCAGGAAACACTGTGACATATTGGGGGACAGAAAGGCAACCTCTGACTCATTTGGAATTCCACTATAAGCACCCCCAATACATAAGACCTCTCAGAAACCCTGTGTATGTAGGTCACAGAGTCTTCACAACACTTGTTCTCAACATCTAAATTGCTGAGTCTTGTTCTCAGAGGAAACACATCATTTGTAAACATCAGCACATATTTTTCTGTGTCTTGGATGTTTTATCTTTTATTGCAAAAAGTGTCAAACATTGCCCTTTGTGTTTGATATCTTCATTCAGTCTAAGTGACCATAAGCTTCAAGAGCTCCATACCTCTTGTCTTCTATGACTTGCTTCATCTTCAGAGCCAATGTCTCTGCCTTGATCTGCTTCAGCTGGATAGAGACACCAAACTTTTTGGCTTCGACATGGTTCAGGTTTTCAGGCTGGTCTCCAAAAAGAGGAATCCCCACCACAGGCACACCATGTTGGATGGCCTCCATTATGCTATTCATCCCACCATGGGTGACAAAGAGACGGATGCGTGGATGAGCTGTTCCAATTAAGAAGTAGAGCAGAATATTTCAGATCGAAAATTTTCGGAGTGAAAAGTTTCAGAAAACCGTGGAAAGCAGAAAAGGCAGAAGAAAATACAAAGGGAATTTCAAAGTCTGTCGGAGTCATTATAAAGATATTTTGCTTGGACACATCCAAGGTGCATGTTATTAACATACAGGATTCCAAACCTTGCCTTTTTATGGAAATTCCTTGACCCAGCCAGAACCCAGCTAAGACTCAAACCCAGAGGACTCTCCAGACAATACTCCTAAGCAAGGTGTATATGCCTCTCCATCCACCCATCCATCTTTCTCTCTATCATCCTAGTCATTCCCTTTGTTTCACTCATCTGTATTTTCTCATTGTGTCTCTCTGTCTCAGTGTCTCTCTCTTTCTCTTTGTCTTGAGCACTCTTCTCACCCGCCAACTTATTTCCCTCTTCTCTGAATTCCTGACCATTCATTAGCATCACAACTCGTGTGTCAATCATAAAAATTATACTATATGCATTTTCTCCTCAAACACATGATTAGCCTCTTGCAAGCAGAGACTAGACCCTACGCTTGAGTATTTCCATTTACAGCATTTCCACCCCACCCTATTTAAAGCTAACTAAGATTATTGTTGAAAATGAAGAGTTTGTCTCAGCCTGTGTCACTCAACTGGGATGTGTGTCAGAATCTCCTTATCTCTTTCTTGAAAGAAGCACCATATGCCCACTCCAGACTTAAAGAATTAAATTTGCAGAAGTAGAGTCAGGAATCTGTTCCTTAATTCCCCAGGTTATTCTGAGTCATTGTCTTAATCATGAGCCTTTGATTCAGTCAGTGGCTATGACAGTAAGGAGTCGGTAAAAAGCAGCACTGAGCACGAAGAAAACCTGTTGGTGGGGGTGAGGGCAAGGAGAGAACTCTCTGGTACCAGAGATGAAATGGACCAGATAACTGACTATGAGCTTGTTCATCTTGGCACTCAGGTATTTTGGCACATCCTAAAGACACTATTGACATCAAATGCTGTAAAGGTATGAATTGCTCCCTCCTTAATAGCTAAAAAAGGTGTGTTTGTGGGAGAAGTGAGTGTATATATACATGTAAGTGCACGTGGATGAACAGGCACTCTTAAAGCCACTAAATACAGTGGCGACATCCTTCCAGTATGTTTTCTTTAGAATCCATAGGTTGTTTTGGATTGTGTTTGGGTGACCAAGGTGATTTGATGTGGGCTGACATTTGGCCTCGAATAGAAAACAATGAAAGGGTGATGGCTGTTTGGGCACTGATCTCATTAGAAGTAGGGTCTGATGCCCCAAGAACTCCAGCTGGCTGCTCTGTTCCTTTCTTCTGCAGACTTAACTTTAGCTATTAGCAGCTCCTTCTGGTGCAAATGGGATTGCCCTACTAGAGTTCAGAGCCTGGTGAGTTCTAAAAATATGTAAATGAGAAGGGTCAGAGCCTGATGAGTTCTAAAAATACATAAATGAAAGGGTGAAGCAGACCTGAGCAGCCCTTACCCAGGAGATCATTCTGAGGAAGCCAGTTCACAATTTTCACATTTGATGACAATCTGATGTCTTTGGGCCAATGAGATGGCTTATATTTCCATATAACTCCTTGAGAGAGACGAGCAAAGGCACTGTTCATCTCCCTGAGAAGATCCACTTGAAAGTTGCTCACCATGGAGCCCAGGGCCACAAGGATAAAACCAGAATCTCCAAACTTGTTGATGAAATTCTCAAATTCCTGGAGAAAGGTAAGAAAGGAAAAGGAGTTGAACAAAGTTGTTCATGAAAGCCTAGACAGCCATGAAATGAAAGACAGATATTACCAAACTTTACCCTCTTGTCCTTCTCTGAGTTCATAGCCCCTGGGAGAGTGCCCTGTGCATGGTGCTTATGCCCATGGTGTTGGGGGGAATATCTTTCTTCTTTAAAATCTAGATGTTAGTGTCAGGGTCATCCTAGATCCTCTGTTCATCGTAGGTCAATGGAGAGACATGGTTACTTGGGAATTTTCCAAGGCCACCAGAAAATGGCAGGATAGGAAAAATACTGGTGGGGTGCTAGGGTCCAGCAGAGGGAGGTGCTACACTGGAGAAGTAAGGAGAAAGCCTCTAGTGTAAGAAGTGGAAGAAATGGAGAAAGACTCCTGACTACTCACACTCAATGTACCACGTGGAGTGCTTTGCTCTGATACATTGTGATATTCTTATTAACTGATCTTTGTAATTCATCTTCTACCTTAGTGGCTCACCCACATGACTGCAAATTATATCCACATAAGAAGACAAAAAATGGTAGTGCCCAGTACTAACTCTAGACTCATTTTTTTAAATAAGTAAAAATGGTAGTGCCCAGTCCTAACTCCAGCTTATTTTTTAAAATCCTCAGGCAATAGTTAAGAAAGGTTGAGATTTAATGTTGCAGTCTTGGCTTTAACCCCGTTTTAGTGAATCTTGCTTCAAGTATTTCTTCAGACCCTGACTCTGGACTGCTGGAGCCCTCCTCCCCCAGCTTCTAGACTCTCATCCCTAGATTTATTCTGTGCAGCCTAACACTGCCTGATTTACCACCTCAAAGGACCACTTTGACAAAAGCTTTGTTGTTGTTTTTTTTTTTTTAATTTAAAAAGCTACACAACACACTATATAAAAACTAGAAAATAAAGAGAAAAAAATTTTTTTAAAGTCTCTATTATCTCACAGCCATTACAACCCTTACTCCCATTATGTTCCTGCTTGACAATCCCCTCCCCCTACCCTCTAACCAAGGCGTACCCCAACTTCCTATCAAGTAAAATCTCCTGCAATCTGGTCTGGCTACATTTATGTAATTGAATCTTCTAGTCTAATCTAGCTAGAGTCACCAAAGGAGTCATGCCTGTCTTACTTTGACTTTGACACATTCAGCTATTTGTTCTTTCTAACTGAAATTCCTTTCCTCCCTAGCTCCATCCGTAAAAAATCCTGCCATCAACCTAAAGCCCATCTAGCCCATGGATCAATCTCCCTGCTTACTCATTTCAAGGTCAGTAGATAAAGGATAGACACTAGGGTGCCTGGAAGACCCAGCCAAATCAAGTCTTCCTAAGTCTGAAATAAATGGCAGTGGTAAAGTCACTTGCTCCACCTGAAACTCTGTCTCCTCCTGTATAAAAATGGAGATCATCATACTTCCTTCCAGGTGGTAAGATATTAAATAAGATAAATTCCTTAAAATGTCAACCAGTGCTGATAGGCAACAGGAAGCCAACTCAGCTGAGCTCCTCTCCATTTAAAAACTTCTATTTCAGTAGTTCTGACTTTAAGCCTTCGAACCAACCCAGCAGCTTTCACAATTCACAGTCCTCAAGACTGACCCCAGATCAATCAAATCAGAAGGCCTCGGTGGAATTAAGAACTAAGGCTCTGCAGGCTGGGGATGCTGGTGATGATGCCCACAAGTTCTTACTGTCAGTCCCACCACTCCCACCTCGGTTTCATACTGTTGTGTGTTTCATTGTGAGTAACTTGTCTTTTCAACAATTCTCGCATATAATGGATGCTTGCCACACAGTTACTACACATATGTTCATGTTCACGGGACATAAAAATATTAACTTACTAAAATGCTTATCCCAGGGCACCTGGCTGGCTCAGTGGAAAGAACTCTCAACCTTGGGTCTTGAGTTTGAACCCCATGCTGGGTTTAGAGTTTATTAGAAAGAAAACATTTTTTTTTTTTTAATTTAAATCTATCCCACCAGCACCAGAACTGGAGAGGACCCTGGGTATACTATGTAAGGAAGTCCTCAATCTCAGGGTTATACAAGTCCTAACAATCCAATTGCATGACTCTGAAAGTGATTCATCCTAAAAAGGTATGTCTTAGGTGCAGTTGCCTCACCCTACTCTGTCCCAGTTCCCACTGACAGGGGAGCCACCAATTCTGCAGTGCAGAGCTCTGCATGAAGTCCATACTGAGACCTCAGGTTTTACTTACCTGTGGTACTGCTTTAACAGGTCTCGCCATTAAACCACCAACATACACAGTGTTGGGAAGCAGGGGCCGAGCAAATTCAAGGGCAAAATCAGAGTTAACAAACCATAGCTCTGCTTTCTTTAGAAGATGACATAAAACTGGCCTAGAGCCTTCTGGGAAATGTTCCTTGATGGTGTTGTCATATGTAGACTGGATTTGCCATTGTCTTATGGAAAAATCAAAGAACATCAGAAAATTCTTCACTCGACCCCAGAAGTCCATGTGGTCACTTAGGAAGGAATGGAATACTGGAACATAAGACAGGGGGTTTGGTAGCCCAATATCTATAGCACCAAACGAGGAAGAAAGAATGGACACAAATGGTTTTCCAAGCTTCTCAGCAACCAGGAAAGGACAGTAGTCAAAATTTTCAACTATCACTAGGTCAAAGTTCTCATTCTTTAAGGTGTCCATGATATCCTTTCTCCTTAGAAAATGACTGCACTGAAGCCCCAGTAGTTCCATAAAGCTTAAAAAATTTCCAAATGTGAATCTGTAAGAAAGAAGATAAATGATAAATATTCACTGGAGGTGTTAACTTCACAATACATAAAGGAGTCTTGGGCTAGAAAGAAAATACCCGGTGAGAAAGACCACATCAAGCAGTAGCGTACCTGTCCTACCACTGTCCATAAATACCCTCACAGTCACTCTGAGCACACATTCTGCTCTGGAAAGTGTTCCCTTTCTCCCCTCCTCTTCCCTCTCTCATCCAAATCCCAATGCCACATTATTCAAAAAACTATAACTTTGAGTTATATGCCACATTATTCAAAAAACTATAACTTTGAGTTCTTAATTCTTGAAATCCATGGACACAACTGAACTATGTTAACTGAAAACAAATTGTCACTGTTGGACCTTCTGCTCTGGGAACCTTCTCTGACCATAGCAAATCTCACAGAACTCTTTCTACTTGATAAATTCTGTAATGTTCTCATTACTTTTCTTTTACATACTGACTTTTTATGAGTGATTTTCTTGTTTACTCAACCAAACTGTGGAAGTCCCTAGATGACACAGTTCCATAAATATTGGTCATATAGGCTATTTTTAAAAATCACTGTGTATTCTAGGACACATGATATTATGAGCACTGAGTGTTATATGCAACTGATAAGTTACAGAATACTACAAAAAAAATCTACTGAAAAAAATCTACTGAAAAAAAAATCACTGTGAATTCTGAATGTGATAGATAACGTCACTCAAGGGATTATTTTATCACATTAGAACTCAAATCTCAGCTAAAATGGGAATTCCACATTTCAATGCCCACGAGTTAAGCAATTAAAGAAAAGAAAATAGAGAAGAAAGGAAAGCAAAGCAAGGCCTGGTTAATAATAAACATATTACTAGCTTTTCTTTTTTATATATTTTATTTATTTATTTGACAGAAAGAGAGGGAGAGACACAAGTAGGCAGAGTAGCAGAGGGAGAGGGAGAAGCAGGCTCCCTACTGAGCAGGGAACCCGATGTGGGGCTCAATCCCAGGACCCTGGGATCATGACCTGAGCTGAAAGCTGTTGCTTAACCAACTGAGCCATCCAGGCACCCCTAGCTTTTCTACTACAGTAGATTGACATGTCCAGAGAAGATAATAGAAGATAAAGATAATAGAAGATAAAGAATACTAACATGTAATTAAGACTTGGTGCATGGGACTATTCCAGGGACCTATCTCCTTACAATACTTTCCCATCACTGCCTGTATAGAATGTGACTCTGTTCCCTTCCTGTTTGTACACCTATGGGGAAATAGATAAGAATGTCCACCTGCACTTTAAGGTATCAAAGGTAACAAGTGCAAGAACTCAATACATCATTGGCCTGCCGGCTACATGGAGGACCAAGAGAATCAATACCCTGGCACCCTGTAATTGTTCACTACTGTACCATTGCACCCCAGATAAAGAAGGACCAGAAATGAAGAACTTATTAACAATATACAGATCTCTGCCTGGTATTTAGGAACAACTTCAAGTCATACAATGGATGTGATTGGCAGAAGTCACCCTTGGCTGTGTATTTTTGAAGATTTCATATAACAAAAGAGTGTGATTGTCAGATATTTTAGATAATTTCAGGAGTGCTATAAAAATTCCTAGAATATACCTCATTAATCATATTTAAAATTGAGCTAACAAATAAAAAAATTGTTTAAGAATACATGGTTACCTATGCCTATCTCCAAAACTATTACATTAAGGGAAAAGAGACAAAGTATGTATTTAAAATATGTAACTAACCATGCAAGATAATACAGACTAAGTATCAAATGAATAGGTTACATCAGACTTGACAGGGGGGACTGTGGTTTCCCAATTTGAGTAAGGAAAAAGACTTTCTGAAAACAGGCAAATGTAAGCAAACCTTGACTAGTAAGTAAAAGTTTGAAGGTAAAAAGAAGGCGGGTGCCTGCATAGCACAATTGGTAAAGCATCTGACTCTTGATTTCAATTCAAGTCATGATATCAGGGTTATGAGATCCAGCCCTTCATCAGGCTCAGCAGGGAGTCTGCTTGAGATTCCCTCCCTCTCTCTCTCTCTCTCTGCCTCTCATTCCACCCCTTCCTTCACTCTTGCTCTCTCTCTCTCTCTGGGTTGCCCCAGCACATAAATCTTTTTTTTTTTTTTTTGCTTAAGTATTTTTTTTATTTTTTATTTTATTTTTTTTTTAAAGATTTTATTTATTTGACAGACAGAGATCACAAGTAGGCAGAGAGGCAGGCAGATAGAGAGTGAGAGAAGGAAGCAGGCTCCCTGCTGAGCAGAGAGCCCGATGTGGGACTCGATCCCAGGACCCTGAGATCATGACCTGAGCCGAAGGCAGTGGCTTAACCCACTGAGCCACCCAGGCGCCCTTAAGTATTTTTTTTTAAGATTTTATTTATCTATTTAACAGACAGAGATCACAGGTAGGCAGAGAGGCAGGCAGAGAGAGAGACAGGAGGAAGCAGGCTCTCCATGGAGCAGAGAGCCCGATGCAGGACTCAATCTCAGGACCCTGGGATCATGACCTGAGCCAAAGGCAGAGGCTTTAACCCACTGAGCCATCCAGGCGCCCCATTGTTTAAGTATTTTAAATGACCAAAAATTTAAAAAATAAAATAAAAGAGCTTTACATGGCCAGATGTTCAATTACTACAAAATCAATGTTCATAAGTCTTCCCCCCATTAATAGAATATATGTGAAGAAAAGAAGGAAAATAAATGGAAGAAGGTCACTTTCATTTCCCTATCAACAGTGAGAGATTGAAGTACCTATACTTCTGTGTTGGGGAGGTTATAAATAAAGATGTAAGAGAAGTGTTGAAAGGATGTCCCAGAAGGAACAACCTCTACTTTCTACAAAAATCCATTCATGGAAGAGGGACGGTACAGAACAAAGAAGACTCTCCAGTGACTGAACTGGACGATTTGGTGTGAGTGCTTGTTTCCCCAACCATTCACTCATCATGAATTCCGTCATTTATCCACCCATCCACCCATCCCTTCCTTATGTCTTCAGTCCAAACATCCATCCATTCATCCATTCATTTGTATCACTAAAATAGTGACTCTTTGGTTCAAATAAAAAAATAAGACTTACCTGTCACCCAAAGCTTCTTCCATAAAAAAATCAAAATTTTCCTTTAATCCTTTGTTATAATCTTCGGGTGGAAACCAAGAAATAACTTGGTATGATTTTTCCTTCTCTTTAAAATCTAAAAAACACCCATGGGTTAAAAATGTTAAATATGTCACAAAACATGGATTAATATTAGCGTGAAAAGATCAATATTTGTTTGCTCAAATAATTTTTATTTATTTGAATGTTTGCCTTTTGAACTATTTTTAGGTGCTTTGGTTGCGTTCTCATTCATTCCGTCTTTTAAAAATGATAACATGTATTGAGAACCTTATACTAATTAAGGAGTGCTTCTCAATTTAAAGTTACGGAAGTTTCCTTTTTTTTTTTTTAAGATGTTTTTTTTTTTTTTTTTTTTTTAGATAGAGCACATCGAGAAAGGGAAAGAGCAGAGAGGGAGAGAGAGAGAGGGAGACAATCTCAAGCAGACTCTTCTGAGCATGGAGACCAATGAGGGGCTCCATCTCAGGACCCCGATATCATGACCTGAGCCTAAAACAAGAGGTCATATGCCTAAGTGACTGAGCCACCTAGGCATACTGGAAGCCTCCATTTCAAGTTTCCATAATGGGGCACTTGGGTGGCTCAGTTGGTTAAGCATCCGCCTTTGGCTCAGGTCATGAACTCAGGGTCCTGGAATGGAGTCCCACAACAGGATCTCTGCTCGGCAGGAAGACTGCTTTGCATTCTCCCTCCACTCCTCCCCTCTGCTTGTGCTTTCTCTCTCTTTCTCATTCATACTCTGTCTCAAATAAATAAATAAAATCTTTTTAAAAAGTTAAAAAAATAAAGCTTTCTTAAGATATAGCTATTTGTCTCATTTTATGGGTGAGAAAACAAAGGCAATTGAAGATACAAAGGTAATTATCTTCAGCAAATTAAGATAATTTGTCAAAATTGCACACATAGGAAGTGATAGAGTCTGGTTGATTCCAGAGCCTCTGCCCTTTCTGTTTTAGAAAAGCTCATTTTCATTATTTAGAGTGATAAATCCAAATAGTTTTTTGATTCAGTAGAAAGTAGGAAAAAGTACTGAGAAGCTTATATAAAATAATAGACCTCTGTACCTCTACTTACCAGCATGGCTTCTCCCACATATCCATGTGTAATGAAAAGTCTGAGTCCATTTCTGATGTATGACTGCTGACAGTTTTCAAACCCTATCTCCCACTCCCTCTTAGTGCTTCACCTGGGCAAACTATTAAGAAAGTCAGCATGCTCCTACCTTTGGCCCTAGTGGGAATTTCAAACCATGCAAGTGAAGGCCAGTGACAGGGAACCCTGAACACATCCCAACTCTCCACCCACAATAATAACTCATCCCTCCCTCCTCTGGAAAGCCATTTTTCAGATTTGCTTAGGAAAGCCTGTCCAACTCATCTTATATTAAAAAAAAAAAGCTTTATTATTTGAATAACAAAAATTCCACGCTCTCTTATACATGTATGCTTTCTTCAGTCATAACCTCCAATCAAATTGTGTGTAAACTGAAGATAGATTAATGCACAGCCTTACATATTAAAACTACCGAGCCCAATCTTAGTGAAATTACTGCTATCCAAGTACGTACTGGCAAATACTTTGCAATCATAGATTTGGCAACTATGTTCTTCTGTACCATGTCAACAGGCTCTCAATGTTAGTTCCTTCACTTTGGAAAGGACACAGTGCACATTTAACTAATTGTCCATGGGGTATTTCAACAGTCCTACCATTGGCCACGATTTTTTTTTAAGATTTTATTTATTTATTTTTGAAAGAGAGAGAGAGAGGGGAGAGGTCAGAGGGAGAAGCAGACTACCCGCTGAGCAGGGAGCCCGATGTGGGACTCGATCCCAGGACTCCAGGATCATGACCTGAGCCAAAGGCAGTGGCTTAACCAACTGAGCCACCCAGGTGCCCCATTGGCCATGATCTTTACTGGCAAGACCTTAACAACATCCGACTTTCACCAGGAGCCCAGGTAGGACGTTGTATTGAAAATAGCCTGCTCTAAGAAGATTCATTTGACATATTCATTCAGGACAGAGAAATATTCCCAAAAGAGCTCACACAAAGGAATGTGCCATTGACCAACACAAAGCTCAAGTGATAAGACCTGGTTTAAATTCCTGGGAATTATTTAATCAGTTAAGGCCTCTCTATCCATGACACTATCAAGAAACAACTATTGGGTCACCTGGGTGGCTCAGTCGGGTTAAGCATCTGACTTCAGCTCAGGTTGAGATCTCAGGACCCTGGGAATCCAGCTTCAAGTTGGGCTCCCCTTTGAGGAAGGAGTCTACTTCTTCATCTCCCTCTCCCTCTACCCCTCCCACTGCTTGTGTGTTATCTCTCTCTCTCTCTCAAATAAATGAAAAACAAAATCTTTATTTTAAAAAAAAGAAACACCTATTGACTCACAACATCATAATATCTCAACAAGTCCAACAACTTTTTGCAGTGTATTGGAGGCAATGTATTTCTGATTTATACATTTTCCTTTAACCCATTTATACTTATTTTTTAAATCATCCCACCTTGAATAAGGCCAAATAACAAAAAGTTCTAGAATCTATCCAAATTGCAATATAATAGGCACTGTCATTAGTGCCTCCCACATTTGCATTCATTATGAAGGCTTCAACAACCTCTTCCCGTACTTTCTGGAGTTCTCTAAACCACCTCTGATAGCAGTATTAAGTCTCCAATTGCTGCTGTAGTAAATTACTATAAACTTAGTTGCTTAAAACAGAACAAATCTATTATCTTACATTTCTGGAGATCATAAGTCTGAAATGGGTCTCACTAGGACAAAAACAAGTTGTGGGCAGGCCAGCATTCCTTTTGGAGGCTCTGAAAGATATTTCTTGCCTTTTCCTTCTTTTAGTGATTACCATCATCCCTTGGCTCATGGTCTTCTTTTAACTGGCATTGACATCATCTAGCATCTACTTTCCTTCCATTATCACATTTCCTTCTCTTATTCTCCTGCCAACTCTTTTTGTTAATCAGTTAATTAACATATAGTGTATTATTAGTTTAAGACACAGAGTTTAGTGATTCATCAGTTGCATATCACACCCAGTGCTCATGACATCAAGTGCCCTCCTTAATGCCCATCACCCAGTTACCTTACCCCCTCCACCTACCTCCTCAATCTCCTTTTTTGTATAAGGACTCTTGTAATTATATAGAGCTTAAATTAATAATCCAGGACAACCTTCCCATCTCAAAATCCTTATTTAATCACATCTACAAAGTCCTTTTGCCATGTTAGGTAGAATATTTATTGGTTCTAGAAATTACAGCATATCTTTGAATGGGGCCATTATCCTCTACCCATGTTCTGCTCCCCAGACCTCAAATACTCATGTTCATATCACATACAAAATACAATCCCTCCATCCCAACACTCCCACAAGTCTCAAACTATCACATCATCAACTCATAGTTCAAAATTTCATCTAAATATCATTGGCTCAAATGTTCCAAATTATATTATCCAAATAATTCAATCAAGTATGGGTGGGAGAGTCCAGATATGATCCATCTGTGGACCTATGAAAATTAGGAAACAAATTTATCTGGTTCCAGGAAACATTAAAATACCAGTTATAGATATTATCATTCAAAGTGGAAAAAAAAATGGAAGCAAGTTATGAATTTCTGGTCCTAAGAAATGTTGACATTCATCTGGGCAGACAATGTTAGGTTTCAAAAACTGGAAATAACCTGCCATGACTTGACGCTCAGCCCTGTAAGCTTGAAGTTCTACCCTTTATGTGCACTGCTTCACACTCAGACTTTTCATTTGTTCTTCATGAAAGGTCGCATGAGTTTACAACTAACTAGTTTATGAGCATGTTTCTTACTTTGGCAGAGTCCAATAGCCTTCTTTTATGTCACTCTTTCTCTGTCCTTTTAGTCCAGAGTGGAAGTATTTATCCTGTATAAGATTCTCAAGTACCTTATAGATCTTCTGGGTATGTCATGGGGATTCAGTGTGCTAGACAAGACTGCTACACAGATGTTTAAAAATGATTTCATCTCTACTTTTGGCTTCAGCCAACAAGGCTGAAGGGACTCATGATTCACATACCCAATATTTAAAGAGTTCTGTGAGACTGAATATTCTGAGCTATTCAGAGACAACAGCAAGAGGTAAACCAGCCACACCACTAGTTTTATCTTTCCTGGCAGCAAATACCCTAGTTTTAGAATCTTTTGCAATATGGATAGGCTGAGAATTTCCCAAATCATGAAGTCTTCATTTCTTCATGCTTAATGGTTCTTCCTTCAATTTATCTCTTTCCTCTCACATTTTACTATAAGAAGCAAGAAGTCCTTACTACCTATATTTTTACCAGAAGTGTGTTTATGATGATTTACATATTGTCTCAGACAATAAAGATTTTTCTCTACCATGTTCCTTACTTCCTTCTTAGTCCTCATTAGCAGAGTTCTTATATTTTTTATTAAGACACAAATGACATGTAACATTATATTAGCTTCAAGTGTAAAACACAAAGATTTGATGTTTTTATAAATTGCAACAGAGTTCTTAAGAACCACATTTCTAGCAATAGTCCCTTCAAGACAATCTAGACTTATTCCATCATGCTCCTTAATATTTTTCCAGCCCCTATCAATAACCCAATTATAAAGCTAGATATTGTTTGGAGCAATAGTTTATGTGAATATTAAAAATCTTTGCTTCTTCAATCTGATACCATTTCTTTATTAAAGTAGTAAGTAAATGAACAAGATGGGAAAGTGTATCCAAACAAGGAGTTAATAAATGTTACAATATACAGAAATGGGCATCAGGTCAGAAATAATAACTACATCATGTGTTTTCCCCATTTGCAGACATCTAGTCAGGCTCTATTTCTAAGGTAATGAATTAAAATGCTGTTTCAGGGCGCCTGGGTGGCTCAGTGGGTTAAGCCGCTGCCTTCGGCTCAGGTCATGATCTCAGAGTCCTGGGATCGAGTCCCGCATCCGGCTCTCTGCTGAGCAGAGAGCCTGCTTCCCTCTCTCTCTCCCTCTCTGCCTGCCTCTCCATCTACTTGTGATTTCTCTCTGTCAAATAAATAAATAAAATCTTTAAAAAAAAAAAAAATGCTGTTTCAAAGCCTCGGAAATCCCTGTGATTGGGGAGTATTGGAAGAAACTCTAGACTTTTGAGCCTGGAAACAAAGGATAAAACCGAAAAGATCCAAAAGAAGACACTCAAATAGCCAACAGACACATGAAAAAGTATTGAACATTACTCAATATCAGGGAAATACAAAGAGAATACAAAGAAAAACCACAATGATATACCACCTCACACCAGTTAGAATGGCTAAAATTAACAAGTCAGGAAACAACAGATGTTGGCAAGGATACAGAAGAAGGAGAACCCTCCTACACTGTTGGTGGGAATGCAAACTGGTGCAGCCACTCTGGAAAACAGTATGGAGGTTCCTCAAAAAGTTAAATTAGAGTTACCTATGACCCAGCAATTGCACTACTAGGTATTTATCCGAAGAATACAAACATAGTGATTCATAGGGGCACATGTACCCCAATGTTTATAGCAGCAATGTCCATAATAGCCAAAATATGGAAAGAGCCCATATGTCCATCAATAGATGAATGTATAAAGAAAACGTGGTATACACACACACACACACACACACACACACACACACATATATATACACAATGGAATATTACACAGCCATCAAAAATTTGAGATCTTGCCATCTACAAAGACGTGGGTGGAACTAGAGGGTATTATGCTAAGTGAAAAAGTCAGTTAGAGGAAGACAAATACTATATGAATTTACTCATATGAGGAATTTAAGAGACAAAACAGATGAACACAGGGGAAAGGAAGGAAAAATAAAATAAAATGAAAATAGAGAGGGAGGCAAACCATAAGAGATACTGAATTCCAGGAAACAAAATGAGGATTGCTGGAGGAAAAGTGGGAGGGGGAAGGAATAATTGGGGGTTGAGCATTAAGGAGGGCACTTGAAGTAATGAGCACTGGGTGTTATATGCAACTTATGAATCACTAAATTCTATCCCTGAAACTAATTATAAAAAAAAAAAAAAACAACTGATGGGAACCATGAACTACCCAAATTGTTTATAGATTTTTATGTATATATATTAAAGGGGTAGAAGATCTGTGGCTTTTATTATTTTCTCAAAATCCATGGAAACTACCAAAATTATTTTCAATCAATCTAAAATTTTAATACAACTTAATTTTATTAAGAATTTTAATTAAATTTAATTGCAATTTCAAAATTAATAATAACTACTTGAAAATTAATGCACTGCAGCTATTTAATCATGTCTGTGGTCAACACAGATTCAAAACGATATGTGTATAAATAATATTCAATGAAAAATGGGGAACCTAATCTGGAAGGTGATTAAAATGATTTTAAGCAGAGATTCAAATAAATATTTGTACACCAGTTTTCATAGCAGCATTATTCACAATATCCAAAAGGTGAAAACAACCTAAATGTCCATGGACAGATGACTGAGTTAACAAATGTGGTATATACTTACGATGAAACATCATTCAGTCTTTAAAAAGGAAAGAAATTGTAATCTACACTACAGTGTGGATAAGCCTTGAAGACATTATGCAATGTGAAATAAACTAGACACAAAAAGGCAAATATTGTATGTTTCTACTTAATGAGGTATCTCCAAATTATAAGAGAAATAAAGTAGAATAATGGTTACCAAGGGCTGTAGGCAAGGGAAAATTGGCAGTCACCATATAACCAGTACAGAGTTCCCATTTGTGATGATCAAGAGCCATGATGGTTACATAACAGCATGAATGTACTTAAAGTCACTAAACTGACAAAACAAATGTGTAAGAGATCAATTTTATGCTGTGTATATTTTACCACAATAAAAATCGTAAAAGAAATTTTCACAGAAAAAATTATTTTAATAAAATCTGAACAATAACAAAGCCTGATTACCTTCAAAGTTTTATAGTTTTTCAGAATTTTATTCCTCAAAAATGCTGCTTAAAATTGCATCTTTTTTAATACCAAAGGCTAAGATAACTTCAGATTGAGCAATCCAGAGCTTAAAGTCCTAAATCCTCCCAAAACTATTATTAACCTGCCACATCATCTTGTGCAAACCATTTCAGTACTCTGAGCTGTTTTCTTGTCTGTCAACAGAAAAGAGCTGATAAGGTTTATTTGCTCGTGTCAGCTGAAATTCACTGGATTTGATGATTCAGTTAAGAATGTCCAACATCATTATACACAAACTGTTGGTCAGGCATTGATTTTTCTAGAGAATAAACTCATCTCAGGGACGCCTGGGTGGCTCAGTTGGTTAAGCCGCTGCCTTTGGCTCAGGTCATGATCCCAGAGTCCTAGGATTTTGTCCCACATCAGGCTCCTTGCTCTGTAGGGAGCCTGTTTCTCTCTCCACCTCTGCCTGCCACTCTGCCTGCTTGTGCATGTGCTCTCTCTCGCTCTCGCTCTCTCTGACAAATAAATAAATAAAATGTTTTAAAATCATCTCAGTGATAGATTCTGATCTTAGCTAGATAAATAATAGACTTCCTAAGAAAGATTTCTTTCTTAGATTTCAGATATCAAAAAAGGAGAAAGTAACCTATGATATATAAAAAAAAGTAATCTGTGATATAAGAAAAGAAAATGGTATATTTGGCTGAACACTTCTGTTCACATGTTTTCAAGCTGCTATGAAGTACTGATGAAGTCCCAGAACCTAAGTCAGGTTCTTCTTTGTTGTAATCTGAAGGACATTTGCAAACCAAGGAAGACTCCTGCCTTGCAGGATTGTGATCTCAGCAAGTTAACTATTTATCATTTTATGGCAGTCAAGGGTGCCTGAGGAATGCTACACCTATGGAGGGGAGCGGATGAAGGGGGGGGTGCAAGGCGTCAGCTCTTGCTTTGTCCTCAGCCAGCCTCCTGCTCCCTCATCAGTACCATGTACCAAAATAATCTGTAATATATGGAGGGTTGCTGGGGATGAAGTGGAAGGCAAGGTAAGGGAGGAAAATATGGGACTACAGAGTGTGGAGTGGCACACTTGGCAGACAGAGCCAAGAAATGTTCCAACACCTTACATTAACACACACACACACACACACACACACACACACACACACTTTTCATTCTTTCACTCCAATTAGATTTTGAAATCAGTTTTCTAAGCAAAAGACATTGTTGCTTCACTTTACCCTTTGCATAGGTAGAAGAAATAAAGAATTAGTGAGAAAAGATACCTGATATAAATGAATTTCCTCTCTGGTGAAGCATGGTGACATTATGACCATGATCTTGAAGAATCTGAGACACCCGGTCCAGCAGCAGATGATGGCTTCCACCTAGGAACAATGTACAACTTCACTTCTGTAATGATGATAATAGAGCCCCTGAAGCTGATACGCGGAGAGATCCAGGAGATGAGAATTAGCAAGCAGAAAGCTGACGGTGAGGAGAGGAAGATGAGCTTCATCAATCGGTCTGTCCATCTCCATTTGGATAAGCCCCAGCCACTCACTCAGAGCCCATGGCCCCAAATCTTGACTTTGGCAAACCTCCATCACGTCCTCTTTGTGACTCTGATCACAAAAGTGACCAAACATCAGTGTGATGGGCTTCTCTGCTTATGCCTTAAGGAATTCCTGATCTTAAAGATGTGCTAAGTTTAGCCAGACCTCGTGGAGACAGTGTAACCTAAAGAAATAACTGTAACTGGAAGAGATTATGCTGAGTGAAATAAGTGAAGCAGAGAGAGTCAATTATCATATGGCTTCACTTATTTGTGGAGCATAACAAATAGCATGGAGGACATGGGGAGTTAGAGAGGAGAAGGTAGTTGGGGGAAATTGGAAGGGGAGGTGAACCATGAGAGACTATGGACTCTGAAAAACAATCTGAGGGTTTTGAAGGGGCAGAGGGTGGGAGGTTGGGGGAACCAGGTGGTGGGTATTAGAGAGGGCACGGATTGCATGGAGCACTGGGTGTGGTGCAAAAATAATGAATACTGTTATGCTGAAAATAAATAAAAAATAAATTTAAAAAAAAAGAACTGTACTGGTGGGAAGAGTGGCACAGTGCTCTCTATGAGCGTGAAGGGTTCCCGATGGATGATCAATCAGAGTTCGTTCTGGAGTCCTACTCTTGGAAATTTAAGCTAGTGTAGGAGCCAGAAATATGGAAACTTGAATATCAGTCCAAGAAAGAGCCACTGGAGCAGAAGGAAGCTGAGCCACGACTTAGAACCAAGAAATTCAAATATACATATACTTGGCAGGGTATTTCTCAGTTAGGGTCTGCATCTTGCTGAACATCAAATTAAGGCATTCAGAACAATGCCTTAATTTGTGCACCCTTGGGGTGGAACTACAGGATCCTGTATGCATGAGAAGACATCACCCATCCTAGGAAAATCCTGGGATCCTAAGGAAACAGAAGCATGATCATCTGGGGAGGTACAGGTTCTATTTCACTAAATCTTATCCAAAACCATATGCTCAGGAAATCCCTTGGGGGGTGGGGGTTGGGGAGAGGGCTAAATGAGATTACTTATGGTACCTTCCAGCTCACGATTCCCAGTGTGATCTACACACAGTAAGTGACCTCAAAGAGCCCACTGTGGGTGGAAATACAATCTTGGGAAAGCTGCATCTTATGATGATCCTTTCATTCTGATCCTTTTCCCTTTATCCCTTTTCCTTTTCATTTTCTATTCCCTTCGGTGGAAAAGTAAAGGAAATAAAACTGAGGCCACGAAATGCAGAATTAACAGTTCCCCGAATCCTTCAAATATTTCCAGTCGCACGGGTGACAGGAGCCGGCGTAGGCAAGACCGGAATTTCCCGGACCCAGTCTCCAGCCCTGGCCAGTGCTCCGGGTTTCCTCTGGATAAGAGCACTCCATCCTCACCCCCAGGTGTCACTGAAATACTTTCCCTGCTCTACCTTGGCTCCCATGCAGTGTCAGAAAACTAGTGCTTCGGCCCCCCACCCCCCACACACATAAGCTCTTTTCCCTGGTCTCCAAGAGCTTGCAAACGCTCCCACAGCCTCTACTGGAAATTGCTGCGCACCACCCAGAAGTTTAGGGTGAGCCTCTGAATTTGCAGCTCACTCCCCGGAGGGAGGAGGCAGCCCGGGGTCTCCAGCACTGGGAAGGATCCCAAACCTTGTGGACCCATTCCGCGCCTAGGAGAGCAAATCTGAGCAGGCAGAGGGAGGAAAAGGTATTCTATTTTCTCAAGAGGTTTCTTCACCTCTCATTCCCCCACACCCCCATCCTGCCTCTCCCCACCCCCTAGCCTGGGACCCAAGCCCAGGAGTGCTCCCCTGACCCAGAGCTGTCTGACAGCCTTCCCGCGGATGTTGGAACTGTGCCTATCTGGTTCTTCCGCAAGCACTCACCCACCAAAGACAGAGTTAGAATTTTGGCGGCCTCTGAGAGCAGGAACCCAGGCAGAAGGAAGCCAGCTAGCAGAAGCGCCCGCTGCCCCGCCATGCTTGCTTGGGTTTGAGCTGGGAAGCCCAGCCCAGCGCGCAGAACCCTGCGTCCCGCGCCCGGCAGAGCGCAGCGACCTGTGCGCCCTGGGGACGCCCTCCGCTTGCAGCCAAGAGTGGACCCCGCCTGTGTTGTCTTTTGTTTGCGGTTTCTTGCCCTTCTGCTACACCTCCCAAGGTAACCTGCTCCACTGGCTAATTTGTCCTCACCCTCCCTAACCCCGAACTTCGGGAAGGAGGGGGTTACTGAACTCTCCTTAACCCCTCTCTGTCCCTGTCCTGACCGCACTCTCCGCAGAGAAGGTGCTCTGAGCCAGGAAGGCAGGGAGCTTAGGAAGTTGCTTCCAAGATAGTTCCACCTGCAGGTGACCCACGCCCATTCCCGTTTTAGGGACCCCTCCATGAATTTCCCCACCTCCTGTTGATCTCATACCGTCATCCGCATGCTCCATTTCCCTAGGTATTTGCTTAAAATCTCTGAGACACTACTGCGGGGAAGGAATGTCTACACCCTGGGAGTAGCTTGTTTCTAGAGCTAGGTATTTGCTTAAAATCTCTGAGACACTACTCCGGGGAAGGAATGTCTACACCCTGGGAGTAGCTTGTGTCTATTCTCTAGAAGCAAACCCGCAAGAGAAGTAGACCCACCCTTCCTGGATTGTGTTCCGAAGACCTCTGAGGGAGGTCATTTATTCATGAAGAGATGCTGGAGTCCTAACTCCAGAAGTCCAAGTGTTTGCGGAGGTTTGAACTTCTAAAGCCGAGACCAGAATTCTGAATGAGAATCATAAACTAGGACTGGGAATCTTTCCACTGTCTCCTCAGGCACAAACGGAGGACATCTTGTAATTCTGCCTCTTTGTCATGTCGGCCCTGACGGAGGCATCTTTGCACGCTCTATCCTCCAAGCAAGACTGCTACTGTAAACGTTTTCAGTTCAGCTTTCCTTACAGCCTGTTACAGGTAAGAGAATTCTGGGGCAATGAGGACAGAGTCACTTTTCCAGGAGGAGGGGGAGGATAATTCTGTGAAAACTTTTACTTTCCTGATCAAGAGCTATATTTCTTTGAATGCTTATATAGCTTTCAGAGCTTTGACAAGAGTTTACAGGAAAGGCAAATAGAAAACAAAGGGTTATGTAAAGTAACCATTTTAGGGGTGATTCCAAGTGGTAGAAGCAGGAGTGAGGGAAACAGGCTGAGAAGATACTGGACATGGAGGTTGGAATGGTTCAGGTCCATTGCCTCAAAGAGGGGCGTGACAAGGAAAGCGTCCTCAAGGCTTAAAATATGAAGGTCATTGGTCCAAATTACCCTGGGACAGAATCACAGAACAGCCCATGCTGACTGGCAAATGAAGAAGTCCATAAGGGCTGAATAAAGAATTCCAATTTTAGGAAGAAGCCAATGAGCAGGAACTTGCAACAAAATTAGCAAGTAGATATGATGTGGGGAATAGGAATTGCCAGAATTCCTATTCAGTGGGAATTTCTTAAGAAATGGTAACACCGCACCCCTCCCCCCATTCTCTGTTTCCTAAGATACACTTGGCATCAGGCCTTCTTCAGCTTCCTGGCCCACACAGCCAGCTGACCACCACACTCAATTGTTTCACATATTGCCAGACATGGTCCAGGGTGACCACCAGCAGGAACAAGATGTTGAGAAGGTACTCTTCATGCCACAGCTGCTGGGAGGTGCAGGGGCTTGAGGTGTGCTGTGCCCCATCTAGAGGATGTGGTAGATCCAGCCCACCAACCCCTGAGTGGGCCAGGGGGTGTCAGGGGTAGAAGTGTCTATCTGATGATGCTGGTGGCCACTGCTACTGATCTATACCTAATAGCAGAGACAGGAGATGACAACATTGGATGACAGGTTCTCAGCAGCTTACACAGGACAGAGAAGACTGGTTTTCTAGTAATTAAAATCTGGTCCTGAAATTTACCAGCTGGATGCCTATAAACAGTTTAATTTTATAAAGATTCTTGTATGCACAGAATCCAAATTAATGCCAAAAGGTGAAGTTGTGCCTAAGTCAGTCCCTGGACTCATAGAGCTCATGATCTACTAGACCGAAAGATACCTGTGTATCTTTTGGCTAGGTGTGCTTTGGTGGCTAGGTGTGCTCATTGCTAACAAAGCACCACTGTTTATAGTCCTTTCAGTGGACAGAGCTAGGAAGTATTTGGTTATAGACATAGATATCGAGATCCCATACTTATTTCCCTAATTATAGATGCTGTAGCTGTCTATTACCTAGTGACAAAAAATCAATTTATAATTTATACTGGTATCTCAATTCAATAATCACAGGGGTTGTTCCAATTGTCCCCACTTCCACATTTGTAATTTTCTTTTCCAAAAGTAAGAAACAACATCAATACATTTACTCATTTGCTTGGTCCTATCATGCATAGAAAGTGAAGTCAAATATACTAACCCAAAAAACTGTGAAGAACCTACTCAATAAATAAGCTTTGTTTGCAGTTCTTTTTATCTTTATATTGGATATACATAGCTGATCCTTGAACAAATGGGTTTGAATTGTACAGGTACACTTATATGTGGATTTTTTTTTCAATAAATATGGTACAGTACTGTAAATATATTTTCACTTATTTTCTTAATAACATTTTCTTTTCTCTAGTTTATTTATGGTATATAATACATATAAAATATACATGTAGTATATGTAATACATGTAATAGTAATACATATATATCTAGTATATAATACATATAACATACAAAGTATATGTTAATCAACTCTTTATGTTATTAGTAAGGCTTTTGGTCAACAGTAGGATATTAGTAGTTAAATTGTGGGAGAGTCAAAATATATGCAGATTTTTTACTATGTGAGGGATTAGCACTCCAAATCCCATGCTATTAAAAGGTCAACAGTACTAGCAAAACAAATTCAGCAGCATATAAAGTTGATTACACACCAATACCAAGAAGGATTTATCCTGAAATGCAAAGAGGGTTCAACATATGGAAACTGATCAATGTAATACACCACATTAACAGAATGAAAGAAAAAAACTACATGATCACCTTAATTGATTCAGAAAAAGCATTTGACAAAATTCAACACCCTTCCATGATAAAAAATATTCAACATAATAAAAGCCATTAACTAAAAACCTACAGCAAACATCATACTCGATGATAAAAGACAAAGCTTTCTCTAAGATCAGGAACAAAGCAAAGATGGTTGTTTTTATCACTTCTCTTTCACATAGCACTAGAAGTTCTAGCCTGAGCAATTAAGCAAGAAAAAGAAATAAAAGGCACCCAAGTTAGAAAGGAAGAAGTACAATTATCTCTATTCACATGTGACATGATCTTACATGTAGAAAATTCTAAAGATTACACACACACACACACACACACACACACACCTGTTAGAATTAATAAACGAATTCAGCAATATAGCAAGAGTACAAAATAAGCCAAAAAAATCAGTCGCATTTCTATCCTGACAGTAAACAATCTGAAAAGAAATCTACATAACAATTCCATTTACAATAGCATTAAAAAAGAATAAAATACTTGGGAATTAACTTGGCCAAGGAGGTGAAAGACTTGTACAATGAAAACTGCAAAACATTGCTGAGAGAAATTAAAGAAGTTACAAATGGAAACATATCACATACTGGTGTGGATCCATAGCACTGATCCTGCAGCTCCTTCCCTCTTCTCTGAGCCCTGGGACAGTGCACATGCAGCTCTGTGATAAAAAAAGCCAACTTCTCTTATAGGTCTCCTGGGGCATTGAGACTGGAGGTATGAGAGACATACATGGGTTTTAGTCCTCTCACAAGTCCTAGTCATCCTTGCCGGCTCTAGTTTATTTCTGCTTTCATTCTCCTCTACTTTATTTTTCCTCACAGCCAGTCTAGCTGACTTAAATTTCAAGAGTAGAACCTTACATGGGCTGTTGCACCAGCTGCCACAAATATATTAAGGTCTAGACCCAATGATAATTCTTTTTTTCTACATAATTCATAGTGTTCCTTCTTCTCTGATCAAAGCCTGACCCAGTATTCCTTCTCCTATTCTGCTTTACTAACCAAACCTCAATTTTATTTGTAATAAAACTTACAAACAAAAGGAAAGCCTCTACATTTTCCAACCTCTATTGTAGATAGGAGTCATCATGTGACATAGTTCTGATTAATGAAAGTTAAATGGGAGCCACTGAATAGTTACGCTTTCAAGGGGGACATGCTCTATTAGGTTTCTATTTTCTGTTGTAAATAATTACCATAAACTTGGTGGCTTAAAGCAACATGACTTTATTATCTCACACTTTCATAAGTTAGAAATCTGTTGTTGGTTTTTTGGGCTAAAATCAAGGTGTTGGCCTGGCTGTTCCTTTTGAGGACCCTAAGGATGGATTCATTTCCTTGCCTCTTCAGTTTCTAGAGGTCCACCTTCCTTGGTTCAGAGTTCCTCTTCTGTCTTCAAGGCCAGCTACATAGCATCTCTCTCGCCATTCTTCCATGGCCACATCTCTCTCTCTGCCTCTCCTCTCCTTCAAGTACAAAGAGCCTTTGTGACTGTATCAGGCTCACCTGATAACCCATGATAATTTCCCTATTTTAAGGTTAGCTGATTAGCAACCTGAATTCTATCTGCAATCTTAATCACTTTTGCCATGTAATGTAACGTATTTACCTGTTCCAGGTATTAAGACATGGACATTTGTGGGGAGCCATTATTCTGCCTGTATCACATAGAATTCTTTTTTCCTCCTTCTTCCTTGCCTAGAGCACATATATCCTGGCTCCAGCTACAGCAAGCATATAGCACCCATGAAGAAATCTTGTGATGGAAGCAACTGGCAAGAGTGACTAGCCAGAGAGGAAAGAGGGGACTGGAGAACTGTTGACATTAGAGAAGTGCCATTCTAATCCCACATTTCCACTCTAGCCATCTTTCATGTGAGAAGGAAATAGACCTATTATATGTTTAAGGCATTATTTTTTGAACTTCTATGACTGATCGTCAATTTAATTTCCAGTGATACATAACATATAGGAAGGTCCATTGCAATGAGATGAAAAGGGGATGGAATTCTTTTCCTGAATCAAAGTAGTCTTAGAAATCACCACATATCCATTGGGGATGGTATGTGCTATGGTGAGTGCTGTGAAGTGTGTAAATTCACAGATCTGTACCCCCAGGGCTAAAAGTACATTATATGTTTATTAAAAAATTAAATAAATAAAATAAAAAATAGAATTAAAAAAAAAAAGAAATCGCCACATATCTTGCTGCCTGACTCACAAAAACATATTAAGGCTAAACACAACTTTCATGGTCCTGTTTGACTTTCTCATAACCCCATGTTAGAAAGCAGGTGTCATGGAAAGATTTCATGAAAGAAAAAACTGTAGAACAACCTGTGGGCCCTATGTGTAGTCAGCAGAGATGGTGCTCCCTGCAGGAGGGGATATTGCAGCTGCAGTGGAGTTCTGGGAGGGAAGATTATGGGAGGGAGGGTCTGCACATATTTAGGGGGTTGCTTTCTGGAACCAGAACTTTGAAGGGAGTTCAGAAAAAGAGGCAATTTGGGTTTGTCTTACTCAGTTCTGGCTACTATATCAAAATACCATAAATCTAGTGGCCTATAGACAAGAAATTTGGAATACCTGGGTGGCTCAGTCATTTATGCATCTCCCTTTGGCCCAGGTTATGATCGCAGGATCCTGGGACCAAGTCTCACATCGGGCTCCCTGCTCAAGGGGAGTCTGCTTCTCCCTCTCCCTCTATCCCCATCTCATGGTCTATCTCTCTCTCACACACATTCCCATTCTCTCAAATAAAGTCTTCAAATTTAAAAAATTTTTTAAAAAACGAAATTTATTTCTTACAGTTCCAGAGGCTGGGTAGTCTGAGATCAGTGTGCCAACATGGTTGGCTTTGGGTGCGGACTCTTCCTGGCTTGTAAACAGCTGACTTCTCATTGTATCCTCACATGGTAGAGTGGACTAAAGAACTAGCTAGTTCTCTGGCCTCTTCCTATAAGGGCATTAATATTCATGGGAACTCTATGCTCATTACTTAATTGCCTCTCACAGGCCTCACCCCCAAATACTATCACACTGGAGTATGGTTTTCAACGTATGAATTTAGGGGAATCATTCTACTGCAGTCCCAGTCTACTGCAGTCCCAGAAGCAGACCCTGAGATAAAGACTTGAGTACAAATAGTTCATTTGGAAAATGCTTAGGAACACTGGTGTGAAAATGGGAAACTGATACAGAGAAGGGAAGTAAGCCAAAAAAGTGTGACTCAATAAGCCAGTTACCATAGTTTAATTCCATAGGAAAACTGAAAAACAGTGCAAAAGACATGACTTAGAATTATCCCACAAGAGAAAAAAGGGAATGGGGCTATTTACATGCTAAATCTCAAGACCATTGGTTGAGGGTTGTTCCCAAGGGTGTTAATTAACAGGAACTTCCATACTGTTTTATGCGTGGGCAGCACAGCCTCCCACAATTCTGGGGAGAAGATCACACATGCTTAGAGTTGCAGGTATGGACCTCTGGCACTTGTAAGAGCACACTGGAAAGTCCACAGCATGAAGCAGGATTTGATAGCATCTCCTACTGGGATGGAGGCAAGAGTGGGAGAAAGAGACTGAGAAAGTGGCTGAATCAGAAGACTGGAATCATCAGAGCAAAGTGCCTAGGAGAGAAGAGTGATAAGCTAGGGACAAGGTTTTAAATCTGAGAAGTCGGTCGAATCACACACAGGCAGAAACACAACATAGCCCCAGCTATTCAATAAGCCAAAAAGCCAAAGAGCTCTGGCAAGACAATGTTAATAGAGAAGGGAGCACCCATGGGTGATATATGCAGCTAATGAATCATTGAATACTACATCAAAAATATTGATGTACTAATGATCACTATAGTGGCTAAATGAACCAAATTTAAAAAAAAAGAAGAAGAAGAAGAAGAAGCAGGTTGTGCTAATATAAACAAGAGGAGTTGAGATAAAGGGAGCCAAGGTAGTGGGAGACCAGTATGGTCTATGCAAGTGTGAGGCATACCAAGAAGCAGTGACTTCCCAATACACCCAGACCTAGGATGCATCTGTATCACATCTGCTTCAGCTCCCTGGCCCTACAAAGGCTCCTGACCATGTCTAGCAGCTTCTCATACAGCCAAATAGTACCCAAGGTGACCACCAGCAGGAACAAGAAGACGTTCAGCAGGTACTGCTCATGCCACAGCTGCTGCAGGCCATGGGGTTTGAGGTGGGCCACACCCCTTGTCATGCGGAACACCATACAGTAATTACTCCAGGCATGGAATGACTCCTCCAAGCAGCAGTTCGTGGCCCTGCTGCGTTTTAGATCCCATTAACAGTCTGAGAAACATCATAAAAATACATTCTAAGAAATGTAGATATGCAAACACATACCCTTCACAATTTTACATTTCTAGGGGTTCATGAGGCCCAGGAGCATCACTGTGTTGCTGAGCCAAGAACCCCTGATGTAGAGGACTAGTATTTAGTTATTCTTTACTTGTTCAACAATTACTTATGGAGTGCCTACTGTGTGCAAAGCAGTGAGAGAAGCCAGGATAAATAAGAAAGATATGAACATACTGTCATGAAGCTTACATTCTAGTTGGAGGAAATAGTCAATAAACTATAAACTAATGAACAGAGTAATTACAAAGTATGACACGTGTTGTGAAGGAAATTATGTGGAATGGCTGGCAATGATCAGAGAAGGCCTCTCTGAAGTGATGACATTGGAGCTAAATGGAAAGAATGTTCCAGAACAGCCAAAGGCAAAGACCTCTAGAGGAAAGAGTGACATGTTTGAAGAAATAAAAGGACAGGACGCCTGGGTGGCTCAGTTGGTTAAGCAGCTGCCTTCAGCTCAGGTCATGATCCCAGCATCCTGGGATCGAGTCCCACATCGGGCTACTTGCTCCACCGGGAGCCTGCTTCTCCCTCTGACTCTGCCTGCTACTCTGTGCCTGTGCTCGCTCTCGCTCGCTCTCTCTCTGACAAATAAATAAATAAAATCTTTAAAAAAAAAAAAAAAAAAGAAGAAGCAAAAGGACATCCCTGTACCTGTCCAGAACCTTTTTAAACCTCTCAAGAGAAATAAAAACTCTAAAAAGAGAAACTTGTATAAGTTTCTTCTAAAGACACAAAGTTCTTCCTATCATCTGCCTTGAATTTGTCTTACTGAAATATAAGACTCATTCTTTAACTTGATATTCAGTAAAAATAGGTCAGCTGATATCTTAGTTTAGCTGAGTTTTAGCTTATATGGGGGTGGAGGGGAGAGACCTTCCACCCAGTTCCCCTAGTGCTACTCCGAGGCCTACATACATATCTTTTGTCTCCCATGACTTGCTTCATCTTTGGAGCTAGGGCTCCTTTGGAGCTGCCCTATCAGAATGGAGATACCCAGGTCTTTGGCTTCTACTTGGAGTAGGTTTCCAGGCTGGTCTGTGAGGAAAGGAATCCCCACCACAGGTGCACCATGATGAATAGATTCCATCATGCTATTCTGCCCTCCGTGAGAGACAAATAGGTGAATACTGGGGTGAGCTTGGACAAAGGAGAAAGAAAGAGAGAGAGAGAGAGAGAGAAGGAAGGAGAAAGAGAAAGAAAGGAAAGAAAAAGAAAGAAAGAAAGAAAGAAAGAAAGAAAGAAAGAAAGAAAGAAAGAAAGAAAGAAAGAAAGGAAGGAAGGGAGAGAGAAGGGAAGGAAGGAAAGAAGGAAGGGGATGCTCGAGAAAGGATTTGGTGAATCTGGAAAAACAGCAATGTCAGGAAGACATGCAGGGGATTCTAGAGGTGTTTAGGAACAATTTAAAGAGTCAGTTACTTGGAAGACACTCTGTGAGCACTCTCAGAAACATGGATCTAACACCTGAACCAAAGAACAGCTAAAGCTAAGAATGCAGAGAGAGCACTAAGTTCAGCATATACCACCATTCATCCATTGATTCCTTCATTGTGTCTCTATGTCGTTTTAAAGCAGGGCTTATGCCTTATACTTTAACACTGCCAGATCCTGTCATACTGTCTCTCCCTTATTTGTAGCAAAATAAAATGTTGATGAGGAGGAGCTTATCCAGCCCAAGGACCTAGAAACCCTTAAAGTATTTTTGGTAAATGCAATTTGCTGGCTCTACCTCTGGCTACTGAAATACATTTGCAGGGACAGAATCAAAAACGTGTATCTCCAATTCACTGAGTGGTTCTGATCCAGTCTGCAGCTACGCACAAGAAGCATCCCCAGAATGCAGCAGGGGCCAGAGAGAGAAACCCTCTTGGAGATGTGGTGGACAGCTCAGACAGAAAAATGAGGAATTTTAATCACATTAGGAAGACACCATGGCCCCTAGGTCTCTCGCACTCCTGGTGAGAAGGAACTGGGCCAGTGCCTGTAGGGGTCTGTGTGTAACCAGCAGGTGGCTTCAGGCCACTGCACAGCAGCGACATCCTTTCTGCTCTGCATACTTATGTCTCAGAACATTTATAGGCATTTCTTGGAAGGTGTCTGATCCTGATCACCTACCAATTGCAAGAGGCCACAGTAACCCCTCTTGACTATCACTTGTGGCTACAGATAACGGGTCTGGGTTACAAATGAATGAAATGACCCCACAGTGACGATCTCTTCTGGTGCTTTGACTTCTGCTCACAGATGCTTTCCTTTTCAAGAGTGGTGTAGTGCCCAGGTAGGGGTGACCGCTGCAATCAACGCTAAAGAAAAAGTAACTGGAGAGAGAGGGGGGCAGAACGGCTGCTGCCTATAGAAGCAGGAAGTCCTTACCCACGAGGTCACTCTGAGGAAGTCAGTCTACAGTTTTCACACTGGCTGCCAATTTGACACTTCCAAATCACCCTTGGGGAAGGTGGGCAAAGATAGTATTCATCTTCTCTAGGACTTTCTTCACCTTTTGGTGTGTACCATGGAGCTCAGTGTCACAAGAACAAAACCTACATCTGCAACTTGGCAGTGAAGCTCTCAAATTCTTGAGAGAACAGAAAAAAAGAGTCATACCATTCATGCAGCACATCTCTGAACTCTCTGGGCTTCCCTTGTTTAGCATAAATTAAAACCTTTCTTTTCCCTAGGATAACATGTGCTGGATGGCCTGGAAGAAAGTGATTTTTCTGAGCCTTGATTTATCCTTTTTCTCCAGGATCACAGCATTGGTGTTTCCTTTCCCTGCAGGCTTTACAGCTGGATGAACTGTATTTCAATTTCCTCTCTTGTGGGTCAGGAGGGAAGACAGGGACAGTTTTTGATAGTATCCTCCAGAGGACTCAGTGAACACCTTCCCGCATCCGGTACTATGGGCTTTCCCCAGAGAAGAATGGGAGGCAGGCAGGATTCCCAAATACTCAGGAGCTGGATCTCCTCCACCCTTGCGAGGGAGGCAGCTAGAAGATGGTCAGAGAGATACATGTCTTCAAGTGATAAAGCCTGATACGGGGCTTGATCCCAGGACCCTGGGATCATGACCTGAGCTGAATGCAGAGGCTTTAACCCACTGAGCCACCCAGGTGCCCCAATCCTATCCATCTTTTGATGCTCTTCCTTCCCTGGAAGATGTTACCAGCTATAGCTGGTGCATATGATCTCTCTCCACTGGCTGAATGCTGGAGCTCATCCGTGATGCTCTGTATGACCTGCAATTATATGTGAACTTTGCTCTCAAATGTACATGTGTGTAGGATTTATTTTCTTAGGGCTGTAAGCATCTTGATGTCAGTGTGCCATGAACATAAGTGGAAAACAGCACTTTCCATTGGAGAAACCACTGTAGAAGCTGTGTGCCTGTGATGGCTGCTGGCTTGCTTTCAACTACTGGGCCAATGGATGTCTTCACACTCCACTGGCAACAAATCATTCAAAAAGTTCACTGTTGCTTGGGCTTTCCACGTAAGGGTCAGTGAATAAGGACTTTGAACTTTTATCTGCCTCTAAGGGCCTCTTCTTTGATACAAATTCTGAAATCTTGCTGAATATCAATGTTCCGTGTTAGTTGTTTTTTTTTGTTTTTTTTTTTTTTTAGATTTTATTTACTTATTTGTCAGAGAGAGAGAGTGAGAGCGAGCACAGGCAGAGTCAGCGGGAGAAGCAAGCCTCCCACGGAGCAAGGAGCCCAATGTGGGACTCAATCCCAGGACGCTGGGACCATGACCTGAGCCAAAGGCAGCCGCTTAACCAACTGAGCCACCCAGGCGTCCCTCCATGTTAGCTTTTACTTGAGCATTTACTGTATTTTATTGAAGATTCATTTACTTTTCTTCTAATAATATTTGAACATTTGCTAAGGTGATTCTGTACTGGTGATTCAGGATCCACAAAGTGAGCTAAAAAATGAGATTCCAACGAGGATACAGGCAGTTGACTTATAAATTGAAGATCAGTCATCAGCTGCTTGATTTCCTTTTGTTAAAGTGAAGACCAAATACTTAAGGAGAACCCATAACCCTGCCCTATGCCCTCTGGTAAGCGGTGAAGGGAGAGAGAAACATGGCTCCACAGGGAAGGTCTCTACCCTGATTGTGTACTATAATTCCTGGGGAGTTTACATAATTTATATATAATTTACACAAGACTTTCTGAAAGTGGGACCCAAACATAAGTATTTGTTCAAAGTTCCTCAGGTGATTCTAATCACCTAATCTTTTCAGCCAGGGTTGAAAAGTGCCAACCTGAGAGAGAGAGAGAAAGCAAATACGCATTTATCATAACATAAGGACACAGGGTATACCACTATTCATGTATATTTAAATGGTTCAATTATTTTTTTAAAAATATTTAATTAATTTATTTATTTGAGAAAGAGAGAGTGGTGGGAGGGGCAGAGGGGTTGGGAGGGGGTGAGAGAGAGAATTTCAACTGATCTCTGTGCTAAGCACTGAGCCTGACTTGGGGCTCAGTTTCACGACTCTGAGATCATGACCCGAGCTGAAACCAAGAGTTAGAGCCCCTTTTTTTAATTTAATTTTACTTTATTTTGTGTGTGTGTGTTCCAAAATTCATTGTTTACGCACCTCACCCAGTTCTTCATGCAATATGTGCCCTCCTTAATACCCACCACCGGGCTCACCCAACCCCCCACCACATTCCCTCCAAAACCCTCAGTTTGTTTCTCAGAGTCCAGTCTCTCATGATTTGTCTCCCCCTCTGATTTCCCCCAAGTGAGTCAAGAGTCAGAACCTTAATGAACTTAACCATCCAGGTGACCCTGGTTCAACTATTTTTAAAAATCTGTTCAGGACAAAGAAGAAGATGTAAAGAACTAATGTTGGGACTAATGTTGTTAAAAGTTCACTTCCAATAGAGAAAATTCTTTCCCTGAGGATAATTTCTAACAATTACTGGGGACAAGAGAGAGGAAGTTGTTTTGTCATTTCAGCAATGCAATGGGCAGGGCAGGCTTCTTCCAAAAGGACAAGATTATGAGGAAAAAATCAATGGGATCAAATGGGCAGTCGGTTTAGTAAGTTTGACAGGGTGTTCTGATTAAATCGGAGAGCAGGCAGACAACTACTTTAAGCCAGAGAGGAAGCCAAGGAGGCTTCTTGAATTCAATGATCAGGATAATCTTCCTAATTACATCTGAGGCAATAGCAAAAGTTTCAGTAACTATAAAAAACTAGTCAAGTAAGATGTAACTTATTATTTGACCTAGTCTTTTCATAAATCTTGACGTTTCAGTAATAAATTTTTACCTTCTGTCTTCTATGTGCTATATACTCTAATAGATTCAGTGGATCCAGTAGTGTGCAAGGAAAACATGACCTTTGCCCTGATGGAGCCTACGGTTTGCCAGGAGAAGCAGATATTGAGCAAATCATTACAAGTAAAAAATTATCAGTGTGTTAAGTGTTTCAAAAGAAAGAGCTAGGCATTTGAAAGTATACAAACTATGTACTTAACTTAGCAATTAGTACCATGATTCTCTCTGTGTGCTACAACCAATTACCCACATACATCAGAGGGGATATATTTTAAAAATTAAGAATTTTTTTAAAAATGTTTAAAGGAGCACTGGCTGACTCAGTTGGTAGAGCATGTGACTCTTGATCTCAGTGCCATGAGTTCAAGCCCCACATTGGGCGTGGAGCTTAGTTAAAAAAAAAAAAAAAAAAATTAAGGTAATACATGGAATAGCTTTGAAAAATTCAATTCATCTGGTATAAACTTTTGAAAATTAGCAAATGAAAATATAAACATCAACTTAATATGAGAGAGAAAAGACTTGCAGAAACACACTGCTAGGACTTGGAGGTCACACTCTGAAAGTGTATGTTCCCATCTAGTTGGAAGACGAGAGAACAGAGGGAAGACTTGAAGATTTTTTGTTTGTTTTTCCAATAGCTTTCATTCTCTGCCCTGTCTCTAACCCCTACATTGCCTGGCACATATTAAGTCCTCAGTAGATCTTTTTAATGAAAAAGAGAAAGCACAAAAGTAAGTGTTAAGTCAGCTGTATAGATAAGCTTAAAGGAAGAAATGAGGTAGATAAAATAGATTTTATGGAGGAGGCAGTATTTAAGAAATGCCTTGACTAGTGAGTCACATCTTTTCTCAGAAATAAGGGAGGAGCAAGGGCATGCTACTTAACACAGAGCATGATTTTCCTCTCTGTGATTTCATACTTAAGATAAGTACTTTCTTGTCATTTTGAGTTTCAGAGGAGTGGAATTTCCAAGAGTCAGTCTCATGACTTACAGTCTGCAAGGCTGAAAATGAGTCTTAAATAGCCAGATTCCAGTTCCACTGTGAATGAATCTTAATGGCCATCTTGAAGTTCTGCAAAAAGAAATCTTTGTAAGTGACCCCCATCAACAGAAAATTTATGAAAAGAGAAAGGAAGAGAAAGAAGTGAAACTGAGTGACTAACTTTATCCAACAATGAAATGGTGAGCTGTCCATCACTGTCCCTAAGCTGGAGACAATAAAGGCAATCAATTGAGGGGAGTTTCGTAAGGTGAGATTCATCCCAATTTCTAAGAGTAATATCTGCTCATCCAGGTTTGGAAGCTGAACAAGCTAGGAATGTTTGCAAGCATACCATCTCCACAGGACTGTCTGGTGTGATCAGTTCAGAGATGAATGAAATTGTTTGATTCATTCATTCATTCATTCATTCACTTACTCACTCATATTTCTCAAAAAATGATGCTTTATTTTTGTTTTAAAAAAAAACCTACTACATCCCAAGCAAGGCTTCCTTTAAAAGGTAATCAGAATTAATCTTGAATTCCTATTTATGGTCTTCTGGAGGAGACCAACTGAAAATTTGGTATTTTTTTTCTCTTTCTTTTTAAAATCAAAGAGACAGAAGAGAAAAACTAATCAAATATATCACAAACCTAGATTAAAAGAAATGTTAAGGGACCCAATTTTACTTCTTTCCCTTATTTATAACTCAGAATTTTTTTTCTTTTCTCTCTTTAATAACATCTCTATTGAGTGATAATTCACATATCCTAAATTTATTCTTTAAAAGTATACAGTTTAGTGGGTTTTAGGATATCTGCAGAGTTGCACAGCCAACATTTCCTCACCCCCAAAAGAAACTTCATATCTATTAATAGTCACTCTCATTGTTCTCTTACTATCACTTAGTTCTTTAGACACAACTGCCTTTAATTCTTTGAATACATTTCTAATCACAGACTTAAAGTAGCTGGATATAAAAATCAATGCCCAGAAGTCAGTTGCATTTCTATATACCAACAATAAGACAGAAGAAAGAGAAATTAAGGAGTTGATCCTATTTACAATTGTACCCCAAACCATAAGATATCTAGGAATAAATCTAACCGAAGAAGCAAAGGATCTGTACTCAGAAAACTATAGAATACTCATGAAAGAAAGAGGAAGACATGAAGAAATGGAAAAATGTTCATGCTCATAGATTAGAAGAATAAATATTGTGAAAATGTCTATGCTGTGTGGAGCAATCTGCATAGTCAATGCAATCCTTATCAAAATACCATCAACTTTTTCCACAGAACTTGAATAATCCTAAAATTAAATGGAACCAGAAAAGACTCCAAATAGTCAAAGGAATGTTGAAAAAGAAAAGCAAAGCTAGTGGCATCACAATGCCGGACTTCAAGCTCTATTACAAAGCTGTCATCATCAAGACAGTATGGTACTGGCATAAAAACAGACATATAGATCAATGCCAGAATAGAGAACCCAAAAATGGACCTTCAACTCTATGGTCAACTAATCTTTGACATAACAGGAAAGAATATCCAGTGGAAAAAAGGCAGTCTCTTCAACAAATGGTGTTGAAAAAATTGGACAGCCACATGCAGAAGAAAGAAACTGGACATATCTTTACACCACATACAAAAATAGACCCAAAATGGATGAAAGACCTTATTGTGAGACAGGAATCCATCAAAATCCTTGAGATGAACACAGGCAGCAACCTCTTCAACCTCAGCTGCAGCAGCTTCTTGCTAGACACGTTTCCAAAGGCAAGGGAAACAAAGGCAAAAATGAACAACTGGGACTTCATCAAGATCAAAAGCTTTTGCACAGCAAAGGAAACAGTTAACAAAACCAAAAGACAACTGACAGAATGTGAGAAGATATTTGCAAATGACAAATAAAGGGCTAGTATCCAAAATCTATAAAGAACTTCTCAAACTCAACACCCAAAGAACAAATAATCCAATCAAGAAATGGGAGAAGACATGAACAGACATTTCTCCAAAGAAGACATACAAACAGCCAACAGATACATGAAAAAGTGCTCAAAATCACTCAGCATCAGGGAAACACAAATCAAAACTGCAATGAGTTACCACCTCATACCAGTCAGAATGGCTAAAATTAACAAGTCAGGAAATGACAGATGTTGGCGAGGATGCAGAGAAATGGGAACCCTCCTACACTGTTGGCAGGAATGCAAACTGGTGCAGCCACTTTGGAAAACAGTATAGAGGTTCCTCAAAACTTGAAAATAGAGCTACCCTAAGACCCAGAAATTGCACTGCTGGGTATTTACCCCAAAGATACCAATGTAGTGATTTGAAAGGTCACGTGCACCCCAATGTTTATAGCAGCAATGTCCATAGTAGCCAAACTATGGAAAGAGCCCAGATGTCCATAGATGAATTGATAAAGATGTGTTACACACACACACACATACATACATATATATACATAAAGAAGATTCACAACACACACACACACAGAGGATGGCTTGTTACACAGCCATCAAAAAACAAACAAAAAAGAAATCTTGCCACTTGCAACAATGTGAATAGAACTAGAGGGTAATATGCTAAGCGAAATATATCAATCAGAGAAAGACAATTATCATATGACCTGATATATGGAATTTAAGACACATACAGAGGATCATAGGGAAAGAAAGGGAAAAAATAAAATAAGACAAAACCAGAGAGGGAGACAAACCATAAGAGACTCTTAATCTCAGGAAACAAACAGGGTTGCTGGAGGGGAAGAGGGTGGGAGGATGGGTAGACTGGGTGATGGACATTGGTGAGGGTATTTGTTGTGGTGAGAGTGTGTTCAGACTGGTGGAATCACAGACCTGTACCCCTGAAACAAGTAATACCTGATATGTTAATAATAATTTAAAAAAATAACAACAACAAAGTCTTTGTCTAGTAGAGCCACTATCTGGGCTTCCTCAAAGATCATCTTTGTTGCATAGCTGCAATTAACTCATTTTCATTTAGTTTTTCATGTATATATCCATCATGTTGGATAAATAAATCTATTGTTTATTGAATTGTTTATGGTTGAGGCTATTATGAATAATGTGGCTATGAGCATTCTTATATGTATTCTTGTCCACATAAACACATTCTTGTGATATATTCATTGCTAAGCCCAAAGTCTATTTTTCTACATTATCTTCTAGAAGTTTTATAGTTTGGTGCTATAGTTTAAGGCTTATGATTCATTTGGAGTTAACTTTTGTGAAAGGTGCAGTGAGCAGTGTCTAGATTTTTTTTTTCTTTTGGCATGTGGCTGTTCAGTTGTTCAGTTCATTTGTTGAAAAAACTATCCTTTCTCCATTGAGTTGCCTTTGTTCCTTTGTCAAAGATCAATTGACTATATGTGGGTCTATTTCTGGACTTTCTGTTCTGTTTCACTGCTCTGTCTACTCTTTTGTCAATCTCACAATGTTTTGATTACTGTAATTGTATAGTGAGTTTTGAAGTATAAATTCTCTTTGTTCTTCTCCCTCAATATTGGGTTAACTCTTCCAGGTCTTTGGCTTTGCCATATAAACTTTGGAATATTTGTCAATATCCACAAAATAACTTATTGGAATATTGATTGGGATTGCATTGACTCTATAGATCAAGTTGCAAACAACTGACATCTTGACAGTGTCAGGACCTTCTTGAACATGGAATCTCTAGATTTATTTAGTTCTCTAATTTCTTCCATCAGTTTTGTGCTTCTCATACACATTTTATACATATATATGTATATATAGATATATTTATTTTATACATATTGTTACATTTATACCTAAGTATTTCACTGTTGGAGCTACTAATGTAAATGGCATTGTGTTTTTAATTTCAAATTTCACTTGTCCATTTGTTATACATGAAAGTGATAGACATTTGTATCTTAATCTTGTACCCTGCAACCTTAGTATACTTGCATACTCCTTGAGTTTTTTTAGTCAGTTCTTTCAGATTTTCTACATAGACCATCGTGTCATCTGCTAACAAAGAGTTTTAATTCATCCTTCTAAATCTGCATCTCTTTTCTTTTTCTTGTCTTAAATTGCATTAGCTAGGACTAATATAAATGGTACTGTGTTTGTGTGTGTGTGTGTGTGTGTGTGTGTGTGTGTGTGTGTGTTTAATTTCAAACTTCCATGGTTGCTTTTGGTATAAGGAAAGCAACTCTATCTTCTTAGCCTGGCTAGGATTTAACCAATTTTATTGATATTTTCAAGCACCCAGCTTTTGGTTTTGCTGACTTTTATTGTTGTCCTGCTTTAAATGTCATTGATCTCTAATTTTTGCAACAGTTACTTGTTTTAATTATAAACACTGGATAAAGTAATATAGAACCTAAAGTACACACATTTAATTATTTATCTTAAAACATTTTGTTTGGGGTGCCTGGGTGGCTCAGTGGCTTAAAGCCTCTGCCTTCAACTCAGGTGATGATCCCAGGGTCCTGGGTTCAAGCCCCATATTGAGCTCTCTGTTCAGTGGGGAGCCTGCTTTCCCCCCTATGTGCCTGCCTCTCTGCCTACTTGTGATCTCTGTCCATCAAATAAATAAATAAAATCTTTAAAAAAAATTTTTGCTTGTAATGTCCACTATTTGTAAGGAACAAAGAAAGCCTCAGGGTCCTTAGGAGTTTAATCTCAAAGATGGTATGAAATGAAACACATAATCAGCAAAATTCTTAGGAACTTGTAGAAATGTACTTTATTTCATGCAAAGCCACATAATTTCCTATATTTTAATAGCTAATCAAATAAACATTTCAAAAAATCCATTACATCACAATAAGTTAAAATACTACAAAGCAACTGCAATTCCACAAGTTTATCAAAACCAAACCGAGAGAACATTATGCACAGATAAGGCCAAAGATGCTAACTTACTTATAGGTAGCACTTTGCAGCTTTTTCCAAATACATATTTGAAAATGTAGTGAGAATCTTCAGAAAACAATAGTTAAATCTAAAACCCATTGGTCAGATACGAAAACATTTGTCATTACGTATCAGGTAAATTTGGCATCATGCACCAAAGATGAATATAATGAACATGTAGAAAAATTATGATCAGATGCACTTTTGAAGACTATCTTCTATTTCATCTAATCCACTGAATTAGATAAATAACAAGTACTTTATTAATGCAACACAGAAATTGAGCTTTTGGTATACTTCTCTTGGGTACTGACATATATAAAAAGACAATGAAGGGGTGAAGGAATATTTCAAATTCACACTGCACTATTCAATTTTAGAGTATTGCCCTAAGGAAATACAATGTGGGCAGAACTTATATGAGAATGATTTTTAAACTATTATAAGCACTACAATTAGTTACTACAAAAACATTTTATAGAAATTAAATACCAGAAAGCAACATCAATATTAGAGTTCTTTTTTCAATACTATAATTTATAAATATATATTAGATTACAGTAATTTAAAAGACATGTCCACATGTTCTCTACTTTCTAAAATGAGAAAAATCCTTTTAGGCTGTTTTTAAAGTATGGACAAAAACAAATCCATTGGATTGCTTTTAATAAAATAAATACAAGTCTCTCCCCTACAACTTGGTGTACTAAGTAGGGAAGATGCTAGCCAGCATTCTTTTGAGAAATTCAGCTCTAAATGACTAGGTTGATACAATTTATATCAATAATATTGACTCAAAATGGTGTTGTACAGTCAGAGTAATAAATTATGATTTTATATATGTCTGCCGTAGTAAACCACTTTTTCTATTCTTTTGCACTAAGTACAGAAAAAAAAACTTTTATAAAATGATTTGAGATCAAGATACTTACTCACCAAAGAAAAGATTTTTGGAGAAAAAAGTTAATTCTCCCCAGGGAGTGTGTTAAAAACAAATGTCTTTTAGGTTATCAGTAAGAAGAGGAACATGTCAATATTCTTGCTTTATTAACAAATTTAAAAATTAGAGCAAGGCTTCAATTAACATCAACAGACAAATCTTTTGACAATGATAATAAAATTTTAGGAAGACCAGGCTGAGTGTGAGAGGAATAAGAGGTGAGGTCATGTTCCCATTGATGGGGCTGAGGATGGGGCAGGGCTAGTGCCTGCTTTGCTGGGGAAAATGATCACAGGGCCTGGTCTCCAGCAGTTGGGATAGGGGAAGACACAGCTTTGTCTTTAAGCTCTGAGCACGAAAAAGTCCACTAGGAAAAAGAATCCTACATGGATGGAGGGAATTCGTATTTTAGAAGGCCTCCTGTAACCCTCTTGTATTGTTCTAACCTCTCCTAATGAAAACTTTGACAATCATGTAGGTTATTTACAAATTCCTTCTCATAAAACGGTATCTCAAGGTTCTTAATCTTTCTGGTTTTGTTTTGTTTTGTTTTTAACAATCACTGTTTTTGGAAATCCATTTTTATGCCAAAACCTTACACTGAGAGTAATACATTTTAATGAAGTGCCCTCTTAAGTAACCTAAAGCCAAGACACTGAGCCAGCATACGTCACATTTACATTCAGATATTGCTTCCTTGTCTAGAAAAATCTGTTTCACTACTTTAGGTGCACTATTGTTATTCAAGCAGTGGAATATGAAATCAGAACTAGTTCCTTTTGAGTGTACTGATCAGCAGAAACAACTGTGTACACACAACAGGAAAAATCTGTCAGCACATTAAAAGTCGTACTGTGAAGAGAGGCTTCAGAAAGGAAGGAAGGTGTAAAAGGAATGAGGAAGGAAGAAAAGAAAGGACAGATAAAACTCTAAATCTATTTATTCCTTAACATTTAGAATTTAATGTAATGTGATCCATTACATTTTGGAGATTCAAGTATGTTAAGATTTTTCAGGGACATGTTTTGCCTCTTTAGTGCAAATATCCTTGTGATTTTCACGCACAGTCCACTAAAATCACAAGTATAAAACTCCTACTGAACAGTGTGAACTATAATTATGGAGAGTTTACTTTCCTTTAAGATGGTAATCAACACACCATTAAGAACATTCCCTGACTCTATTACAAGATAAAAAATGAGGTTTGTTATTGTACATAAATGAAATTTTTTCATCCATACACTGCAGTATACTTAAAAAACACACACACAAATTAACGTCCTATCCACACTTAATTTCATTTGGGTACACGACCAGTGTAAATTTAAGAACTGATACTCTAATAAACAGTAGAGCCCCAAATAAATCAATTTGTAGTATTTACTTTTGATGGCATGGATTGTCCAATTTTCTGATCTATTTTTTATAAATGGAAAACCCTTGATTTTCTGATTTAGCTCTTACCACTCTTGTGAAATGAGGACCTCTTGTGTGTTGAAAGTACTCGAAAGCCCTGTATTCAAATGGTAAGAGAGCAAATTCTAATAATTAGGCTTATACCTTATTTCTTATTTTAATAATGATGTTTATAAAAAAGCTCCACTGATAAGAACAAGTTATTGATGTAGCAACAAAAGTTAATTAGCAACGTACAGGTGATTATTAAAATTAACAGATTATTAATAATTACTTTCTGCAATGGTTATTTTTTAATTATTGGCTTACTGAATATCCTTACCTAACAATTATTTAGAAAAATAATTTAGAAAATTTAATCAGAGACCTATTATTACATAAGAAAAACATCAAAAGCAAATTACCAGAAGTAATTCTTTAGGAAATTACTTTGCATTTAAAATATATGAATTTAGTAGTAATGTTTTACAGTAGATGTCATTATATTTTAATAAGCTTCCCCAAACAGAAAACTTCTGTTCTTACTCCACCGTTTTTTTATACAAGGTGGCTTAAAAATTTTTAATTTCATTCCCCCCACCAATAAACTCTTTTTTTTCATAGGTTAAGCCATTACCTTATGAGCTCAAATTTGCCCAGCCAGGTAACTTTACCTTCCTATATGATCATCTATAAATCCTGTAAGATAAATTCTGCTTAAAAAGTTGCACTCTAGACTTAAACAACTAAAAATTATTTTGGAAATAACTCAGAAGTCACAAAAGGAGCTATGTTATTTGTACTACCTATACTTCAATTATTATAACCATAAAAATTTCAATAATAAAGTCAAGTAGTACATTCCCTTACATTGTCCTATCAGTTTATTTTAGGGCATTATAAGTTATAAAAGTGACTAGATAATCTCTTTTTCTGCTTCTATTTCTTCTACAGCATCTGGGTTTCATGACAAAACCTGATAAGAAACAACATTATACTTAAGGAAAATATTCCAAGTTAAACCCCAAGACCAAATACACAACAATATACTCTTTTCAAAGGATTTTTGATTAATCAGTCCAAAAACAGTTTTTGCTTTGGGGACTTAAAGGCTTCTCTGTAATTATAAGAGACTGAACCCCTCTCTGGGCTGATCATTTCTCCATCCACCACAGTAGCACAGGTGACTGTTTTTTGTTGTTTGTTTGCTTGTTTTTTAAACTCTGGCCTATCAACATCAACTCAATGCCCTCACAATAGTTTTGTGAGGTAGATCAGTAGGTAAATAGCAAGTATCATCTTCATTTCACGAATGAAGAAACTGAGGCACTGAGAGGTTACATAATTTGCCGGAGATATTCAATGGTCAATCATAAAATTACAAAGAGTACCAAATGATTTCTGCTTCTGGCCTACAGTTCTCTAACCACACGTTAGAGTGAAAGGCTGTGTGTATGTGCTCAAATGGGCAGCCTGTATAACCTTTGACAGACAATAAAGTCTATCCATTTATTATTATTTTAAAGGGGATCTAACCTCAAAGATCATAAAACTGAACAAAATCAGCTATTTAGGATGATGCACCATTCCTTTCGGTATCTGCATAGAACTGTCTCTTAAAAATGTGCGTGATAATACTAAGTAAAAAGCAAAATAAAAAATTTGAAATTATGATTCAAGGGAAGATTGACTTCAAGAAACATACAATCATATTGTTAGGGTAACCAGATAATTCATTTTCAAACTGGGACACTTCAGAGTGGAAGCCAGCACTAGTAAAAGTTACACAGAAGAGCAGGTTAAGCTAATCTGAGACTGTTGGGACAAACTCACCGAGAGTCACCACGGGATGAATCCACAGCGGGGATTCTCTGAGCTGCAAACATTTTGGGTACATAAAAAACTCTCTGCAATCATGCTGTGCTCAACTGTGCAGTATTCACTGTGCAATAAAACACTGATGATTTAACATATATCCAACTTTGGTTTCAACACAAAAGTTTAAAAAACCCATTTTAAAATCATAAGCATGTTTAAACAAAATTATTACACATAAACCACAATTTGAGTGTTAACAGTAACAGTAAGTGGATTCACATTTTACCTTTAAATAACCAAATGTTATTTGCCACAAAGCATCAACAGTCACCTTTAAAAATCAGAGAATTTCATGGGGACTCTTTGGCTGCTTAAAAAAAAAAAAAAAAAGGCATTATTTACCATTAATGCTTTGGATTCTCTTTGAGTGGAATGATCAATACTTAAATCAATATACTGAATGATAAAGGTGAACATTTCTCCCTGAAATGAAAATTTTTACAAAGCAATACCAAAAGCGTAAAGCAATTTCCAGCTACTAGCCAAGACTGAAAGAATAACACATCACCTGATTATAGTACACATGCCAAAGATACTAACGTTATCACTTGAAGTATAATCTTAATTATACATGCAAAAACCACACTAATTTGCATACAGAGTTGAAAAAGAGCTTTCTACATTCAGTTATGTCTGGTAAGTAAGCCTTGTTTTAAGACATGGGTTCTGTAAATACCATCGTTATTTGAGGTCTCCATCTCTTGGCGAAATACAGAATTAACATATTGTTTAGAAAGAGCAAAAATGTAAATCACAAAAATAAAACTGTATGATGTTATTTTGGCTTTCTTGGATCTGTAAAACAACTTTCCTGAAAAAAAATTAACCTCAAACAAACCAAACTACATGTTCTCAATCTATACTGATCTTTCTCATGAACTGAATCCTTCCACTACACTCTGACTTCTAAGGCAGACGCTTCAGGAATCGTGTATAATAAAAATGATGACACTCTATTCGATGGCCAATAAACTATTATTACTAAGATGTGAGTAACTTCCAGTGCCTTTTTTGTCCTGACACTTTTTACTAAGAGTACATATAAATTCTAGGGCATACATATGTTCGTAAAGACTGGATTGATGTGTTGATCTTGGTCAGTTGTTCCAAAAATTCTCTCCGACTTTACACATCATCAAATATTCCGGTTCGAGACATGGAAAGGTATCGTCCCCCAGGCTGATACCTGAAAGGTGGATAAAGAAATGATCTGAGGTGTCAAAAATAACAAAGGAGGAGAGAAAAACAAGGACACATTAAAAGGAAGTGGCTACATAATTTGTAAGCATAATTTGTAACATCTATTCAGTAGCTGGAAGTGGAAACTTACAAAGATATTATCCCAAGGGGACTTACTTAACTATAAATTAATCAATAGCTTTTTTAGAGCCTAGAAAACACATGACAGGGAGAGAGATAAAAAGAAAGGGACAGGGAGATGCAAACACATCATGGAACTGAAGATTTCATAATCACTCTTAATTGTTCAACAGAAATAGAATGTTCTAGGGTTTTTGCTGTTTACAGAAAATACTGCAGAGATTTCATCACGCATTTGATATTTCGTTTTTGCTTAATTATTTTCACAGAGCACAGTGGCTAAAAGCACAGACTCTACTGCCAGAGTCCTGGGGTTTGAATGCCTGACTTTACCATTTGCAAGCTGTGTTACTCTGGGTAAGTTATTAAGCCTCTCTGGATTCAAATATGATTGGATTTACAACCATAAAATATAGTATTGTTAGTGATGTGCTTAGAATAGTGTCTGACACCCAGTCACGGCTATGCAGCTATTGCTAAATATGATAAATTTCATAAATGGGTTCATTAGAAACAGGCATATAAACATTGTTAAGATCCTTACTATCAATTTCAATTTTTCTTATTTAGAATACCACTAGTAGTTTATGGAGATAGCAATTTCAATTATCACCATAGGATGATATAATTTTTGAAATATAAAAGCATCAGCAGATATAAAAAGTTACCAAAGTTGATTAATATGGTTAATATTAGCAATAAAAATGAATATTTTCCTTATGTTTATCTCATCAAGTTGTATGCTAGTAAAATTTCAGAATGCTGGAGCCAAAATGCCCCAGCCAGAGCTTACCTTTCTGCTTTAGATTCAAGAGGATCATCAGTAAATGTTTCTGCATTAAAATCCAAAGGTTCTACATCTTGGAGGAGTTCTATTCGGTCTCTTTCAGTCCTATTATTGGCCCTGGTATATTTGGATGTTGCTGTGAACAGAGGAGAAAATGTATATCTACTTTTCTATTATCTTTATGGGTCAGTCTATGGACTCATGAAAAAAAGTCAAGATTATAAACAATCTGAATTTTGATTGTGAAGACAACAATAAGAAAAGATAACTACTTGATTCCTTTAAAATCAGATTAAAATGAAAAATAGTATGATAGGAAATAACACAGAAAAGTTTCTCCCTTGTAGCTAGTCTAAGCTCAGAAGCAGGTACAACGTAAAGATTCAATTATTATGAATCAGAATCAACATTTAACATATAAATTATTTCATTCTCAAGTTTCAATTGGTTTCATGGTGAATCCAGGGGTCCTGTATCTCAGCTCTCGGCTAGAATTTCTTTAACATGTACTCAACTCAAGCTCTTCAAGAAAGGCCTGAGTCTTCTTCCCAGGAAACAAGAGTTTAGGCAAGCTAAGTCCAACAGAAATAAAATGCAAACACAATATTTACTTATAAATTTTCTAGTAGCTACATGAAAAAAATAAAAGGGAACAGGTGAAATTAATTTTAACAGACTTAATTTAGTTCAATATATCCAATACATTATCATTTCAACATGGGGCACCAGCCTCATTGTAATTGCTCAACGGCCACCTGTGGGTAATACCGATCATCCTTGTCAGTACAGATCTACTGAATTCTCCATTCTCTCTATGTGGATGGGCTGGGTTTTCTTCATAAACAAACCAAATTTTCAGGAAGTTCTTCTGAGCAGTCCAATAGCTTCAAAAGAACTTTGTGATATAGCTCTTTTTGAAAACTTGAGACAAGTCAATTCAATTCTTACACTTTCGTCATGTTGGACTCTGACCTTCATCTCTTCTCTCATTCATTCAGCAAATATTGGTTGCCTCCCACATTCCAGGTTCTCTTCAAGTCAGCATCCTAAGGCATTGTGTTTCCTTTTCTCTTGAAGATTCTCCCACACTCCCACATCTTCCTACCATGTTAACCTCTACTTAAACTTCCAAATCTTTGTAGAGTCCCCTTTTTTCCTAGTTTTTTTTTTTTTCCCAAAGATCTTATTCATTTATTTGACAGAGATCACAAGTAGGCGGAGAGGCAGGCAGAGAGAGCGGGGGAAGCAGTTTCTCTGCTGAGCAGAGAGCCCGATGCGGGCCCTGATCCCAGTACCCTAGGATCAATGATCCAAGCCAAAGGCAGAGGCCTTAATACATTGAGCCACCCAGGTGCCCCCCCTCCTTTTTAAGATGTTATCTGAAAGAGAGAGAAAGAGAGGGAGAAGCAGGCTCCCCACCGAGCAGGGAGCCCGACACAGGGCTCGATCCCAAGGCCCCGGGATCATGACCTAAGTGGAAGGCAGACACTTAACTGGCTGAGCCATAAGGCGCCCCTCTTCCCTCGTTTTAACTAAACCTTTAGCTCTCTACCATGTCTTCTACCCTAAATCTCATTCAAACACATCCTTTCCTCCTCATCTCCAGGATCGCTGGTTATCTTGGGCCCTCGTTTCCTTTTTTTTTTTTTTTTTTAAGATTTTATTTATTTATTTTACAGAAAGATAGAGAAAGCACAAGTAAGCAGAGTGGCAGGCAGAGAGAGAGAGAGAAGCAGGCTCTCAGCTGAGCAGGGAGCCCAATGCAGGGCTTGATCCCAGGACACTGGAATCCTGACCTGAGTCGAAGGCAGCCAACTGGGCCATCCAGGCGCCCCAGGCCTTACTTATAGATCGCATTACCAAAACAGACATTAAATTGATTCCTTTGTCTCACTTCCCTGGAAATCATGCTTGATGTTCAAATTCACCTTCTGAAACCAAAGATCTGAGCATGCTCCTTTCCCGAATGAAATCTTAACTTGATTTGAAAGTCTTCACTTCTGAGCATGGTAATAGCTACTGCCCAGCTGTCCCTGCAGCTTCCCCTCTCATCAGGCCCCACATACTAAATTTAGGATCTTGTGACAGAAACAAACCTGCATTCTCCCCAAGGTTCTCTTAAGTCACTCATTCATCTTTCTGCCTAAAACCCCTTCACCCGGCAAAGTACCATTCACTCCCAAATGCTGAGTTAGTATTACTCTATCACAAAAATCCTTTCCCTATAAAGAACTCTTTTTCGGGGCGCCTGGGTGGCTCAGTTGGTTGGACGACTGCCTTCGGCTGAGGTCATGATCCTGGAGTCCCAGGATCGAGTCCCTCATTGGGCTCCCAGCTCCATGGGGAGTCTGCTTCTCCCTCTGACCTTCTCCTCGCTCATGCTCTCTCTCACTGTCTTTCTCTCAAATAAATAAATAAAATCTTAAAAAAAAATAAAAATAAAAATAAAGAACTCTTTTTCTATTCCCTCAGTTGAGTTCCCTCAGCATTGGGAGTGTACCCTTCTACTCTCTCAGCATTCCTGCATCTCCCCCAAAGTCAAACCTCCTTTGCCATCTACTCTGGGCAGAGTCATGGGCAAAAACAGGTTTCTTACCACCCTCCCAGGGGCAGATGGCAGGGTCAAGGGATATGGGGGGGTATCTTAACCCACTGGCAAATGTCTTCTACTTGGTTATCAGTCCCTCACACAATTAATTGGCATCCCAAGGACAGGAAATTTATCTTCGCTATATCCCTTATACCTGGGAAAGTATCTGACATAAGGGTCAGTCAGAAAATGCTTAAAAAATGACTGAATCGCCTACATCTACTACCAGAAAAGTAAAGAACAACAACTAGATAAATCGTAGAAATCAACACCTGCCTACAACATGCCTGGGATAAGTACTGGTATTATTTAGGGTCGTAAGATCACAACTATTCATGCACTGTCCCAATTCTCCATATCTTATCAGAAACACATACTTGAGTTTCCCTTTCCTTCTATACACTGAGGGATGAAAAAGGAAAGACAATGCAGAACCACCTCTACAGCTCTGCATGGATGCCTTCTCAGTCTCTATGCAAGCAAGTATTAGGAAAACAACTTCTAAGGGAACTAGAAAAGAAATGACTTACATCGGGTGGTACTAAGATCTGAGAGGCTTGACTCTTTCGGGTCAACATGAACATTTCTGTTTCTGGTAGAATCTTCTCTACTGTGTCCATAACGTTCTTTCCACTCCTAAGACAGAAATGCAAATAAATATGTAACAGAGGAACTCACAGGCAGAAAGTAATTCATCAGTGTCAACAGACCATAGAGTTAGAGAATTTAGTTACTTTTATCAGAAATTCACCAGATAATCAATATGATTAGCATAGTACTGTGAAAATTTTCAAAAATAATTTTTGTCTCCAAACTTTTTTCCAAATGAAAATTTATAGACATGTTTGCTAGCTATAATTCACCTCTTTAGTTCTTCTGTTTAAAATGTCAAAACAACATGACAGCTACAACTGGCTTACCTTGACCACATAAAAGTTATGCGAATTAATAATTTATGAGATAACAAAATTCTCTCCAATATAAATAAACTACAAATATCAGAGACTTGAAAAATCACTTTCAAAAGCAAAAATTAAAGTTGTGTAAAAACATGGTTAGATAGGTATAATCAAACCATATGAAGTGGGATGCTACTCAGTCAATTCTTAGAACTGAAAGGAATCTTAGAGGGCACCTTGTTCAACCTCTCCTGCCATGTAGGGTTTCATTCTAAAATAGCCATGCCATTGGCTCTCTTATTAGATGACATGTAAGTTTCTATTGCAAGCAGCCCATCACAGTTCTGATAAACTGAGGAAGATAGAAATTTTCACCGAGAGGTGAAATCTATCTCCAGTAAGTTCCACTCTCTGGTTCTAATTATGTCTTCTGAAATAAAGAACAAAGCTCCTTTTACACTAACATATATGAACACAACTATCATGTCTCCTTCTCTGAGTCTTCATTTCTCCAGTATAGATATACCCCAGTGTTGAAAATTTGTAGTAACTGTTGACTAAATTTTTCTAATTTTCTGCCTTTTCACTCTCTAGGAGGAAAGGACTGAAGAAAAATTGAAGAGGAATACAATTAATGTCATATGACCAAAAAAGTGTAACAATTTCAAAGCAATCAAAATGACTTTAATAGCAAGATTGCATGAATTTATTAATTCTCTTATTAAGTATTCACACAGCACTGACCTTAGGCAAGAAACTGCTAGATGATGGACACAAAGTAATTTAATACTAATGACTTTTTAGAACAGGTCAACACTGTTCCCACTGTTCTTTGGTCTTTAGCCAATTCTAAATGAGTAAAATTCTTATAATTACTTCACATTAGTCTTTAGGTTACAGCAAATTAACAAGTACTATACTTACTCTTCTTCGATTTTCACCTTCTTCTTGCCTTTGCCTTTTTCTCTTCTCTAGAGAGAGAAAAGTGATCTCAAATTTAGTATAACATGGTTTAATTAATTATGGAGTAACTGCAGTAAAGATATAGGCTATGACCAATTTCCTTTAAATTACTACAAAGTCAAAAGTAATAGGTTATTGTTGGAAAGGACCTTAGAGGTGAACTAATCCACAGAGAATACCTCCCATATTTTTGTTGGAGATGACCTTTAGGCCTTGTCTAACAATTTTAGTGAGGAAAAAGTTATTCCTCATGGTGATCTCAAATTCTGGATAACTTATTTTTCTTCGCCTTACCTTCAAAATGAAGTTGAGACTTCTTTCTGCATAAAAGTCCTTTCCCTTATTCTCTTCAGGCTACAAACTCAGTTTTGTTTTGGGGGGGTTTGTTTGTTTTTGTTTTTATTTTTGCATAAGATACATTCTACGACTGCATAGTTCTGGCTGTCCTTCTCTAAATACCTTCTTACTTATAAGTTCTACTCTTGAAATCTTACCCAGGACTGAATATGATACTTCAGATCAGATCTAATTAATGTTAAAGGCAGTAGAACCATTATATCAACTAGACCACACCTTTCTAGGAGAGAATTTGAAGGATACAACAGCTTCTATTGAAGCTACAACATATTTTGGCTTACATTTAACTAATGATCACACAAAAGCTCCAGACCTACGTAGGGGAATGTCTAGGAACCAATGTCCCCACACTTGAGTTTTGTTTTCTTTTTTCCCTGCCATCACTCAAACACCAGGAATTTTGATACATTCAGGGATTTTGATACAATCAGGATTAGATTCTAGTGGAGGGCCATGTATTCTAACAGGATGTTAATGTTCATCACATTCTCAAACCCAGCCTTGGCCGGAATGATTTCCTGTGCAGTATCAAACCGATAATTCTTTCAACTCATGAATTTTATAGTTGTACTGAGCCTGGCAAAGCTCTTTCCACAAAAACACCAAAATGACTCCAATGCCATCCAAGAGCATTATTTAGTTAAGGATAGACTAAATTTCTGCTGCAGTATTTCTTAAAGAAGGCTGAAACCCCCATTTGTTTTCAAATTATTTTTGCTATGAAGATTGTACATAGATTTTTAGCTAAAAAACATTAATTTCTCTTTCTTTTAATATTTTTCTTTATTTGACAGAGAGAGAGCATGCACCCAAGCAGGGGGAACAACTGAGGGAGAGAGAGAAGCAGGCTTTCCATTGAACAGGGAGCCTGATATGGGGCTCGATCCCAGAACCCTGGGATCATGACCTGAGCCAAAGGCAGATGCTTAACCAACTGAGCCGCCCAAATGCCCCCCAAAACATTAATTTCTTAAGAGAGATTAAAAATTACAAATTATACAAACACTAATGTTGTATTTTGAGTCTTAGTGCTTTCCTTTCATTAATTTTAAAAGACAAATCTTACCTCGTCTGATTAATTCTTTTCCTTCATCAACCAAGTCTGATGTCATATCATTATCTCCCATGAACTGCTGGAAACCAAGTAGATTCAAACAACGGGTTCCCAAACTAATAAAAGTAGATGTTTTAAAAGACATGCATTATTTCTCATTGTAAATGTTTAGATAAAACATTCTTTAGTACTGTCACCCCAAAGAAGCCTATATTTTATTATTAGTTATCATAGCAAGTTACATAGTTATTCTTGTCTTTCTTCAAGAAGGACTTACTTCTCTTTCTAACTTTATATAGCAGGTACTTCCCTGACATGGTGTGCACCATACCCAGATTTCTTCCAAAAATAAACTGATTTGGGCCATTAGTATACCTTCAGAAAATTATTACACAATACAAAACAATGGCTATAATACAAATGCAACGGATTCTTCTCTTATATTCGAACAATTTTAATGCTGAAAATACACAGACAACCAGTATTCCCAAGTGTAAAATAATCTGGTTTAGAAAATATCAATTATGCAAGTTGATTTTCATGTTCAATTTTTTTTAATAACCTGAGAGCTAGTCAATTCCATTTAAATAACTTTAATTACACATTCAGAATTTATCACTATATCTTATCTTATTATTTTATAATCACTATATCTTATCTTATTATTTTATATTATTTGGTATTTACTTTAAACCTCACTGTTGTATAGGACAAGAATACTCTGAAAATATGACGTGCAAGGAAAGAAGCAATGGCTGGATGGACAGTATTCGTATTTGTTAAGGTCCTACTATATACATCAGCCAATTTACAGATACTCTCTTATTTTATTCTTACTGTAATCCTAAGAAATAATCACTTTACAGATAAGGAAACAAATGCTCAAGGGGTTAATTACTTGCTAATGATCATTTAGTAAGTTTTAAAGCTGGGATTTAAATCCAAGACAAAACAAAGACCAAGCTCTTTTTATTGCCTTAGTTTTCAGATGTTTTCACTGATGGACTCCTAATGGTATAAGCCTGAACATATACGTGGAGCAAGAGGGGGAGAGAGGAAGAAAGAGAAAGCAGGGAACGAATGTGTGTGGTTGTTGGGGGGGTGGAGCTTGGGGTGGGCGCACGCTGGGAGGAAAGAAAACAATACAGCAGCTACAAGAAAGTGAAGGTCTTCCATTTTACATGACCAATATGTAAAAAATCTGACTGTGTAAATCTGAAGATGTGGAAAAAAATCATAATGTATCTCCATGCTTTAATATACCATTTACCACTGAGCAACACTGGGGTTTGGGTAGATGGTCATGCCAATTCAGTGACTTTAAAAATTCCCTTACTATTTTCATCCTTGTGGGAATATGATACCCCAGGGTGAGAAACCCCAAACTGGATCCTTGACTGTGCGATGGTCATAACTTTTTCTAAAGTGTCAGAAAACAGCCTTATACTCTCCAGGCAGTTAAATCTGGATATTAACTCTGGGAATGGCTGCGTTGTTAGTAACATGGAATTAGTAGGGTGCCTGGGTGGCTCAGTTGGTTAAGAATCCAACTGACTCTTGATTTCAGCTCAGGTCACAACCATAGGGTGGTGGGATGGAGCCCCTCGCTGGGCTCTGTGCTCAGCGGGGGTCTGCTCATGATTCTCTTCCTCCTCTCTCTCAGCCCCTCCCCCACCGTGAGTGTGTGCAAGCGCTCCCACTTTCTCTCTCTCTCAAAAAATGAATAAATAAATCTTAAAAACAAAACAAAACACGGGAATTGTCTAATTATGGTGGCATTTCAAAAGAAAATGAAACCTATGAAGAAAAGAAACCTATGAAGCAAGTTACCATTAAAGTGCCACTAAGGCAATTGCTTCATATGTCTCTATTAGATAGAGTATCTATTTTGGGACATAATTTGAAAATTAAAGAATCTGGCCTTTCTTTTCCTGAAAGACAAACTGGCCCTCAAAGTTTATCCCATTTAACTCTAAAACAAAACCTTTAATGGATTAATAATTTTCCTTTTAGACGTAATAAATCTTTATATTTAAGATTTTATAGTTGATAAAGCACAATCCCACCCATCTATTCCTTGATCCATATAATAATCTACTAATGTAAGCAGAGATGCTAATCTGCAAACATAACTACTAACATGTGAAGTCCTAAATCACACATCACAAGCACCTAATGTTTCATTACTAGTTTTGTAAACTTTAAAAATAAACTAAGTTTTGGACATGTGAAATACGGTCTCTTCCTTTACTACATCATTTTCACAATGATGACACATTTTCACAAACCTGTTGTCTTTTCTATCTTCAGAAAAAAACTTGAAAGTTAGATGTACTATCATCAGTTCATATTAACAGTTTTATTTTTAAATGTAATCTTTTATTTTACTCACAAGAAGGTAAAATGTTTTAAAACATTCAATAAAGAATTTATTTCAAATAATACTTGTCTGTTTATTCAATAGCTTCTTACTGAGTATACATATATTATCTGTAATAACTATTACAGTATTAGAAGATATAAATGAAAAGTGATGAAAATCACTTTGATGAAACATTTTCATCAGAAAAACATACTAACATCAACAAATTAATTTTTAGGGGCACCTGGGTGGCTCAGCTGGTGAAATGTCTGACTCTTGGTTTCATTCAGTTCAGGCTGTGATCTCATGGGTCATGGGATCCAGCCCTGCCTCAGGCTCCACATTCAATGTAGAGTCTGCTTGGGATTCTCTCTCTCCTCTCCCTCTGCCCCTCCCCTACTCGCAGATGCTTGCACACACTCTCTCTCTCTCCAATACATAAATAAATAAATGTTTTTTTGTGTGGTCTTTCTGGCGTGTCACAGAGCACTGAAGCAGTCAGTGAAGAGGGCACACCCAGCACAGGATAAGGGCCCCTGACATGTGCAAGGAAGGAAGACAGGGTGTTAGAAACTAAGCACATCTGTCTTTACCTGCTTTTGAGTCAGACCCTAGCCAACAGTCAATCACTTTTTTCTAATCCTATAAAAAATAGTAGCCTGTGTCCTTTTCAGCCTTGTATGTACGGCCTAATTACAATTGCTCCCCATCTGATGTTTGGTGCTGGCAAAGGTCTGAGGCCCCTAGAAACCCGGCAATGACTACGGGGAAAGCCCCAAGGCTCATTTATATTACTGGATAAAAGATGGGCATGGGGGTATTTTATAAGCTACACTGCCTGTCAGTGTTGAAGGCCAGGACTTAGAGTTAACATTCTGTAATCAATCCTACCACTTTGTAGCCTAAATACTTGTAAAAGAATGACTATACTTCTCTTAAAAATACCTTCAGAAGGAGAGCCTGACTTCATCACTTAAACAAATCCTTTAAACTACATCTAGTACCCCCAAAGCCACAATAAAACAAACAACAGCCAAAACCTAACCAGTAAATATTTCTAAAAGTTTTAAGGAGAAAGGATATCCAGATTGGACAAGAGTAAGAGAAAAAAAAAAAAAGTGATATTAAGCTTCTTACCTAAAGTAAGTAGCAATGCAGAGAATTACCACCAACATGGGATAATATATGTAGAATCCATCTGCAATAAAGGATAAAACTTTCATGGAACCCATAATCTAAAAAGAAAAAAAAAAAGAAGAAGAAGAAGAAGAAGTTAAAGTCATATAGTTCTTTATTTTTCATTCCTTTCCACCATTAGAAAATTCACTCATAGGCAACCATATTAACAAATTTGGACTTCTCACAAAGTAGAAATAAAGCACTAACTGGACTGATTTTTAAGCTCTCATCACAAGAAAAAAGAACTTGGAAGTATATGAGGTAATGGATGTCAACTAAAGATACCGTGGCAATCATTTCAAGATAGATACGTATATCAAATCATTCTGCTGCACACCTTAAACTAATACAATGTTATACGTCAATTACATCTGAATTTGCTTATGTATTAAGGTTTTTACTTAATTAATATTTTGTGAATATTACTGAAAATTATCGGGTACTGAAGATGATAAATATGAAAGCTAATAATGAGGTCTACTGATACTGCTCGGCTGTACAACCTATGTGAACCAAAAAACTATTTTTTATAATAAAAGAGAGCAAAGTAATTTTTATCGTGTCATTAGTATTACATATACAACTTTTAAAAGAAAGTGTGATATTTAAAAAAAAAAAAAAAGGATCCTAATAACACTACAGAACTTCTCTGTTGGGATTTAAAAAAAATTCCACAATAATACATCTCATAGAGACAGCGACTCTAAAAAAAACTGTGTTCTGACTGTACTTACAGATGTATAAGCAGTTGGCTGTGTATTCTGGTGAGAGATGGATGAGTCCATATGAGTCAAACCCAAGAAATTAAGACACAAAGGAGGAGTCAGGCGGCAAAATAACCTGTAGTAAGCGTTGATAAACAGTATATTAAAAATATGGTAGCAAAATTCATCTTATTATATTGAAATATAACTATTGTTTTCATCCTTCTGTATTGTATTTATCTTGAATTCTTAACGTGAACTGTCCTTACTTGAGAGATATTCTGAAAATCCTATTAATTGCATCTCCCTAAAACATCAACACCTACATGGCAAAGTTCCGGCTTGAGACTGCCTCCTTCGGTGGTGTTTACCACTGCTTTAGCCTCGGAATTTCTGGATGCACTTCTTCCAAGTCTTTCATCTGTGTAATCTGTCTCAGTATGACAAGGACAGCAATATCCTCAAGGGGAACTATACTCACTAAACAAAAGACCTGAAGTTGTATCAAAGTACACCACTCTGACAAGTTCAGGTACAAAGAACTGCTAGAGCTCAGTTTTGTCCAGCCTCTCAGTACTAGACTTGGAGAGTGGGGGGGAGAGGAAAATGGAGGATGTGAATACAAAGAGGCAGTATGAGGAGTTATTTTGTGTGATTGAACAATTCTGTATCTAGATTGTGGTGGTGGGTACATGAATCTACACAAGCACACACACACACACAGATGAAGGATAAAAATGGTGAGAACTGGGTGTCTGGGTGGCTCAGTGGGTTAAGCCTCTGCTTTTGGCTCAGGTCATGACCTCAGGGTCCTGGGATTGAGTCCCACACCGGGCTCTCTGCTTGGCGGGAGCCTGCTTCCTCCTCTATCTCTCTGCCTGCCTCTCTGCCTACTTGTGATCTCTCTCTGTCAAATAAATAAATAAAATATTTTTTTAAATGGTGAGAACTAAATAAGGTGTATAATCTAATTAACAGTAACCTCTCGGTGTAAAATCCCTGCTTTTGATATTGTACAATGGTTATATAAAATGACTCCATTTGGGGAAGCTGGGTGAAGGTTAATAAGACTCTTTGTACTATACTTGCAACTTCCTATGACTCTATAATTATTTGGAGGAAAATGTAAAAGAAAAAAACCTTCAAGATGCTTCAGACATGGATTCCTCTGTGAACTTCTCAAGGTCCACCCTTTATAAATACCGTTATGACTGATTAAACAATAGGGACAAACAATAGCCCAAGCTAGAGCTGTCACTCTACTCTCTTGCTAAATCTCTTAGCAAAGACTATTCTTGTTTATTTTCGTAAGCCCTTCATGATGCAGTTTGTTGCCATGGGATCTCAGAACTCTCTAGGTCTCACTTCACCTCTAAACTCTCAGATGGTCCTAGTATTTACTAATCTATTTATTGAATCTCTCATCTGCAAATCCAGGCTGTCTTTCCTTTCCTCCCTAACCTAGTAAGCCTGGATTTAGCTAGTAACCAGACATCTAACTAATGCTTAAACCTAATCAATGAGCTCACATAAACACAGGTGTCAGTGGAACACCCGTAAAGGACAAGAAATAAATGAGAGATCCAAAGAATGCGTGCAATGGAGTCAGTCCCGTGTATCCAAATACCATCCCACTTACATGCCACTGAAAAGAAGGCTGTAAGCATCAGTCTGGTGATGTGAAGCCAAGTAATAATAGTTAAATACACGAATCCTGAACACAGTAGAATAAACACAGATGCTGAGAAAGAAGATGGAAAGGAAGCAAGCAATCTGAAAAACAAGCAAAACCAGTTTAAGACGAATGGACTCCCCAGCACTTTTGTATGTCCCCAAGTATTATCCTTTATTTCCAGTTAACATTTATTGACAGTCTAAAATTTAAACACAGTAACAGTTTTTCTTAACCACATAAGAAAATGAATTTATGAAAAAAAAAATCTGCATCTCAACCCATTCAACATCCTGTTCATGAGTTTCAAATCTACCTCCTGAAGTGCGCCCGTTCTCCCACTCCCTCGGCCATTCTCCCCATGAAGACTCTAAGTTATGTAGCTTCACTGGCATAAACAGGATCAAAGTATTCTTAGAAAAGAATTTTGCACTATTTTGTACCCTATCATCTCTCCTCAAACACAGTTGTAAGTTTTCATAGTCTGGGTAAATGGATGAAGCTTATTTTTGAAAGTCTGAATAGTAACACTGCAGGGAACTTCGCTGCTTTTCTCATTACTATAATATATAAAGAAAAAGACAATAGTTAAAAACTATAATATGAACTGACACACATTTATGACAGACATAAAATCAACTGACCTCGATATAAATATAGTTGTAAGTTTTTTCCGCCAGCTGTATGAAGACTGCAAAGAGGGATAAGACAGGTGTCGTGCTAAAGAATGTGCATTCTGACCACACAACAATCACAGAGAAGACAGACAAAACCACGGCAAGTATCCTATAAAACCATGGTCGCAAGAGACATTCCCAGTACCATTCTAGAAGAGAAAAGAAAAAGATGATTAGGAAAACTATAAAGAGGAACACAGTATTCATCCTGTTTCAAAATATTCCATACAAGATACATAACTGCAAAGAGGAAAATACTAAGTTCATAGGGTAGGAACCAGGCAGATCTCCTCGTCACCCAATAATCACCAGGAATGCGACAAACTGACATCACGTGCCTCCGGTCATGGAACACTGAGAAGAACGCCATATAACTGCAGCAGTATTCCCACCAAAAAGGCAAAACTTGCATCCAACCGGAGGAAGTATCACACTCACATTCCGGGATACCCCATAAAACACAGGCCTAGAGTCTCCAAAAATACCAATGTCATAAAACAGAAAGAGGCACTGAGACTTTGGTCCAGATGAAAGGAAATTAAGGGGACATGACACCTGAATTCAATGCATGATCTGGGATTTTCAACAAAGAATATTTTGGGACCACTTGCAAAATCTGATTAAGGTCTATAGATAACAGTTGTTATCAAAGTTTTTTTCCTGATTTGGTCATTGTATTTGGTTATAGAGGGAAATGTCTCTTATTTTAGAACATAGATGCTGAAACATTTAGGAGCAAAAAGTCATCATATTTGGATTCAACTCTGAAAAGATTAAGGAAAAATATATACACAGAGAGAAAGATAAAGCAAATGAATATGGTAAACCATTAACATATGGAGAATGTGGGTGAAGGATGTACAAGAATTCTTTTTACTATTCTGGCAACTTTCAGTTCAGTCTGACTTTAGGTAAAAAATAAGACAAGAAAAAAAGTTCCCCAAATTGAAAAGCTGTATTTTCAGTTCATTAACGGAGGTGTGGAGCTCTTGGCTCACACTCTAATAAATCTTTCAACCCTACTCTCCGCACAGTTCCTGGTGAGTTCAAGGTCCACACTGGTGATCCTTTTTTTCAGTACCCTGGGGTCTTCTTTCACATCCTTGCCCTCCTGTCCTCCTGTGATCTCATCCTCCACTGTATCTTCACAGTTCATTCCCACGGCCATCCCTAAACCTCTTACCGCCAATAACTCCTGCCCTTTTAATCTCATTACAGTGGCCCTGTTTCCAGGCAATATCTTCACCTAATATTCCAATTCCACTGACTGACCTTACCTGAACTAATACTCTATTCCTTCTCCACCTTTTGTATTGCCGCCTTAACACCTGGTATCCTATTGCTTTCTTTACCAGCTCCGATTCCACAATCTTTGAGGATAATTACTCTCCAACATTCCAATTTCTTTGCCCTCTCTTCTTCTCTGCCCTTGCTAGGTGAAACCACACCCTGGTTAGATCCAACCTCTGGCTGCTCTGGGAGCTGCATCCTGCAGAAGACACATACCTTTGTGGACTGTTTTCACTCTAAATGTTTAATCCCCAGCTTCAGGTGGACCCCGAGCACTGGCCGACTAGCTTACTACAATTCACCAATCCTCTCCCACACCTTCTCTCCTTAGCAACTATTTTGGACCTTTTCTTCTTTCTTCAAATCTCCAAAATTTCTTCCCCTACACTCATTCTCAGCATTTCACTGAGAAGCTGGCAGAAGGGAGCTCCCCAAGTCCCCACCACTACCTCTTTTTACCTGCTCAGGTACATTTGTGCCTTACTTCCTAATCGAAGGGCATTCTCTGCGCTGTTCACTATTTTCCATTTCATCTCTCCTCCTCATGGACATCATCCCAGCCATTCTCTTCTCTCATTACATTTCCTCTAAGGTATCATTCCCAAATCATACGCTATAATTGATCTTGACCCTGCCATCCTCCTTCAGCTACCACCTCTTTTCTCTACTCCCATTTGTAAACAAAACATTTTGAGAGTTTTCTATTCTCCCAGCTTCTAATGGCTCTTTAAACTCCAATTGGGCTTTCTTATTCCCTCCGCCTCCACATCACTTCTCTGAAATCTAGCAGTCAAGGCTTCATGGGCATGACAGTAGACCCATCCACATCTGGAAAGGTACTTTACATACCCCTTGCCGCAAGACACCCCACCATCCCGCTTTTCCTCCTACTTCACTGGCCACTTCCCATTTAGCCTTTTCCTGGTTCCTCTTCATGAAGCTGGAGTCTACCTTATGTTGTGCCTCAGCTTGGTCTTCAGAGTTTGTCTTCTCTCTCCCAATCACTTTGTTGATTTTATTCTGACCCAAGGCTCACCGATACACTGATGACACCCTGATTTATACTTGTAGACCAGACTTCTCCCCTGAACTCCCATTTCTACAGCCAACTACCTACTCAGCACCTTCTTCACACCTTTATGATTACATTACCTGTTTTTCTCACTCCATAAAGAGGAAGTTGTCTTTACATTTATTGACATATACCAAGTGCCCAACAACAGATAGCATATATGTTCTCAAATATTTGTTAAATGAATGAAAACAAGTATTTCTTTTATCCAATTAGAAAAGATCCTTGCTGAAGTTTTCCAAGATATGTTATGACCATTATGTCTTTGTACTCAAAACCAAACATGAGAAAGAGAATCAGGTGAACATAATTGTTATTTAGATAAATAAGGTAAATGGAAGTTCTAATACTATGACACTTTGGTATGTTTTCATTAAATTCTTCATATTAAATCTGATAATGTTTGAAGAGTGTCATAAATAATCATTAAAGAAAATGAAATAATTATGTCTACTTAGTGCAGGTCATGTAAATAGACCAACAGATACAAATAAAGAGGACTTCTTAGGGGAATAGTTTAGTAGTATATAAAGACTGAAGAAGGGACCCAAGCTTGTGATGTAAAATTGCTTAAAATTCTATTTTAAGTATATATTATGAATACATAATATTCCTGATGTATGCATATATTTTTGCATAGAATTCTGACTAACTTTGAAGTAAGAGTGCAAACAGATTATCTGTTAATATAACCAATAATTTTAGAGGGGGATGTTTATCAGATATATAATATTACCATATGATATATGTCAAATAATACAAATACAATTTAACTCTGCACTGGTGAAAATATATACTTTTTTCCTTTAGAAAAAATTACCATTAAATTTTGAAATTTATGTCAAATTACATACCAACTGTAGGATTATAAAAATACTGGATAAATTTATTTTCTGGCTCTGGTGACTGGAAGGTGTGAACAAACTGATGAGTAGCACTAGTTTCATTTTTTGCTACATCTTCTAGATAAAACGCTTGCTCTAAAAGAATCCGCCACTGTACTTGAGTTCGACGGTGCCTCTGAACTGAATAAATCACCTATAAAAGAGAACGGAGGCGGGGGGAAGGGGGCAGGATAAATCGGTCAGTGTTCTGATCCAACAGTGTTTCAGGAAGATGCTGGTTATCGCAACAATGGCAACATGTTAGTGGCATTTGCTGGGTTGGGCCAAGGATGTTAATATTCTAGGATATATGTAACAATTCTGCCCAGTGAATAATTCTCCCTCCCCAAATACCAAGAGTACCCCTGTTGAGAAATACACAGTTAAAACACAGGATCAAAGCACAGAATCAAAGAAAGTTTCAAATATACATTTATTCCAAATTCCCTTTTTGTGGGCAGTAATCACAAAACTAAGATCTTAGCAAGCAAAAAAGCTATTAATAATAAAGTTACCTGCTTATGTAGTTTTACCAGACTCTTTTCACTTGGGTAGGTATTATGCTTTTCATCAAAATCTTCATAATCATCCATGTTTCTACCCATTTTTTCCTGATACTCTGTAGGGCACTAAAAGGGACAAGCAGATTTTTAAATTTCATTTGCAAAAAACTTAAAATTTTATTTTTACTATAAAATCTTCCAGTCCTGGGCATAGCTAATTTACTCAAAAATATATTCCTCCCTTACTGGCATCTCTAAACAGCCGGATTTTTAGTTGCTGACATTTCCTTCAAAATATTTCCGATGTATTGAGTATCTTCTTACCCCTATTAATATTAACCTTTATGATCAGATATACTTGCTATGGTAGGGTAAGGGAGCTAACCTACATGAAGCAACTAGTATTTGAAAGGATTAGGCTATGTAGGCATCTGATTAATTATTTTCCTACCTAAAATGAAGACAAATCACAACAAATCCAAGATGCTGAATGTTTAAAGGTGTGGTACAGAAAAACAAACATATATATGATTTGGAGTCATCTGCCCTATCAGTCATTCATTACTTACCTGAACTTGGGCAAGTTACTTAATCTCCCTGAATTGATCTCAAAAGATAGCAATGTAAGAGAAATGATGAGAGAACTTATTCTCATGACCATTATCTTAGCTGAAGGGAACACTAGCTAGTAATAGTATAATAGATTTAATGAGCAGCCCATTTTGGAATAATCATTTTGGAAATATATAAATAGCCCTAATTCAACCCCAATGCAGCAGAACCTTAATTGCAATGCTTCCTGTTAAATATCTGGGTTAAATATCTCATAGGGTCATTCAGTTTACAAAGTACCTCATATATCATAAAATGGCACAAAGGAAGTGAGTGAAAGAGAACATTGAGGCCCTAGTTTATTAAGGAGATATGCCTATAGTGACCACATTCAATGACACTTAGAAACTGTAAAGGTCCATCTCCATTGCTGAGTCATAGCAATTACTACACATCATTTACCATAACCTCTACATCTACATTTCAATGAAAAATATTGCCAATAATTAAATGTCAAACTTGTAATAACAACTGGAACAAATTCTAAGTGCAAATTACTACCGGTTTATGAGGATATGCTTAATTACCTTTTTAAGTATTGTATCCACACATTTTCTCAATGGGTGATTATACTTGATGCTTTCATTCACTTTGCGAACCTCCTATAAAAACAGTAAGAGGAGTAAAAATATTTCCATTTCTATACATCATACATTTCAAATGAGACTATTCTAGGTACTATATATGTTCTCACAAGTTTAATTCTAACCCAGACTACTCAGCATATACATGAAGCTCCATTCACTGAATAAAAGTTCTTAAGAACATAAGTAAAAATACATAGTTCTAGAATAGCAATACCTATACCCTGAGGTTTTTACTACTTTCTAAGATTTATTCCCTTATCAAAAAAAAAAAAAAAGATTTATTCCCTTATCATTTGCTTACTTGGCACACAAAGATGAGTAAACGTTATAAAAAAGTCATGAAGGACCAGAAAAACTGTGATGCTGTGCCCCTCCACCTTGCTTAGGAAGTTCAAATATCTCATTATCTAAAACACACTGAAGAAACCAGAGGAAGCAACAGGCAACAAATGTCACAAAACACCTCCTCCTTTCCAATGACTTATTTGTTCCACACTTGTTTATTAAGAACACGCTAGATGCCAGCAGTCACCACAATCCATGCGGGAGGGTGCGGTAGGAAGACATGATGTTACAGGTCTTTAAAGACTGTCTGCTGGTGGTGTGGTAATAAGCAATTTAGTGAGTATGAAAGCTATAAAGGTATAAAGGGGGGGTCGGGAGGGGAATCTTTAGAACCAGTAGTTCCCAAAGAAGAACAATATTCTATAATAGTAATGAATTTTTTTACAAAAAGTGAGCACCACTGTTTTAGACAAAAGAAATGGCATGTTCAAGGGCTGGGAGGCAAGAGAACTGACCAGGGTATTAAAAAGAACATTCTGATTGTAGAGGAGAGAATGGCCCTATGGGATACAAAACTGGAGGTAGGGAACCCATCTGGCATATAAACAAAATTATGAAAAAAAAAATACACAGATAACAAAAAAAAAATCACCTCCCTTAATATATGGAAAGTGCTTACAAATCAAGCGAAAATTAGGAAGACACATAAGAAATACTATTGGTCAATAAATGTCTGGAAAGCTAGTCAAGCTCACTAAAAACAACCACAAATTTTAAAAATAAGAACAGTTTTCTGGCAAAATTATATAGCCTCTTTGAGTGGTAAATTAGCAATACCCACCAAAATTTAAAATACGTAGACCTTATGAATAATCTGTACCAGTAGACATTGCTCCTGTTGGGAGCTTAGCTTAATGAGGAAAACAGACATTATTCATAAAGAAACGGTATGGAAAGCGCTGTGTAATCTAGCAGCGGAGGCCTTCTGATAAACTGATGACTTAAGCTGAGATACAAAGCAGGAGGAGTAAGGTCAGCCAACCAAAAGAGGGAGCAAGAATAATCCAAACGGCCTGTCTAAGGCTCCAAGCAGAAGTGCACAGGGAGTTTCAAGGAACCGAAACAAGTACAGTGTGACCGGGGGAAAGGAGGGTGAGCGCCTGAGCAGCACCCGATCAAGCCGAAGAAAAGCAAAGTGCTCCAGATGGCCTTAGTAACAGTTTACCGGAGGTCAGTGAGCGAGGCCTAAATGTGGGAATGACAGGAGAAGACCTGGGTTTTTAAAAGACGCTTGAATCATCACTGCATTACAGTTTTCTAGTATGAAATTGCCTTGAAGTTTTGTTGACTTGTTAGCACAACTCTGAATAGGAACCACATAGTCTGGTTATACATTGTACACAAAAATACTGTATTTTTCCTTAAAATTCTTAAGCTATATTATATAAAATTAAGTACTAAAATAGTTAACTATTGATATTTACTATACCTGTTATAAATTTAAGGTTCCTTTAAAAGTTCCTAACTTCTATGAAGTGTACAAAGTATTTGAAATATTGCTTATTTTCTTCATGTACCTTTAAGAGTAAAAGAGGGGAGCTAGTCAAAGTTCCCTAGATGACAATCATAATGTTGCACTGTTGAACAGATTCGCACCGAATCTTTGGTGGTTGGAAGATGGAGGGGACATCTCATGACGCTGAACAGCCAACAGGAAGTCGTGCTAATCGTCTGGAAATTCTGATGGACCACACATGACCACAGGATAAAGCCCACCAATGTGCTAACAGCAGCAGCAACCAACCATGACTGGCCGTAAGGTTTAAACTTGCATACCTCCATGACATCTTCTAAATTCTCTTCTGCATCTGCTTTCTCTGTCATCAGTTTGGCAGCCTTAAAATACGTTTTCATAAGTAGATAACCTCTTTTTGCTCCATTCCAGTAAGACCGAGGAATTTCTACCAAACCATACCCTAGCAACAACACGAGAAGGAACAGGCCCCACGTATTTGCAGCAGCTATCCCAATTGTCTGAAGCTGGTTCCTAAGAGAAAACATATGCAGATAGTGTGACAGATAAATTTTTCCAACAAACTGTAATATAAGACTAACCAGCATTAAATGATTTTTTGAGAAAACGGCCCTAAAGGATGGCTAGGATTTGATATGAAAAAAATTGTATCTTCCAAGCCTCAGCTACTCTTTTAGCAACAGCCAAAAGATAATCTGTGTGTTTTAAGGGGAAGTAAGAGCGTGACTGCAGAAATAGATTTTAACACAGGAAACTCTGCTTCCATTATAGTTAAAATTAGAATGTAGGATAATTCCTGGCAAAAAATATATGTATTTTGTTCAAAGAAAAGATACTTTTTTTCATTAGGGGCTACCTTATTCACCATTAAACAATAGAAGGCTGAAAAAATTTTAAAGCCTAAAAATTTTTTAACTTACTTTGAGGCACACCTACACAAACCTCAGGAATGCAATAGTGAGAATTATCACTTCTGCTCTATTCCTAATTTCTGAGATCTCTTCATATGTATTATATAGATCACAAGCATAATATAGATTTCAATTTTATTATTATGTCTGAATCTAAGGTCAGAGAGAAATATGCCCTCAAACTATAGTCAGAACAAAAGAAAAAAATATTCTCAAGTTCTGAGGCACTTAGGTGGCTTAGGCAGTTAGCGTCTGACTCTTGGTTTCTGCTCAGGTCATGATCTCAGGGTTGTAAGATCGGGCTCCACATGGGGCTCTGGCTCAGCATGGAGTCAGCTTGAGATTCTGTCTGAAGTCAGTTTGAGATTCTGTCTTTCCCTCTCCCTCTGCCCACCTCCCTCTCAAGTTTCTGTGCACACTTGCTCACTCGCTCTCTAAAATAAATCAATAAATCTTAAAAAAGAAATACTCATAAGTTCCAATGAAAAAGAAAACTAGTTATTTTGTCATATACAAAATCATACACCTGAACCTATATATTACATACACCATACACCTGAACACTGTATGTTAACTAACTGGAATTTAAATAAAAACTTTAAAAAATTCATAAGGGTTAACACAGAGCTATTAGATAAAGCATTAGTTCTTCATCCAATAGCTATATTTAAATATATTATTCCATTTTTTCTTCTTAGTAATAGAGATTACTTAGATTTTCTTTTTGGGGAATCTATAAAACACATGACTTAATATGTTTATCAATGAAATGTCTGTTTATCAGCATATGTGAGATAAAAATAAATTATAAAAAATGCAAATACACACAGAAACAATGTTAAGAAGACAACTTTTCTTACCATTCTAAGTGTAAATGTGGGTTTACAGCTACATAAATTAAAAATGCTCCAAAAATCAGCAAATAGGTGCCATAATAGATTGCATTCTCGATCAGTGCAGTTTTGATCTTTCCAGTGATGGAAAACCCTCCTGATCTTGCATATGACTGCATGAAAGGCAACAGAATCCTAGATAGTTGGAAAAAATATGATTAAAGAAACAGCTGATATGTCTGTTTAACCTCAAAATAGCAGGATTATGTGAACCTCAATTTCAATGTGCAGTTTTCATAAATAGGTATGATTTTTAATAATTATTAATAACATGAACTCTAATAGATGACTGAATATTTTTGTAATATTAAATTTTGGAGAAAGCAAAGCACATTTCTGGGGAGCAAAACAGGTCATAATGACCAGCAGACAGTACAACAGTATAAGGGACTTACAATGAATCTTTAAAAAAAAGGCTTTGAAGTCTTGACTTTGGACTATTCAGACAATGAGGAATCTTTTTCTTTATAGGGGACATGATCAAATTGAAGTCTTCTATAAACTGATAAGGCTTCAGCAGGAAGAATGAATTGAAAGGGAACAAAACGAGGACTATGTGAGAGAGGGTAAGGGGTGGAGATGTGATAAGAACCGGAAGGGGCGAAGACTGGCTGTGAATACACGGATTTGAAGTACTTAGGACACATCTCAAAGGAGCTGAAAAACAATCTGAGGGTTTTGAAGGGGCAGGGGGTGGGAAGTTGGGCCAGGCTGGTGGTGGGTATTGCGGAGGACATGTATTGCAAGGAGCACTGGGTGTGGTGCATAAACAATGAATTCTAGTACACTGAAAAGTAATTTAAAAAATTAAAAACATTTTTTAAAAAGGAGCTACACAGGAAGTAGTTGGCTATCCAGCTTCAGAATTCAGGAGAGAAGAGTGGAAACACAGATAAATTCAGGAGTCCTCACCACATCAGTGGTACTGACGTGACACTTGTAGATGACATTTAGAAGGGTGAATATGTAGAAGGAGAAGGAAAGAGCTGAGGCTGAGCCCGGAGAAAAATTATCTTTTAAAGGACAGGGAGAGAGGGGCGCCTGGGTGGCTCAGTGGGTTAAGCCACTGCCTTCGGCTCAGGTCATGATCTCAGGGTCCTGGGATCGAGTCCCGCATCGGGCTCTCTGCTCAGCGGGGAGCCTGCTTCCCTCTCTCTCTCTCTGCCTGCCTCTCTGTCTACTGTGATCTCTCTCTGTCAAATAAATAAATAAAATCTTTAAAAAAAATAAAAATAAAAAAAAATAAAGGACAGGGAGAGAAACAGGAGGAGAAGAAGCCAGCAAGGGAGACAGAAAGAACAGCAGAGAAGGATGGAGAAAACAAAGCATATGGAGGAGAAAACAGGAGAAGGAAGTATTTCGAAGTAGAGAGAGAAAACAATAATTAAATGCTGCCAAGAGGTCAAGTCAATGAAGACTTGTGTGTAAGAGGGAAGTGGGGCTAGAAAACAGGCTTCAATGGGTTGAGGAAAGAGTGAACAATGGGTAAACGAAGACAGTACATGTAGACAATTCATTTGAGAAGTTTGGCTAGATAGGATAAACTGTGGCACGGTCATATCAAAGAAGATTTTTCAGAAATGAAAAAGAATACTGATACACACAATACAACACAGAGGAAACTTCCAAATTTGTGAGCCCCAAAAGAGATGCAGAAAAACACATACCATACACCTCTGCATTTACAAAGCCCCAATTGGCAAAGCTAACCTATAGGGATGGATGTCAGAATCATGGCTACACATGGGAGGATATGCCTGGGAGAGGCTATGAGGGAAGCTTCTAGATGTAGCATAAACATTGTTAATGTTCTATAATATCATCTGAGTGCTGGCTATCCAGGTGTATTCACTTTGAAAAAAGTGAAACTAAACACAACCTGTCACCTTTCTGTACCAATGTTTACTTCAATAAAGTCTCCCTCCAAAAATTAAGCTGTGATGAGTAGATCGATGAGGTTAGAAGCCAGGAAGTTGGAAAGGGTTGCATTTGAGAGATATTTTTGGCTTTTTCTTTCTTTTTCTAAAAGGATGAGAGAACTCTGTATTCTTTTTGAAATGGGACGCTGCGAGTATAGGTAACAAGAGCTGAAGGAGATGGGTCCATTTCAGGAAGACGGATTTCACTCTGAAGTCACTTTGAGAGTGACTTATTCTTTGAGAGGAAGGGAAGAGGTTGGGTTGGTAGGTGTGCTGGTGAGAGGCTGAAAGAGCTGGCATCCGATGACTTCTAATTTCACTGTGAAGTAGAAAGCAAAGTTCTCTGCAAAGGGAAAAGGTGATTGATTCTAGGACATAAAGCAGAGAGAAAGAGCCACAAAGAGAATAGCAGAGGTCTAAAGTCTTACTATAGAGAAGGAAGAGCAAGAGGACTAGAGACACAAAGGAGGAAAGTCTGGCAATGCTGAGGGCCCAGATGAGTTCAATGAACATGAATTTACAGGGACACTACTCTACTCTACTGTGTGATTTTTCTCTTGCGATGTTCAGTAGCTTCAGTTTTAGAGCTTAGTTGCCTGCAGACTATCTGAAATGCTCAGTACATAGTGAATAATGTGCTTGGAGCACAGCAGAAAGACAAAGTTTCGGTGCACCTGGGTGGCTCAGTTGGTTAAGCCTCTAACTCTTGATTTTGGCTCAAGTCATGATCTTGGGGTCATGAGATGAGGCCCCACCATAGGCTCCATGCTGGGAATCTTAGGATTCTCTCTCTCCCTGTCCCTCTGCTTCACCCACCACCCCCTCTCTTAAACAAGCAAACAAAAAGACAAAGCTATAATGGGTGGAAACACTGGGAATACATCGGTGGCTACAGCTAAAATAAGAGCTATACAGGAAGGGTCAGGTAACAAGATGACCAAAGATGAGATCCTAGGGAACACAAACATTTAGGAAATGGGCCACAAAAATAGAACCCGTGAAGAGAATTCAGCAGGTTGGGCTAAGCAGAAAAACAGAAAACCGGGAGACAATGATGACCTTAGCAAGAGCAGATTCATATAAAACTGGGAAGAAGACTGAATTGAAGAAGGTCAAGAGAGAAGGCAATAACTAGAGGGGAATGGTGGAAGCAAAAATTTTTTCTTTCTGTTCTCTAGTTCTTGTTTCTCTGTTTTTTTTTTCCTTTTCTTTCAAGATGGGAAAGAACCAAATGAGCAGAAAATAGATATACAAATTTAAGCGGCCCCTGGGTGGCTCAGTGGATTAAAGCCTCTGCCTCTAGCTCAGGTCATCAGGCTCTCTGCTCAGCAGGGAGTCTGCTCCCCCCCCCCCCATCACTGCTAGCCTCTCTGCCTACTTGGGATCTCTGTCAAATAAATAAATAAAATCTTAAAAAAAAAAAAAAAAGAATACACAGATTTAAGAAAAAAATAAGTAACATTTGAATAAATTCTAAAATATGAGGATTCATGAAGAAAACATAATCTTTTTTTTTAACTTTAGCCAAAATTTTAAACATTTTTTTAATCCTTCACTGCCACTTACCATGTCAAAAATTGTGATGTCCAATACACTACCCTCCAGAAAATTGGCATGATTCCATCAGGAATGTAACTCCATGGCTTGAAACATGGATGTTGGCTGTTTAATAACAATTTAAAGCCAATTAATAAATGATGACTACTTAAATTACACAATTAATTTGTGCATGGCAAAGTTCATTTACATTAGATGTTAAATTACTGATTCTAACTTTTAAAATTTCATAGAAAACTTGTAATTCAAAGCTGACTATCAAACTAAAAAAACACACAGAAAGGAAACAAAACAGTTTGTTCTAGAAGAGGAATGCCATTTATATTTTCAACTTTCAGTATATTTTTAATTCTTGAGCAATAAGAAGACATAATGTTCACCTAATAGAAAATGTGACAGTCTTTAAGTGACAGTCTTTAAAAGTGAATGCATCATGAAACTAAATCTCTGATTTGATTGCCTTTAAAATACATACCCCCTAAAAAAAAGAAAAACAAAATAAAATAAAGAAAAAATAAATAAATAAAATACACACCCCATTTGTGGGTTGGTTATTTCTTAGGGAGGAGGGAAAAGGAAAAGGGAGGCCAAAGACATTAGGTGATTAACTTCTGAAACTGGAGCCCTAAAAATCAGTCACTGTAGCATAGCTCCTATGGAGAGAGATACCAGCATTTGTGTAATTCTGTTTGAATTTTCTGAAGATATGTGTATCTGACCATAGATTCTTTCATTAATATCATAAGGATATCATTTAGTCCAGGAACTTCCAGCAATTCACAATTGTTACTGATCTATATCCGATTTTTAATGTGCTTTAAAGGATAGTAACATCTACATTTCAAATTTACCCTTATTCAGGTTCAAAAAAAATAATAATAAAAGATGCATCAAGAAAAATGCACATATCACTTAAAGCACTGGTAAAATGATAAAATAGTCAACATTTCTCAAACTTTTTTACTTGGAAGTTTGATATGAATTTAACATAACCTTTCATAATTTAGCTTTGTTTATTCTCAGTTTAAAACTATAAATGATTTTGGGGTGCCTGGCTGGGTCAGCTGGTAGTGCCACTCTTGATCTTCAGGCTGTGAGTTCGAGTCCTATGTTGGGTATAGAGATTATTTAAAAATAAAATCTTTAAGAAAGTAAAAATTAAAAAAAAGCTATAATGATTTCAAAGGATGCACAATATGAAAGGAACATCCTACATACAGAATAATCTCCCTACCCTTTATTCAACCTTGTAAATAAGGCAAAGAGAAAATGAATGTCCCGTTTTTTCAGACCAGAGAGTGGCTGACAAGAAAAATAGCCACTGGAAGTCGCATTCTTAGTAAGAGCTAGAACAAGGGCTATCTCTTAGTAAGAGATAGAACGAACAAAAATCAGGTCTTCTAGAACTTTCTCCTTAACATCTACTAAAAGGCCTTGTGTACCAACAAATACTCAAAATGTATTTAAGATTTAAATTTAGATAGAACACAATGTAATTAAAAGTCTATTAGCACAGGACAGAACTGGAGTAGAGGGGATGAGCAGAGAATGAGGATCAACTTTTATAAAATCCAAATGGTAAGAACTGACAATGTTAAAGCAATGTTCTCATCTACCCTAGTTTTAAAAACAAACAAACAAACAAACAAACAGGAAGCAAATACCTGGGACCTGGGGTAGCAGTTGCGTATAAGCCCGTGATGTTGCTATTCTCAGGAGGGCTGGAGTTTGCAGCAGCATGCTTGCACCGGTTGTATATGGTCTAAATCAATGAACACATGGTTTAAAAATGAAAACCAGAAGGTTGTCAAGTACTTAAGGGATATGGGAAGGTATCAACCCACCCACCAATTACCTTCCTGGCTGTAATTTTTAATGATCAAATTCCTATAGTAAGATTGAAATACAAAATATTCAGTATAACCTTATATACTTTAGCTATCTTAAGAACTAACATATCTCAAATATGCTGTATGATTACAGTTGCCTCTGGATTGCAAAACTCAGTTTCACCTCTTACCGTACTAACATCCAGAGGCAGTATGAAGACGATAAGAAAGCAGAGATACCAAGCTAACAGTGTTCCGACAATTACAAGTCTGTGCTGTTTCTTGAAATCTCCATATCGATGAAGTAGGAATAATGCCAGAAAAAAGACAAAAACAATCTCGAGTCCCAGAGCTGCACCACTCATTATTGAATGTTCACTCTGACTAATCGAAGTCACTCATGTACAGATCTGGGTCATATCTGTAAACTGGAAAAGAAAAAAAAAAAAAAAAGCAGCATTAACAAAGGAAATAACCACTTGGAAGTGTCCTAAAAATTTGCTTATTAAAGTACTAATAAGACACACTCCTCAGTGCGCCCTCGGAGAACAGCGCCCAGTCACTCCCGTCTGCCTGACCTCCGGCCGCGCTCCGAGCTCACCGAACCTGCGACCGGTTCAAGAGCTCTCAGATGTCAGATGTGACCAGCAGAGAGCTCCATTCCCAAGCTCAAGAACAACTGCAACACTACCTTATGGGCAGGGCCCTAGAAGAGAGAGCCCAGCAGCACAGGGAGGCTCTGATGGCTCAGATCAGCACCAACATTGAACAGTTAATGAAGGCACCAAGTCTGAAGGAAGCAGAAGGGAAAGAACCTGAGCTCTTCCTCAGTAGATCCAGGCCTGTGGCAGCCAAGGCCAAGCAGGCCCATCTCACCACTCTGAAGCATATACAAGCACCTTGGTGGAAGCAGCTTGGAGAAGAAGCAGGAGATGCGATTGATGTCCCAAAGGATGAGTTTAGTATAGAATTAGGAACTTTATTCATTGGTGGAACCAAACCCCCTTAGGGAGCTACCCAGAGAAATGACACAAATCCTTTATCACAGGAGATTATATTGGTTCTGCCTCTGGCATACTAATAGACTAGAACTATCCTAACTCGTGGTTTTCCAGAGAATCCTCTCCAAATAAGATTTGCAGGCAGTAAGCAAAGAGTTGTCTTCTACCACTATTTCAGTTCTCTTTTCCTTTTTCTACATGACCATTCCTGGCCACACATACACATTAGTGTGGCTTTTATTGTGGAACTAACCTCAGCATGGCATTCTATTGCTTATATGAAATGGGGTATTTGTTTTGTTTTTGCTGTTTTCCTACTAAAGTTGTTTTCTAAATAAATATTTTCAAACAATTATTTTCAAAAAAAAAAAAAAAGTACTAATAAGTTCTTTGGAAAATTGTTAGGCTTTTACATTGAACTACAAATAAAAGGAAAAGGATAATTCCTATTCTCAAATACACATCTTATTTTTTTAAAGCCGATCTTAAAACTTTCACGTAAACTATATCTTCAGGAAAAAAGTTAACTTAATGAAAATTACACTACTTCTAAAAATATTATAATATAAGTATACTATATGAGAACAGTTTTAATGGTGTCATTTGGAGTTTGTTCCTTAGGTTATAAGTCCCAACAGAGATTTTATATAAATACACTACTGACTAGATCCTAGAAAATTAGATATTTTTAAAATAAAGTTTTCTAAGTCATCCATAACCCATTACTTAAAATATTCCAAAGGAGGGAGAGAGAGCATGAAAAAGAGCATTTGAAAGTAACATTTCCTTTGTTTGAAACAGTTTTATTTTTTGGTGATAATCTTGTCTAACAAATGTAACAACTTGAAATTCTGATTTATTTACTGCTTCACAAAATACAGTTGACCCTTGAACAACATAGGTTTGAACTATGTGGGTCTGCTTCTATGTGGATTTTTTTGATAAATAGAGTACTATAAATGTATTTTCTCTCCCTTATGATTTTCTTAGTAACATTTTCTTTTCTGTAGCTTACTTTATTGTGAGTATACAATATATATACAATGTATATTGAATCATTATGTTGTATACCTGAAATATAGCACTGAATATTATTATATTTCAAAAATACTCATATTACAAAATAAATATCAAGTTCATCCAGTAAAACACACACACACACACACACACACACACACACACACACACACACACATATACACACAGAGTTAATCAGCTGTTCTTGTTATGGCAAGGCTTCTGGTCCACTGTAGGCTATTAATAGTTCAGTTTCCAGGGAGTCAAAAGTTATACACAGATTTTCACCTGGACAGAGGATTGTCACCTCTAACTCCTGCATTGTCAAGGGTCAATTGCATACTTTCCACTTTCCATTTATCTATCTAAATCTTATTTTCTTTAAAGAAAGTTACCATTAAATGCAGAAGAATTTATCAATGATTATTGAATAAAGTCATACATGAGAATATTTTTAATTATAAATGCCAATAATACATCAGCAATGGTTTATCTCTCTACTCCTATAAAGTAATTTACATTTTTTTTAAGATTTTATTTGTTTGTCAGAGAGAGAGAGAGGGCACAAGCAGAGGGAGCAGCACAAGCACAAGCAGCAGGCAGAGGGAGAAGCAGGCTCCCCGCTGAGCAGGGAGCCCCATGCAGAACTTGATCCCACGACCCTGGGATCATAACCCAAGCCAAAGGCAGACACTTAACCGACTGAGCCACCCAGGCAACCCTAAAATAATTTACCTTTACTAACTGAATGCAATATGTTCTTTTCACCTTTGTAAAATCAAACTTAGGCATTTTTGTTTGTCTATGGACTAACTACAATATTCCAAGGAATTAATATCTCAACAGAGAAACAAGGCTGTGATGCAGAGTAAAAGGTGTAATCAATAAAATACTTCAAATCCACATCTCCAACCAAAACCAGTTATAAAACAAAGAAAGTTTGGGGTTTTAACTGGCTAAATTTAAATTCATGTAAGAAATATCCTTACATGGAATATCACAAACAAAAAACATACATAATAAACTATTTTCTTATTTCTTTATATTGTTGAAGTACTTTCTATTCCTCTGTGCATTTCAACCAATATTTTCATATTTCTTAAATATCTAAAATTGACCTCCTCTCATCACTAATCACCACATCCTGCCATTTTTCTTCAAAGCACTTATCCACCTAATATAATGTATGTTTACATTTTTGTCTCCCTGAAACCCCTTCCTCCCCACCTCCACCCACCTCACGAAAGCAGACTTACTCTTCAGTACTATATCCCCAGTCTCTAATATAGTGTCTAGCATAGAGTAGATATTTAAAAAATATTTGTTGAATGAATAAATGAATAAAAAACTTACTCTATACTTTGGTACATACACTATTTTTATTAATGCTGACTACAAAGGCAACATAAAATTCCTGCTATGATCTCCAAAATTGATAACACAAATACTTATTACAACTCAAAGACTTATTAAAACTGTCACTATTACTACTCAAAATTTTGAATTTCATATTCTATGAAAAATATCTATACTATCACAATAAGAGTAAGTCAAATCTTCTTTGTAAGCCAAGAAAAGATTAAGTGGATAGCTCAATGTAGAATGTGCTGATGACAACCATTACCTCTTTCAAGATCCAGCTTTTGAAAAAACATAATTCAATGTGAATTTAAATGTAAGGCAGTTATTGTTTGAAAATCCCTTCATGGTTTGACCTAGATATTTATTTTCCTGAAATCGTCCAGTCCAAGGAATATGATAATCATTAAAAAAAAGAAGGAGTATCAGAAATTACCAAGGAAATGCTAAAATATGGCGGAAGCAGATGATGGAATATTATTGAAGTGTAAGAAATGATATTTGTTAAGATTATTTCATAATGTTAGAAAATTACTATAATATTAACTGAAAAAACCTTCAATCCATATATTTTACATTTATTATAATACACATGAAGAAAACTAAGATAAAAGTGAAATATATGAAGACATTAAAAACAGATGGCAAGTCGTGGGCATAAGAAAACAACAAAATCAGTTATGAACTTGCTACTAGCTACTAATATTCTTTTACAATGGCCGTCAATTTTTTGGTCTGATTCATAGTGCTTTAAAATCTTGTAGATGAATAAACAGAATTATGGATCCTTTATTCTAGTAATAAAGAAATGATTTGGTTACATCTCTTCCCATTCTCAGTGTAACAGTCTCCTATTCCTGCTATAAACAATTCCTATAAACTTAGAGGCTTATAACAACACCCTTATATCATAGTTTCTGTGGGTCAGGTATCCAGGTACAACTTGGTTCAACTAAATTCCTCAAGATAGAAATCAAGGTGTCAGCAAGTTTGTGTTCATGTCTGGAGACTTTGGGGGAAAATGTACTTCTAAGTTCATTCAGGCTGTTGGCAAAATTCAGTTTGTTGTGTTTATGGGACCAGGACTCCGATTTCCTTACAGACTGTAGGCTGGCTATTACCCTTAGCTCCCGAGGCCTCTTTCCAGTCTTTGCATGTGGCCCAGAGTATCTCAGAGTTAGCAATGGGTTGTCGAATCCTTCTCAGCCTTGGAATCTCAGATTTTCTTTTCTACCCTTAGCTGGGAGAAAATGCTTTAAAGAGCTCATCTGACCTCACCAGGAAAATCGGAATAATCTAGTTATATCAGTAACCAAAGCTGTAGAAAAATAATCCCTCACTTGATTAAGGCATAGATATCCATGAGGGTCTATTATTCTGTTTATCAAACCATCTATTTCTGTTCAAGCTGAAATCAAGTTATCTTGCTATGACACAAGGTTAAGCCTGGGGTCCCATTAAATTGGAGATGAAAATTGGGGTTTCCCTAATCTGAGATGAGAAAATAATGGTTTTAAAGTCTGTATCTTTGACCTTGTACCTAAATACAAGTGAGGAATTATTTTTTTACAGTCCAAAATGATAGCACTTTCCTAGGTTCTTTGTGAATCTTATATCCTATAGCTTGTTTTGATTATTTCAACTGAAAAATTTTGTGTCCAAAGCTAAGTGCATCTTATCCTCCACCTGATCTAATTACTTCGATCTTAAATTCATAAAAGTCACTGTTAATTAAAATCTAATAAAAATAAAGATTAGACAACTCAGGTTTGGTTTATTGAAAAAATTCACCACAGGGAATACAGCAATTTGGCAATATATATCAAAGACCTTAAAACAGGTACATATCTTTTGTCCTAGGAATTCCTCTTCAAAGAACTTAAAGAAAACCCAAAATGTGAACAAAGATTTATCTATAATGTTACTTTTCATGGCAGCATTACTTAAACATGAAAACATAGAAACAACATTGTTTGTACTGAATAGTCCAGGAAGTCTTAAAAATGTCCTCCAGTCATATTGTTGTCCATTCCCTTTTTGCAAAAAGCAGCCAAGGGCTTCATAAATCACTAATCCTGTTAACCTGTCCATGACTCATGGGAGCAGGGATCTGCACTGAGTCTCCTGCACGTTGAGTCAAGGGCTACGTAACAGCAAAACTCAATTGCAGGCAGTGATTCAAGGAGGCTACCAGATTCCCCCAGCCTAGAGGAAAGGTGAGATCCACAGGGACTTTAGAGATGTCAAAAGGGACATGGTTGGGGTCTAAGGGAGTACACATATGAAACACATGCAACAAATATACTCCAAAATGCTAACAGTGGTTGTCATAAAATCGTAAAGAGATTATTTCTATTTTCTTTTTGTGCTTTTGTGTTTGTGTGGGCTTTTAATTTTAAATAATGAACATTTACTATTTTGTAATTTTAAAATTACTTAAAAATCAATGTAGTAATATGAAAGTGAAATGAGGAAATGAGAAATTCTGCTGCTGGTGTTAAACGCCTAAACTTACAACTATTTTAAAATACAAATGTTTTGTTATAATGTGGTAAACCCGCGATCCAAATCCCAATGTATAATTTTATGCAACTTAAGCAGTTAAGTGAGGATAAGTAATCATCTCACACAGGTTGCTATGAAGATCAAATGAGACACAAAAGTAAAACACCAAATAGGAGTTCAAGAAACAGAGCAGGTCCTCAAAAATGCTAGCTGCTCATCTCTACCTCCTTCATATCATGTGCTTCTAGAAGATAACTAGTTGCTTCAATAGTCTCAAAGCAAAGCTTTACACTAAACAGTTTCCTCTCCCACCATCCTCCCAAAATATGAATGGATACCAAATGCTTTTTGCTTCTCATTCTCTGTGGTTACCACAGCTTGGGCCCACCCTGATTCTTATAAAACAAAAAATGATCTTTGCTCCAAGAAACCGCTCCCCTAGCTTCTCTTGACAAATTGGGGTTACCTCTTTAGGTCTACAAGGTAGCCCAAACACCCCTTCAACTCTTTTGTAAAGGGACAGAACATATTTAAGAGCCATGTCAAGAAGGTGTGTTAGATACACCAATGTCATGTAGAAAGACAATGCCATTCTTCTAGTCACGTGACAAAATGGCGGTGGATTAAAATGGATCATTTGCTGACCTGCAACCATGCACAGCTGTGTAAAAATATTCTCAAGGGCAAAAGAGGAAATATGCCTCTGACCACAAAAGTGGTCCTTCTAGGAATTTTCCTCAAATATTAAAATAACGTGTTTAGGCTAACTGGCAAAAATCAAAGAAGAATATGCAAAAATTTGGAGGCAAATCAAAATTTGGTTCCATGTGATTAGAAATTGAAAGAGAAATTCAAAGCTATCATAGGTTGACCTTAACACCACAGCAGCAAAAGTGGATTTTACTCAAAATCAAAATGCCAGTTCATTCATTCTAATTTTAGTGTCTGATGTCCAGACCTAGTCTACCTTTCAGAATACTAGTTCTGAAAGTTTTTAAACACCGTAAAATCCAATTTAGCACCAATTATTACCAATTATTAAGTTACCATACAATGCCTTTCAAATGCTTTTCATAATTAGCTCATTAATATCACTGCCTTGGGGTACTGTTTACCAAGTACTTTACAGCTGGTAGTGGTTTTTTTAGGCTAAACACACTTTAACTTAACACTTTAACACTTTAACAGGTTAAGATAATTTTGGAACTTGAAGCATCCCCCACATATCTTCAAAAAGAAAGAAGGAAAAGACAAGGAAGGATGAAAGGAAAGACTTGTGGTAGCAACTGAACAAAAGAACACAGACAAAACTTTTGTCCAAAACTAAGGTTCTGAAGGTGAATGAAAAATTTCTAGCCAGAACCTCATGACATATGAGAGTCAGACTATGCTAACTTGAGTAGGTATCTTTATTCAGATATGTGAAATAATAAAAACTAGCAGACAACTCAAAATCTTAATAATGAAAAACCAAAAGTATCAGAACTACATTTGAGTGCTGTGAAAGTCAACAATTGTCTACTACTACCAAAAGAAAGTGAAGTCTTATGAATATAACCACCATCAGTCTCTGTTTAAGGATTCCAAGTAAAAGGAGGATTCAGCTTGGGATATACACAGAATACCACGAGAGAATGTGGTGCCCAGTCTAAAAATACAAAATAGTTGTATTTTGAAGCCACGCTCCAAAAATGAGCTGAGTTGCTAAACCAACCAGGTAAACTGAATTCCAAAGTGTGACAAGCCCTTCTGAAGAAAGACATGCACAAAGTGCTTAACCTTTGGTAAGACACGAGAGAGAGAGAAAGGGAGCAATCACGTAAGCAAGTAAGCAGAAAACAATTGGAATTGTAATGGTTTCTTAAAGATTTCAGATAAAGAGATTACAAACTTATTTTGATAATTAAAGGATAATCCTTAGAACCCTTCTTAATAAAACAATTTTTTAAAAAAGAACAGCTACCATTTAGTATGAGTTTACTAGATGCCAAGCATTACCCGAGCTCTTAACATACTTTATCAGATTAGACCGCACAAATCAGTAAGAAAGGACTATCGGTATCCTTGTTTAATAGAGGGGAAAAGGGTACAGAGGGAGCCAGTAGTTTGTCCACATTCCCTCATGGCCGATGAGTAGCAAAGTTGGGATTCAAACCTATTCATCCTAACTACTACTGGGATACTACAGTGTTGTTGTTGTTTTTTTTAAGATTTATTTATTTATTTGACAGAGAGAGATTACAAGTAGGCAGAGAGGCAGGCAGAGAGAGAGGAGGAAGCAGGCTCCCTGCTGAGCAGAGGGGACTCGATCCCAGGACCTTGAGATCATGACCTGAGCCAAAGGCAGCGGCTTAACCCACTGAGCCACCCAGGCGCCCAGGATACTACAGTCTTTTTTCAAATCCAGACATACCTTCTTAATGCAATTTAAATTGTTTAAATAATTTCTTCTGCTTGGCTTTCACAGTGAACAAATTAGAAACATTCTATTAGTTCTTCCTTTAGACATATCAAGATAGAATGATAGAAAAGTCATGTTTAATACAGAATTTAGTGAATTCTTTTCATCTCCCAGGTAAGAATGCTATATTACTTACAGGTAATATATGACTCTAATTTACATGGGGAAGATAGAAAAGAAAACACAGAGCAAATTAGAATAGGGAAAGTACCCTTCTGTTCTTCCTCCAATCTGTCCATCACAGACAGCAATAAACTAGAGAGATATAAAGATATACCTTAAAAATAATGGAGGAAAGATACTTTTGAAATTTAACTGGCAGGTAGAAACTTCTTGCTTTGTAATCGTTGTTGGTCTTTTGTTCCCCCAAGCTAACTAACATTTAAAAAAAAAAAAAAAAAAAACTAAAGAAATCTTTAAGATTTATTTCATGCTTTGATGGAACTAAAGAGAAAAGCACATCACTCTTCTATTTAAATAAAATCTCTTTTGTTGTATTTGATCTTCAAAAAGAACACTAATATACTACAAAATATACACATAGCTTACAGTGAAATGTAGTTTCCAGTCCTTTTTGGCCCCTCCTGTGCCCTTGTAATATTGACCATTTTGTCTCTTTTACAACAAACACTTTCCCAATTTACAAAGTTGCTCTGTATTCTACCTCAAGCCTCCAAAGAGTACTAAAAATTTCTCTAATGTCATTTGCAGAGATTTAAAAAAAATCGTAATTCATTTGTCCTAGATACTGATCTAGTAATTCTAGTTTCAGAAATTTAAGTTACACCTCTCATTAAATGGGAGGTGGGTATGCTTAATCTTGCTTCTTGAGAGCAAGATTGAATAAATGAAATTAACCAGGGGAAAAAAAATCCGTATCAGTAGGAAACACAATTTAATTCTTGAAGAGACCAGACTGCAATATCTATGTAGCTGGTAATCTCATCTCTTCAACAGACACGATTCCTTATATCAGACTCCCATGTACCAATTTAAACTTTTATTTACTATATAAAGAGAACAGCCATGATTAGAATAATGCAGGGAAAAAAAATATTCCTATTTCAGCAAGCTAAAGTATTTTTGTTACTAGGGCAAACTGTTAGTAAAATATCTATTCTAGAATTTGAAGACTGATTTTCAAAGTTGACAGGCTTTCTCTGAAGTCCTATAGAGGGCTTCCTGTCCATCAATTCAGCTATTTCAAGTATTCTGAGAACTAGAAATGTTACCTGGTTCCTAGGAAACTACTTGCTGAAACCTACTACCAGGATATTTCTCATCTTTAAGTTTAAAACCATCCCATTAGATTTTCCTATCTATAAGATCTACTTTATATATCAAAACTTTGTTTATTGTCATCATGGCATTTAAAATACTTTTTTCCTTGTTTCTTTCTCCTCCATTAGTGTATACATTCTGTCTTACTTTAAGACTATAACTTTTTAAAATATACAATGACGATCTCCGATCAGTTGCAATTTTAAGGAAAAGGATGCAGATTTCAAAGGAAGGCAACTGCTTTCTCCTTAGCCAAAGTAACATAAAGGTAACTTTATATAAAAAGTCAGAATACTGCACTTAACAGCATTTCCCTTAACATCAGTTGAATGAATTGTGAACACTGAGCCTAGTATTTTTACCTAGTTTAAATCAACTTGTGAGCATATCCCTTCCTTACACCAATTTCACTTATTTTCAAGAAAAAACCCCTAAAGATTCGTGAATACCTTAATCAAGAAGTGGTCCCTTCTCAAGCTAAGCACCGAGCCTGAAACCAACACATACCCCGGCAAGAGAGGTTTAATTCCAGCACACAGCGAAATCATTTCTTAATGGAATGTCATACTGTTTGTTTGTTTTTTTTTTAAGGCATGTCGTACTGCCTACTGAAGTAATAACTCTTAATATTTTTGTGATGACGTGGGTCTGCTTACTTCTGAACTTAATAAATCCTCTCCGTTTTTATGAGGGTTGGAATTTATTCCCCTCCTCTCTTCCACTGTTTCCCAGGGGTCACGGTTATGGTACAGGGTGCACAATGGATTTCGCATGGTCATCCTACCTCAGAACATGGCACACTCCCTCCTCTAACCGCCTCCAAACTCTTCCTGGAGGAGACAGGCTAAAAAGCAGCTCGCTCTTAGACGGCGACGCCACCAGACGTAGCCGGTTGAACGCAGGTGACCGAATGGCCTCGCCGGTGGCCCGCAGCGCTGCGCTTTTGCAAACACACGGTCACCTTATTTGTTCCCGTGCTGGCATTTGTGAAGCTCGTCACGGCTGCGAGGAGATGCGCCGCTTTCCCTCCGCGCACAGGAACCCCTGTGTTCTCCCGCTCGCCTAAAATCAAACCCCCGCCTCTCGCTCGAACTGCGCTCCACTTTACACTACGCTTCCACAAGCGTTATCTGGCTTGACCCTCACGCCATGCGTGTTCTCAAGATAAGCCTCGAAGCCGCGGTGCCTATTTTACTGTTGAGGAAGGAATCCTGTGCACGGACCCAGTGCTAAGGGTCACTCTCTCCCCGATGGAGGAAGCAGCTTCCCGGCGGAGGGGACAGCGAGTGTGACGCCCGCGGCCCGCATCCTCTCACCTGGCCGGCGGACCCGGCTACCGCCTCCTACCAGTGGCCGGGAACGTAGGCCCGCGGTAGCGACTGCTCGGGGTCTCCGAGGTCTTCTCGATCTCCGCCTGCGCTCGGCCTCAGACCCCAGACCCCAAAGTGCCTCACGCTCTCGCCATCAGGCTGACCGTCCGATCTTGCCAGACAGCGTCTGGAAGGACCGGGAAACTCCGCGCTCGCCACAACCGTCCAGGATCTGGGACCTACAGTCCGAGGCCACGGCGGTGACGATCGCTAAAAGGCCTGCAGGCTCCGGGGGGGATGAGGAAAACCCGTCCCCAGTCAAGCGGCTGACATTTCCCAGCCAGCCGGAGCACCGCCCACTTCCGCTTCCCCGCCTACCCCTGTGGGTAGCCCAGCCTCGCAGCCGCGGGGGGTTGTGGGTATCTCGAAGGCGGGTAAAGTAGCGAGGAAGGAAGTAGAGGAGAGCCTGCCGGCCTAGGCAGAGCCGAAACTACAGTTCCCAGCAGGCAGCGAGGCCGCAGACGGCTGCGGCGGAGCAGAGCGAGTAGAAGAGCCCTGCGCGCGCGGCGAAGATGGAACGTTGCTAGAGTTCGCGGGTCTTGCTGCTGGGGGTCGGAGCTGCACGCCGTGAGCCGCCGCGCGCCAAAGCGGGAATCCCGGAGGCTAGCAGTTCTGCAGTTAATGCACGCATTTAAAACTCCAGAACCTGTGGACGCCATGCACAGGTAACCCGATTGCAAAAGGGGGCGGCGAGTGAGTGAACCATCTCAATTCTTTTAGGCCGCGAACATTGCTGCTTGCTGATATTGTTACAAATGCTGTAACGTGAATAGTTGCTTAGCTCCTTCTTTGGGAAGGCGTGGATGGCTGGGTGCTTTAGTGCGGTGATCAGCGTGCGGTTTTATTTGCCTTCCTTGTTGAGCTTTCCTGCTGCCGTTTTCATCGTTGTGCCCTCCCGCTCGTGTGTTCCCTCCACTTTAAGACATTCTTGAGGCCTTCCCCGTGATCGTAAATCCAAAAGCCTTCTTGATTTTCGGTTATTTTCTCTTTCCTTCTTAGAAACTCGCCGCCGGCACTTAAAAGCGATTCCATGAGACGCTGTGAAAGTTCCGTGCATTCATTGCATAATTTGCAGTTTCATTTAGGCCTTTCAATTACTTATGGGTGTGCTTTTGAAAGAAACCGGGGCTGTTGTGCATTTTTCCAGGAAACACCTCCAGGAGATTCCCGACCAGAGTAGCAACGTTACCACCAGCTTCACGTGGGGATGGGATTCTAGCAAGACTTCTGAACTGCTCTCAGGCATGGGGGTCTCGGCCCTGGAGAAGGAGGAGGTGGACAGTGAGAATATCCCCCAGGAACTGCTTTCCAACCTGGCCCACCCTCAGAGCCCTCCCCGAAAACGGCTGAAAAGCAAGGGGAATGAAAAGGACTTCGTGATAGTCCGCAGACCTAAGCTAAATCGAGACAGCTTTCCAGGTGAGGTATGAGGGTAAAACTGTCGGTCACATAAGAGGTGGATTGAAGTATTTTATTGGTAATCTTTGTTCAGCGATCTTTAGGAAGGCACGCTTTTAAAATTGCCTACTTCTGAAGTCGTTTTTCAAAGAAATGGGACAACTGGTCACTGAAATCTGAAGGAATCTTGGTAGGTTATATTTTCAGGTGCACAGTTGACTTTTAACCCATGTGAAATTTTAACCCAGAAGACATTCCTGCCTCTTTCCTTTGAAGGGAATCTGCGTGTTCAAAGACCAGCTCGGTGCCACTGATAAATGGGGACATAAGCAGTAATCTTGCAGGACTTTGTTGTTGTTGTTGTTTATATTCTGCTGCTGTATAGCCTTGACTGAGTTTGTTGCCATAATTGCTTTAGTTATTTCTCAAAGGACTGCTAAAGCGAGTGTTAAACTTAGTGTAGGGACTTATATCTCCAGGAGCCTCCCAAGTGGATTTTTCTGGTATGCTCTGTCTACATTACTGCCAGCATTATCTGTTTAGTCACCCAACCAGAAACCTAAGGATCAATCCCTTCCAGCATCCAACCAGTCATCAAATCTTTCCGTCTCGTCTCCTAGATGTTTTTCAAACTCTCATTATCTCTTGCCTGAATACTGGAATGGACTCATAATTCCAGTCTTATCCTCCCCAGACCCACTCCCAGAGTAGAGTGGACTGAATGACATGTAGAACTCACCATATCATTTCCCTCTTTGATAGCTCCCCATCCCCAGCCTTCTCCAGCAGGTCAATGAGTGCCTCTCAGAGTGGAACAGAGCCCCAAAACTACAAAAAGCCATAGAGCGATAGGGTAAACACAGTGCAATGACTTGGGGTTATCAGCTTTTCTTGCCAGTAAATCATCTTAAACAGTCCTGCAAATATTTGCTGAGCACATGCTATGTGGGGGCATTGTTTTTGATCTTGGGGATAAGGCAGCAAACAAAATCTAAACATTCCTGCCCTCGTGAAATTTCTGTTCAAGGGAGAGGATGCAAGGAACATAATAAAGGTGGTTTGTAGTATGTTAGAATGTGATAAATGCTGTGGCCAAAATCAAGTACAGAATAAGCCAAGAGGGATTGGAAGTTCTGGGGGTGGGAAGATGGATTGCAACCTTAAGTAGGGTATGGAGGGAAGGCCTCACTTAGACACAAGCTTTTTAATCAAAAGCATAAAGGAAGTGTGAGGAATGTGCCATGCAGATATCTAGGAGAAGAGGGCTCCAAGCAGAGGACAAAGTCAGTGCAAAAACCCTGGGGCAGAAGCATGTCATGTCTGATTAATTAAGAAGGAAGCCATATATGGAATGAGCAAAGGGGAGAGTAGTGGGAGATAGGGCTGGAGGTGGTGGTGAACAGAGTTGTGATAGGACGTTTTAAAAGGACACACTGATGTGTTGGGATTAAACTGTAGGCGGGGTCAAGCGTAGAAGCTTAGAGATTTGTTAAGAGGTGTGGAAGTGGTGATAACTGTGCTCAGATTCTGGATGAATTCTGACATTAGAGTTGACAAAATTAGGAGGCTATTAAAGTAGTCTGTAGAGGAGGTGATTAAAGCCTAGACAGGAATTGAGTGAGTGATAGGGGAGAAGAGACAGTAAAGAAATGAAGTCGTGCAGAGCCACGGTAAATAAGTATATTCCTCAGTTCTCCCATCTGACCTTTGAAGAAGGGTTGGTTGGTTGCTTTGCTTTAAAAAAACAGAAACAAAAAGCTGTTGTTTGGGGGTTTTGACTTTCATTGGGAAAGAGAACCTACAGATTAAGGTCTGGAAATCTACATCGGGAAGGGGTGAATTAATTAGAAAGGCAATAAGGAATTGTGAAGTCAGACAGATCTGACTTGACATTCTAATTCTGCTGTTTACCAACCTTGGGAAGTTATTTAAGCTCCCTGTACCTTTGTTTCTTTGTAAAATGGAATAATAATACCCACGTCATATGTTGGTGTGAAGATTAAGTGAGAGAGTGCACATAGAGCTCTTAGCATGCTGTGTGCATGTAACACACGGTAAGTGACCCCAGTTAATCTGGTCAAAATTTCTGACACTCATTTTGAAGCCACTTCACTTTTTCTTTTGTCCTTAATCCTGTTAACCTGACCTTGTTAGTGTAAGAATTTTTTTTTCCTCAAAGTCTAATGCTCATGTTATTTTTAGTGCCTCGAGTGCAGCACTAGCAGTTTGGTTCTTGACCAACTAAATGTGGTGAAAGACACTTTCTGCTTAGATGAGCAGGTTTTGATTCATTTGCCCAGTGCCCGTGGCTTTTAGACATTGAGCGTGATTACTGTGTGTCCTTCCACAGTCATACCCGGATAAAGACGTATAAATAAAAGTCATTTTTTCATCCAGGCACAACAGAAGATGAAGGGATGGTTGCTGGTTTGTAGAAAATTCCTAGTAAAGCTGAGGAGACAAGACAATACGTACTAAGAGAAGCTCACAGCAAAAGATGGCGGCTAAAACAGTGGCATTCAATGAGGCTTTCAGATAGTCAGTGCTCTAGGAGGCCAGAGGAAAGAAATCCCTTTGGCCAAATTGAGCCAGGTGCGGCTTCCCAGATGCAGAAGGGCTTCCAAGGTGATTCTCAGTAGATGTGAACCATCTTTCTCCTCCTCCTCCTTAGCACATGTGGAGGCTCTGGGGAAAGAAAGATCTGGAAATGGTCCAATCAGTAAGTCTAGATTGTTAAAATTGACCTCAAATATACATGTCTGAAGTGAGAGGAGGAAAGAGAAATAAAGTTTTTGTGTTTGTTACTACCTAAGAGAGAGGCAGAGAGGGAAACTAATTGCATACGTCATATGTGCATGGTATTACCCAAAATATGGCTTGGTTAATTGGTGTGGGGAGGTAGATTCACTGATGCAGGAGGGACAGCTGGGCTAAAGGACTCCCAGTGGGCCTCCAGTGTATCTGGATCATGATCGGCTTGGGGCTTGTGGGGTGGGGGGGAGGGTGTCTGCAGTTGTCAAGACAGGTGGCTAAGAGCTCTGCCAGGATTAGGGTAGAAGAGGCCACACCTGCTTTATGCAGTGATCTGATGACAGGGGCCCTGGGCTATGAGTTTTTCCTGGTTCTTCACTCTTCAGTCTCCCTGCAGGCCCCATGCGAGACTCATACACATTTGGCGACTAAATCCTCATCATCATTTTATTTGGGAAGATAAAAAACTGTGTGGCAAAACCATACAAGGACAGGTCTGTGTGACCCTCTGGGTGAGTGGATGGAAGGAATTGGCAGTAGGTGACTCAGTCATGAGGTTAGTAAGAGGCACAGGGAGGACATTAAATGCTGTCTTGGTCCCTTTTCTCCCTATCCCCTCCCCCGCCAACCAACAAGAGGGCCATGAAAACACTGGTGAACTAATTTGTTGATTAGCTTTTTCATGGCTGTTAACCCGCTTGACATTCTAGACTCTGAAATGGTTCTCAGTGGAGACTCTGAAGTTTAGTGTCTGCTGATATCCCCGAAGAAACTTGCTCAAAGTGCAAAATTCCTGAGATTCTGATCCAAGAAGTCATCATGCCTGGTTCCTGAGAATCTGCTTTTTAATGTCCCCAGGCAAACATTTTTCCTCCAGTTTTTTTTCTTCCAACCAGTAATAAATGTATTTTACGTTGTAATCCTGGGCATGTGCCAGAAACAGAAATTTCACAAAACTATATTTCCCCTTACTGAGATAATATCCTGTTCCATTCCATTCTTTCCAAACAGTGCTGTTCAAACTAAATTGATTTCATGAGTCACCAGTGAATCTTAGCCCGCAGCTCCCAAAGCTCAGCCCTGTGAGAGGCCCCATATTTATGGGGCCCTGGGAGGCATCTTTTCTTTGCCCTGTAGCTTCCTTCCATTTGTTCGTTCAACAAGTATTTATTGAGCATTCCTAGAGATTAGGAATACAGCAGTGACCTTAACAGACCAAACACCTGGCTCTCAGATCCCATATAGAGCATTTATATTATACCTTGTTCTCTAAAGTCACAATTTCCATAGTTTCTCCGTCGCTGTTCGCACAGCACATTTCAGGGTTGAGCTAGTCTCTTATGGATATAGAGGACTGGACGGAAGGGTCATCGAGGACCCTGTTTTTGTTTTGCTTTTTGAAGTTCTGCCCACTTAGACAAAACAAAAACCAAAAATATCAATTTTTTATGGTCTGGTGTTTTTATGATTTGTGGGCAGAAGAAGGAAGACTCATCCCAGCATGACAGAACATTTGTGTTTTCCCAAAAAGGAAGCCTAGGTTAATACTTCAAACAAGCTAGCACAAGCAAACATTAAGTGTTTAAGTGTTTAAACATAAAAAAAAAAATAAAAAAAAAAAAAAGGTAAGTGTGAACACAAGTGCCTGCTTTTTCTTCAAGTATAGTTTGTTTATCCATGTTTAAGGAGAGGAGCAGTTTTCAAGAGTCAACGTTTTGTTTATGATTAAGATTTGGAATTTTAACTTGAATCTGAGTGTAGGTGATATTCCAAGAAATAAATAAGCCAAGTAAGATGAGTAACCTAGACTGCGAAGATCTCATGCATAGAAAATTCTTCCCTAAGCCGCTCTCCCCAGAGGATTTGAGGCATGGGCAGCAGTAAGGTTACAGACGTGGACAGCTGGTTTGCACGTGAGGGAGAAGTGGAAATGATGGTGGCTAAGGATATGACCAGCAGTTTGCTTAATCCGGCCAGTTTTCGCCCTGTTCGTGGCTCTGAAGTAGGTTTAACTGCCTTCACGTAGTTGAATACTTGAGCTTGAATAATTTTTTCCTTTACTGCATGGGGCTGGTGTGCAGCCCTGGGGGGTTTAAAAGAGGCGAGCGGAAGTAAGCCCTGCTCTGGACTTTTCCATCCGTGCGGGCAAACAGACCAGACAGCAGAGTAGTCAGGCATCCAGGAAGCAGATGGTTGATGTTTTGAGAATTCAATATGGCGAGTAAAATTAGATTAAGCATATCACAAGCCTGGATCCCAGCCACTGGGGGTGGAGAACAGACTTTTGCTCCATCTGCTTGGACAGCAGCCATTCTCAGACTTCAGCCCTCCAGCCAGGAGCCCTGCAGTCAGTGGCCTGTGGTCAAACTGAGGGAGCCCTGGGCACTTGGCTGCCCTCTGAGGCCGTGCATTTTCTCAGCCATTGTTCCTCCCCTTGGGAAGCCCACTTGATAGCTCTTGATCTTTGTTTGATGCCCTCTTCCAGCCAGCCCTCCCTCCCTCACCCTGATTGAGTTCGTTTTCCATAGCAAGTCAGGTGTGATTCCTAACCTTCCCTAACATTGTAGAAAACATGAAGAACTCAGGATAGGGGGGGTCGTAGAATATTTGAGCCTCCTGTGGTTGAAAGGGCATCATTTAGAGTCAGACGTGGGGTTGAATCCCCAGCCTGACACTTACTGGTTGTGTGACCTTGTCCTCTTGTCACAGTGGCATCTTCTTTTGAAGCCCCTCCCCCCATCTCAAAGACAACTCCTGTACTGATATGGGGACTTTACGTTTGTGTGCTGGGTTTTGGTCTCCAGCCTCCATCCCTGGACACCAACAGTGCTTTGTTGTTCCTTTGCAGATACAGTCCCCGTCCTGTTCCCCACCCTCCCCCCACACCCATGGCCAACCTCCTGACATCCACCTCCTCTGTCTGCACCTGCACCTCGGGGCGTGGCCTTTTGACCTGCTCAAAAGGCCTCCTGGCTCTTTGCCTCCTGGCTCTGCCACCTGGTCGTTGAGGTCACCTGGGTGAGGTGATTCCACTCTGCTGAGACCAGTTTCCTCCTGGGTAAAAAGGCCCTACCGAGTGCCCAGGGTTGCTGTGTTTAAGTCCGTGTGCTGGAATAGATGCTTGAGACATTTTTAGGGTTTTCAAGTAAATGGCAGTTTTGAAGTGTTAGGTTTTGTGTTTGTTGAGTAGTTTGTCTCCAGGCAGGGCTGTTGGGCAAGATCCGTGGCTCACACCCAGCTCCAAGCTCTGGTGCATTGATTAGGCACCCAGGAATGCTAGTAGAGTGGAGCCGTAGGCCGGCCTTATCATTTCACAGAGGAGGAAACTAACTGGTCTTAATAGGCAGCAGTGGTCTCGCCCGTCTCTAAAATAAAGCTGGCATCCTTCTTTTGGGGGTCAGTCATTCCTTTGTGAAGTGTCACCTGAGTACTTTCTGACATTTATTGCCAGGCCCTCCCCTAGACACCAGGTGTGTGGTCATGATTTGGTTAGCAAAGATTGACCAGTCGCACAAATACAAAATCAGCGCATTCACAGCCATATTTATGGGGCAAAGATTTACTGGATGCCTGTGGGCTGGGTATAGCGCTGTGTGCTGGGAATGCCGGTCTGGATTTGGTGGGGGGTGGTTGGGAGGGCTGCAATGGAGCCCTGGGAGTGCTCCTCTGAGGGGGTGACATTTAAGCTGAGATCCAGAGGATGAATGAGTAGGAGTTCTAGTGTTATTACTGGTGTGGCTTCGGTGACTGGCTTTGGTGTCCTCTGCAAACCTCTGCCTTCGTTGCTGGGGCTAGTTTTCCTTCTAGCATTTTCATTACTTAGCTCCTATTGTTCCAGCTGTTTGGATTTCTTATGTGTTCCCAATAAAATAAGCACTAAGTTCATTAATTTATTTCTCCCGCCCTCCCCTTCACCACAAGCCTCCCTAATTTCCTTTCCCACCGTCTTTAGTGGACGCGTGCACCCCATTTGAAGCTCCACACCTTTATATGCCTTTATATGCCAAGGGCTGTCTTCTGCATGCAGATGTGCCTGCTTGACGCCTCCCTCCCTTGGCAGACCTCTGGGAGGTTAATTTGCCTTCCTGGTCCCTGAACCACCCCCAATCCAGTGACTGACTGCCGTTGGTGGATTAATACTGCAGCACCCATGCCCTCAGCTGGGACAGCTCTGGGGCAGGAGCTGGAGGGTCTCTTGGAGTCCCCAGCGGACTTGAACTCCACTTGGCCATGGTGATAACCTGCTTTTTAACATACCCTACATTGGCTTCCTTCCCTCCCATATCTCTTCACTTCCCAGTGCTTCCTGGAATTACTTGCCAAATAAACTACTTGAATTCAGGTCCCCCAGATCTGCTTCTGGGGATCCCAAACTTCGGTAGAGCACTGTTTGGGGCTCTTGGTAAATCGTACCATGTAGCTCTTGTCCAAGTAAAACCTCGTGTGTTTCCAAGCACCTGAAAATTCTAAGCAGCATTGAAAAGAAAAGGTCCTCATGGAAGGCAAGTGCACAGATTTAACGGTGAGAGGAGAGAGAGTCAAGACGGAGAAAAGAAGTGTGACTCCGCTGCTTGATCTCTTCCCTTACATTATTTAATCCTCATAGGGAACTGCTTTGCAAAATAAATCCCTTTATTCCCATTCCTACAGATGAGGAAACTAAGCCTGAGAGATTGGTTAATTTGCCCAAGCTTCATAGACTTGGGCACCAGAGGTGCATTCCCATGGTTCTCAAAAATGGGGATGCCGAGCACCTGGTGCCCCGAAGGGCTGAGGGGTCATTGTGAGTCTAACATACTAGATTCGAAATATCTAAGTGTGTCATCTCTTGCCAAATCACCTGTTAGAATCTGATCTACAGGGGCAAGAGGCAGCAGAGGTCAGGGAGTTAAGAGTTAATGGGAGGAAAACTTAAAATGCTGTGTGTCAACTTTTTCCCAATTTGGGAGGCAGAGCACGAGCCCTGTTTGAGACCCTCTGTCCTCTGTCCATGCTGAGCTTGGAAGAGCCTTGTGGTGATGATGGAGGATTGCTGCCACACTGAGGAGATTCCGGGTCCTCTCCAGCTACTTCCCCAGGTTGTGATCCAGGGTCAGTAGGGATAGGCTGCCTTCTTCTATTTACCCCTGGTTGCAGGGCTATAGTGATTCATTTTGTCCTCCAGAGAGGGATGGTAGGCATTTATGAGCAACTGCATATCTCCTCATTTTTCAGTAGAGGCCACTTCCTCCAGGACGGCTTCCCTCATCACTGCTCTACCACCACACACTGCACAGCACTGCACCATGAACCCCACTGAGCCCATTGTGATACTTCACTGAAATTTCCTGTTTGTGTCTCGAACCCTGAGCTGGCCATCCCTTATGCCTCTTTGTAAGCATACAAAGAGGCATACATAGTATGTGCAGACACCTGCACATACTATCTGTTCAGTAAATTTGTGCATGGACAGATGTATCAGACATTGCTCTAGTTCCTGGAAATAAAAAAGATTTTTTTTTTTAAGTCATTTTTTTGCTCTCCAGAACTCACAGCCCAGCAGGGGCAGAAGCTAAACAGATGAGTAAGTACATAATAAAATTGTGGTTAAGAAACAAAGTGACTTGTTCTTGGTGATGTCACAGGAAGCCTTCCATAGGCATTGGGGTTTTAATAGCAACTTGATTTTAAATCAGTAGCCATCGGGGGCAGGCACAGTGTACACAGGGCTATGGAGCTGTGGCATGGAATGACTCATTCTAAGAATTACAAATAGGTCCAAATGCCTGGAGCACATATCTACATAATGAACCGAGACAAATGAGTGGGGACTTGACGTAAGGCTTTGAATTTCACACCCAGTAGTTTGGACTTCAGGCTACATACATGGGGGCACCACTGAAAGGTTCTAATGGAGGGAAGGTCCTGGTAGTTTTAGAAAGATTAACCAAGGGTCCCACCCGGAGGCAGCAGGTGCATCCTCCTCCTCAAGGCTTTTCTCCATCAAGTCCTCCGCAGAGTGGCCCACGGTGCTGGTGCAGTAAATACTGAACCTTTTAGATGGGGAGGGCCAGTGTGTTAGTCATCAGGGTTCTGCAGCAATGCTGAATGAGTAGGAGACAGGGAGATTTACTATAAGGGATTGGTCATGCAGTGATGGAAGCTGGAAAGCCCCAAGGTCTGTGGTCCAAAGGCCTGGGAACCAGGAGAGGAGATGGTTAAATTCCAGTCCAGCTCTGAGGGCAGGAGAGCCATGTCCTGGCTCAAAGGCCAAGACGAAACCTGCTCTCCCTTCGTCAGTTGTTCTTAACAGCCTTGGACTGGATGAGCCCTGTGCGCATTGGGGAAGGGAATCTGCATTTCTTAGTGGATGGACTCAGATGTTCATCTCATGCAGGAACACCTCACAGAAACACCCAGAATAGTGTGGAACTAAACCGCTGGATACCTCTTGACCCAGTCAAGTTGACACACGGAGTGAACCATCACACAGGGAAGAGGATAGGCTCAGTGTACAAGAGCCATTGGGGGAAGAGGGAGATGGGGGAGGCCAGTTACTGAACTAACCTCAGCACTCAGCTGCTTCAGTGCCTACTCATTCTCTTCTTGACCATTGTCCTGTTGTCCTGATCTTGTTATTCTGTATGTTCACATGTAAGAGTTCTGTTTAAAAATTGTTTTTATAAGACAAAACTTAAAGTATCTAACTTTTTTCCTTCCGGTTTGTTTGTTTGTTTGAACGAACACAGAACCCGAGCAATCCTTTTAGAACATTCTATGCTCAGAACCCTCTAGTTGTTCCTCCTGACGTTCAGAGTCACAGCCAGAGCCCTCATCATGGTGTAGAAAGTTCTGGATGACCTGGCCCCTCTCACTTCCCTACCTTATCCTCTATCACTGCCCCCTCCCTGCTTTTCCTGCTGTTCCTCAAAGCAGACATGCTGTTCCCTGTATCTAGAACATACCCTGGGTACTCACAGGGCTAACTCCCTCACTTTGTTCAATCCTTTGCTCAGTGATCCTTGTCTCCATCAGGCCTTCCTTGGCTGAAATTTGTTGAGATTTTTGAACACTGGTCCTGTACCTTCTGTGCTGTCCTTTACCCTGCTTAATTTTTCTGCATAGCACAAATCCAGTCTTTACATATGATTTAATTTACTTATTTTTTTTTTATTTGTGATTATTTCTTCCCACTAGAATGTAAGTGCCATGAAGCTAAAAGTGGTTTGTCTATCTGATTTCCTCCCCTCTCCCCAGCACCTGAAGTGCTTTCTGGCCCCATAGGAAGCAGAGAGGTACTTGAGACCACCATTTGGATATTGCACTTGTAGGCAAATTGACTTCTAAATGCTTTCTGTAAATCTGAGAGAAGGAGGAGACTTCATTTGCCTTTAAGATAAGATCACTACTCAGTAAATCCACCACAAATCCATTTCTAAGAGAAACAAGGCATTTCTTAGCGACCAGAGGCATCATGTCTTAGACATCGCTGTGCACTCTCTGAGGGGGCGGGGCCTGTCCTGTCTGAGGGGGCAGTCCTGGCCTAAAGTTGGCCAACAGGTGCTGAAGGCAAAAACCGTATGAAAAGTATTCTTGGTTTTGTCTTTTCTCCTTTATGGAGAAAGTGTGGCGCTTACCGCTGGGTACAGAGACCACAAGTGACAAGAAAATCCATTGTGGAATGAGTAATTCGATTTGTGTTAAATTCCCCTTTTAAGTTCAGTATTTGTGTGTATCCTGGTGTGTAAGGATATTCTTGTGTTTAAGTTCAGTATTGTGTGTATCCTTGATGAGCATGGACTCAGTAAACTTGATTGGGTAAAAGAATGGTGATGAGAAAACACCTCTTTTTTTCTCCCTTAAAGGTGTTTCATGGGACTCACTTCCTGATGAGCTGCTCTTAGGAATCTTCTCCTGTTTGTGCCTCCCTGAACTCCTAAAGGTCTCCAGTGTTTGTAAGAGGTGGTATCACCTAGCGTAAGTATTTTTCAGCCCTCCCAGTATATGTGTGGGGAAAGGGGAGGGTTATTTATTTATTCATTGGGGCCTGGTGAAACTAAAAACCAAGAAAAATGTAGTAGCAGAAAGAATACTAGGTATCTTTGTATTTTTATTAATGATTAGTGTCTTTGTTTCACAGTGAAAGGGAGGGGAGGAGTCTCCTGGAGGTATAAACTTACCCACCTCAGAAAACTTTTTTGGGTATTCATGTGTTATTGGATCCTGACTGTGGACCAGGTGATGCACTAGGAGTGGGGGGGCTGCAGGAAGGCCTGGCCACTCCCCACACAGGGGGCTGGGCAGTGAGAGCAGTGGGGAGAGCAGTATTAGGACTCCGTGTGAACCCCCCATTTCTGACACTCAACACTCTGTGGGGGGGACGTACTTGACACTTCTGAGCCTTAGTCCCCCCCCCCCCCCACCTGTATATACAATGAGGTCATAGTACCTTCCAGACAGGGCAGTGATGAGGGTAAAATCCCAATATGCCGGCGCAGTGCCTGGCTCGTGGAAGCGTGGGGCATGTGGTCGCTGAAAGTCATGGATGTCTTTGTTGGTTTGGGGGCACACCTTCAGGTTTGCACAGTGAGCTGCACCTGGAAAGTCTCAGTGTGCTAGAAGCAGTAACAGGCTAGAAGGGTCGGAGTGGTGGGAGGCTTTGCTTTTCAGTTGGAACTTCTCCCACTTATTCCACTTGTCCTCTCCAGCCAACCAACCACTAGCCATCCTGGGCACTTGAAGGCCGTCTGTGTTTCATCTCCCTCCATGTATCTGTGGCTCTCACTGTGAGATGGCAAGAGCCCCTTACCCTCCATTCAGGGCTCTGCAGGCAATAAGACATTACAGGCATTTCCAGCGGTGGGCTCCTTGCTTAGAAGACCCTGGGGGGTGGAAGGGTGTGCGTACCGGAATGCTGGAGCGCGTGGTGGTGGAGTTGCACTGACGCGCTGACCCCTCCCCAGGTGACCCCATAGTGATTTTCTTGTTCTTCCAGGTGTGCTCTTCAGGCAAAGTCTATAAATCCTCACCTCAGTTGTCATATGAGTAACAGGTGGCATCTAGGAAGCACTGCCTTCTTAATCATAGAGGTCACATGATGCCTTGACAATTTCATCACGCAGAACTATTTCAGTTCCAGCCAGTGGTCTGCCTATTTCAAGCAGTATTAAAAAATACAATTCTAGTAGGCATTAAAATGTTCCCTCCTGTGCTTGAGCTCGTGTTTTCTTTTTTTTTTTCTTGCTAAATTGAATTAATCTGTGGCTGTTAAAGCTCCCTTATTGTACTGTTCTGTACATTTTATTACTTCATTTTTGCTTTAGAAAAACTGTCCAAACTCTAAGTAATGTTTTTCCTCTCACATTAGTTCATACATATACATATATTTCTGTGCACACATACGCTTTTTTTTTTTTTAAGCTTAAAGGGTATTGTAAAACACCCAAGTGCCTTTGTAGGGTTCCTTATTCCTCGTAGATATTTGATATCTCTTAATCAAGTGTAGTTGACCCTTAAGCAACATGGAGGTTAGGGGCACTGACCCTCCTGCCCACTCAAAAAATCCCCGTGACTTTTAACTCCCCAAACACTTACTACTAATAGACTGGTGTTCACCAGAAGCCTTACCCATGGCATGAACAGTCCATCAACACCTATCTTGTAAGTTACATGTATTATATATTCTTATTCTAACAATAAAGGATGCTAGAGAAAAGAATATGTTATTAAGAAAATCATAAGGAAGAAAAAACACATTTACAGTACTGAAAAAAATCTGCATATAAGTGAACCTGCTCAGTTCAAGACCATCTGCAAAAATCAGCTGTGGGGCTAACTTTCTTCTTTTAGTTCTATTTCCGTGTTACTTAGGGTAATTGTGGTAACTCATGTATGCTTTACAAAAACACCAAGTGGGATCGTTGAGGCCATTTTGAACCTACCTACCTATTCAGTAATCAATTAAGTGATTGGAGCAATCATTTTTTAAGTTACTAAATTGTATCGAACATTAACATTTTATTCTGTGGTTCCAGATCATTCATTACATGGCTATAATAGCATTGAACCATCTGAAGGAAAAACATACGGAGATATATGTATGTATGTGTGTCTCTGTCTCAGTATGTGTGTGTGTTTGTGTATGTGTGTGCAAATGAAGACAGAAGCTTATCCATGATACAAGCAAGAAATACTCATTTGTGTCTGAAAAAATACCATAGCTAGTTAATATAGTCAGCCCCAAACCGAAGCTTCCTTCAGAATCTGCTCCAGGGTGATTCAGTGGCCAGAGCCTCCTTGTTGCAGAGTGGGGGGGGCCCTCCGGTATCCAGTGCCCTCAGCTTATTAAGGCCCCCCCTCTTTTCCAGGTTTGACGAGTCTCTGTGGCAGACTTTAGACCTCACAGGCAGAAACCTACACCCGGATGTGATCGGTCGGTTGCTGTCTCGAGGAGTGGTTGCCTTCCGCTGCCCACGATCATTTATGGATCAACCATTGGCGGAACATTTCAGGTAAAAAAAGGAAAGCCCCCAGAAAAGGCTGTTTGTAAATCTTAAAGTGGAAACGGACCAAAACTTTGTTTCTTTCCTGTAACTTACGACCTGTGACAAGCCTATGCAGTGGAAGGCTAATAGAATTTTGCTGTGCGTCTTTGTGTTGAAACACGGCACAGCTTTCAGTGATGCCGTTTCTGCTCTTGGGCTCTTGCAGGGGGTCCAGGAGGCACATTTTGCTTCCCTCAGTTGGGGTTCTTGGAGGATGGGCCCACGGCCCCGTGAGGCAGGAGCCGTGCAGCGCACTCACTTGCACATGCAAGGCAGCCTCACTCTTCCCACACTGCCCATTTCTGACAGAGTACGAGGAGTCTTCTCAGATTATGAAGCTCTGGGCATCTGATCTTACGGTGGACAAATGTGCAACCTGAGCAAGAATGCCCTCTTTTTGTTCATTTCGTGGAGGATTTTGAAGAACGACTTCTCTTACTGATAGTTCAGCGGTATGATGATTTAGAGCCATGGAGTGGAATAACTAGATACTGAACAGAAAAATAAGCTAAGAACAGCAGACTTAAGGACAAAACCTACATCCCAACTCTGGTACTTTCCTCTTCCCTCCAGGGTTATATGGCAGCACCCTTTTCTGCTGCTGGTTACCCTTGTCCCGTGGCTCTTCCTTCTGGGTCTCCTTCACGTGAGCACTTTCCTTGGCCACTCTGGGCTCTGTCCCTGGTCCCTGGCTGCCTTCTCTTGATCCACACACTGGCCTCGGACACTCTGTCTTATAGACCCACCGTAGTGCTGGAACTTCCAGGTCCTCTTCCCCAGTTCAGCCCCCTCTTTCAAACGCACGCCTAGGCCCAATTACCTAGAAACCTCCATCCCTGCATTTCCTGCAGGTACCTCAGTGTTAGCCCCTTATAGCCGGCTCTTCCATTGTCTTTTTTGTTTTAGTCATTTACTCACTCATCTTTGCCTACAGGATTCATAGGCATAACTTTGTCACCTGCATTCAGCTCCTTCTCATGATGCCCACGAATTAACTTCCTAAGTGGGACTGTATAAGCAGCACCATCTTGACCTGGCAGAAATCCTCCTGAATTTAATTAATTTTTTTTTTAAGATTTTATTTATTTATTTGACAGGCAGAGATCACAAGTAGGCAGAGAGGTAGACAGAGCGGGGGGGGGGGGGGGGGGGACAGGCTCCCTGCTCAGCGGGGAACCCGATGCGGGGCTCTATCCCAGGACCCTGAGACCACGACCTGAGCTGAAGGCAGAGGCCTTAACCCACTGAGCCACCCAGGCGCCCCGAATTTAATTAATTTTTTTAAAGACTTTATTTGAGTGCGCGCACATGTGATAAAGCAGGGGGAAAGTGGAGGGAGAGGGAGAAGCAGACTCCCCGCTGAGGAGAGAGCCCAATGTGGGGCTTGATTCCAGGACTCTGGGAACATGAGCTGAGCTGAAAGCAAATTCTTAATTAACTGAGCCACCCTGGCGCCCCCTGAAATCCTCCTGAATTTTAAAATGAATGAGGGGAGGGAGTTATCTAGTAGCAGTTTATTTTAAGACTAAAACTGTGGGGCACCTGGGTGGCTCGGTGGGTCATGATCTCAGGGTCATGATCTCAGGGTCCTGGATCGAGCCCCACATTGGGCTCTGTGCTCAGTGGGGAGCCTGCTCCCCCCCGCCCATCCCGCCTGCCTCTCTGCCTACTTATGTTCTCTGTCAAATAAATAAATAAAATCTTTAAAAAAAAAAAAAAAGACTGAAACTGTACTACTTAAATGTGTATTTGGGGGTCGTGTGTGTGATTGGCCGCTCATCTGGGGAGGAGATGGGCTTGGATTTGATTTGGAGGTATGTGTGTAAGCCCCTTTAACAGAGCCTCTCTTTTCCTTCCTCTGTGCCCAGCCCTTTCCGTGTGCAGCACATGGATCTGTCCAACTCTGTAATTGACGTGTCTACCCTCCATGGCATTCTGTCCCAGTGCTCCAAGTTGCAGAACCTAAGCCTGGAAGGCCTGCAGCTGTCAGATCCCATCGTCAAGTGAGTGGCCATCAGGAACACGTGACAAAGGCAGTTGTTTTGATGTGTGTTCACTTCGTTTTCTGAATGTGATCTGGGTGCCCTTCTGCCCATGTCCAGATGGACTCAGAAAAGAGCCATGGGGTGCCCCGGCTTCTGCAGGACTCATCCAGGCCACCCAAGTTCACATGCTAACTATATGCCGGGCCTTATGCCAGGTTCCAGACATACAGGGCCGATGAGTGAAGGCAAGGTCCCTGCCTCATTCGTGGGAGAGACGGATAATTACAGTGCAGTGTGTTTGTTACATGCGTTGGTGAACACGAGGCATCACCCCCGAGAGACCTAGTTAAAATGAGGGAGGGCAGCCGCCTTAGAGGGAGTGACTCCTCAGCTGAGGATGGAAGGCATTCAGGGTGGAGATCACCGGGTGATGAGGTGAAGGAGCCCACGAGGTAAAGCTGCCTGTGTGGTTCTAACCGGGATGGCAGGCGGGAACTTGTGGAGCACGGGGTGCAGTGAGGAGACCCAGGGAGAGGGGAAGCAGCTCGGAACGGGCCCCTGTCATGCTGTAGGAAGTCTGGGCTCCGGGGCAAAGGGCAGCGTGCCAAGGAGAGTGGTCCTGAGAATGGAGGGAACGTGCGGAGTGGAAGTTTAGATAAAGAATCTGCTGGGCACCTGGGCGGGCTAACCATCTGTGGAAAAAACTAGACTATCGAGATGCTGTTGTGTTCATTCAGATGAGAAATGATGAAACCTGATGTAAAAAAAATAGCAGTGGTAGCGTTAGAATAAGTTTCTTGAACACAAAGTGCCAGATACTCGGTTCTTCAAAGGTCACCCCTAACGTAAGTTCTGATTGTTGTCCCCCTTTTTACAAATACAGAAACTGAGGCACGGAGAGGCCGAGTAACTTGTCTGAGCTCACATAGTTTGTAGGTGGCAGAACCAAGATTTGAATTTGGCTGTAGACTATGATTCCAGAACCCTCGCTCTTAATCATGGAGTTCCACTAACACAGGATTTTGGGAGTGTAGAGAAGGCAAATCTGAGAGATGTTTACTTGGAAGAACCTGGAGACTCAACACGTAGTAGTGTGGCTATAAGCTAATGCTAATTATGGGTAAAAGAGAGATGATATTTATTCAAGCACTCTTTTTTCTATTTAAAACCTACATTGCTTGGTGTTTGGGGTTTTTTTGGGTTAGACTTTGTTTATTTGACAGATAGAGATCACAAGTAGGCAGAGAGGCAGGCAGAGAGAGAGAGAGAGGAGGAAGCAGGCTCCCTGCTGAGCCGAGAGCCTCATGTGGGGCTCGATCCTAGGACCCTGGGATCATGACCTGAGCCGGAGGCAGAGGCTTAACCCAATGAGCCACTGAGGCGCCCCTGTTTGGTGTTTCTTGTGTGGTTCCTTTGTGCCAGGCATTGTGCTGAGTCCCTTATCACATTCTATAACTTAATCTTGACACTACTAAGAAGGTACTGATTCTGCCATTCCACAGATGAGTAAACTGAGGCAAAGCATCCTGCTTGCTTTCCTACAGAGTGAGACGTGAACTGAAACTCACTTCTGGCTGTAAGGCCTATGTGCTTAGCTGCTGACTCCTCTAACCTGCTTTCCTCAGAATGCTTATTAATTGAGTAGCAGTGTCTTACTGGTATTCCTCTGACATTTGCCTTTTTTTCCCAGTAATCTTGCGCAAAACTCGAATTTAGTGCGACTGAATCTTTCTGGGTGTTCTGGATTCTCCGAATCTGCCCTGAAGACCTTGCTGAGCAGCTGTTCCAGGTAGAAAAGATTGGAGACTTGGTTATACAACTGTTTTTGCAAATATACGATTATCCTTCCCATGAGCAAGGCATTGGATCTATTCCTTGAGCTATTCCGAACTCCGAACTCTTGGTGATACGTAATATCCTTTACCCTCTAAACTTCCTTTTCAACCTGAGGAGCCAAATCAGTCAGGCTGGCAGAGGCTACTTGTGTAGTAATCCCCGCCTATTTCTTCACTTGAAAGTAAGAAAAATTTGGTAATGTGTTTATCGAAATTAATCTCTTTATACCTGACTGTACAGTCAGGCTTTTTCCCTATAATATCTGTAGACCTAACTTAGCGGATATCATAGGTTTGGGTGACTCCATTAAAAACATCTTTATATCGTGTAATAATGTCAGTATATAAAGAAAGGTACAGTGACAGCCATTTCTAAGTGAGAGGGAGGACGTGGCTCACAGAATACTTAGTGTGTGTGCTTTTTAGTAGCCCTTGATCTTTCCTCTCTGGCATTGTATGTGTGTCTCTGTAATGGACTGCTGAAAGTAGATTGCCTTAGGATAAGAGTGTTACCATGAGAGAGAAATGTATAACCCTCCATTCGTTCTGTAGTGTCAGGAACGGGGTGTCTGGCTTAATTGGTGGATATTGTCTTTGAATTCATTGGCTCAGTCAGCACAAGCCAGATAAGATGAAGTGGGCTTTTGCAATGTCTGTCTCTTTATTGGGAATCCCCGGTAAAACCCATCAACTTTTTAAAGCCTCTGGAGTGGTTGATTCAGCCTGGCTGTTTGCTGAGAAAGAAAACGAGGCTGGAGCTGCTCCACTTGGTCCTGTAACCTGTGGGAGCCCTCAGGAGGAGCAGAGAGTGTTCCCTCCATTTCCAGAAGGGGGCAGCACTCACTAAGGTTTGGGCTCTGTTCCGCTAGGGCACACCAGGGCAGGGGAGCGTTGCAGGAGGGGAGAAGGCAGTCTCAGGTGAGCAGAGGCAGCTGTCTAGAGAGAAGCAGAGGTTCTCTGCGTGAAATGGTTAAGAATCTGTGGCTTCGTGTTTTCTCTGCAGCTCTGAGTCAAGGGCTTTCCTAGAGCTCATTCCTGGGTCCCAGTTTCATGCTTTCCGTATTTCTCTTCTGTGCAGATTGGATGAGCTGAACCTGTCCTGGTGTTACGACTTCACCGAAAAGCACGTGCAGGTGGCTGTCGCGCATGTGTCTGAGACCATCACCCAGCTCAATCTCAGCGGCTATCGGAAGAATCTGCAGAGATCAGGTAAGCCCCTCCGGGCCCTGGACCCTGCCTGGCAACGAGGGCCGCAGCAGGTTGGATTTCTTGGAGAGCGCCTCTAAGTGCTGCCCTGCATCGTTTGGCTCCTTGGATCCAGCGCTCCTGTTCTTAGTCGCGTTTTTCAGGTGTGGTGGCGGCTGATCTGAAAGCGTGGGTAAAGGCAAACAGCTGGTGGGGCGGCATCGAGATCGGAATCCAGAGTCTCCAAACCTTCCTACTTGAAACCAATTTATTTCTAAGCAGCACTTCTTTTAATCTGCTAGATGAGTGGGTAAAACCTGCAGCAGGAAATAGATGAATGTCGTGTTTGATCAGTATTCGGTGGTTCTCAGCCAGTGCCATTTTGCCTGCAAGGGGACATTGCGGGAGGTCTGGAGACGGTTCTTAGGGCCACAGCCGCGGGGGTGTTCCTGGAAGCTGGTGGGCAGAAGCCAGGAATGCTGGTAAGCAGAGTGCCCAGGACAGCAGAATAACACAAAAGATAATCTGATCCAAAATGTCAGTAGTGCCAAGGTTGAAGCCCTATTATAAACTCTGTGAGTTCATGTTTAAAACTCTTTTTAATTCAATCTAAGACGATGATGAGGTGGTTTAGTTGAACACGGACATTTGAAGTGAGGGGTAATGTGTGATCATTAGCCGTCTGTATAAGCCTCCATGTTCAGTTATGCTTTAATTGTCTAATATTGACAGAATCCTGATCAACAGAGATACATGTTTGCAAATGGGATAGATTATTTTTTTTCATTAACATATAATGTGTCATTTGCTTCAGGGGTACAGGTCTGTGATGCATCAGTCTTACACACTTCACAGCACGCACCGTAGCACATACCCTCCCCAACATCCCTCACCCCGCCCCCCCCAGCCCTCCCACCCACCTCCCCTCCAGCAACCCTCAGTTTGTTTCCTGAGATTAAGAGTCTCTTATGATTTGACTCCCTCTCTGGTTTCACCATGTTTCTTTTTTTCTCCCCTCCCATATGATCCTCTGTCTTGTTTCTCAGGTTCCTCATATCAGGGAGATCATATGATAAATTGTCTTTCTCTGATTGACTTACTTCACTTAGCATAATGCCCTCTAGTTCCATGTATGTCATTGCAAATGGCTAGATTTCATTTCTTTTCATGGCTGCATAGTATTGCATTGTATATATACACCACATCTTCTCTATCCATTCATTTGTTGATCAATACATTTGTATCTTTGGGGTAAATGCCCAGTAGTGCAATTGCTGGGTCGTAGCATAGCTCTATTTTCAACTTTTTGAGGAACCTCCATGCTGTTTTCCAGAGTGGCTGCACCAGCTTGCATTCCCACCAACAGTGTAGGGGGTTCCCCTTTCTCTGCATCCTCGCCAGCATCTGTCATGTCCTGACTTGTTAATTTTAGCCATTCTGGCCAGTGTGTGGTATCTCACTGTGGTTTGGATCTGTATTTCCCTGATGGCCAGTTGCACAGCTTGTTTGAATGGCTTTCCCTCACGATCCCAGGCCATGGGCCATGCAGAGCCTCGCCGAGCTAGCAGCACACCTCAGCTGTGTCTTCAGGACTCGGTGTTGGCTCATGAAAGTGCTTTGTTTTTATGGTTTTTGTGATACTCTAAAAGATTTGAATCAAACAATTGCAGAGTGTGTCTTCCTAGAATGTAAGTAGTATTTGTAAACTGCTTCACTAGGACAAGATGCCCGTCTGCCAAGTTCAGTGTATCAGGGTATCGTGAAGAGGACCTGGGTTCTTGGGCATACTGGGGGCTTGAGGCCTTTGCTGGGCTCCAGTCCGGATGCCTGCAACTGCAGACAGGGGAACATTTTCTTCAGACAGCTGTGAGAGCAACAGTGTGTCTGTCTTCCCGCTCTCCCCTACACATAGCATTTGTGTTCTACATTTTTTCCCCCTTAAACACTATTTGGAATCTGATGTCAGTCCTATATAGTCATTCTCAAAAAGACATAAAATATGGGGAAAATCATCCATAATCTCAGTAACCTCTTGCTGGTCTTTTTCCTGCATATTTACCAAAGTGGGACATAGTGCATGAAACACTTTGCAGTATGCTTCCCCCCTCCAGATAATCCCATTTTAGTAGCTGCACCCCATCATTTTCGGTGGCTGTGTGGTAATCCGTCAAGTAGATATGGAATAATTTGTACCAATTGAATAGTAATTTCTTCACTTGATCTCCTTATAATGGACTTTTAGCGTCTTTCCAGTTATTTCCTTTTTTAACAACCTTGTCACGGACAGAGATAAATCTGGAGTGCCTTTCTAAGGGTGGATTCTTCTAAATGAGTTAAGGATTAGGATCTGTTCTTAAGCTTGGGTCGTTCTTGCCAAATGACCTTCCAAGGAAGTTAAGCTCCCACCAGCGAGCAGCCTCTTCACATTGAATCCCACCACCAGGTCTTTCCTGTTCATCCCCGCACCAAGAAAAGGCAGTGCCTCATTGGCATTTCCTTCCCGTATCTGAATTTCCTGTTTCTTTAATTGAATGAAAGAAGGGTCTTGGTGCAGGGTTGAGAAACTCTGCCGTAGGCAAGCTGCTGTTAATCTAGCCACGTTGGGCCTAAAACTCTTCTCTTTGTTCCTCCAGAAAAGGAGAGCGAGCCTATTTACCAAGCTCTGGCCAGAATAATAGGTAATAAAATCCTGCTTGCTGGACACATTCAGGGCAAGGACAAAGATCTGGAGTTGAAGTTGAAGTGTGTGTGTTCTTAGTTACACAGTGGGAATCGGAGATTTTTTTTAACAGTGGCACCCAGTACTTCACCATTTAGAAGATGGTATGAATGTCCTTTTAGCTCCTACACTGGCGCCAGTCCACCCAGGTTCCAGTTCCTGCTCTGCTGTTTACTGGGTAGTCTGAAGCAAGTTGCTGAACTTCCCTGTTCCTCAGTTTCCTCATCCATAAAACGGAGGTAGTAGTGGAAGCCATCTCTTAGGATCATAGTAAGGAGTAAATGGGTGAATCCCACAGAGGCGTTAACCCTAGTGAGTGTGCAGTGATCGTTGCTGTTATTTTTGCCACCCCCCGTGGGGCAGTAGGGAAGCACTGCCTGGGGTCCTGGAGGACCAGCTCTTGGTCTTGGATTTGACCTTGACTTCTCTACATGAAATCATCTCCCTCCTTGAATTGACAGGTCAGATTTGGGGGTTAGTAAGATGCCTTCTCGCGCAAGTGGATCTCCAGCTCGTGGGGAAATGAAGGGGACAGCGTGTAGAGGGATCTCAGCAGTGACTACTGTTTATGATCCCTTTCCACTGAGGGGCGCCAAGGCTTAAGGGAGGGCTGGAGAGTACCAGTTCTACCCATCCACCCCCCCCCCCCCCCAGCCAAGGTTTTGTTCTTTCCTAGGTGGCATCAAATGAGATTGGATCTAATTGGGGATTTGGGGGATGCCTAGTGGGCTGGCTGGGTGATGGGTCTCTCAAAATTGTACTGTGCCCTTCTTCATCTTTTTAGTCACTCATTAGACAAATGTTTATTGAGCACTGCTGATGCACTGTTCCTGACTTGGGAGCTGTGACCTTGAACAGAACTGAGGAAGTCACCCCTGTGCAGCATACATACTGGCAGGGGAGCCAGGCAACCCACAGACAACGAAATGTGGTGAAAAGTGGGGAGCAGAGTGTCGGCCAGAGGGGGCTGTTTTCAGATGGAATGGCCAAAGAGAGGGCCTCTGCGCAGAAGTGACACCTAAGCAGAGGCCTGATCGGGTAAAGGCAGGACCTGTATAGATAAGTGAGGAAAGAACATTCTGGAACAGCAAATGCAAAGCCTCAATATGGAAACCAGTGTTAGAGGGAGCAAGGAGCACAATGATAGGAGGTAAGATAGCCCAGGATTCTCTAAGCCAAGGCAGAAGCTTTGTTTGGATTTTCTCTGAGTGAGATGGGAAGCCCCCGTAGCATTTTGAGCAGGAAACGATAGGGTCTGACTCCCCTTCAAATGTCGTCTTCTAGTGCTGTGTGGAGAAAAGGCTGTAAGAGACGGGGTGGGGGGCGGTGACGTGGGACGTGGTAAGAAATGATCAGACATTAAAAAGCCGACAGACTGGATGTGGGATGCGAGAGAACAGGTGAGCATGCCTCCTGGGGTTTCGGCCCAAGCAGCCGGATTGGTGACGTTAGCACTTTCCCAGAGACAGGGAAGACTTTAGGGAAGGACCAGATTTAGAGGAGAAATAACTATTGGCTTTTAGGCCTGCATTTGAAATGCCTGTCCCACATCTCAGTGGATGTATCAAGACAGTTTAAAAGATTTTATTTATTTGTGAGACAGAGAGAGAGCATGAGAAGAGGGAGGGTCAGCAGGAGAAGCAGGCTCCCCACTGAGCAGGGATCCCGATGCCAGACTTGATCCAGACTGCAGGATCATGACCTGAGCAGAAGGCAGTCACTTAACCAACTGAGCCACCCAGGCGCCCTATCGAAACAGTTTAAAATGCAAGTCTAAGATTTAGGGGAGGGCATGGGGCTGAAGACAGAACTGTGGGAAGAAAAAGCCCCAACCGTGAATGGAGCTTACTTACTTTTAAAAATAAAAAACATATATTGATTGATTTTTTTTTCTTTTTTTAAGATAGAGTGAGGAGGGGGAGGGGGCAGAGGAGAAGCAGAGGGAGAATCCTGAGCAGAACCTGATGCTGGGGTGGGGAGGGGTGTGAGGCGTGGGTCTCGATCTCACGAGCCCGAGATCCTGACCTGAGCTGAAATCAAGAGTCAGACGCTCAACCAACTGAGCCCCCCAGGGACCCCTATTGATTCATTTTCTGAATACAAAATAACACATGTGACTCTCTTCCAAGTTTTGAAAAGTTTCCTGGAATCCCACCATCCTTGGGTGTATTTCCTTCCAGCCTTCCCCTCCTATCCCCAACCCCATGAACCATTTTCTGTCTGTGACTTTGTGTATAAATATGAGTTTGGGGGGAATCCTGGGTGGCTCGGTCAGTTAAGCGTCTGCCTTGGGGTCAGGTCCTTGGGATCAAGCCCTGCATCAGGCTCCCTGCCCAGAGGAGAGCACGCTTCTTCCTCTGTCTGCCACTGCCCCGGCTTGTGCTTTCTCTCTCTCTTTCTCTCTGATGAATAAATAAAATCTTTAAAAATAAATATGAGTTTTTGCATGTGTTATTACTAAATTGAGATTAGAATGCATTATACGTATTTTGTTTTCACTATACAATATATCTTGAGTATATTTTCATGTCATGAAGTGCTGTCTAAAAGCTTTTGAGTGACTGCCATTAGCATTGTGTTCCACAAAATGGATGGAGGTTAATGAATTAAAATAATTGGGGAAGGGACTATTAACAACTATTGCTGAAATGAACGTCTTCATGCATACCTCATTGTTTTTCTAAAAGTGGAATTACTGAGCCAAAGAGCCAAGTGTATAATGCTCAAAACACACCAAAAATTCAGTTTACTCTAAAGAAAGTGAGTTTGCTCCCCTGAAAGGCTGCATAAAATTAAATATCCACTTGTATATGTGAGACCTGCTTTATTATATGTCAGCAATTCTGGATATTATGATAGTATTTTTTTTTTTCATTTGATAGCTGAAAAGCAGTATTTTAGGAGCACCTGGGTGGCTCAGTGGGTTAAAGCCTCTGCCTTTGGCTCAGGTCATGATCTCCGGGTCCTGGGATTGAGCCCCACATCGGGCTCTCTGTTCAGCAAGGAGCCTGCTTCCTCCTCTCTCTCTGTCTGCCTCTCTGCCTACTTGTGATCTCTGTCTGTCAAATAAATAAATAAAAACTTAAAAAAAAAAAAAGGAATATTTTAATTTTATTTTTACTTTTTTGCACCATTTTTCTCTGTTTGGCCAAGTATCACTTCCATATTTTTTGCCCATTTCTATGTTTTATCTTTCTTTACTCTTTATATAAGACCATTAACATTCTGTTTAATGTTGGAAACATTCCCAGTTTTCTGATACTTTTTAAATTTTGTGTTTTGTTTTGCTTTAACATGGTAGACTTAAAACTTTTATGTCATAAATTACCGCTTTCCTTTGTTTTCCTTTGTGTTTAGAAAATCTAAGATCCAATGAATAATTACCCTATATTTTTGCATTTTAGTACCTTTTCATATATGTGGGATTTATTTGGATATATTATTTGAGTTGGAGAAATAAGTTTTTTTCTGCTTGTAGTAGCAGTGTCATTTTTTAAAATAATCCATGATGTCCCCCATTGATTTAAAGTGCTACTTTTTTTTTTTTTTTTTTTTTTTTTTTTAGATTTTATTAATTTATTTGACAGAGATCACAAGCAGGCAGAGAAGCAGGCAGAGGGGGAGAGAGAAGCAGGCTCTCTTCTGAGGAGGGAGCCTGATTCAGGGCTCGATCCCAGGACCCTAGGATCATGACCTGAGCCAAAGGCAGTCATTTAACCGACTGAGTCACCAGGCACCCCTTAAGTGCTACTTTTATTATACATTATTTGTTTATAGATGATGGTGTTTGGTTTTGCATTTTGCTAGTGTAAGTGGCATTTTTTTTTTTCTTTTTTCCCCACCTAGGTATTGCAGATACATAGCTAAGCTGTGGATTGTTACTAACTTACCATATTTCATAGTTCTCTTACTATTTCTAGTTGATTCTCTTGGATTTTCTGGATTCAAAATCTTACATACCAAGATGATGATTTGGTGTTTTGTTTCTCATAGTGTGACTCTAATTGCATTCATTGTTCCAAGCTTCTAGCACCAAGATAAATGATAGTGTTGATAACAAATATCCTTGTCTTGTTCCTCATTTAATAGTGACCATCATTTTTTGTTTTTTTTTCCCCTAGATGTCTCTACCTTAGTTGGAAGATGCCCCAATCTTGTCCACCTAGACTTAAGGTATTTTTGTTTTCATTGGTTTATTTTAAAACAAAAATTGAAAAATCATGACTGCTCATTGAAGGTGGAAAGGATCTTAACTTGTTGAATTGAATGAACCAAACAGTTGGTTATTTCCGTTTTCTCCATCTGAACTGATACGTAGTTCAGTTTGAATCAGTTTGAATCTTCTCTTCTGCTCTGTTCCAGCGATAGTGTCATGCTGAAGAATGACTGCTTTCCGGAATTTTATCAGCTCAGCTACCTCCAACATCTCTCACTCAGTCGGTGCTATGATATTGTACCTGAAACTTTACTGTAAGTATTTCATTTTCTAAAAGTAGGAGAAGACAGGGATCAAGAGATGCCACTTGGGGTAGTATTTGTTATTATTAATAGCAGGTGCTTCAAACTTGAACATCTGGAGGGGAGGCAGGTGGGAGGGATGGGGTAACTGCGTGACAGGCATTAAGGAGGGCACGTGATGTGATGAGGACTGGGTGTTGAACGACTGAACTCCACATCAGAAACCAATGATGTACTATGTGTTGACTAATGGAATTTAAATTAAAAAATAAATAAAACTTGAACATCGATATGGGTGTACCACAAATAGGTTAGGGAATTCCAGCAAAACAGAAAAACCAAGACAAAATTTTTTCCTTAAAAAATCTTGGAAAGTTGACTGGGATAGTTTACTGAACATTTATTATTTAGTTAGAAGCAGGTTTAAATATTAGAATACCATACTCTAGTATTTGGAAGACTTGAAAAAGGAAAAATCCTTTTCACCTCCAGGGAGCTCAGAGTATGGGGGCTTTCCCCCCCCAACATTTTTCAAATCAACTCCCATTGACTCTGACAGACTCCCTCTGGGCTAGAGGAAAGTTCTGTAATCTTCTAGTGATGTCTGTCCTGGCCGGTGGTCAAAGAATGGGAAGAATAGCATCACGTAAATGGTAAATGTCATGAGTCCAGTGCTATCTTGGAATGGGGGAGACTGAAGTCCAAAAGAGTGAAGTGACTTAACCTGAAGCTATAAAGCGAGTTAAAGGCTAAGTGAGATCTGCATGCTAGGTTTTCTGGATCGATGAAAATAGTCTAATAGTCTAATCCAGTGGCTCTTTTGAGAGTTAATTTTGTGTCTGCTCAGCAACTTACGCAAATCAAGGGAGAGCAAAAATTGCTGGTCTTTCTTTTAGAAGGTGCTATTCTCAAGTCATCTTAGGAATAACATTGTCTTTTTATTTTTTAAAAGTTAACTTTTTATCCCCAAAGGACTGGAAAATCCTTCCTCATGTAGGATGTAAATGTATAGCAGTTTTATTGAAAACCACAAGAAGTCAGTGCCATGAATTTGGTCAGGCGCCCTTCTTATTCCAGCCGGGAGACCTTGATTGAAGCCACTGCCCCACGTAGCTCACTGTCCCAGAGAAGGTCGTTTAGCTTCTGGTTCCTACCCAAGAAGCATGGGGACTTTGAACAAAGAATTTATGTAGTTCAAAAATGATTGGTTTGCATCTTCTAAGTTAAGTTGCAAGAATTAATAAATGATACTTCAGCTATATAGGGTTAACTAGTAGAATTAGAAAATCCAATAATTAGGGATGCCTGGGTGGCTCAGTTGGTTAAGTGGATGCTTTCAGCTCAGGTCATGATCCTAGCATCCTGGGATCGAGTCCCACAACGGGCTCCTTGCTCAGCAGGGAGCCTGCTTCTCTCTCTTTCTCTTCCTGCCACTCTGCATGTGCTCGCTTGCTCTCTCTCTCTGAGAAATAAATAAGTAAAATATTAAAAAAAAAAAAAAGAAAATCCAGTAATTGTATTTTTAATTAATCGCTTTAATTAATCTTGGGGCTCAGGGGCTCAGCCAGTATCTTGTTTGAAAAAGCACTGCCTAAAAGGGATGGCAATCTTTACTTCCATGTGTCTCAGACAGTAGGGTGTGAACTCGTGTACAAGGAAGCCTTGTTGAAATCTTGTGCCCCGTGGTAACCAGAACTCCTGGGAGCCTCTAGTTTCCACCCAGAAAAGCGTCCCTGTCACCCGTCTCTCCTGTCTTGCCCTCTGGGTGTCAGCATCTTTGCCCGTGCAGCCCCTGGGGACGACAGTGATCAGTCTTTTTTGGTTGCTTTTCTCAAGAGAATCTCTTCCCATGTCTCACTTCTGTACTTTTTCTCCAGAGAAAGAAGCTAAGCAGGTAATCCCCAGATGCTTTTTCTCAAGCAGAGGCTAAGGGAAGGCTGTGAGCTCTCACAGTTTAGTATTTTTATCCAGTAGGATAAGAACACCTGCAGAGGGGCGCCTGGGTGGCTCAGTGGGTTAAAAGCCTTCGGCTCGGGTCATGATCCCAGGGTCCTGGGATCGAGCCCCACATTGGGCTTTCTGCTCAGCGGGGAGCCTGCTTCCCGCTCTCTCTGTCTCTGCCTGCCTCTCTGCCTACTTGTGATCTCTGTCAAATTTAAAAAAAAAAAAAAGAGCACCTGCCTCGGAGTCCTGCTTGCAGGCAATGTGAGTTGCTGCTTAAGGGCACAGACCTCAAGTCACAGACCTACATTTGAACCCTCACTGCCTTGTGACTTGTCCTAACCTTATCTTGAAATAAGAGAAACGGGCGTTGGGAGTTCGGTTACAAATCAGATCACCAAAAAAAAAAAATGAGGACAGAGAGAAAAAAGATGCTCTCCTTGTACTTCAAGGTAAAAGAGTATGTTTCTTCAGGCATTATGTAAATAGTATGCTGGTTAACCTCATGAATCCATTAAATGAGTTTGCCTATAACCTATCCTTAGAAGTTTCTTAAGATAGACTGTTCTTTTCTCTAATTTCATTCTGGCAGCTGATGTACTCAAAATTCACAGTAAGAATTCCAGGATCCTCAATAGTAATTTTGAGAAAGCCATTTATGCTAAAGAATTTTTATTTCTTAGAAGTGGGAAAATAAAATTTGATTGATTTTCTTCTGTATTGCTAGTGCTTTAGACTACTTGGGAAACTAGGTTTTTCTTCTACAGGGTATGTCCGCATTGTGTATAGTCCTTTCCGCCTGAATTGATTTTATTCCAACTATGTCCAGACTTTCTTCTGATCATTCTGTATTTCTCACCCAAGTAAGAAAGTACACTGGAGCTAGTGAACTGATCTGAGATTGGGAGAGACTAAGTAGAAAGTCTGTGTAGGACAATTTGTAGTTAGGCATTGATTAATTGCATATGGTTACATACTAACTAATAGTTACAAATATAGTTACTAAATAATATTGTTACATACTTACTAATAGATTTTATAAGGAAAATAGGAATGTGTATTTGAGGTAAAGTGTAAACCTATGAAAGGGTCTGTAAGTATCTTTTGTTTACTCAGATGAAACAAAGATACACAAGACATTATCAAACAATGACACACAAAGGTACACGAGACACAGGGACGCCTGTGGCTCTGTTGGTTGGGTGTCTGCCTTCAGCTCAGGTCATGATCCCAGGGTCCTGGGACTGAGTCGATTCGGTTTCCTTGTTTGTTCAACAGGGATCCTGCTTCTCCCTCTGCCTGCCTCTCCCCCTGCTTGTTCTCTCTCTCTCTGACAAATAAATAAACAAAATCTTAAAAAAAAAAAAAAAAAGACATTATCAGTGTTCTTTTATACTTCTTAAAATTGGAAATAATGGCTCTTCATTGCTATTTACTGTCCTTCGGTTGCTTATAAATTTGTTCTGTTGTGTTGTAGATGACACGTGAATTAAGGGGCTTTTGATGCTTATTTTGTTTCAGCCCCTTAAAATTTTAAAAGACTTTCTGGCTTTTCGATTTGGATCATCCCCCGTCCCATGAGATGCAGTTCACTCCTTTCTCACTTAGGATACCTGCATGTCTCTGAGAGTCTGCTGTCATTTCCTTACGCTCACCAAGGCTCCTTCCCAGTGCTGTTGCGAGAACATTCTTCTCCTGCCATCTGCTGCGCACCCTTTGCTCACTCGCTCCTACAGTGTCTGCTTACGACTCTAATTCGGTCCACTGTGGAAGGGCTTACAGTTTGGCTAATTCGGATATCCCAGCACCCAGATTCTCATTACAAAGTTCTCAAATGCTTGGATTTCACATAAGAGGGATTTAAGATTTAAGGTTGGGGCAGAACTGCTGTCATCTTAAGGGATATTGTGTATAAACGTCTGTGTGCTGTGACCTTTCTTTGCACTCCTTCTGCTGTATTCCAGAGGTTAGTTTACTTTAAGAAGAATGGTACTTCACTATTCCTGATTTTCTTTTTTGGCTGTTGTAACCTCCAGATCGTATGGTCCTTTTATAAACACCAAGCATGTTTATTTTACTTAGATAGTACTTTCATTTTCTAAATTAGCCTTCATCTTTATTCAGCTAATGTGTATTAAACATCTGTGGTGTTTAATACACTTGTTGAGTGTAGAACAAATACATTTAGCGGGTAGTGGGATGACCGGGAGGGTGGGTTGAACGTGGAAAGTCCTAAGGCCAGCAGAACAGTTTGAGTTCCGTAAACAAGAGGGCAGCATCAAAGGCTTGGGGAAGGGGGGGGGGGGGGTGGAAGGGTGACATCATCTTAGCTGAGCTTTAGGAAGATGCCTTGGACATTGGCATGTAGAATAGACTGGAAGGAAGAAAGAGAGGAGGACAGGTGAAATTACTATGAAGAAAGTTTGTGATTTTTAGTAATTATCGTCAATATGAAGATAGAAAGGATGCTGCTGCCACTATGTGGCATTGATCAATGTGTTCATTGATCTGCAGTGGGATTTTGTTGATATTCCTAACTAAATATTCCCTTTCCTAAGACTTTGTACTCTGTGTCCCAACCTGGAGCAAATACAGATCAGAGAGATGAATTTCTAAGTACAGAGATCGGAGTTAAAGAAGAAAGAATCATTACCTAAAAGTATTTACTTTAGGGAAACAGGCTGCCTTTTTTGTGACCAGAATGTCACTGTTGACAGACTTGTATTTCACTTAATGGGAAAGCTGAGAAGAGGATTGGCATATATGCAGCCAAAAAAGAAGTAATATGTAGGGAAGTCAGATGGCTTTCTTTTCCCTCTCATAGAAAAGGTGTGACCAGTTACTCCTTTTCTCCATCTGCAGCCAACTACATAGCCTTGTTTCTAGTACTTTTGCAAAGTCGCTGTTAGGTTTTATCACGGGTAATGGACTTACTAAGAAGTTACCATAACTTCTGCTGCTCATCTTTTGAGAGGAGGAAACTAGTTCAAATAAAGGTCAAGTCCATGCTTGGAAATCACATATAACCTGAGGTGATTCAGTAAATCCTCTCAATTTAAATCAAGAATAGAGGGACGCCTGGGTGGCTCAGTTGGTTAAGCAGCTGCCTTCGGCTCAGGTCATGATCCCAGCGTCCTGGGATCGAGTCCCACATCGGGCTTCTTGCTCCGCAGGGAGCCTGCTTCTCCCTCTGACTCTGCCTTCCACTCTGCCTGTGCTCGCTCTCGCTCGCTCTCTCTCTGACAAATAAATAAATAAAATCTTTTTAAAAAATAATAAATAAATAAATCAAGAATAGAGAAGGGAAACAACTATGGTTGGATCTTCAATAAACCTCAGTGGTTAGGTTGTGAGAAAACATCTAATTAAATACACCGGCGTGGGCCCTAAGGCCATGTTGTCCAGGCTGTGATCCACGCTCTCTGGTTTCACTCACCTTTGCTGTGTTCTCGGATCATGGATGGCACGTGGGGTTTTCAGTGGGCGCTGTATAGACTGTGATACAAATGGTAAAAATTGGGTCATGTACCTCGAGTGGATCAGTCACCATAGATCCTGCTACTCTGAAAGGTCTCTCTTCCTTTCCAGTGAACTTGGAGAAATCCCCACACTGAAAACACTACAAGTGTTTGGAATCGTGCCAGACGGTACCCTTCAGCTGCTAAAAGAAGCCCTTCCTCATCTACAGATTAATAGTGCCCATTTCACCACCATCGCCAGGCCGACCACTGGCAACAAGAAGAACCAGGAGATCTGGGGCATCAGATGCCGGCTGACGCTGCAGAAGCCCAGTTGCCTGTGAAGTATCTATGGCAGGCAGGGTGGTGTCCCCTCTTTTCTTTGGAACAGGGAAAATGGGCAAGAAGCCCGCCTGCTGAAGCGCTCGGCTCTTTTTATTCTTGGTCTTCCCTTTGCCTGCCTTCTACAAGTGTATTAGACAACCGATTGAGAGTGAAAACGATGAAGCTTTGCTTTTTCTCAATAACCAGAAGAGCTTCGGTTACTGCTTCTGTGCACTTACGAGCCCAAGTTTAAGGCCCTTTTAGGAGAGCCTGTAATTTCAGGATAAGGTTAAGCAGCAAGATTTGAGCCACCTCTTTCAAGTGCCCTCTTGTTCCGTCTGTTTAGAATCAAGCGTAAGAATCACCACCAGCAAATCATTTTCACGATCTGTGTGGTAACTTTCTTCTATTTAATTTCTCAGTATTGCCTTATGCGACGTAGATTGGTAGAAGTGTTTGTATTGTGAACGGAACAAAAGGAGAATCGTAGGAGGGTCGCATTCGTGGCATTCTCTTCCGGAGATTGCAGAACAGACCTTTCAGCTTTGCCTTTAGATTTGAAATTAGGTTCATGGAAACAGAGCCCTGGGCAATTCATCTTGAAACCTCAACGAGAAACAGCTAGCCATCAGAGGCAAAGAGTTGGTCCAGCATCTGAAGGCTCAAGAGGCTGTTTTCCGTGCTGGGTTGATGTGGACTGTCCTCTAATGAATAGCCGTGAAGTTTCCTTCCTGTGTTGTGTTCCCAGAATGCCGAATCGTGGCCTTCTAACTTTATGATCAAATGATGTTAACGTGCGTTCTTTAGCTTTTAAGATGACTCGCTGTGTTTTAGAAAGGTGATAGTAGCCAGTCTTTATTCTTGAAACGTTGGCTGAAATGCCAAACTGAAACTGCCTGCCATTTTCCTTTATTGCCAAGGTTCTTCAGGTTATTTTTATATGACTCTAGAATCAAGTATTTTAAATTGCCTTTAAAAAAAAAAAATTATCTCCCACAATAATTGTTGGAAAGTCATTGTTGTCTAAAGTTCCTGGACCTTAGTTCCTTTAGTTCTGGGAGAACTACGTGTTTGTTCACCCAGAAATAGATGCTCGAAGTAGGTGTGGGCTTCATGCGGTTTCAAAGCAGTAAGACAACTTGAAACTACATTAAAGTTAAGATTTGGGTGTGGAATCTTTGGATGGCAACAGTGATTTTTTTTTAATGGTGTCTAGAAGAAAAAAGATTAAATTCTACCTAAAAAAACAACAACCAAAAAAAAAACACTACTTTCTTTGAATTGATGACCTTCCCATATTTTTGAAATGGAACAAAAGGAGCTAAAACCTGTTACTTGTAGTATCATTAATTGTTTTTAAATCAGACTTTTCAAATGTTGGAAACAACGATATGAAGTGCCCTTATCTGCTCAGACCTAAGGAAGAACATTTTAAAGTGGCCTTGTTCGGGAAATGATTATGTTTCAATTTTGTACTCGTTAAAAAGTGCTAAATATACTACATGAAATTATTGTTTACAGATTAGTGACAAGGGCAGATGATAGGATCCATTTGGACTGTGATTTCCAGATGCCCTCAAACATACAGTACTTCCAAACTCAAGTCCAGCCATAAGCTATTTTTGTATGTGATTTCTACTTTTATAGACCTGTTTTAAAATAAAACACATTTTTATAAAAATGAGTACTTTCACTAAGTTGCATTCCTTTGTTCTTTCTCTTTTTTTTTTTTTTTTTTTTTAAGTTCTCTAGTTAGAAAATCCTTGGTGTGGTGTGTCCTTGCTATAGTGTGCTCTGGGTCATAGCCTCTAGTTAAAGACCTACAAAACTAGCCTAAGTGGACCTCTTTGTTCCATTTGCTTCATATTTTTTTGTCAAATTAAAAGGATAGTGTATAATGCTTTCTGAGAAGGTTAAGTAAGGCTTATTCTTAACCTTTAAAGTGCTTCTAAAATAGTAATATTTATAAAACATTTGAAGTTCAGATGACTAATGTGATACTCAAGTACTAATAAAAGGCAGCAAGTGGCACTTTTAAAATTTAAACTGGACCAGCTTACACTGTATATTTTACTCTCGTTAGGAAACTATTAGGAAACTGACTGGTTCACTCTATACCTAAGAGGTCTTGGGAATTCAGTTCCCTCTGAACCATCCATTCAAATGGTAGAATAGTGATTCTTGCTGAACATCACCTTTTTTTTGCTGTTTTTGGTTATGCTCTTATCACTTTTAGGCTTTCTTAATTATGAAAAATGTCAAATACATGCAGAAATTAGAGACTTATGAACTTCATCACTTCTGTCATTAACTTACAGCCTATCTCATTTTAGCCATCATCCCAACCCCCCCCCACACCCCCACCTGCTCAAATTACTTTGAAGCAGAATTATATTTTAGTATATATGTCGGAATTTAGTATATACATATACTAGTATATAGTATATACATATACTAAGTACAAAAATTTAGTATATACATCAGAAAGAGATTAATTCTGCAACATTAAATGTCAAGATGCTGTAGAAAATTCCCTAGTGGGTTTATTTTAAACACGGGTTTATTTTGATGAGGCCTCAGACGTAAGGCGTGATCTACACGTGCACTTGATTGACACTCTCTTGGGTCTCTTTGGATCCTCCCTACCCCCCCCCCCAAAGCTTTTTTTCCTTGCAGTTTGTTTACTGAAAAAAGAGGTTGTCCTGAGTTCAACATTGTGACTGTTGACGTGATCCCTGGAGTGATATGTACAAGTTCATCTGCCCCCTATTTCCATAAATTGGTAATTAGATTCAGCAGCAAAAAACCCTAAACCAAGGGGGATTTTGCCACCCAGGAGACATTTAGTACTATCTGAAAACATTTTTGGTTGTCCCAAGCAGAGAGGTGCTGTTGGCGTCTAGCAGGTAAGAGACCGTGGGTGCTGCTAACTAACCATCTTACAATACACAAGACAGCTCCCCACCACAAAGTATTTTCTGGTTCAAAATATCAGCAGTGCTGGGGTTATGAAACCCCAATCCCAAGGCTGATCTTACAAGTTTCTTTCTCAGTGAATCAATTCTTGCTAGGTGGTATTGTGTTCTTCGGTCAAGAAGCACCTGACATCTGGCTGTCATTCTTTGCATGTTTCTAACATCTGCCGGTGGCCCTTGATCCCTCCCCTCTCCCATACCCACAAGTTCCAGAGATCTGAATTTCTGGGTAAGGTAACTTGTATCTCTTCCATCCTGGTGAACTTGATTTCAGTCCAACATTTACTGAAGACCTACAATGTGGAAGATACTGTGCCTCCCAGGTATCTGGGAGGGTGCAGAGCGTCTGAGGAAAGGCACAATACCCAGAGACTGGGAAGACTAGAAAGAAACCCCTTTCCACCGGCTACCCTAACTTGCCCAGAACAAGCAAGAAGGCAGCCGCCTCTTTTGTCTTCTCCTTCTCAAACGAGCCGAATATCCAAGGAAGTCAAAAAAAGACTCTTCATCTTGAGGCCAACCCTTGTGAAAAGGTTGGCAATATTTTACACTGCTGTTAGAGTGGATAATCTACAATAATCCATTTAAAATCCTCATGGAACTATTTAAAAATCAATACAATGATTTTGTGAGAAATCATTCCACAAAGAGATGTTTGAAGAGAAGATCTGAGGCGAGAGGAAATAGCTATATAATCAAAATGTAATTACCAAAGATATTTTAAATAGATTGTTTTCCTGTGAAAGCCAAGAAGAACCAGCCTAATGTGACATCATTCAAGCCCTCTTCATCCATTTGAAGACAGTAAGTGTGGAAAATAAACAGCATTTGTAGTTGGGGGAAATGTCTATTTAGAAGGACAGTTTGTAAAAACCTTGTTCTCAAATACTGTCCTACTTATTTCAGATACCCATATCAGATCCCCCCTACACGCACACCATAAGGAAAGAATGTTAAATTTAAGTATGTTAAAACTATTGTTTAGTATTGTAATTAGCAGTTTCTTCCCTAGCTGTTATCAGTCTTTATTCATTGTGCAAAAGTACAGATGAGAACTTATTGTCCCTACTCCTGAGGAATTCACAATTAAATGGTATCAAAAGTTGTATCTTATTCAGATTTCTTCTGTAGTTTTGTCAGGATCTCAAATTTTTATTTTTTTAGCTATTATTATTCGGTTTTTAGAAAGGGAGAAATGGGGGCTCCTGGGTGGCATGGTCAATTAAGCATCTAACTCTTGATTTGGCTCAGGTCGTGATCTCACGGTGGTGAGATCGAGTCCCACATTGGGCTCTGTGCTCAGTGTGGAGCCTGCTGGGGACTCTGTCTCTCCCTCTGCCCTTCCCCACCACGTTCTCTCTCTCACTAATAAATAAATCAATGTTTTTATGAATAAAATTAGTTTTAACCCATGCCTTTACTATCCTATAAAATACTCAAATTAAAATACTTTTTCTAATTTTCTCTTTAATTCCCCTTGTTTAGTCCATAATTTTCTTTTAAAAAAATATATCTTAAAGCCCATGACACTTAAAAAAGTACTCTTCATATTTTCCCTTAATGTAGAAAACTTAATAAGCCTTCTCACTGACTTGTGTCCTAATCCCCTCATGCTTATTTTTAATGTTAAAAGTCAAGAGCACACTACATTTGAAGTAAATTCCTCCTTGTAGCTCAGTAATGCATCAGTATATTTACTCCTATCTCTTCCCTCTCATATATCTAGTTCTTTTCATTATATCATTTATATGTCATGATATCCTGGGGATCTTTCTGCATAATTATCTTGGAAGATACTATCCCTACATATAATGACACGTATATTATGTTACATTGGCACAATGGAATGGATTTTTTAGTAATTTAAATCCTGAATTACCTCTTGTTTTTAAGTCCTTTTTTGGGTTTGTTTGTTTTTGTTTTTTTAAGATTTTATTTATTTATTTGTCAGAGAGAGAGAGAGAGAGTGCACAAGCAGGCGACGTGGCAGGAAGAGGCAGAAGGAGAAGCAGGCTCCCCACGGAGCAAGGAGCCAGATGTGCGACTCTTACCCCAGGATGGCAGGACCATGACCTGAGCTGAAGGCAGCAGCCCAACCCACTGAGCCACCCAGGTGCCCTTTAAGTCCTTTTTTAAAATTGAAGTACAGTTGACATAAGTTTCAGGTGTGCATCAGGTTGACTAGACAATTATACGTTGCAAGCATTCACGGTGGTTAAGTATAGTCACCATCCGTCACCATAGAACCTTATTACAGAATTAGTGGCTATATTCCCTATGCTGTACTTTTCATCTCTATGACTTATTTTATGACTGAAATTTGTACCTCTTAATCCCCTTCACCTATTGTGCCCAACCCCCTATCCCTTCTCCCCTGTGGCAATCTAGCAGTTTCTTCTCTGTATTTGTGAGTCTGTTTCTGTTTTGTTTGTTCATTTTCTTTTTTAGATGACACATTTAAGTGAAATCATATTATACTTGCCATTCTCTGTCTGACTTCTTTCCCTTAGAGTAATACCCTTTAGGTCTGTCCGTGTTGTCACAAATGGCAAGATTTAACTTCTGTAGGTAAATAATATTTCTTTGTCTACCATATCTTTACCCATTCATCTATCGATGGACACAGGTTGCTTCCATATTCTGGCTATTGTAGATAATGCTGCAGGGAACACAAGGGTGCATACATCTTTTTGAAATAGTGTTTTTATTTTCTTCAGTAAATATTCAGAAGTGGTATGGCTGCATTATATGGTTGTTTTATTTTTAATTTTTTAAGGAGCCTTCACATTCTTTTACATAGTGACTACATCAATTTACATTCCCACCAACAGTGTACAAGGGTTCCCTTTTCTCCATGTCCTTGCCAACACTTGGCTTTTTTTTTTTTTTAAGATTTTATTTATTTATTTGACAGATCACTAGTTGGTGGAGAGGCAGGCAGAGAGAGAGAAGGAAGCAGGCTCCCTGCTGAGCAGAGAGCCCGATGCGGGCCTCGATCCCAGGACCCTGAGATCATGACGTGAGCCGAAGGCAGAGACTTTAACCCACTGAGCCACCCAGATGCCCCAACACTTGGCTTTTTTAAAATAACCACTCTGACAGGTGTGAGGTGATACAGATTGTGATTTTAATTTGCATTTCCCTGATGAGTGATGTTGAGCCTCTTTTCATGTGTCTGTTGAGCATCTGTATGTCTTTGGAAAAATGTCTGTTTGGGTCCTCTACCCATTTAATCAGATTATTTTTGGTATTGAGTTCTATGAGTTCTTTCTTTATTTTGGGTAATATCTCCTTATTGGATATGTCATTTGCAAATATCTTCTCCCATTTACTACCTTTTTTTTTGTTTTTTTTGGTGGTTTCCTTTGCTATACAAAAGCTTTTTATATTGATGCAGCTCCATTTTTTTTTTTTTTTTTTTTGCTTTTGTTGCCCTTGTTTGAGGAAACACATCCAAACAAATACCGCTAAAACTGGTAATAAAGTGTTTACCGCCTATGTTTTCTTTTAGGAGTTTTGTGCTTTCAGGTCTTTCTTACATTTTAGTCATTCCGTTTTTGAGCTAATTTTTGTCTCAAGTGCAAGAAAGTGCTGTGTTTCATTCTTGCACATGGGGCTGTCTGGCTTTCCCTCACTATTTATTGAAGAGGCTATCTTTTCCCCAATCCATATTGCTGCCTCCTTTGTCAGGGATTATAGTGGATCCTTGAACCAAATGGCTTTGAACTTTATGGGACCACTTATATGCATAGTTTTTGAATAAGTATATTGGAAAATTTTTTTAGAGATTTGTGACAATTTGAAGAAATTCTCAGACGTAGCCTAGAAATATCAAACAAAATTTTAGGACGTTAAATATGTCACAAGTGCATAAAAATATGTAGATATTAGTCTATTTCTCAATTACTACTATAAAATAAACACAAATGTATTACAAAATGTTAAAATTTATCAAAACTTACATAAGCAGGGGGCGCCTGGGTGGCTCAGTGGTTTGGGCTGCTGCCTTCGGCTCAGGTCATGATCTCAGGGTCCTGGGATCGAGCCCCGCATCAGGCTCTCTGCTCCACAGGAAGCCTGCTTCCCTCTCTCTGGGACGCCTGGGTGGCTCAGTTGGTTAAGCAGCTGCCTTCGGCTCAGGCCATGATCCCAGCGTCCTGGGATCAAGTCCCACATCAGGCTTCTTGCTCGGCAGGGAGCCTGCTTCTTCCTCAGTCTCTGCCTGCCACTCTGTCTGCCTGTGCTCGCTCTTGCTCCCTCTCTCTCTCTGACAAATAAATAAAATCTTTAAAAAAAAAAAAAAAACTTACATAAGCACACACAGACTGTACATGGTGCAGTTGAAAGAAATGTAAACAATGTGAAGATGTGGTTTTAAACCTTAATTATAAAATTAACTGTAGTTTGGACTGTGCCATTGTGGTAAATTTATAGCCACCTGCTGCTGCTATTGCTCTGAGCTCAAGGGTTGTGGGTATTCACGTAAACGACCACGTGAGGCCAATAATCTCATGGGCAGTGCATCTTCAGCAAGTTGCATATTGCTTTGAAAAAGTAATTTCTCACAGTTCTTACATATTTTTCATCATGCTTAGTACAATACTGTCAACCTTGAATAATGCCTGAGGACCCATATGAAGTGCCACTAGTGATACAGGAATTGGCCCCAGGAAGCAAAGTCACGAAATTTCAAGAAAACTTGAATGGCTTGATAGGTACCATAGCTTGGGGTCTGTGGTTGCTGTTGTCCATCATTTCAAGGTAAGGGAATCCAGTGTAAGAACTATTATTAAAAGGGGGGGGGGTGCCTGGTTGGCTCAGTGGGTTAAGCCTCTGCCTTCAGCTCAGGTCATGATCTCAGGGTCCTGGGATCGAGCCCCACATCAGGCTCTCTGCTCCACGGGGAGCCTGCTTCCTCCTCTCTCTCTGCCTGCCTTTCTGCCTACCTGTGATCTCGCTCTGTCAAATACATAAAAATCTTAAAAAAAAAAAAAAGAAAGAAAAGGAAATGTATGAAGCTGTTGGTGCAACCACACCAGCAGGCATGAATACCATATGCTTTGTATAAAATATCTTTTTATCTTGTATTAAAAATGCAGGTTTTATATGGGTTCTGGATTACTATAAGAAAGGTATACTATAGGGACGCCTGGGTGGCTCAGTTGGTTAAGCAGCTGCCTTCGGCTCAGGTCATGATCCCAGTGTCCTGGGATCGAGTCCCACATCGGGCTCCTTGCTCAGCGGGGAGCCTGCTTCTCCCTCTGCCTCTGCCTGCCATTCTGTCTGCCTGTGCTCGCTCTCTCCCCCCACCCCTCTGATAAATTAAAAAAAAAAAAATCTTTAAAAAAAAAAAAAAGAAAGGTATACTATAGACTAATACAATTTGAGAAAAGACAAGGTCATTATATGACAACTTGAAGCAAAAGGAAGGTGAAGCATTTTAAACTGAAGAATTTAATGCCAGCAAAGGATGGTTTGATAATTTTATAAAGAGGTGTGGCTTAAAAAAACGCCAAGGTAACAGGAGAAGCACCTACTACCAACAAACAAGTTCCCAGACCCCATTAAGAAAATCATTGAGGAGAATGGATATCTCCCTGAACAGGTTTTAATGTGGCTGAAAGAGGGCAATTCTGGGGAGAAAATTTAAAAAACAAACAAAAACAAACAAACAAACAAACAAAAAACATGAAATACGTTTATTGGTGAGGAAGTGAAGAAAGTACCAGTATGGAAGGCAGGAAGAGACTGGCTACTTTTTTACTTTATTTATGATCAACACTGCTCATTGCTAACTCCCAAGCCTTGAAGGGAAAAGAAAACACCAACTGCCAGGCTTTTCACTGAGAAGGCCCAGATAATAACTCTTTCTAAGTTGGTTCCATCACTGCATTGTCCCTGAAGTCAAGAAGTACCTTGCCTGGAGGGGACTATTTTTTAACATTCTTTTGATATTAAACAATGCCTCTGGCTATCCAGAACCTTGTGAGTTTACCAGAGTGGTCTATTAGCCCCCCACACAATGTCTCTAATTGAGACTCTTGATCAGGGGGTCATAATGACCTTAAAGGCTTATTACACACAGTATTCTATGGGAAGGTTGTCAATGCTACGTGAGAGAACCCTGACAGAACATCATGGAAGTCTGGTAGAATTTTGCCATGGAAGATGGCATGGTTATAGAAAAAGTTGTGAAAGCTATCAAGCCCTGAACGAATTCTGGCTGGAGAAAACCATGTCCAAATGTTGTGCCTGACTTCACAGGATTTATGACAGAGCCAATCAAGGATATCATGAAAGAGATTGTGGATATGGAAAAAAAAAAAAAAAGTGGGGGATGAAGACTTTCAAGATATGGTTTTTGGGGTGCCTGGGAGGCTCAGTGGGTTAAGCCACTGCCTTCGGCTCGGGTCGTGATCTCAGGGTCCTGGGATCAAGTCGGGCTCTCTGCTCGGCGGGGAGCCTGCTTCCTCCTCTCTCTCTCTGCCTGCCTCTCTGCCTACTTGTGATCTCTCTCTGTCATATGAATAAATAAAATCTTTAAAAAATAAAAATAAAAATAAAAAAAATTTTAAAAAGGTATGGTTTTTGGAGAAATTCAAGAGCTAAAAGACACCACACCAGAGGAATTAATTAAGGATGACTTGATGGAGACAGTGCTGAACCAATGCCAGAAGATGATGAGGACAACAAAGAAGCAGCGCCAGCAAACTGGTGTTAGACAGTCAGGCAGAAGGGTTCGGATTCCTCAAGACTGCTTTTGATTTCTACTACCCGGACCCTTCTATGATGTGGCCACTGGAATGAAACAAATGGTGGGAGGAAAACTGGTACTGGGTAGAAATATTTTTAAAACAATAAAAAAAAGAGCAAAAAGGACAGAAATTACGATGTATTTCCACGCAGTTTCTGAGTTTGCCTGCCTCTCCTGCCTCCCCTTCCTCTCCTCCCCTTCTTCACTTCTGCCACCGTGTCTCTGTGCAAAACCGGCCCCCCTTCCTCCTCCTCAACCTACTCAACATGAAGACAGTGAGGAGGAAGACGTGTATGATGATCCATTAATGAATAGTAAATAATCCTCCTGTACTTTTAATAAACTTACCTGCTGTATATATGAGCGTCTTCGAGTGAAATCAAACCGTGTGGCGAGAACAGATAGGTCTTTGTGTCACCATCATCATCACCTCAGTATTCCTAGGGGAGGACGTCATATGCAAAGCGTGTGTGGAAGTAGATAGCCTGTCCTTACATAGGCTTAAGGTGAGCGATATTTAATATAAAATTAATTAAAATTTTTAATTTTTTAATTAATTAAATTTAAATTTAAATTTTTATTTAATAAAATATTTATTTTATAACTGCTTTTGAAAAATTACATTACAGTATGCCTCTTTCTTGTGATTGGAGAAACCGTATCAGCCCATTAACAAGGTAAGTGGTTTTTCAAAAAAAAAAAAAGTAACAGTGTTTCTAATACTGTGTAATGAATATGACGGCAATACTCTATGCCATAAGTATTTTAAAATTAATGATTCATTCATTGGTGTACAGGCTAGGCACTGTGAAAGCATAGGCTACTATAAAGCAGTGATGTTGCTGCTATGTAATCGAAGCATGAATTGTTATACCTATAAATATGAATTTGTTTTTCACATTATCTTTTCATTTTTCATATTTAGTGTTAATATTTGTAACATTTAGTGTTTTGTGTAAGGCAGTATTGATGTTAGTAATGACATCTGATTAATCTTATAAACAGATGATGTAAACTTGTGGGATTGATAAATATATTAGTATAATACTGTAAATGTATTTTCCTCATTATTTTCTTAATATTTTCTGCAGCTCACTTTATTGTGAGAATACAATATGTAGTACATACACAAAATGTGTTAATCAACTATTGTTCTCACTAAGGCTTTCAGCCAACAGTAGGCTACTAGTAGTTAAATTCTGGAGGAATGAGAATCCTTTGGAGGATTAACTGTGTTGGCAGGGGCCCCTAAACCCCGCATTGTTCAATGGTCAACTGTAATTGACATTCTAAGTATGGGTTTATTTCTGGGCTCTTACCCTATTTCATTGGTCTGTGTGTCTGTATCTGTGCCAGTACCATATTGCTTTGATTACTATAGCTTGAAATCAGGGAGCGATACCTGCAGCTTTGTTGCTCTTTCTCTAAGATTGTGCTCAAGTCTTTTGTGGTTCCATATGAATTTTAGGATTATTTATTCTAGTTCCATGAAAAATGCCACTGGTATTTTGATAGGGATTACAATGAATCTGTAGGTTGCTTTGGGAAGTATGTACTTTTTTTTTTTTTTTTTAAAGATTTTATTTATTTATTTGACAGACAGAGATCACGAGTAGGCAGAGAGGCAGGCAGAGATAGAGAGAGGAGGAAGCAGGCTCCCTGCTGAGCAGAGAGCCCGATGCGGGACTCGATCCCAGGACCCTGAGATCATGACCCGAGCCGAAGGCAGTGGCTTAACCCACTGAGCCACCCAGGCGCCCGGAAGTATGTACTTCTTAACAGTATCATCTTCTAATCCTTGAGCAAAAAATGTCTCAGTTTGTGTCATCTTTAATTTCTTTCATTAGTATCTTATAGTTTTCATAGTTTTTCTTTCATTGCCTTGGCTATATCTATTTCTAGGTATTTTATTCTTTTTGACAGAATTATAAGTGGGATTGTTTTCTTAATTTCTTTTACACAGCTTGTTTTAAGTTTATAGAAACACAACAGATTTCTGTATATTGTGTTATTATGCAACTTTCCCAAGTTCACTTATTCAGATAGTTTTTTGGTGGTCTTTAGGGTTTTCTATGTATATATCATGTAATTGGCAAATAGTGACAGTTTTACTTCTTCCTTTTCAATATGGGTGCTTTTTTTTCTCATTTGATTCTATGACTAGGATTTCCAATATTACATTGAGTAAAAGTGGTGAGAGTGGGCAGCCTTGTCTTGAAATCCTAATCTTAGAAGAAAAGCTTTCGGTTTTTCACTGTGGATTATGATGATAGTTGTGGGTTTGTCATATATGGCCTTTATTATGTTGATGTTTCTTTCCTCTATACAAACTTCGTTAAGAGGTTTTATCATAAATGGATATTGAATTTTATCATCTATTAAAGTGATCATATGATTTTTATCTTTTTTTTTTAAGATTTTATTTATTTGACAGAGAGAGCACAGCAGGGGGAGTGGCAGGCAGAAAAAGAGGGAGAAGGCGGCTCCCTGCTGAGCAAGGAGCCCAATGCAGGGCTTGATCCCAAGACCCTGGGATCATGACCTGAGCCAAAGGCAGATGTTTAACCAACTGAGCCACCAAGGTGCCCCTATTTTTATCTTTTGTTATTGTGGTATATCATGTTGATTGATTAGTGGATATTAAGTCGCTTGCACTTCTAGAGTAAACACTGTAATGGATTTATGATCTTTTTAATATATTTTGAATTCAATGTGCTAATATTTTGTTGAGGATTTTTGCATCTATGTTTGTCAGGGATATTAACCTGTAATTTTTGTTTGGTTGCTAGTGTCTTTGTCTAGTTTTGTTATCAGGTTAATGCCGGCCTTGTAGAATGAGACTGGAAGTTAAGTGTTCCTTCCACTTCAATTTCTTAGAATAGTTTGAGAAGGATGAGTATTAACTTTAAAAAAATGTTTTTGCTAAACTTTATCTGACTCCATCTGGTCCTGCACTTTCATTTACTGGCAATTTTTTAAATTACAGACTCAATTTCTTTACTAGTAAGTGGTCTGTTAAGGTTTTCTCTTTCTTCCTGATTCTGTCTGGGAAGATTATATGCTTATAGCAATTTATCATTTTTTTCAAGGTTGTCCAATTTATTGGTGTAAAACTATTCATAGTAGTCTCATAATTTGCAGTGGCAGTTCTAAATTCACTTTGAATTCTGATTTTATTTAGGCCCTCTCTTTTTCTTGAGTCTAAAGCTTTGTCAATTCTGTTTATTGCTTTAAAGAATCTTTTCTTTCGGTGTTTTTGTTTTTTTTTTTTTTACTCTTTATTTCATTTATTTCTGCTCTGAACTTTATTATTGCTTTCCTTCTGCTAACTTTGGGTTTTGTTTATTCTTCTTTTTATAGCTCCTTTAGTTACAAGGGTAGATTGAGATTCTTGCTGGCTCTTGAGGTAGGCCTATATCACTACAAACTTTCCTTAGAAGTGCTTTTGCTGCATCCCACAGATTGTGGAGTATTGTGCAACCAATTTCATTTACCTTTAGGTATTTTTTTTATTTCCTTTTTGCTTTCCTCATTGGCCCCTTGGCTACTGTTTAGCCTCCACATGCTTGAATTTTTTCCATTTTTCCCCCCCTGTAATTAATACCTTTGTTCAAACTGTTGTGGTCAGAGAATTCGCTTTGCTAGGATTTTACTCTTCTTAAATTTATTGAAACTTGTTTTGTAGCCTAACATGTGATCCGTTCTGGGAAATGTTCCATGTGCACATGAAAAGAATGTGTATTGACCTGTATTGGGGTGGAGTGTTCTATATATGTATCTCCTAAGTTCATCCTGTCTAATGTGACATTTAAAGCTACAGTTTCCTCATTGATTTTCTATCTGGATGAAGTATCTGTTCGTAAAAGTGCAGTGTAAAAGGCCCTTATTATTACTGTGCTACCATCAATTTCTGCTTTTACATCTATTAATATTTGCTTTATATATTTAGGTGCTCCTATGTTAGATGCATATTTGTAAGTGTTCTATCATCTTGTTAGGCTGATCCCATGATGATGATGATGATGATGATGATGATGATGATGATGATGATGTAAGCCCTTGTCTCTTGTTAGTTTTATTTTAAAGTCTATTTTGTCTGGGGCGCCTGGGTGGCTCAGTGGGTTAAGCCGCTGCCTTCGGCTCGGGTCATGATCTCAGGATCCTGGGATCGAGCCCCGCATTGGGCTCTCTGCTCAGCGAGGAGCCTGCTTCCTCCTCTCTGTCTGCCTCTCTGCCTACTTGTGATCTCTCTCTGTCAAATAAATAAATAAAATCTTTAAAAAAAATAAATAAAGTCTATTTTGTCTGACAGAAGTATTGCTACCCCAGCTTTCTTATCATTTCCATTGACTTGGAATATCTTCTTCCTTGCCTTCACTCGTAGTGTGTCTTCTGCTCTGAAGTCTCTTGTAGGCAACATATACATGGTCTTTTCTTTTTTTAAATTTTTATATATTCAGCCACTCTCTTTTGATTGCTGCATTTAGTCCATTTACATTTAATTATTGATAGGTATGTAATCATTGCCCCTTTGTTCATTATTTTCTGGTTAGTTTTGTACTTTTCTTCTGTTTTCTTCCCTTGTGGTTAGAAAACTTTGTGTTTTTTTATTCTTTTCTTTTTATTTATGGTGCATCTGTTTGAGGTTTTCGGTTTGTGGTTACCACAAGGCTCATATATAACAACCTATATATATAGCAGTCTGTTTTAAATTGATGGTTGCTTATATTAGAAAGCATTCTTTTTTTAAGATTTTATTTATTTATTTGACAGATAGCGATCACAAGTGGGCAGAGAGGCAGGCAGAAAGAGGGGGAAGCAGGCTCCCTGCTGAGCAGTGAGCCCGATGCGGGGCTCCATCCCAAGACCCCAAGACCACGACCCAAGCCAAAGTCAGAAGCTTTAACACACTGAGTGGCCCAGGCGCCCCTGAAAACATTCTAAAAACACATTTTTACCCCCTCTGCCCATGCTTTGTTTTTGACATCATATTTTATGTATCCCTAACTACTGCAGTTGTAGTCGATTTTACACTTTTTTCTTTTAACCTTCCAACTAGCTTTATAAGTGGTGATCCACTACTTTTACTCTAGGCCAAATGGGGAGACAGAAGCGCTGGATCAGACCAAGGCTGCCCACTGGGTGTAGTGGCATGGAAACTATTTTGGAGAGGCACCTGCTAGAGCAGGCTGGTTAGATAGGTAAGGTCTGCAGAGGAACGTCAGGGCAGGACAAGGCAAGCAGTACTAGCTAGGTAGAGCCAGAAACGGTGCCTACCACCACTAGACCAGCGAGGTCCTCTGTCAAAGATTAATTGTATATAGTATACAATACAATAAATAATTATGTTTACTTCTGGGGTTTCTGTTCTGTTCCACTGATCTGTGTGTCTGTTTTTGTGCCAGTACTACACTGTTTTGGTAACTACAGTTTTATCATATAACTTCAAGTCCTGAATTGTGATACTTTTTCCAGGTTTGTAACTCCTTTTTTTTTTTAAGATTTTATTTATTTGACAGAGAGAGACATCACAAATAGGCAGAGAGGCAGGCAGAGTGAGAGAGGGAGAAACAGACTCCCTACTGAGCAGGGAGCTTGATGTGGTGCTCCATCCCAGGACCCTGAGATCATGACCTGAGCCGAAGGCAGAGGCTTAACCCACTGAGCCACCCAAGCGCCCCTACTTTTTGCATTTTAATAGAGATTACATTAAATCTGCAGATTGCTTTGTATAGTATAGACATTTTACCAATATTTGTTCTTTCCACCCATGACCATGGAATGTGTTTCTTTTTTTTTTTTAATGTCATCTTTCATCAGCATTTTATAGTTTTCAGAGCATATGTCTTTTACCTCCTTAGTTAAGCTTATTTCTAGGTACTATTTTTGGTGCAACTCTAAATGGAATGGTCTTAATTTCTCTTTCTGCTCTTTCATTATTTGTGTACAGAAATGCAACAGGTTTCTGCATCTTGATATTATATCTTGTGGCTTTGCTGAACTCATTTATTAGTTCTAGTTTTTGGTGGAATCTTTAGGACTTTATTCTATATATAGTATCATGCCATCTGCAAGTAGTAAGTTCTACTGCTTTGTCAATCTAGATGCTTTCTATTTCTTTTTCTTGCATAATGGCTGTGGCTAATATTTCCAGTACTATGTTGAATAAAGGTGGTGAGGGTAGACATCCTTGTCTTTTACTGACTTTAGGGTAAAGGTTCTCTGTTTTTCCCCATTGAGTATGATGTTTGCTGTGGGTTTTTCATATCTGGCCTTTATTATGTTGAGGTATGTTCCCTCTAAACTTACTTGAGAGTTTTTATCAAGAATGGACATTATACTTTGCATCTACTGAAATGAGCATATTTTTATCCTCTTATTGATGTGATCTATCATGTTGACTATTCATGAATATTGAGGCACCCTTGCACGATGGGTATTAATCCCACTTGATCATGGTGATTTTTTAAAAATGTATTATCAGTTTACTATTATTTTGTTGAGGATTTTTGCATCTATATTCATTAGATATTGGCCTGTAGTTCTTTTGTGTGTGTGTGCTGTATCTAGTTTTGGTACCATAGAATGAATTTAGAAGTTTTCCTTCCTACTTCTTGAATAGTTTAAGAATAGGTATTAGCTCTTCTTTAAATGTTTGTTAGAATTCACTTATGAAGCCATCTGGTCCTGAACTTTTGATTCCTAATTCAATTTCTTTGTTGGCAATTGGTCTGTTCAAATTTTCTGTTTCTAGGAACTTATCCATTTCTTCTAGGTTGTCCAATGTGTTGGCATATAATTTTTAATAATATTATAATTGTATTTCTGCAGTGTTGGTTGTTATTTCTCCTTTCTCATTTGTGAGTTTTCTTTTTTCTTTTTCTTTTTTTTTTTTTTTTGAGGAGTCTGACTAGAGATTTATAAATTTTGTTGATCTTTTCAAAGAACTAGCTCCTGGTATCTTTTTTTTTTTTTTTAACTGCTTTATCATTTATTTCTGCTCTGATTTTATTATCTCCTTCCTTGTGTGGTTTGGGGTTTTGTTTGTTCTTTTCCTAGTTCCTTTAAGGGTAAAGTTAGGTTGTTTGAGCTTTTTCTTGCTAGAAACTTCCCTTAGAGTTGTTTGCTGCATCCCAAAGATTTTTTGGTTGATTCATTCATTGTTTAGTGGCACGTTATTTAAACTCCATGTATTTTTGGTCTTTCCAGATTTTTTTCTTGTGGTTGATTTGTAATTTCACTGACTTATGGTTAGAAAAGATGCATGGTAGGATTTTGATCTTTTTGAATTTGTTGAGACTGGTTTTGTTGAGAATGTTCCACGTGAATCAATTGACTCTTTGATACAAAATTTGTATTAACTGGTTCTAATTGTTTTATTTTATACGTAGTTTATTTTGATACTTAAAAGTGTAATGAATGGAAATTATTTTAAGGCTAGTAAAACATTTAATATTATTTGATTTACTAGGCCTATGAATATAAATACCTGTGAAACATCAAAAATAGTAGGTACTTTAATAAGCCCTAGTTCTGTGTGAAATATTAGCAGTCAATGAAACTAACAGGGCACAGCACCTGAAAAGGTCTGAAACATAACATTTTGGAAGAATCTGGCTTTCTAATGATGCTGTAAGAGTAAGAAATAAATGTAGTTTAAAAAACAAAGATAACACTAGTTTAATTATGTTTATTCACATACAGTTGCCATTAAAAGGTTAACTCATTCATAAAAACATTTCTTCTACTGTAATATCCTTTGCCTCTTTTCTCTTCCAAATAAATCCCCACCACATAGCAGAAATGTTAGAAGTTACAGTGCAAAGGAAGCAAATTAACTATTTTTTAAACCTTTAAAACATGACTGATGAACAGTTTTACAGAGTAGGTTGTCTATTAATATGTTACATATTAACAGATCTACGGTACCATTTTGGACAATCAGATTTGCTTGATATAGAGATGGAGCTGGAATTTTTCTCAAGAAGGTATTTAAACCTCTTAGAAGAGTTTTTATAAAGAACTGAAATCCCATACCATAAAGTGTTCTCTTCAGTTAATCATTTTAAATCAAGCCAGAAACTAGATCCAGCTCTAGGAAAACACTGATTTTTTGTTTTTATGCATCATGTAAACACTGCTCTGTCTATGCAGATACTCTTAGAAAAGAAAAACAGATTCTTGTTCTGGATATACATCAAAACCTAGGTTACCTTTGTGTAACATTTATTTAAAAATTTGACAAGAACATGTTAAATGTTGGCAAAGCTAATAGCACTCAATTTGATTATACATTCTAGCTTTCACAGAATTTGAGCTCACAAGACTCAAGTTTTATTAGGATTAGAGTCTATTAGGATAGACTCTTTCATTCATCAGTGTAGTATACCCAACATCTGACACAGTACATAACACAAGGTATGTGTTCAATAAATATTTCAATGTTGAATATAACTTCTTAACAGCAAATGAAAAAAAGATACAACTCTGAATAAATTTGTCTCATGATGCAGCAATAGGTGCTTTTTATAAGAATTCTAGGATTGCTTATAAGTAGATCAAGAATTAGATAATTTCTTCTCAAACTAAAGGAACTCTTATGGGGCGGGAATGGAAGCCGTAACATTTTATCTTTCACAAAGCTAATTTGTGAAACATGGAATATGAGGCTAGGTAAAAACTACCATGATATTAAAAGTAAGGCAGTTCCAAAACTTATGCTTTGTATATTTATTGAAGAATCCCATTTTCTGACACTATTCCTAATACTAGATATTTTTTAAAGGTTTTACCAAACTACTAATATGTCTAATTAGCTCATCTTTTTAGTATTTGAGTCCATGTTAGAGTTTTAAATATGGAAGAACTTATTAAGATTCAAAAGCATTAAAAAAAAAAAAGTCTAGGACTTAAAATAGCTATTGGATAATATATTTGTAACAGTATCATGATTTGTCCAGATGTACTTTTTCACCCACCACTCTCAAAATTAACCTGAAAGTCAATTATTAAATGAAAACCGATAATTTCAAAAATGATTGTTTGAACTTCTTAAATCAGTAGAGAGCTGTAACAATATTTTACTCTGAAATTAGAAAATTCTAAGCATATATAAAAAACACATTTACCTACTTCAATTAGGTCAATATCAGGATTTATCAAATTTCTCCATCAAAATTTTTTAAAAATCTTGATTTTTAGGTACTATAAAAAATATACACTAATCAAATGATATGTGTTTGGTCTGACCAATTCCGCAGTTAGAAAGGGAAGGGGGAAAAAAAAAACGTGTACAGTGAAATTTCAAATCCTAAACATTTAATCCTTTATTTGAGCCTACCCTCTCTCAAAAGGTTATCAGTACTCTTAGATACCAACTATAAGCAATATAGAAATTTCACTGGTATCAATTCTAATCTGTTTAGTCCATCCATTTTCTAACACAGTGAACAAACTTTTCTATCCAAATTCAAAAGAAGAATAATGCAAATCTCACTTTCTTGGTCACCTTTGAAGCCCAGGGCCAACCAGTCTCAAGAATAACCAAAATATGGTAGTCTGTTTCTGCAGTGAAAGCATTTTCCCAGTAATCAAAATTTGTCATCTGAGGAAATCTTTCATTGTTCTAGAAGCACAGTTCGAAGCTCATCTTCTTTATTGATCATCATTGAAGCAATTGCTCCATCATTAAACTCAAAAGAAGTACCTCCATCTACAACCATGCAGGCATCCCAACAACGAGAACGAACACACACCCTGGGAAGAAAGAAACATCTCATTAAATACTAAGTTTTCTTAACCTTTAATTATGGTTTCTTTAAAACTCTTAATATTTTTTGAAACTGGTAGATCATTTGGCCTTGATTTTCAAAATCAAGTTGTTCTTTGGTTTGAGAGAGTAATATGTATGGATACATTACCAAAATCTAATATTCAGGATACCTCCATTCACCCAGATAGCTATGAGAGAACAAGTCCAGACTTGATGGAACTCAGGCTTTTTTCATACAAAAAAATGTTGAGCTATTACAAGTGCTAATATTGAGCAAGAATGTAACTGTTTTCATAGTTTAACACACGAAGAGGCACAAATTTGTAGTGTACAGCTCAATGAACACATTTGTGTAGTCATTCCTCACCCAAATCAGGACTCAAGTGTGCCCCAGTTCCCCAGAAGCCCCCTCCTTGCTACACATGCACTATTTTTTTTTAAAGATTTTATTTATTTATTTGACACTCAGAGATCACAAGTAGACAGAGAGGCAAGCAGAGAGAGGAGGAAGCAGGCTCCCCGCTGAGCAGAGAGCACAATGCGGGGCTTGATCCCAGGACCCTGGGATCATGACTTGAGCCAAAGGCAAAGGCTTTAACCCACTGAGCCACTCAGGCACCCCCACATGCACTATTCTAATGTCAGTCACCATCACAGTCATAGCTGTTTGTTCTCAAACTTTATATAAATGGAAGAATACAATAGGTCTGCTTATGTGTAGCTTTCTTTTCCTTAATAGTATGCTTGTGAAACTTATCCATGGTTATTACCAGTAGTATTGGTGTGTTCATTTCATTGCTATATGAAAATACTTCCATTGTATGAAAATACCAAAATTTATGGCTCTCTTCTATTCACCAACACCTGAGTTTTTACTACTGGAAGCAGTGCTGCTGTGTATATTCATAAAATTTATTTTATTATTATTTTTAAGATTTTACTTATTATTTGACAAAGAGAGAGGGGGAACACAAGCAGGGGGAGCAACAAGCAGAGGGAGAAGGAGAAGCAGGCTGCCCTCTGAGCAGGGAGCCCAATGTGGGGCTCAATCCCAGGACCCTGGGATCATGACCTGAGCTGAAGGCAGCCTCTTAACTGACTGGGCCATCCAGGTGCCCTGCTGTGCATATTCTTGAGCATCTTTTGTTGCAGATATTTGTGTATCTACAGTTCTGGTGGGGAAATTTGCATTTCCCACAAGAATAGTAAGTTCAAGGATGTTTTTCATACACGTAACCATTCAGATACCTTCTGTAAAATGCTTGTCCAGAACTTTGGCAATTTTTCTACTGAGCTGCCTTTTCTTGTTGAGTTGTAGGAATTTTTACAATACTCTGGATATAAGTCCATTGCTGGATATAGGTATTGCAAATACCTCACTCTGTGGCTTGCCTTTTTTTCCCCTTAATGTTGTCTTGATTAATAGAAGTTCTTAATTCTAATATAGTTCAATTTTCCAATCTTTTGTTGCTAAGTGCTTTATATGACATGTTTAAAAAATACTGCCCAACTGCTAAAGTCATGAAGCTTATTCTGTTTACATGAGCAAAAATTTAAATGTCTTTGTAGTATCACCTAAACTGAGTACAGATTTATTGAGTAATCAAAATTAACTCTCAAAGGAGTAAAATGAGTTTCCTTGTTTTTCCTAGAAAAAAATCAACAGTATTTTTTTAAAAAGAGTGTGTACACTGCATAAGCAGCAATTCAAACTTAAACCATTCTTTGCCTGACAGGAGACAGATGACATTTAGTTTTTTTTTTTTTTTTTCCAGAAAATTGGACAACGTTTACAAAATAAATTATGTATTTTTTTATATCCACCCTTCAAAAAAAATCAAACCTGCTAGATGTGGAATAGGGAGGGGTTAGTTTTAGGGAAAAGGTGACAGAAATGAGTCCTACTCTAAAAGTTTATTGCTACACAACTGAGGTTTTATATGAATGTTTATATCTTGCTTTTTATCCCATAGCATATAAAAAAAAGTTGCTTTCCAGAAAAAGTGATTTGATCTTGTATGTCTTAATATATTAAATCCACATCACCCAATTAAATATTCATGATCCTTCTATTTACTGTACCATTTTAGAGAAACTGTAAGTATGTTAGAAAGGAAAATACCATTCTCACCAGGGTATATAGCATGACACCTCATTAGCTCCACAAGTTCTATACCTTTCCTACCAGATTAAGTTTGAATGAGTGGATTTCATCAAAATGAATACTTTAAAACCAAGAGTCCTTTATAATTACAAGAAGTGAAAGCACTGTCACAAGTCATCCTTTGGAAGCTTACTTTGAGGAGAAACAGCGCTGACGACTGCTGGAGAAAACTCTGTTTGCTATTGGTTCTCGAATACTGAAAAGTATTTTTGGTTCTTCTGGACTGAAGAGCAGCGATTCATTATATTCATTTGTTACTATGAAGAAAAAAATGTAATAGCAGAGTCAATGCAAGATGGTCACTTCTGAGAAGTGCAAAATGAAAAACGAATGCCATCTCCTCTTCCCAACTTAAAAGCAACTCTGTTTGGCACAAAGTTTCTTGGAACTCACAATACATTCCATTAAAACAAAACAAAACGAAAGAAAAAAACCCACCTTATAAATGAGGACTGGGTTCCAAGACTAGGCCATCAAAGCCTGTATCAACCACAATATAGCAGAAATAGATGTACTGGGGTGGGCTACAAAACCAGTAATTAAACAGAAGGAACTAGCTTGAGGCACTCAAATGGAACTTGGGCTCCAACAGTTCCCTTGCCAAGTTCCCTTCCAAAATACCATGTCAAAGTGTTCATAAGTTAATTGTCTTGATGTAAAATGCAGTCTTAAACAATAACAGGCAAAATATGCTTTCTCTAATGAAACTGCGATTACTCAAGATATTTTTAGAAATCTCTGAGACCTGATTTTCATAACCAAGGGGCACATCAAAGTTGATAGGCAAAGCACAAATTGGTTAAAAACAACTGTACAAAGAAATCAGGCTTGTAAGAATGTTTACTTGAACACCACATTAAAACAAATCGTAAGACTGTCAGACAATCTAGCTTATTTACTAAAATTTCACTTAAATTATTTGGCTCTTTGAAAATAATATATCAGAAATAAAAACGTACTTTTCTGGAGAGAGAGACAGACACACACACACACACAGTGTCCTAGCTCCAGGGGGGCCTAGCTGGCTGCAGTCACTAGAGCATGCAATTCCTGATCTCGGGGGTGTGAGGTCAAGCCCCATGTTAGGCACAAAGAGAACTTTAGGGAAAAAAAAAAAAGTACTAGCTCCAAAAGAAGTTAATTCCAGAAATGTCTGTAATAGTGACTGCACCACATGCTTTCACTATTGCTTCTAAAGAACAGTCAAATTTTCAAAGTTGTAACATTCACTCAATAGAGCAAGAAAAAAAAAATCACTGTATTTTACATATACCCTTAAATTTACATGCCTGATATGTTTCAGTTGTTTTAAATAATTATGTTTTAAGTTAAATTATATAATGAATCATTACTATAAATGCCTAATTTTCCTTTCTTTGACACATACTTAATGTTAATCTTTTTAGTCTCCAATAGGGAGAAAGTCCACTTTAGAGAGCTGAAATGGACTTCAGAGATTTAGTCCTGTTTTTTCAAACTATTACAGGCCAAGCATCTTCCTCAACAAAGGAAGTCTTACCTGGAAATCCAAAATATTCACATAAGTGAACTGACACTATTAAATATATAAGTAGATTCACTATGAAAAAGTTTGGAGTTTTTAAAAATATAATTGACTTTGAAATCTCAGGATACTCTTCAGTTAGAAATAGAAAGGAGAGCTTTAGCGGGAAGTCTGTACAAAAATGTTCCTGATAGACGAGTTGGGACTTTAGTGAGTTAATTTCATATGCAAATCAAAGGAACATGTTTTCTAATTTAAGAATTTAAATATATAGAAAAAATTTTTTAAGAATAAAGTTGAAGAATCCCTATGCATTCATTACCAATCTACTTCCACTTCCTCATCTTACAGTCCAGGAAGCAGAGGAATGGACTCAGTCTTGCTCATATTTTCAGTGAGTGACTGGTCTGCGATTGGATCCCAGGTGGTCAAACTCCCTGATCAGTAGTATTCTTTCCCAACACAGCTAGTTCTCTCAAGGGAACCCTGAAGCAACTGGCAGGAGTAAGTAGTCAAAAGTTAAGGAGAATATTTTAGTGAATGTGAAGATAAAGCATTCACAACTGGCAGGAGTAAGTAGTCAAAAGTTAAGGAGAATATTTTAGTGAATGTGAAGATAAAGCATTCACAGCTCAGGGAATTTCATTTCATTCACAGGGTATTAATGGCATACTGAATTTAGGTAAACATTTCCCATTTGCTGATCTATATTTTTCCATATTTTCCTATCCCCCAGGACATAGTCGTAGTGTTAACTACACTACATGTCAAAACCATGTGTTTTGACATAAAGGTTATATATTTCATAGTTCACAAAAATATAATATATAAAAAGTCTAGCTGAAAACTTTTTATTGCTTAAATATATGTAAGGGGATATTATATCAAGAGACTGTTTGAGTCAAAAAAGTACTATGCTTTGCTAATTAGACAAGTTAATTTCACAATAACATCCTCAAGATAGATGCAGAACTTAAATGAAACTTAGTAATTATGATCATTAGTCACTGACCTTTCTCTACCAATTCTCTGTTCAATGGAAGACTTAAATTCCCTTGTCGTTTTGCTGTTGAAAAAGGAAAGGGGGAAATAAATACCTTGATTAAATATTGTGTGTCATATAACAGCTAACATATAATAATATATACATATTATATAGCATATAATTATAACATAATAGCTATTATGGTACTCACCAATATTTAAAACATCTTCCACAGCCTGAGTTGCAACCCTGTTAATATTGAATGACCTAGAAACAAACATAAGTTCTTTAATTCTACAAACAAACTAAAAATGAAAAAGAAATTATCTACCTAATATATAAAAAACTCTTAGAATTATCAAGGAAAAAAAAAAAACAGCCGAAAGATAATAGCCACTTCACCCAGTTTTAAAAAGTGGGCAAAGTACATTTACAGGCCTATATGAAAACAGTTATATGACAAACAGTTACAGGTCTATATGAAAAAGTGTTCAATTTTACTCCTGCTAAGGAAATACAAATTAAAGACTGATAATATATTGGCATAGATATCAGAAAAACATTCTCATATACTGATGGGCTTATGGAAGTTGCAGTTGGAGGGCAATTCTGTGTTATTAATATTTTAAAATGAACATATTCTTCAATCTACTAATTTATCCTAAAATACACTTGCATCTATAATACACAAAGACATGTACAAGATTATTTACTGAAGCATTGTTTATAATAGCAAAACAACTCATATCCATAGGAAATAGATTAAATGTTACTATGTAGATATTAAAAAGAATAAAATAGAACTGAATGTGCTGACAGATAATGGATATGTTAAGTTAAAAGCCAAAGGCATTATATAGTACATATAAATAAACAGGGAAGTAACATACACAATAAAATGTGTATACACACACACACACACACACACACACACACACATATATACATATGGGATGGTTGTGTCTGGAGATTAGTAATAGAGATATGAAATGAAAGACTAGCTTTTCATTTGATACCCTTTTATACTATTTAACATTTTTAATGTGCAAATATCTCTTTAAATTACAAAACAGAAAAGATGAGAAATTTTTACTGTGTGATGCATTGCTTAACCACTTAAGAACAAATATTAACACAAACATGAATCACTTTTTTTTCTTGAAGATTTATTTATTTATTTGACAGTGAGAGGGAGAGATAGAGAGCACAAGCAGGTGGAGCAGCAGGCTGAGGGAGAGGAAGAAGCTGGCTCCCTGCTGATCAGGGAGCCCGATGTAGGGCTTGATCCCAGGACCCTGGGATCATGACCTGAGCCAAAGGCAGCCTCTTAACCAAATGTGTCACCCAGGTGCCCCCATGAATCACTTTTAAAAGTAGCTCTGTCCTTGGGTCTACAAAAATGGTTATGGAAGGTTTTTTGTTGTTGTTGTTGTTTTGTTTTTTTCATTCTTTCCAGTGATTTAGAATTCTGCTGCTGCCTCACAATTCTTCTCACATAGCTTCAGTAGATAACTCAATGACCCACACACTCTCAACGTAATTCAGTGATTCTTAACCTTTTTTGAGGAGGGCAAGTAACAGATACTCTTGCATACCCTTCTAACTCTATACCCTTCACATTTTGAGAAATGTGGTAACATTGTGGGCATTCTCTTAACAATGCAGATACACAAATTTTTATATTAAAAATTTGGGGTCACTCACAGTCCACATACCTATGCTAAAAAAAACAATCTCAGATCTAGCCATTGCCTATTCTATTTTTCACCATTATCTACTCCAATTTCCTACTGCAACCACACCAAGCCCATTCTTGCTCATACTTACTATGTGGCATGAAGCAAAATACTTTAGGTATCCTGACTCATTGTTTAGTATGAGATGCCATATCTATCTCATTAGAATTACTGCCACACACTACAGGGCCAGGCATCTGTGGCACCACCTGGCTCATGGCAAGAACTCAATACTGAATGAAAATACCAAATGAAAAAGATGTACATGAGTTATATCCTAATTCTTCTGAATATTCACATTATTGGAAGATACGGTTTTAGAACTCTATTTTAAATTAAGAAGTCACATAAAATGAGCTATACTTATTAGGGTTCCACTGAATTAAAATATTGATGTTAAGACTTAAGAGAACAAAAGTCTCCTATGACTTGATCTAACAGTCCTAGAACTAAGACTTATTCAGGATACCACAAGACAACCCTAACTAAGTCCTCTGAATAGGGGTTAAATTAAGAGGAATTTCCTATGGTTGCAAACTGGATCTCAGCCAGTTCACTCTCCCTTTAGGAGTGGTTTATATTCTTTTTTTTTTTTTTAAAGATTTTTTTATTTATTTATTTGAAAGACAGAGATCACAAGTAGGCAGAGAGGCAGGCAGAGAGAGAGAGAGAGAGGGAAGCAGGCTTCCTGCGGAGCAGGGAGCCCGATGCGGGGCTCGATCCCAGGACCCTGAGACCATGACCCGAGCCGAAGGCAGCAGCCCAAACCACTGAGCCACCCAGGTGCCCCAGGAGTGGTTTATATTCTACATCAAACACAAACTATATGCTTAAGGAGGTCTTAGCTAGCCCATCACGACTTTTTTCTTAGGTCTACAACTTTCAACATTCTAAACATTCCCAAATCACATACAACTTCCATTAAAGATAATCCAACTGAAAGACAAATTGAATCTCTTATCTTCTTAAGCCAGTAAAGTTTTCTCTCCTCACTTAAGTTCATCCTTAAATTGGCCATGACAGAATGTGTGGAGGAGGGGGATTGGCAATAGTCCTAAAAACCAACAGAAAGGCATGTGATCGAACTCTGTAGTACTTCTCCCAGTGAATGTAGCTAAGTCCACACTAGGAAAAGGACAGAGATGACCGTGAGACAATTCAGAGACAATCTGCTATGCAACATAACCCTTACCTCCTCTGTCCTGTGGAGGAATTTTTAGAAAGGCAAAATGGGATAGCTAATCCCCACTTGCTGTGTGTGTGCATGCGCACATACTGTGTGTGGGTGTGTGTGTGCATGCGCATAGTCAGGCCATCTTCTCCATCCTTTCTTGTCATAAAGCCATGTGTCAGAGTTCTAGCTACAGGAATGAGAACGGAAGTCACAAACATGTCTAAGCCTGTGTCCTGTAAGCCTCCCATAGGTGATCCTCCAAGTTTTTCCTCCTTCTCTGGCTTGATATATGTAAGTAGAGGGGACTTAAGCAGTCATGTTTAAAAGACGGTTGAACCACATGATAGAAGGAACCTGGATCCCTGAGTCACCACTTACAGATCCACCTCCCAACTAAAGACGCACCTGGACTTTTTAAGAATAAGATACAAACTTCTATTTTGTTAAGTCACTGAGATTGGGGGGCTATCAGTAACGATAATTATCTTATCCAAAGTTACACATTTCCACGTTTCATAGTCAAAGCAAGGACTGAGAGGTCACATAGGAAAATTTCTATCTCCATATCAAGAATTGAAAGAGTAAAAGAAATAGGCTATCCTATTCCTTTCTTTCCAGTGATCCCTAAGGTCTACGGTTTAGAGTTAAGTCCAGAACTTAAATCTGTCTTCACCATTTATTAGCCACATGGCTTTGGGAAACTCCTGAGACTTTAATAATACTCTATTAAGAAAAATAAAATCACTTACTTCCAAAGTGTTTTTGAAGATTTAAATAATATATGTAAGCTCAAGACAAAACTTAGAAATGGCAGTTTCGCTTATTTGCGGAGCATAAGGAGTAACACAGAGGACATGGGGAGATGGAGCGAAGAAGTGAGTTGGGGGAAATTGGAGTGGGGAGATGAACCATGAGAGACTGCGGACTCTGAGAAACTGCGGGTTTTGGAGGGGAGGGTGGGGTGGGCGGGTGAGCCTGGTGGTGGGTATTAAGAAGGGCATGTATTGCATGGAGCACTGGGTGTGGTGCATAAACAATGAATTCTGGAACACTGAAAAGAGATTTAAAAAATAAAATTTTTTAAAAATTAAAAAAAAGAGAAAAATGAGCAAAAAAAAAAAAATAAGAAAAAGGAAAAGAAAGAAACGGCAGTTTGATAGACATATACCTTTCTCTCAGCTCTTCTGGCCCCCAGGCTTCTCTTCTCCACCTCCCCACCACAATCTTCTGAAGAGAACAAGGACAACAGACGAATGGGAAATGCAATCACAGCAAAAGAATGATCCGTAATAAGAGGGAATAAGGCAGAAGATGTTAGAAGCCAGCAAGCTATGTAGGGTCGAAGAGAGAAGAGGCTGAGTGACTGAGGTGGCAGGGACAGGATACAGTTAGGGACAGAGACTTCTAGACAGAGACACAACACTGGAGACCACAGGAGACTTTAACAAGCAACATGGAAAAGATGGAAATCCTAATTTAAGCCATACTCATGTCCAACATCAACTCAGGACTCAGCTGGAAGGTGTGTGGGAGTGGAGGGCAGGACTGTTTTACAAGCCTAGTGGCTCTTATTCTTTATGCTCTTCTTACTACTAAAAAGTTGAAAACCAAAACTATCAAAATCACACAGACATAGACACACACTCCAAAGCAAAAGCCAAAGCCAATTCCCTGCCTTAGCATAACCACTATTTCACTAAGATTAGCAAGTTTACCTTGAGAATTCTTCAAAAAACCTACTGACACATCTTTGAATTGCAGGAATTGTACAGACTGCTCCCCCTCTGCATTTAAAGCTGGCGGTCAAAAGGGCCAAACACACCTGTTTTACAGCCAAACACACCTGTGCTTGTATCCAGTTTCTGACACTAATTGTGACCTCCCCCTAATTATTTATCCTTGCAAAGCTTCATTTTCTACCTTTATAAAACAGGGATACAACTACCTTCTTGCAGGATTTCTGTAAGAATATTATCAATGTATAAAAAGCGCCTAGTACAGTGTATGCAGAGTAGCAGAAGCAAAATGACTAAGAGCTTGTAATTATAATCCATACAACAGAACCTACAGAATCAGAAGATAAAGTAATCTTATTTTTTTATAATTTTTCAAAATTTTTAATAAACATATAATGTATTATTAGCCCCAGGGGTACAGGTCTGTGAATCGCCAGGTTTATACACTTCACAGCTAAAGTAATCTTATGTTATCTGTTCCATTTCCCCTCACTTTGCCGAAAAGGAAACTTGTACAAGATCACAAAGCTAGTTAGTGGTTTAGCCCGGGCTCTAACATCCAGGCTAGTGCTCTTTTCAATTATACCACTTTGCCCACTTTGAGGGTGGGGTGGGGGAATCAGAATACCAGAAGAGGAGAAGGAGAAGGATCTAAGAAACCATTTCTGATCCTCAATACAGTTTTCAACAAGTAACACATCGCAGTGAGCAGAAAAGATGTTATGATAAATTAAAGCAGTTAACTGTGATGTTTTCATTTTATGAGAGGGTTACACAATAATTTTATAACAGATTATTAAATTTATTTTTTCAAACAATTATTGATAAAAAGTCATCTTAGTCATACATCTTTGTGTATGGTGTAAGAAAATGGTCGAGTTTCCATTCTCTTACACCATACACAAAGATAAACTCGAAATGGACAAAAGACTTCAACGTGACACAGGGTGGCTCAGTGGGTTAAAGCCTCTGCCTTCGGCTCAGGTCATGATCCCAGGGTCCTGGGATCAAGCCCTGCATCGGGCTCTCAGCTCCGCAGGGAGCCTGCTTCCTCCTCTCTCTCTGCCTGCCTCTCTGCCTGCTTGTGATTTCTGTCTGTCAAATAAATAAATAAATAAGATCTTTAAAAAAAACAAAAAACAAAAAAAACCCAACACATTGAGATACCACCTTACACCAGTTAGAATAGCCAAAATTAACAAGACAGTATTCAACAACTGTTGGAAAGGAGAATTCTCTTATACTGTTGGTGAGGATGCAAGTTGGTACAGATACTTTGGAGAATAGTGTGGAAATTCCTTAAGAAATTAAAAATAGAGCTACCCTATGACCCTGCAGTTGCACTACTGGATATTTACCCCAAAGATACAGATGTAGTGAAAAGAGCCATCTGTACCCCAATGTTCATAGCAGCAATGACCACAGTCGTCAAACTATGGAAAGAGCCAAGATGCTCTTCAACAGACGAATGGATAAAGAAGATATAGTCCATATATACAATGGAGTATTACCCCTCCATCAGAAATTATAAATACCCAACTTTATATCAACATGGACGGGAATGGAGGAGATTATGCTGAGTGAAATAAGTCAAGCAGAGAGAGTCAATTATCATATGGTTTCACTTACTGGTGGAGCATAAGGAATAACATGGAGGACATGGGGAGATGGAAAGAAGTTAGGTTGGAGGAAATCAGAGGGTGGAGACAAACCATGAGAGACTGTGGACTCAGAAACAAACTGAGGGTTTTGGAGAGGAGGGGAGTGGGGGGTTGGGTGAGCCTGGAGGTGGGTATTAAGGAGGGCACATACTGCATGGAGCACTAGGTTTGGTACATAAACAATGAATCTTGAAACATGGAAAGAAATAAAATTACAAAAAAAAAAAAATCATTTTAAAAATATAGTTGTCGGGACAGCTGGGTGGCTCAGTCAGTTAAACCACTGCCTTTGGCTCAGTTCATGATCCCGGGGTCCTGGGATCAAATCCTGCAACCGGCTCCTTGCTCGGTGGGGAGCCTGCTTCTCTCTCCACCTCTGCCTGCCACTCTGCCTGCTTATGCGCTCGCTCTCTCTCTGACAAATAAATAGAATCTTAAAAAAAAAAAAGAAATACAGTTCTCACTAACCTCAGGAAAATAAGATCTTATCCAATCTTTAAATAGCACTTCTCATTTCCAAAGGTTAATTTATTTGACAAAGATGAGGATTTCTTTTTAAAAGATGTGAAGTTATGAAGTACTTATGAATGAATATGGTATCTGAAAATTAACTCCAAATAATATAAGACAAAAGGAGACATCAGGGGAACAGAGTAAACGATTGGCATGTGTTAATAATTATTGAAACTGGCTAATGGGTACATGGATATTGATTATACTATTTGGTCTACTCAAATTTTTCCACCATAAAAAGTTTTTAATAAAAAGTAATGATGAGGGGCGCCTGGGTGGCTCAGTGGGTTAAGCCACTGCCTTTGGCTCAGGTCATGATCTCAGGGTCCTGGGATCGAGCCCCGCATCAGGCTCTCTGCTCTGCGGGGAGCCTGCTTCCTCCTCTCTGCCTGCCTCTCTGCCTACTTGTAATCTCTGTCAAATAAATAAATAAAATCTTAAAAAAATAAATAAATAAAAAGTAATGCTGAAAAAGCATTACTCCATTTTAAACTATCCAAACTTAAAATCAGTTTAATAAGTACTGTTTTCTGCTGTATTTGTGAACATGTAGTCATTTAAAAAAAAATGAGTGAACATGTATTAGGTACTAGGCTATACACACAAAAAATTAAGGGAGGGGGAAAAATACACACACACATACATAACACAAAACCACAAGTCACCATTCCCAATGCCTCCTGTTGCTTGAACCAGCTGGGTGTCAGCTGGGCAGAGAAGAATGTGGTAAGTGCTATAATAGTGCTAGGAGGAAAAAGTGGAAGCAATGCACCAAAAGACGGTTCATTATGCTGATGAACTAGATTCTAGTAGAGATTTCCTACACAGAGTGACGTCTGAAGACTGGATTTTTCAGCCGGGGGATGGGAAGTGGAGAACGTTCAGGCATTCAATGCAGGAAGAAGCTGCACTGAGCAAACACAAAAAGCCTGAGCGAGCAGGTTGTGCCGAGCATCACAAGTAGCCTGCAGAGTGTCCAGCGTGCTGGCGGATGAGGGCAGGACAGCATTAGGCTGCGAAGGTTCCTTAGGTCATATTTAAAGGGTCTGACATACAGACTGAATAATCTGAACACAGCCAGAAGTAAATGAAACTTTTACAGCACAGAAGGGATACAGCCACATTTTTCTACATTTTAGAAATACTACTCTGTTAGCAGTATGGATGACAGCCTGGAGGACAAAGGGTGAGGCACAAAGAATATTCACTAAAAAGTTAGGAGGCCTGAACCAAAGAAATAGCAGGAGAAATTGAAAAAGAGGGGCAAGGACTTCAGAAGTGTGACAAGCAGGATTCAGAGGCTGGGATGTGTAAGGGGGAGACCAGGGAGACTCAAAACTAAGAGCAAGGATTGGGGGAGTAATGCTTTTTCTCTAGAGCATGGACTCAGGGTAACAGTGATCCTATTTAGGAATACAGGGATCACAGGAATAAAAACCTGAAGATAATGTGTTAAGTTTTGAATGTGTTGAATTTGAAGGTCTATTACCCCCTCTAGCAGGTAACTTTAGAATAGGAGTTTGTGCTCTGGAAACGGCTGAAAGTCTGGGAGGCATCTGCATGTATATAGCCAAGAAGCAGCAGGGATTACCCAGAGAGAGGTGAGAGGGTAAAGAAGATATAGGAGCCCAAGTTATCTCCAGTTAGGCCTTTGCTGCACAAACCTCCAGGACATTTTGCTGTTGTTACTGTACTTGTTTTCATTTCTTTATTATTTAAAATGTTTTTCATTAAAAACAAAAACCTACAGTTCCCCAAAACATTCTCATTTTCTTTTTTTCTCTTTACAAACCTAACAGGCTAAATAATGACCAAATCCAGCCTACAGATCTAATCTAAGAAGTCAAGGCAGGACTTCTGGACCCAATTGATGAGACAAGCAGAAAGTGAGCCAAACAACATAACACCCCCAGGCTACCTTTTGAGTATTAGAGGCTTTAGATGCACCGATGTGCAGCCTTGAGTAAATTACTTAAAATATTTCACAAAAGTCAATAAGCAACATACCAAGTTACTCACCAGGCCTTTGATCCTGTTCCAGTACACAAATTGAGCCCTGAACTCTTCTGTTTTTCCCATGGACCATCATCAACTGAAATCTCATAGTAGGAAGCCCTATGAATTGAGAATATAAAACTGGATTTGCTGAACTTATGGCTCACAGTAAATAAGACAAACATCATTTTTCCAGAACTAATGAAATGTAAGTGGGCCAGCTTGACTTAGACATACCTGACTTAGTAGGCACACACACCATGATACTAATACCGATTAAGTGAAAAAGTTAAAAAAAATCTGCATATTTCCATCCCTCTCTGATCCATATGGTTTCTATCAATATTTTAACATTTCAAACAAGGGCTCCTGGTAAATTTTTACCTACCATAGCTTCTACAGTTTTTATAGAATCTAACACATGCAGAGCCTTATTTCAGAATTCAAAAAGGAAATGCCATTTTTTAGGTGAGTTTCATTCTTGGTAGCTAGTTCAGTCCTTGATCACCCTAAGTCTGTATCTAACCCTTCAAGCTGCCAAAAGTTTCTGCTCAACTTGGGTTAAAGTTGTATACTAACGTGCCTTTTGAATTGAGAATAAGCTGAGACAAAGTTCTAAAGAAAATTCTCAACCAGTACTGCATTGGTGGACAAAACTAGGAATAAACTAGAACTGTAATTTCTTTAAAGATTTCTATCTCTTCGAGTATTTCAGAAATATGAAATCAAATGGGTTTTTCTGACACCAGCAAAAATGACACTATTCTTTAACTTGAACATCTAAATTGCAATTATTCAAAAAATCTTAAGACATGTAAAAGCTTATTTTATAAAACTTTATCTTAAATAATGGTGTCATTGATAAACAATGGGTTATTTTTGTCCAGCAAATGAAAAAGTTAAACTCTTAATCCAGCTTTTCCAATAATGACAATTATTAGACATGCCTGCAAACACTAACACTCAATGGATAATATATCTCTTATTTTAATCCTCAATTCTCCTACCAAACTCAATCTGCAAAGGTTTCACATGGCACAACTACTTTTCATGTTTTCTCTGAAGTCACCATTCTTCATAAAAGACAGCAGGCCTTACATTCACATTTAATCTATTTCATAGCTTTGTTATGTCTTCCTAGAAAATTAGGAATTTTAGGCATATTAGGAGCCTATTACATTCAGACAAGCTAGTCAAATCTATAGAAATGGCTGCTATTAGGCCAGAATCACGTAAAAAGAAATGAGATTAGAGGTAAGTGGGGACAGAAGAGAAACAGGTGGAGAGGAAGAAAAGTAGAGTCAGGTTGAGGGGTGTTGAGCCCAAAACGATGAGCAAATTTAGTGTCATTCTCACATGCAGGTTTATCAAGATTAGTCAACTCAGAATTTTTGTTTCAGGGAAATTATTTTTTTAAGGCAGCAATAAAACTCACAGTCCCTTTAGAGTGGGTATACTTCTTCTTAAATTGTCCACTGCTACAGCCCAAGAATAAGACATTCTAGGTTAGAATAGAAAAGAAAAAAAAAATTGGGCCTTTAAAATGTTCTTAAATCTAAGAACATTATAAATGAGGCAGGAATAATATTGCTGCACTTCATATTTTCCAAGCAAAGCCCTTAAGTTTTCAAGGCAAAGTGAAGCCTCAATACAGGATCTAGAACCAGAAATACTGGGTACACATGACAGTTCTGAGGCTAACTAATGATAGGACCGTGTGCAAGTTATGAGAACTCTCCAAATCTCAACTTCTTCACTGATGCACAGAGCTACCCTTCTCACAGGGCTGCTATGCGTGTGTAACGTAATATGTACGATATGCACAAAGCCGGACGCAAAGCCGGTATTCAGTAAGTATCCATTGCCTTTCTGCCTAAGGGTCTCGGTCACAGATTCCTTAAAAATAAGTTCTAATACCTCCTAGAGTGAAAACTTTCTCAAGAGCATCAGAAGCGAACCCACTGCGGTCCTCATCTTAGTAAGGAAACAAGGTGAGGCTCAACACAAAAAGCAGCAGCATCAGACATTTAGGAGATAAACCAACCAAATCACCGCTGCCACAGGAAAAACATTCAATCCCAAATCTAGTGGGACTTCACTCAATTCCCAGAATTCTGTCAATCGATCCCAGTTTTCCTCCTTTTATAAGTTATTTGATTTTTAGTAAGTACAAATTACAAAGCAACACTAGTAGAAGCTCTTAGAAGTTTATAACCTTTAAAATAGATGAAGAATTAACATAAGCCATTAAATGGCTTCTCTAGAATCAGCATAAAAATCACAAAACATTTTTACCTTTGTCATTTTATTTTTTATTCAAGTTTAATTAACATAGAGTGTTATATTAGTTTCAGGTATACAACATAGTAACTCAACAATTGTACACATTCCTCAGTGCTTATCAAGGTAAGTACACTCTTAACGCAACTCCCAGCCCCCTCTGGCAACCACCAATTTGTTCTCTATATTTAAGTCTGCTTTTTTCTCTTTTTTCTATTTGTTTTATTTTCTTAAAATCCACAAATAAGTGAAATCACATGGTAACTATCTTTGACTTATTTCACTTAGTGTAATACCATTAGGTCTATCCATGCTGTTAAAAGTGGCAAGATTTCATTTGTCCTTTAATGTAGACATTCTTCAATTTCATTTAAAGTTGTTGCTCTCTGCCTTATGTTTTTAGTAACCATGATTAGATTATATCACAAATTATTCCTGCCTTCTCTGTCACAAAATTATCCATTATTTCCATATTGCTTCAAACTTGATACTGAGCAAAAGAAAACATTTTATGTATAGCATGAGTCTTACTATTGTTAAATGTATTTATACTTTATGTACTTTAAAGAATATATTTTTGATTCCTTCAAAGGATTTTACTTTTAAATACTTCTTAAAATTATGTATTTTATTACCCTCCCAAAAAATAAGATGCTACTACTACCTTTATCTTTCTTTATATCCCTAGTGACTTGCATACAGCATGTAGCAGATACACAATAATTTTAATATTACATTAATCAAAATAATTACAACTAAAAAATAACTCAAAGCATTCTACTGAATCAAGCCTTGGTGTACTGTTTTCAGTACTGAGTCATTGGCTAAAACATGGATATCTTTTTTAATTAAGACAAATATTTCTCATCATAATTAAACTTCTTATGAAAAGACAGGTCAACAAACAGAATTTCAGAATATATGGAACTCTCAGTAAACTAGGGAATCAGCTACATGACCTTCAAGAGGGTCACACGGTTCTGATAGCAGCGACGTGGGACGGAGACTCAGCTCTCATTTTCCACCCCTAACTTACTTATATCTCCAAAAATGAGAAGGCAAGTTCTAAATGGCGACCAAGAGTTTAATTAGCTTTACATTATGGCTGTCATTTTATAACTGGTAACTAATATCATACTAAAGTTTTTGAAAAAAATTCTGCTGACCATTTTAGTCAAATTATATTCAACACCCACAAAACAGATTTCATCAGTAATAAACTCATATCATAATTTTATAGTCCTAATGAAAAACTTTATTAACCTTAGTCTTGCTAATCATGGTTACAAATCTTACACTGTCAATACACTTGGCTTATGATGCTGCATATAGTATATAATTAACACCAAGCGGTATTCTGCCAAAAGTGTTTAGTCTGAATCTTATCATGCAGAGAGAGAAAAATCCTACATATCTAAAACAAGGGATTTTTCAAACCAAATGGCTTAGACTATACAAAAATATTAATACCAGAAATGACAAAACAGAGGTGGGACTGAGGAACAATTCTTAATTATAAAGAGCCATGATGGCCAAACAAAATGCATAATCCTTAAGTGGATCCTAGATAAATAATAAGCAAATCAGCCTTAAGGTATATTATTAAGATAAGTAGTTGGGAAGTTTTAATATGGACTGTTTATAAAAGTTCTATAACAACTGCAAATGTATACCATTCTCTTAAACATTTATAAAGCACCTATATGACAGATTAAAGGCTCTATAATAATGGAACCTGAATAACTTAAACCTAGGGTTTCACAAACTTTTTTGCTCATAGAACCATCTTTCCTCTTAACATGTATTATAAATGTGTGAGAAACTTTTGGAAAATTTCATTAAATAATTCATTTCTATCACTTATACCATATTAATTATTCATAATATTTAGGGTGTAGAGATCAAATAAATATCTAAAGAATACTAAAACATGAAATTCCAAACTCAAGAAGACAGATTTAAAAGTAAAAGTACCTGGATGATAGACTCTCCCCAATGAAGACTTCATTTAGTGCCCTCACTGGCAAAAGCTGGGGTCCTGAAGCCTCAGGTCCTGTAGTAATGAAAAGAAAAACAACTTGTTAAAATTTCAGAAATGTTAAGACTTAAGATTTTATAAAACATTAATATATTATACTTTTGTTTCAACAGAATCCATACTTTAACATTACTAACAAATAAGTTAAATCGTACTTAGAGTGTTCATAAGGAACCTCAAAATCACCTAACATACCTCCAATGAAGCCTCTCTCTCCAAAATAAACCTTAATTCTTGAAACAATTTTTTAAGAGTGACGAAATACACTTATCCATCTCATAAGATTCTTGTTGTCACACTTAATTTTCCTCTGAGAGCTTTAGATATGGAAATAATCAAGTACTTCCTTCCACAGGAGCCACTTTGGATTTAAGGAGCAAATTACATGCATGGTTATATTAGAAATCAAATTGGTTATACATTAGAGATCAGATTTTTTTTTCCTCAAATAGAAAACTTCAAGAGCATTTTTAGCAGTAGTAGTACTGGAGGAATACTGCTCTATCTAGTTACTGGTTTGTGATGAAAATTTAAAAATAAACCAAACCTACCTTCCCTTGAAAGTATACAGGTAATAAAAATGTATTCCTCACTAACTTGTACACAAATACAGTCCAGTATCTATTTTTAAGCTGAAAAGTTAAAAAAAACCAATAAACTGTTTTTTTCTATAATCTTTTGTTCTAAATTAGAAAGCTAAATCAGGGATCAAACACAGTGACATATTTATTAATATCATACCCACTCCTCTATTCCAAAATTCCAAATGGTAGCTTCCTAATAAATGTTTCCTACCACTGTGATGAGAATTTAAATAGAAAAAAATGAGATATACCTTGAAATCTTCCTAAATTTTTTCTCACAAAATAAAGCTATCAAAAAACAAAAAACACGCTCACAAAAAAGCCCTCTAAAGTAGTGTCTAGACAACGTAAATATCATAATTGTTACTAACAAAAATATTACAATAAGCATAGTAATTTCCAGTGTTACTACTGAGAAATCAGAAACTATTGATTCCAGATTCTTCCTGTATAAAATAATGGCCACAATCACCACCACCACTTCCTCTCTGGAAATTACAGGAACTTTATTTCATCCCTAGTATTCTGACATACTTGGTATGAAATCTTTTACTATTAGTTATGCTAAGTATTTGTGGGTCCTTACAATTCAAAGAATGGTGCCTACATTTTGAAAAATTCCTATTATTTTTTTGAACATTTTCTCTTTTTCTAGAAATGCCATTAATTAGATGTAAACATCCTGGATGTTATTTAGTTAATAACTATGTGATTTTATTTCTTACTTAGTTAATAACTATGTGAAATATATATATATTAAGTATAATATATACATATATATATATAGACTTAGTTTGTAAAACTAACAGTAAATCTGAGACAGGAATCTAAGCAATGAATCTCTAAAGACCAATCCATAGCTTTCTTATAAAGCTGCTGAATTTCAGAGCCAATCTTGAATGTCTCCAGTGATAGCAATAAATTCTTTTGGCTAGGAATAAAGTAAGATTTCCAACTAAAATTTTAAAATCCTTAAAACATGACATGGACACATAATTAAAGAATAGCCCAAACTTATAATGCTATATATCACCATGAAAAACTCTGAAAATAATGAGACAAGACGAAACAAAGTAGGTTTGTAAAGGTAGCTTTTCCCGATAAGTTTAGCCAAGAAATGAAACACAGGAGGAAAAAAAGTATCTTTTTATACAGTCCACAGATATTTATCTCTTGGGGTCTTCCTGTATCATGAAAGTCTTAAAATTACTGGAAAAAGTAGGACAATATAGCTAAATTACAATCCAGAAAACCGAGAATTCAAAAAAAAAAAACAAAAAACTGCATTATCACCTTATACTAATATTATCTTAGCAGCTTACAGAGATGTCTGATACACAAATCTTAAGGCTGCAATGCAAAATTTCCCAACAAAAATGTTTAAATCAACAACTACGATAGATCGACTAATTGATTTTAAGATTTTATTTATTTATTTGACAAAGAGAGCACGTAAATAGGCAGAGCACAGGCAGAGGGAGAAGGAAAAGCAGGCTCCTTGCTGAGCAGGAAGCCCAATGTGAGACTCAGTCCCAGGACCCTGAGATCATGACCCGAGTTGAAGGCAGCCACCCAACCGACTGAGCCACCCAGGTGCTGATATGGTAGATATATTTAAATATGACTATACAAACATAATTATTAAGAAATCTACAGATTAGGTCATTTATTTCTACTGCTCTTTTTTCTTTTTGACATTTTAAAGATTAATGCCAAGAACCTTTCCTTAAATATCAACTATTCTTAGACATTTTATAATTTCTTTCATAATCAGCAAGTTTTCAAACCCATCCTAGAAAACATTTCTTCTGGAAATACACTTACTTCTTATTTCTGTATCTAGTCATATTACATTTTACACATGAAGTAGTTGACTGTATTTTCTTAAATGTCATCAGTAGTACTAAAATCCTGAAATAAGTTAATTACAAATTATTACTTCTACAAATTAGAAGTCAAAAGGAACAAGAAGTTAAATATTGCCCAAACATATCTAATTCCCAATCAACTTACTTTCATCATGAACTCTTTCAATGTTGAAGGCTCTGCTATGTTGATTGAAACTTAGCTGCTGTTCATGAAGGTCCACAGGAACAGGGTTTATGCCAGTCCCTTCAAGGTACAACCTGATTCGCTGCCTCCATAACCACCTTAGAAGAGTGAAGGAAAACCAAAGATGTTAAGATAAAGTAAGCTTAGGATGAGGCATTATAATTTCACCAAATTAAGAAAATCATGTTAAAAACCTATTTTTCCACGAACAAATTATACCAGAAACACCTAAAACCCAAAGGTTCCTCCTCAAAGACAAATTCAGAGATTTAGTTCTCTTTTCAAAAATAATACAAATATCTCATATATTTGTACAAAATCTCCCACATTAACTTGAATTAAAATCAAATTCCTTATTAAGTATCCATTAAATCTAAGGTACTGAGTTAGATACAGCTGTGTTTCACTCATACAAAATTATAACATGCAAAAACAAAACAAAACAAAAAACAAGTAGAAAACCACTCAGATTAAAACATTTATTGTGTTAAGATGGTCAGACAAAACTCTCTCCGAAAGTTCTACAATGATTCTTTTTACAATAAAAAAGAAATCAATGACAAATTTTATAACATTTAAGATTACACCTCAAACTTAAGACATTTTTGAGAGCAGGAAAAAAAATAGGTATAATTGATTTCAAAACCAAAAACTGATTTATCAAAAAGCCAGTGGGACAGATTCTGCTAGATTAGTATATAAAAATATACTCCCAATTGGTAGCTATAAACTGGACATTTGTAGAGGTGCCAAACTTTTTAATGATCAGAAACTAGAATCATTACTAGTGATTCCAGAAATCAAAATTTCATACAATTAAAAAAAAATTTTTAAAAAGCAGACAAAGCGCTTTCTCAAACAGTAAAAATCTAGTCCAAGTCAGGAAATAAAAAGTCGTCCAACTTGGTACTCTCCACTACAATCACCAACCCCATCTCGGCTCCTCCCCCCACGCTTCTGTTTTCAGGATAGCCTGACCACTGAACAAATTACGTTAGAGAAGTATGCTAAAACATCCCCCTACCTGAGAAACACTTAATAAACATCCCAGGAACCTCAGAATGGTGGAGTAAATCCAACCCTCCGCCATTCTGGATAGAAGAGGGAGGTTAAAAATATAAAATCTCAGAGAATTTGAACACTTAGTTTTAGCCAGTAGCATAACTACCCTTGTACCAAACTGCTAAGAACATGTAACAACATTAAGAAAACAGAAACATGGCCTCTATCTCACTGATGGAGAAAACCTGTCCACTTGCAGTTGGGTTACAGGCCAAGTGATTTTTGTCAGCGTTTCTCTACATAGTTCCAGTTGGACTAGAAGAAAGCTAGAGGTTTGTGTGACTAAGCCAATAACAGTAGCCATAAAGAACAATACAGAACTATGCACTAAGCCAAATATTATCTAACTTGTTCTGTTCAAAAGCATTTCTAGTGGCACATAAAGATATTTATAAAACAACTGTAAGAAATTCCTACCTGAACTCACCACGATAGAACTTCTGTAAGGCTTCTGGGAAGGAATGTGTATATCGAACAGGAAGACATAAATGACCCTCAGACCTTTAAGAGATTTGTAGTGGTATAAAGAAAAGGAAAGAAAGAAAAACTTAATTCAAAATGTATCACTAAACTACAAAAACCAGACATGAAATTTTATACATTTCTGTTCCATACTTCAATTTTTTTGGCCATGAAACTTTCTGTACTTTCAGTAAGACAAAAAGACCAAATAGAAAGAGTGGTTTTACATCCATCTTCAATGCTATAATACACACTACTGAAGTTTCCACATCACAGTGAAACTAAAAATAACACCACATTTGCCAGTAACTGATCACCCTACAAAATTATGTAATGGTATGGTGGTATTTGCACCCTACCTTTAAATTATTTACCTATAAACTTTGGGCAAGTCACTTTAGCATCTGCTTTCTCATCTCTAAAAGAGAGATAAACCACTAATCTCAAAAGGTTATTCTGAGGAATCACACTATCTGTGAAAGTGAACCATAAATCCCTTTTCAATATCATTTAAGATACTGAGTCATGAAGAAGAATCATAAAGCTAATCGATTCCAATCCTTCATTTACTCAAATATATGAGGGTAAACTTCCTCCAGGGAGTGAAGAGCTTGACATAGAAGACAAATATTTTTTTAAAAAAGTACAAATGACAGTGTTAACATTGCCTTTAGTTAATACAGGAGGATGAGCAAATGTGGCACCTAACATGAGGAACAGCATCCAAAAAGTTCAAACATCATTCACATGATGCATTAATCTTGAAATAAAGGTTGAGGAGACTTGGCAAAACAAACTCTTAATCGCTGTACATTATAAGCGTAAAGAGCAGAAAAAAAGGCTTTTACAAAGTTGTGACAAATCAATTTTTTTTTAATCTGTGAGGATCAACACTGAAATTCAGACTAGGCCCTAAGTTTTTAAATTTTCATAGTCACTGCAACACTTTTACATAGTGCTAAATGTACAGAGGGTATCAGTAGCCATTTGCTAGAACAGTACCTGCTAGGGTCAACCAGTCTACAACACCTGGGACAGAGAACAATGTCTCATGAGATTGTAGTCCGATATCAGCCAGGGCCGTCAGCAGCTGAAGGCCTGAGTTGGCCTGGAGGATTCACTTTCAATGTGGCTCACTCACGTGGCTGGCAAATTGGTGCGAACTACTGGCAAGAGGCCTCAATTCTTCCCCATGAGAGCCTCTCCACAGGGCTGCTGGAGTATCCTCACATCATGCTGGCTGACTTACCCCAGAATGAGCAATCCAAGAGACTAATACAGAAGCTGTAATACCACTTATGACCTGGCCTTGGAATCCACACACTTTCATACCATATTCCACTGGTCACACAGGCCAGCCCTGATTGAATACAGAAGCAGGGAGAGAACCACATAAAGGTGTGAATGCTGGGCAGCTACCTTGCAGGCTAGTTCCACATGCCTTCTATCCCACTTTAATTATTAAGCATTCAAGTGTCATAATTATTTATTGGGCTCAATAAACTGAAAGCAGAATACAAACAAGACAAACCAAAGTTATATATTTAATTTAGATGAGTCCATGTAAGTGAACCATCTTAGAAGGGGATCCTCCAGCCCAAGTCAAGCCTTCAGGTGCCTGCAGCCCCTGCTGACCATAACCTCATAAGAAAGCTCAAGCCAAACCACCCAGACAAGCTCTTGAATTTCAGATACACAGAAACCATGAGCAATAATAAATGATTACTACTGTATAAGCCTCCAAGTTCTGGTCTGATTTGTCATGCAGCATTTGATAACTAATACAGAGGAGAGGAAATTTAAGTTGAACATTAACTTCTGGGCTTATTTAAGGCTTGTGAGTACCAGAGTACTTAAGAAAAAGAAGTCAGGCAACCTGAATTACCAAACGAGCTAGGAGGCTTAATACATTGTTGGCCTGAGAAAAGATGAGAAACCAAAGAACTTCTAAAGCCTATTATTCTAGGTAGAAAGTGGAGAAGCAGTACTGCCTGCTTACCAGTTTCAAAATTCCCACATGCTTATATGAGTATTAAGTCAGCTTTTTGAAGGAAAATATATTTCAACAAATTGTATAAAATGTGATCACTAAAGAATTTCTTAATGATATAAAAATATGCCATTGAGAAGTTCCAAAATATAAATGAATCAACACCAAAGGCAATAAAAAATAATTACTGAATCAATGATCTCAATTACTTACACTCAGGAAACATTTAGTCAGCTAGGTTGAGGTCCTAGCCCTACTCCCTAAGATCATTTAATCATTCATTTCAAAGGTTTATTGTTTATGAACTATGTATAATACTGTAACAGTGACAGAGGAATTAAAATACAATCCTATACTCAGACATTTATAGTCTAATGGAAGAGACAACAACCAAGCAGAAAATAATGTGCTCTCTGCAGAGAATTAGAGTCCAAGAGAGGCCCCAGTCTCCAGTGAACAATTACACAACCGAACCACCGAGGAAGTGGTAGAAGGGCACCCCAGGCAAAAAGAAAGCAGCAGCATGTGTAAGGGCATGAAAACAGTATACACCTTCTGGAGAACTCTTTCACATATTCTTTCACATCCTCCTGTTTTAAGTATCAACGAACCTCCTCACCAGAGGAAAAGCCTCACCCATGGTGTTAGCAGATGCTCATACTTGACATGTGCACTCAAGTGGGTGATGGAGGAAGTGGGTGAATGAAGGTGGTCAAAGGTAAAAACTTCTAATTATAAGATAAACAAATATTGGAGATGTAGCAACACAAAAGAATTATAGTTCCTTCTGCTGTATATTTGAATTATAAAGAGTAGATCCTAAGAGTGCTTATCAGAAAAAAAAAAGGCACTTTTCTTTCATATCTATAGGAGATGATAAACGTTAACTAAGTTTACTGTGGTAATCATTTCACATTATGTTATTCTGCAGCACGCCTTAAATATATGCAGTCTGTCAGTTACAGCTCAACAAAACTGGGCAAAAAATGCAATTAAAAAAACAAAAAACAAAAAATAAAAAGCAGCCATAATAAGAATCGCAGGGAGTTCCTAGAACTTCAGTAATTTTTTCTGAAAGTAGAGTACCCACAAGTAAAAGAGGCTCAGTAAAACTAAAAAAGCACTAAGGCATTTTCAATGTACTCTGAAGATCATAGGAAAACCCTAGAATATTTTAATTTAGAAGTAGATACAATCAGATTTGTACTTTGGAAAGAACATGAGTATAATTGATGGGTTGGAATAAGCAAGACTGGAAGCTGTTGCAGTAATTTCAACAACCAGTTATGAAGGCCTATGCTCAGTTAGCAGTGAGGATGGCAAGAGATGGACTCAAAGCTAAGATCCCAAGAACGCAACACTAGACCCACAGACCACTGTGATACAGGGTGGTCCCAGCTTCAGCACAGGTTACGATTTCAGTCATCAAGTATGGTAGGGGAAGGCTAGGGAAACAGGTTCACTTGCAGACATGTTGCCTATTTTTTTTTTTAAAGCTTGTATTTATTTATTTGACAGACAGAGATCACAAGTAGGCAGAAAGGCAGGCAGAGAGAGAGGAGGACAAAGCAGGCTTCCTACTAAGCAGAGAGCCCGACGCGGGGCTCAATCCCAGAACCCTGGGATCATGACCTGAGCTGAAGGCAGAGGCTTTAACCCACTGAGCCACCCAGGTGCGCCCCCCCACCCCGCTTTTTTTTTTAAGTAGGCTTCATGCCCAACATAATACTTAAACTCATGACCCGGAGATTCAGGGTCCCATGCTCTAAGACAGAGCCAGCCAGACTTGTTACATTTTTAATGCCACTGGATACTTTCAAATAGAGGACAGTATGGCTAGAATAGCATGAAGAAAGAGAAAAATAACAGGAGAAAGGACAGAGAATAATCAGGAACCAGATAATGTAGTGTCTTGTATGTCATAGCTAAGGTGACGAACTGTCCCAGTTTGCTTAGGACTGACAATTTTTCCAGGACATGGAACTTTCAGTGCCAAAACTAGGAAAGTTCTTGGCAAATCAGGGTGAATGGGTCCCCCCACCCCCAAGTCAGAGTAAATTAGATTTTAAATAAGATAGATTAGATAAAAATCTTAAATTAGATTTTTATCCTGGGTTTGATGGGGAGCCACCATAAGATTCTGAGCACAGAAGTCACTTAATATTATCAAACTTTCATAAAATGATCACTCTGGCTGCAGTGGGGAGAGAAATAAGGATATATATAAATAAGGATAAGAGTGGAAGCAAGATCAATGCTGGCTATAAATACTTTGGAGTCACCAGGATTTAAGTTCAACTACAGATATTAATGAGTTACACTGGAGATCGTTTAAAAAGTTAAAGAAAAAGAAGGCCCAGAAGTGAAGACACCATTATTTAAGCAGCGACTTAAATATAACATCCTCCAAAAGAGACAAAGTAGTAGTCACCAAGATTGGGGGGGGGGGGGGGTGGAGTGTGTGTGTCATAAATGCCAAAGAATTACAGATGCAACAAAGGAGCAAAAATTTCCCAGAAATCAAGTAAGAGAAGGACTAAAATGTTCAGTAACTTCAGTAACCAGGACATCACTGGTAAGGCAAAAAGAATGTCAATGAACTGGCTGGAGGCAAACCAGAAAAGATGGAAAAGCTGACCAAACAGTAACTTAAGTAAGGAAGTGGAGATACCAAGCTTGGAGGTAAAGAGGAAGAAAAAGAATAATAACCAAGAGAGAGACACAGGGTAAAGGAGTGATTACATTTTCTTAAAAGAGTATAGTCTTGACCAAGTTTTTAGACTCAGAAGAAGCATGCTGGAGAGAGGGGAAGAAAGGGAACAAATAACAGAAAAAGATTTTGTTCCGAAGCCAGGGAAAAGTTGAAAAGTCCAATGATTTCTATTTCCTTTATGAGGTAAGAGAAGACTAATGCTGAAGGATAAAGGGTAAGGAAGGCAAGAAGCATATAGTTCAATAACCTTGAAGTAGCTACCGCAGAGCACGGGGAAGAAGAGAGGAAGACCTGAGCCACACAGAAAGGTTTTTTGAACAACTCTGAGGGTCCAGTTCTAAGTGCTAGAAATAAAAAACTGGAAGTAAATTTGGGCCCAAATAAGTCACCAAGCTTAAGTTTCTACTCCCCCAGGCCCAGATGGCCTCAGCAGTGCTGAAGAAGGATCATCGACTGATGCAGGACTGAACAGAAAGACAGTGGTACAAAATGTTTAAGAGGTTTGTCAAGAGGGGCACCCGAGTGGCTCAGCTGGTTAAGCTTCCAATCCTTGATTTTGTCTCAGGGCTGTGAGATCAAGCCCCTCATGGGCTCCACACTAGGCATGGAGCCTACTTATGATTCTCTCTCTCCCTCTCTACCCCCTTCCCCACATTACATGTGCACTCCCTCCACCCAAAAGGAAAAGGAAAGGGAAAAGGAAAGGAGGGAGACAGAGACAAAGGAAGGAAGGAAGGAAGGAAGGAAGGAAGGAGAATTTTGTTAAGAATGTGAATGAAGTGGGGCGCCTGGGTGGCTCAGTGGTTTGGGATGCTGCCTTCGGCTTAGGTCATGATCTCAGGGTCCTGGGATCGAGCCCCGCATTGGGCTCCCTGCTCCGCAGGAAGCCTGCTTCCCTCTCTCTCTCTGCCTGCCTCTCTGCCTACTTGTGATCTCTGTCTGTCAAATAAATAAATAAAATCTTTAAAAAAAAAGAATGTGAATGAAGTGAGGGAAAACTAAGAAAATAGAGGGCCTTAACACACTAAAAACCAAAGGGCAGATTTAGTAGGATTGAGGGAATAAGACTATTGTTAAAGACAGGAGGCTGTGGTCAGAGTGGAATTAAGATTTAAGCTACAGGGTAACTCTAAATGATCATGAAGTCCAGGTATAGTCATGGCTGCAGGTGGCTGGAAAAGAATGATGCTAAATGTCAGTGAAGCTGAGGAAAGAAAAAAAAGAAGTGGTGACAGGATTTGGTCTCTTCATTAACGCAATGCAGTCACCCAGAAAAATCAGCAAAGGCATAACCAGGAAAGTAGATGAGAGACATAAGGAAGGGCAGAAAATGGGACATTAAGTCATCCCTTTTCAGCGATACCAAAGGTCACCAATATCCAACTAGGTCAAGGGCTCAGCTCTATTCTGCCAAAAGGTACTACTCCCAGACTACCTGGGAAGTCCAATATGAAGACTCCTCATCCCATGTCATAATTTTCTATGGTAGTAAATGCATTTATATTTCTCATGCCTGAGCTATACACGAGAGGTAGGGCCTTGAAAACCACCACATAGAAGAAAATTCTACTAACAGTAGAAATTAACTGTACATGCCTGAATTTCATCTCCAAAATGTTTCTGGTACACAGTTCTAACACTCATAACCAGGAGCAGTGATCCTTCCACTTAATCATCACACACCACAGTAAGCTCCCTATAGCAACAAAGCACAGCGATGTGACCATGGTGCAGAAAATAAAAGAGCTCCTCAGAGTTAAGATTCATCAGAAATAGATAGTATGCAAAGCAAAGAACTGTATGTATAACATACACAGCAAACTAAAATACCATGTTTTTCCTTACCGTTCTGGATCAGTGTTTACTCCAATAACTGGTTTAAGTCTATCTAAGACTTTACTTGCTGCCAGAAGCATCGTGCCGTCACCTAAAGGACATAAAACATAACCAGTTTTGTAACAAATCTGGTTTTTAACATCATTTTGAACACAAGTCCTTTTGCTTTAACAATCACACTCCTACTCCACCCTGCTGACCACCACAGTCCATTCTACTTCCTTTCTACCCACTATCCCTAATCCAGAATTTCTCAACAGCGGCAAGACTGACATTTTAGGCCAGATAGTTCTTTGTTGGGGCGGTGAGGGGAGCGGTCCTGTGCATTACAGGATGTTTAGCCATATCCATGGTCTCTACCTTCTGGAAGCCCCATAGTAGCTCCCAGCTGGGAACCACTGCTCCAGTCCTTATCATTCTACTAACCAAATCTCCTTCCTTCTGCCATAACATCAGTCCAAATTCAGACATTATTTTAAAGAGAATACATCCGACAAAGTGTCCAGTGTAGATTTTTCTAACAAATGCTATCAATTTAAAGCTCTGGCAACAATGCCCACTTGATAATAAAGTTCAGGAAAGATAGCTGTAAGTATATTGGAGTCAGAGTGGGATGGAATTTATCTCATTGAACTCTTAAACAATTTCATCTTTTAAGGCTGGTATAACTAAACCAAAATACAGTTACAACTCATCTTTTGAATCCTATTTGAAGTCAAATGCACACTTTAAATATACACAGAGAAACAGACACAGAACCTCACAATAACATCATTCACTACAAAAGTGAAATGTTTTATATATCAGATATTCTAAATCTTATCCTAAAAATTCCAAAATGCATCTTGTGGTAGGAATCAGAAGACTTCATTACAGCTAGACCACAGGGTGTCTGGAAATGCATAGTAAAGGGCATTTCCGTATTACATCTTTACCTCTGTAAAACTCTTACCTCCTGCAGCTATGACAGCATCTGCCCATCGAACAATCTCTTCATCATATTCTCTCCTCTTTACTAGACGAACCTCGATTCCCTCATTCCTAAGATAAAAAAGTAAAGGCTATATAATGTCTACTAACAACATGAAGGATGTTTTGAGAGACAGGTTATTACAATAATGTAAAAAAACCAAACTTGTTTTATAAACAAATGTTTAGTTTTGCAAGGTTAACTTCATTTTCATTTATTTAATTAAAACAGCCAATTTACTATGGTCAAGAAGCATATGAATAAACCAAAAGTTAATGACTATCCCAAATCTCTATGTGCTTCAAATACATCTTGTTTTGCCCCTGACAAAAGCAGTATCAATAAATTAGAATTCCATTTCATTTTCTCTATTCCTCTGATGCTAAAATTCACTAATACAAATGGTCGAGAAGTGTAGTATCTCGAGACCTTTTAATTATAAAAAGTCATTATTTTAAACCAACAAATATTCATTGTCAGACACTGAAACAGTGACCAAAATACTTTCTATTTTGCATGTTCTCACACTGATTCTCTTATATACATATAAACTTATTCACTGACTGCATTAACTGAATTTACAGTTCCTATAATTTTTAGACAAAGAATATTTTAACAAACACCCATATAATACAGTATTCAGTTTAATAAGACATTACAAATACAGTTGAAGCCTAATGGATACAGAATTACCTCTGTAGAAAAGGCACTTCTCAGACCAAATATTAACTGAAAATCTGTGCAATTTTCACAGTACAATAAAAATTTCCTTAAAAACACCAATTTCAACTCCATTAACCACGATATAATTTTCTGAAAATGATCTTATAATGGCAATCTTTACTAAAAATCTCAAGATCATCTGCTAATAAAAACTGGAAGTCCTGATACAAATGCCCATCAAAGCTCCAATCCCATTAACTTACCGTAAACTATCTAGAATATGTTCTACATTTTTGGTGTGAATATGATGTCGTTCAAGCAGTCCACTGTAGCTAGAGCCTTTCAATGCAAGCTATATCAAGATAAAACAAATTCTGTCACATTACATGACATATATTATACATTATAACATATCTCTTTAAAAAGCCCTATAAAAAGTATAATGGGTTTTTTTAAGGCACATTTTTATGACCACAAGTTTAAACTGAACTAGGAAAGTCTGATTTTAGAAAATCATAATTTGCTTTCAATATTAAATACAGCATTAAGTTTCCTGAATTATGTAGTTAATAAGATCTCAAAATTTGCTTATTTTTCAACTTGAGTGTTTTTTAATTAATTTTTTTTAAAGATTTTATTTATTTATTTGACAGACAGAGATCCAAGTAGGCAGAGAGGCAGGCAGAGAGAGAGGAGGAAGCAGGCTCCCCACTGAGCAGAGAACCCGATGCGGGGCTCGATCCCAGGACCCTGAGATCATGACCTGAGCTGAAGGCAGAGGCATTAACCCACTGAGCCACCCAGGCGCCCCTTGAGTGTTTTTTTAAATGAATTTGTAACACATCACATGCAGCTACTTGAAGACCAAAGATAAACTAGTATTTTAGAAGGCAGTTAGATGACCTTTGTTCCACTTGGATTTGCAGCTCTCTTCTGTTCACATTTATGAACTCTATTCGGCATTTACCCCACACAATCCAAACAAAGGCCGGGTTAGCTCCCAGAAATTGGGTAACTTTTAGATATGAAGATATATATCCTTCAAGAATTATCTCTCCTAGTCCACTGATGTGTATTTTTGCAATGTCACCCTTTTAAAGTATATGTCTACGAAATAATCCATAAAGTAAAATGTTGAGAGAAGTTTAGACATATCCTTAGTGCATATCCATTTAATCCACTATGAAATTTGTCCGGTAGAGAGAATTAAAAAGCATGTTATTTTCTTTCCTTCTCCAACTTCCCTTAATACTCTGCCTCTTGATGGTACAGTATCAGTTTTTCAAGTACATGTCCAAAATACAATCTTAAATATATTCCTTTTAGATTACTCAATTAAAAGTAAAACCAAATTTTAGGTAGCATCCTTAATATGTATTTTACCTTTTAAAAATTATTAATAACAAAATATCAAAGATACATATATATAAAGAAAATTTTAAAATACATATAATCTTATTGTCCCAGGACAATTTGTTAATATTTTGATATCTATCTTTCTAGTCTTTTGTTTATGAATATGGGGTTATTCATAAACAAAATAGTTTTGTCCTTACTCTACAATCAAAAGGGAAATGTAGGCTCCTCAAAAGAGGGAGGGGAGGACATATTTGGCTATTTGATAATACACGATGTTAACTAAAAAGATCCATTAGATCTGATAATCTGTACAACACTCTGAAACCTAGACATAAGCTTCATATTTAGACAGATCATACTAACATCAAAAGTATTTTTTAAAGGGAAGCAGTGACCAAGGTCATAATTAGATAATCCTTCATTTAATTAAAAAAAATCAACATATAATAGGTTTGAAAAACTATTTTAAGAATAGAATTTCTGAATATAAATGAACATAGCATTAACATTCAGATTATTATACTACCATTACCCAATTACAAATTAACTAAAACCGTACTAACCATTCCTCAGTAAATATGGATCACAATGCTCTTCATCTCTACTTTCTCCCTGGTGATCTCTAGCTTCGAGGCTTTCCGTGAGAGATCTGTATGCAGAGGACTCCCAACTGCTAAACTTGGCTTCTCTTCAGGGCTCCAAATAAATGTATGCAACAGTGTATCTGACATCTTTCTCTGGATATCTAACTGGAATCTCAAACTAAAATACTCAGTATCAACAGTCCTCTTAGTGCAGTGGGCAGAGAGTCAATCTCATTAAATACTCAGTATCAAACTCCTGACTTTTCTAACAGATTAGTTACTATGGTATATTATTTTGTTACAATTACAGTAATTACCTCTCATGAGCCCATTTCAAGAGTGAATACATAGCTAGAAATTGAAATCTAAAAAAATTCATTCATTCAAATATTTGAGTGCCTACTACTGTATTAGTTTAAACATTAATTTAGCTCAATCAAGTGCATTTAATGGGGCACTGAAAACTGGCAAGGACAATGAGAACTAACTCAAATGTATAAGAAGGCTATTAAAATAGTTTCAACAAATGTACTGCATCTAACCTGCTATAAATAGAACTTAAGAGTAGCTGGTCCCCAGTTTCCTGTCCAGATTTTTATCCTCTAATTTTGTTTGGATTATATAGAACATGTACCCAAGAATAGAGGACAGAAATCCTTATGTATGATAACTGTAAATTCTAGTTTGGTTGTTCAGAAACTTTTGTGCTCAATTCCTGGCTCTCAGCAAACTCCAGAAAATTAAGATTACTCAGCAGTTGAATGTTAAGAAACTGTGCTTGGTGAAGGGGGTTTAAATTTGTGGAGAAAATAATTTTGAAGCACTAACAAAAACCTTCAAGTTCTCCATGATTTTAATAAGTCTTGCTACCAACACTAAAATTCCTAAATTTCCAAACCTGAATACAAAATTTATTTAGCACCAGAATAGTTAATATTGGGGCAGAAATATCATTTCATTCTGTTCCCACCCAGGTTGTTTTTTGTGAATTCTCTAGCAACTCATGTTCAGTACATTTATTTAGAGAATACAAGTTCTTATATTAATTATTTTCTTTAAAGATATAGACGGTTGGGGGGCGCCTGGGTGGCTCAGTGGGTTAGGCCGCTGCCTTCGGCTCAGGTCGTGATCTCAGGGTCCTGGGATCGAGTCCCGCATTGGGCTCTCTGCTCAGCGGGGAGCCTGCTTCCTCCTCTCTCTCTCTGCCTGCCTCTCTGCCTACTTGTAATCTCTCTCTGTCAAATAAATAAATAAATAATCTAAAAAAAAAAAAAAAGATATAGACGGTTGGGCTAATAAGCTTCATTAACATGGACTGGCTAAACTAGGCAAATACAAGATAAGGCATTTTATAAAATGCCTTAGTGAAAGCATCAATTACAAAGCCTGAAATCACTATTCAACTGGCACGTACAGTTTTTCAAGTTCTCTTCTCATTCAAAGGCTGGTAAATTGCTAGCTATCCCTCCGAAAATAACAAGACCTCAAAGATTTAAAACCATACTTTAATCAAAAACACATTCTTTATGTCCTACAATGAAGAGATCAGAGAAATTACTGAAATTTAGAACACATTCTCAATTCTGCAATGCTACACCACCACTATTAGCACCAGTTTTAATATCCTCCCCCCAAAAAAGACTGTTGATGTGCATTAAAAACAAAGTTATAAGATTATTCACCAGAATATCTGGAAAAAGCAATGTGAATCTAAAAGATCTATTTCAGTCCGACATATTTCCATATCATATTCTATGTCAGTCCAACATACTTCAGTGAAAGAGCAAAAAAGAGTTTCATTCAAGGAGTAAGAGTTTCTCCTACAAAATCTACAAAAACCAACATCACTTCTCCTTAGGTGGCTCCAAAGTTAAGATACAACAAAGCATGAAAGGAATAAAAGAGGAAACTGAACCAACAAAAATTTGCTGACCTTAAAGTTAGATGTGGTAGTTAGGCTATTTCCTAAATGATCCAACCACTTTTATTAAAATATCATAGATATTTTTAATTGACCAAAACTGAATTTATTACAAATACAAATTTTTACGATTTATTTTACTAGTCAGTTGAATGCCACTGACTTTGTACTCAAGGTACTAATTCACATGAAAGCTCAATAAGGGAAGGAAATCAGTCTTTAACACATAAGAAATGCACAAACTTTCTGGAACAATGACAGTTTGGTCCATAAACTCACAAGGCATAATTTAAGCACTCTTAAAAGCATACCCACTTACCTAAATGGTGCAGTGAGTGTTAATTCAGAATTGCCTTAAAATGAATAGTAACACCTAGTCAACAGCTAAAAAGTAAACTTTCACCTAGCATGATCAAGCCTGCTACAGTGAAGCTGAAATATTTCTTGAGGTATATTTGGCATCTATCTTGGATCACTTCAGTTTCACTCTCCTTTCTCTCAGGTGCTTACCTTTAGTTTCCCCATCATTCTCTTTCTATTTCTACATTCCTCTTTTTATTCTGTTCACCTACTCCCTCATATATTGGGATCGTTCAAGGTTCCATCTTTAATTTTCTTCTCTGGTCCCACATAATTTTCCCTGAGTTACTTCCTCACTCCAGGGACTTGATCTCCCAAGTATGCACCAGTAACTATGAAATATATACTGTCAGCTTACGCCATTCTCTTGAGCTACAGGCTCAAATTCAAAGGTCTACATTAAATCCCCCCACTAGTAGATCAAGTACCTCTCACCAAAACCATCCAAATCCGATGACATATTCCTCCTTCAAATTTGCTCTTTCCCCATATATCAGTTAACAATACTTACATAATCAACAGAATAAACCCAAGTATCCCGTTTAATTCTCCCCTCACACTCAATCTCCATGTGGCAAAGTACAATAAATATACGTGTAAACTGCTTCTCTAACCCGTCCTTCACATTCATGCTGCCACCGCTTGGCTTCTGGACATCAGCTCTTCTCCGGTCTCAGGCAATAAATAGCCTGCCTCCAGAACCGCTAACTGAGTCTTCAGTCTATTTCCCATTCCGCCAACCTAACAACCACCACCAGGAGGCTGCTTTCATACTAGTTCCAGAATGCTCAAGTCTCAGAAAAATTGACCCTCCACTCCACTCTTATGGGGAAAGAGAGTAGGAGTGATAGTTGTATTCTCCTGCTAAAATAGACTGAAAATTACTAGGACATAAAGCCAACTCCTGCACATGACATTTAATACTTATAAGGTCCGGCTTACCTATTTAGCTTCTATAAACTTATTCATGAACAAAGATTTCCAAACTGCCCTTAAAAAGGTTGTCACATCAATTTATTGATGACAACCCACATTACTAAGAAAAAAATAAACTCTACTACATTTTAACTGGTTCAACTGTTTCATTTTATCTTTTATTTCAAATGAGTATATGCACTTAGTCATGATATAAAATTTTTCTGACTGTGGATTAGAGTCAAAAACATTTAAGTTCTTTTTGTTGGCAAAAAAATTAACTTCCCCCTGTCTTTTTTTTTTTTTTTTAAGATTTTATTTGACAGAGAGAGATCACAAGTAGGCAGAGAGGCAAGGAGAGAGAGAGGAGGAAGCAGGCTCCCCCGCCAACCCCGAGCAGAGAGCCCGATGTGGGACTTGATCTCAGGACCCCGAGATCATGACCCGAGCAGAAGGCAGAGGCTCAGCTCCCTGAGCCACCCAGGTGCCCCCCCCCCGCCGTCTTGCTAGTACTATTCTCTCCCATTCACATATAAATTCTTCCTTATTAATATTTAATTAAGATATCCTGAACTTAAAAGATATCATTTCACACTTATCACTTTGGCAAAAATGTAAAAGTCTACCAAGTGCCACTGAGAACATGGGGAATCACAGAGCTGTTCAATGCTTATGGACATATTTGTACTTCTAACTGCATTTTCTAATTTAAAAAATGGAAACAATCTAATTATCCAAACAATGTAATACCAGACAGCACTTAAAGTGAATTAACTTTAAAAGAAAGTTAAAAAAAAAAAAAAATCAAGACTGTCACTTCCTCCAAGAAATTGGCTTAAAAATAACAACAAAAACCACATAAGCAGGAGTTAGATTCAACAAATCTTCATGCCTTTTTAGTGGTCTATTTTATAAAGGAAACACTTTGAAGTGACCAAAGCAGTACCATTTTAGGTACCTAATTCAGTAAATAATAGTGGCATTTACATAATGATCATTACTGTGCCTGAAAAATTAGAATTATGCTGCTCTAAATTATGTAAATTATAGATTAACTTGATCTTCCTAAAAATTATATAAGCAAGGAAAAGCAGACATTATTATACCTATTTCAAAGTCAAAGAGGCTGATAAATAGAGAGAGGTTAGGTTACTTGTTCAAGTCTATAAAGCTAATAAACTGGTACCAGGATCAAAACTCCTGTCTCCTGCTCTTAACTCAGGACTTGCCCACTACAGACTCCTAACATTCCTATGTTAGCTATACATTTCACTTCTGCTTGAAAATACTTATTAGCGCCCTAAGCCTCAATTTAATGATTAAGTTATATAGGCCAATCAAGAACTATTCTGTTCCCAAGTCCCAATTCTACCAACCTTCAGTTAGGAAGAAGAGAACCAATCAGCTAACCTCTTCTTGAATGAAAAGGTCTTACAGAGGTTGGTGGAATTTCCTGCACAATCCACATCATATAGAATGAACTTTGCCAAGGAAAGAAATAACCCACACACTTGCTGATATTCTGAAATACACATTTCTGTTACATATTAACAAAGATTACTGATAGTGAAAAATAAAGTTAACTTACACTTTACTAGCTGAGAAGATATTAATGTGCATCGATACTTTACTCAAAATGTAATTCATATAATTGAAAATACAGGAAAAGGGATCATATAGTAAGACATTATGTTATTTACAAGCTCACGGCTGCCCATATATACCTGGTTTCTAAAATCTCCCCCAGGTAATCCTGATACAGTGAAGGGGGAAAATCAGGGCTCTAAAGCACATTGGTCAATGATTACATTAATGGCAGAATTTCAGCTACTGTAATATTCAACCCTTTTACATCTTCAGGAGTCTCCTATTTAGCTGCAAATATTTATGGAAGGAGTATATCATAAGCCTCTATTTTCCAAGATGTATTCCACATAATTTGACACGTTTTTCTAATCTGCACCCCCTTCCCCCACCAAATCCTATGGTCAAATAAAAATTCTGTCTTGTTTAGGTTTATGTTTCTCAAACGTATTTAACCATGAAACCCTTGCTCCTGTACCAACTCGTGCTGGTAACCTCAACCTTAAGCATTCAGCAGCTAAAATCTTCTGGAAGAACAATAGTTGGAAATAAGGCTCTGGAGCCTCCAGGAGAAAAGAGCCAAAACTCATTTTTAAAAAGTCAGAACCCTTTTTGGTGGGGATGGGAAGATAGAGAGGATGATGAATAAGATGAGGTCATTGTCCTCAAGTCTAGAGAAGAAAATAATCAGATTATACTCAAAGGTGGAAAGCTCAAATATGGAAGTATTAGGAAGATACAGTAAAGAACATCTAACACAACCTTGGTAGCAGAAAGGAGCACAGCCAGGTTCCCAAGGAAGGCTTCCTGTGGAAGTAATGTCTGGAGCTTGACCTCAAAGGAAGGCTAGGAACTGGCTAGAGGAAGGAAGAACATTCAAAGCAAAAGAGGCTGCAAAAGTAAAGACATTAATAGATGCAAATCAAACCGTCCTGAAATACCATTTTTTCATGGACCATCCTGGTAAGACACCCAGAATGTGATAAATGGCTTATGGAGGGGGAAAAGCACCTTTCATCCATTGCTGGTGAAGGTATACACTGGTACAGCTTCCAAGGGAAGCAATTTGGTGATACCTATTAAAAAGTCAAATGCACATGCATTTTTTTTTTAAAGATTTTATTTATTTATTTATTTGACAGAGAGAAATCACAAGTAGATGGAGAGGCAGACAGAGAGAGACAGAGGGAAGCAGGCTCCCCGCTGAGCAGAGAGCCCGATGCGGGACTCGATCCCAGCACCCTGAGATCATGACCTGAGCCGAAGGCAGCGGCCTAAACCACTGAGCCACCCAGGCGCCCCAAATGCACATGCATTTTTACCCAACAATTCTACCTTTAGATATTTATCTTCAAGTTTGATTCACATGCAAATAAATTAACACAAATGTTATTCATTATAGAATGTATTTAAATAAATTAAGACATGCACACAACGGAATACTATACATACTATTTTAAAGAAAGAACAGGTGCAGAATAGCTTAAAAAGTATATAATCACTAAGTAAAAAAGGATGAGACAAAGAAAAATATTTCACTGTGCTGATTTGTATGTATAGATTATTTCTGGAAGGAAAAACAAGAAACTGCTAACAGTGGCTACTTCCAGGGACAAAAACTGTGCCCAGTGGCAAGAATAAGAGAAAGGCTTTTCAATGCACACCCTTCTGTATCTTTTACATACTGAACCATTTTAATGCACTACTGGTCAGTAAATACACCACCTAATGAAAATAAAAGTAGTTTGAAATTAATGGAAAATGAAGCTCAGGACAAAAATTGATCAGAAATGAAGCTCAAGAGGTAGACAGGAGCCAGTTCATGAAGGGCCTTATCTGGAGTACTAAGTAAGGATCCTAAAGGTTCCCATACAGCAATGTTTCTCAAAGTGTCATCTGGGGACCACTTGCAAACCTGGAGAACTTGTTAAAAATGCAGATCCCTGGACAGACCTAGCAAACTTAAGGGTGTGGTTCAGGATGGCAGAGTCTGGAGTCTCCAGGAACTGAATCAGAATCTTGTGGTGCTGAGGTTCAGGCATCCTCATTTTTTTTTTTTAAAGATTTTATTTATTTATTTGACAGAGATCACAAGTAGGCAGAGAGGCAGGCAGAGAGAGTGAGGGAAGCAGGCTCCCTGCTGAGCAGAGAGCCCGATGCGGGACTCGATCCCAGGATCCTGAGATCACGACCTGAGCCGAAGGCAGCGGCTTAACCCACTGAGCCACCCAGGCACCCCAGGCATCCTCATTTTAACAAATTTCCTAGCTGATTCTACTGGTTAAGGGGAGGGAGCTTTTGAGAAGTTCTGAGCAGAGGAATAAAGCGGCCAGATGTTCACTTTAGATAGAGGACTCTGGTGCCTGTATCTGAAAGATTTGAAGGAGTGGGATTCTGTTAGAAAGCCCTGGAAGTACTTCAGATCATATTCTTTAATTTGATAAATACTCCCATACACTACACTCAATGCACACCATGTGGCAAAAGTATCTGCCCAAGAATTATAACCTAAGCTACACCATCATTTTCAGGATACATGGTAAGGGAAATAAAATCCAAGGTGCTGCATCTCCTAAGTATGCTAAGAAAGCAAGAACTAGGAATAATTTAATCCAGTAATACAGGGACTGCCAAATGAAATTATTCTATCCCATTATAAAGATAATTAAATTAAAAAAACTAAAAATGGCAACCAGTAAAGAAGGTTGCTTCTGGGTAGGGACAAAGGAAGAGAAGAGTAGAAACAGTTCCGATTTTATTTGGTATATTTGGTATATACTATGTTTAAATAAAACATAACTCTTTGGCCAATAAGCCATGTTTACAATGTCAAAACCCTTTCCAATCAGCTTTGATTCACTTAAAGATCTAATTTGTTGAGTTCCATGGACCCTATTAATAAAAATTCCAGGGCGCCTGGGTGGCTCAGTGGGTCCTGGGATAGAGTCCCGCATAGGGCTCTCTGCTCAGCAGGGAGCCTACTTCCCTCTCTCTCTCTCTGCCTGCCTCTCCATCTACTTGTGATTTCTCTCTGTCAAATAAATAAATAAAATCTTAAAAAAAAATTCCATATCTCTGAATAGCTGCATCTCTTACGATGTAAGCAAATCACAGTAATAGTTTAATTAGCCCTTGCAAGGTAATGAGCCAGTAGAGGTAACATAACTTCGAAGGCACCTTCCTAGAAATTCACAGGAAACATCGCAAGATTTAAAAAAATATAGTGCAACCAATGTGAACGAGTAACTGGAAGTCAGACTTTGACCAACTTTGAAAGATAGAAACCTACTCTGTACGGGCTCTAACAACCAAGTATTTCCTCTACTTAAGTTTCTACAAAGTGAGAAAACTATGAGGGTTGAGGGTATAAAATTACACTGACACTCCATCCTTCATCTTTTATTGGCATTTTAACAACCTAACACAGACTTATTCTGCAACAAAATCACCACCTCAACAACAAAAGAGAACCCTCTGATCAAAAAATTCAGGTTACCATGACACTACAGACATTAAGAGGTATGCTGCCAGAGACTAAAGTAAGAGACATGTGGGGGGAGGGGGTTTAGGAGAAGGGGTTGGGATTATGGACATTGGGGAGGGTATGTGCTTTGGTGAGTGCTGTGAAGTGTGTAAACCTGGTGATTCACAGACCTGTACCCCTGGGGATAAAAATATATGTTTATAAAAAATAAAAAATTAAAAAAATAAAAATAAAAAATAAAAGATCCAAAACTCACACACACACAAAAAAAAGAGAGAGACATGGACACTTTCTTTTACACACCCAATTCAGGTGATTCGTATATCTTAATATCTTTTACACAGCTCAGTATTCTTTGTCTTGCACTCAACCTAATGCTATTCCATTCTGAACGGTGCCTTTAATATAAATGGTAAAACAAACCCAAATCAGTAAGGAGCTAATCCAATAAAACATAATTGAAATGTGCCTTGCAATTACAAAACCATGTGTTCTATAGCACAAAAGTTTTAACTCAAAGTTTTCTTATCCCAAACAACACTGCCTAGCCAAAGACAAATATTTACCTTAGAGATTTCTCTTTAGATACTCAGAGTGGGTACACCAGGTAGTTCAATTTTTAAAGACATATTGATTTGCCCACATTTTAAAAAGTTTTAATTAGTGGCTATCTAGTTCAAAAGTCTAATTCAGAGGGCATGCATTTTCTTGAGGCCTTGAAAAGTTACCCACAGTTTCAAAACACCAGAACTAAAAAAGGCCTTGGAGATTATCTAGTCCAATCCTACTATCACACAATGACCTAGGGAAAGCACTTTGAAAACCTGACCGTACTACAAAAAGGTATCGTTGTCACACATTAGGCCCCTAGGAAGTTAACCACACAGAACTGGGCCTAGAACCCCAAGATCCTACCCGCAATCCCACACCTCAAACAGGCCAACGGAGTGTACTAATTTAAACTGTTGTGAGAGATTTTGTAAAATTGTATGAAGAACACATTTATATATGTATTTTCACCTAACCTAAAATTTTTAACCTAAAAATCCTGCAAAACTGAGTACAATCCAAGGAACACACCTTTCCCAACACAAATAATGCGCTTGTGTCTGACATCATTCTTCCCTGCCTCATCCCCTACTTCACTCCCTGTCAAAACTACTCCAACTTCCTGTTCAAAGTGATTGATCTCCTCTTGTTAAATCACACAACTGTTTTCTATATATTGCTACATCTGCAAACACTAAAGGAGAGAAAACAAACCTGCACCTAGCACTTCCATCTAATGAAAGCAGGGGCCCTCCTCATTTAACTCATTAAAGAATCAAGAATGCTGAAAATAGATTCAGTACTTAAGCAGACAGGATTTACAACCTCATTTTGATACCTGTACAAAACATTACAAACAAATCTGAAGATTAGAAACCATACCAGAAGTTTAAAACAGGCTGCCTACTCCTGTAAAGAAGTCTACAAGATTTGGTTATAGGCATGTAATTCCAAGCTTTTTGGTGCACGGTATCAACAACTAGAGATTTCCATACTGTTCATGGTGGCATCTTCACTCTCCTTTCCCTAACGTTGGTGAGTAGAGCGCATGGGATCAGAAATCTCAAAAGGAGAGAGAGGAGAGGGAAATTCGGGGTTTTTTTCCCCCCTTTAGATGGATTTATATACTTTTGCAAAAATATTGCTATCTCTACTAAAGAGAGTCCATTGTGGAGATACTGCTACGTTATGGACGCAGGCTTTTTATCTCATAATTACCAAGTTTACCTGCCCTCCATCTTGCCCTTTCTACTTAACAGCATATATCCAAAGTCAGATTTTCTCCCTTGCTAGACCCTGAACTCAAAACACGTGTGCTTTTCAAACAAACTGCTAGAACCTTGTCTGACGACCACGTTCCATCACGGAAAAGGCTCACTCAGACTGGCTTTCCGGAGTATTTCAGGCCTCGCAGTCCTGCAGAGTAAAAGGGGGTGTGTCCGCGGTACCAAAGCCCTCTCTGCCCCCTCCCGCAGCCATGCCCCGGGGCCCCTTTCCTGGGGGAGGCTTGAGGACCTGTTTCCAGAGCGTCCAGACCTCAGCCACCCGCCCACCTTTCTCGGGGCTGTTGCTGCTATTCCCGAAAGGGAAAACAGGGGGTGGGGCTGGTGAGCGCACAAATGAATTCCCAACCCCTTCCCACTGGGGGCTCCTGTTCCCCCCTCCAAGTCTTTCTCCCCCGTCTTGGGGGTCTCTACAGTAACAGTGACCCTCTCCCGCCGTCTGTCTCTCTCTCCCCCGTCTCTCTCTCGACGCACAAACACAGAAAGCGAGGAGTCTACGAGCGAAGCCAGAGGGAGTAGAGGGCACCTAGCCGGGAAGGCAGGGCATCTAGGGCGCCGGGGAGGAAGGGTGGTCCCGAGCGGTCTCGCCACACCACGAAGCCGCGACCGAGCCTGGGAGTGAACGGGGGCCGCGTCCGCACACAGCAGGGAGGGGGAGGCGCCGGGACCCACCAGCTGCTTCAGGTCCTCCTCCGAGAGCTCCGCGTAACGGTACCGCTGCTGCTCGAACTCGTACCGGGTTGTTTTGGCCACCACCACCACCCGCGACGGGCGGAAGCCGCCGTCCGGGCGGCTGCCACAGCCCGCCAGCTCGCGCGGCTGCCCCTGCCCCAGGTGCCGCCGGCCGCCGCCGTCCCCGCAGAACCGCGGCCGCGCGGCGGGGCCTCCCGCGCCCGGCCCCCTCAGCACCGCCGCCCGGCCGCCCGCCACACGCCGACAGCTGCCCAGCAGGAAGCCTCGGTAGCAAGTCATCCTCCGCCCGGCGGGGCTGCAGGCCCGGGGTCCCGCCTCGCCTCCCCGCCACCAGCAGTGCGCGCCGCCCGCGCCGCCCCGGCTTTTAACTCTGCGCCGGGCGGGGAGAGGTTAAGTGCACCGCCGTGCGTGGCCCGCGCCGCCAGGGGGACGTGCCCAGACGTTGACGGGGGCGGGGAAAAGCCCGGCGGCGGGGAGGCGGGAGCGCCGGAGCCCGGGAAAGGTGGGCGGGGAAGAGCTAGAGGCCTCTGGGCTGTGGGTTTTGTTTGTTTGTGTATCGGTTTCCATCTACGCCTGCGCAGTGGCCGCTTCGCCGCTCGGGGGCCCACCTCCTGCTCCACCCCCTTCCCTGGGTGGGCATCAAACCCACCCGCCCGCCGCCAACTCTGTGGGCCAATCAGAGCCAGCTGCGGTTTCGGAGCCCGAGGAGCTGCGGGGATTGGCTGCGGCCGGAGGAAGGGCTGGAATTCCATTTGGCGATTGAGCTGCTTTAGGAATCCAGCTGGAACCGGTCTGAAGCAGCGCAGGGGCTCCGTCTGGGGTTTCGAGGCTCTGGCGCTAGAGCAAGGCGACCCTGGGCGCCTCCTCGCTTGGGTTTCCTTACTGCACTTTATCGGCTCGTGTAAAACTAGACCCTGTCATTATCGCACACAAGACTGTATTCTTTATTCCTTCGTTTAACCAAATCTAGTCGGACGGCCGATATGACCAGCGCTGGGCTGGGGGCCAAGGAGCCTGAACAAGGACCAGCTGCACAATTGGTGTGGCCCAGTGCAAAATGAAAATGCAGAGGTTCTTGCTCAGAAATTATTAAGTACTGCAAGATAGACCGCAGTGAGCCGAGTGCCTGGTCCATCGAAGAATGGTGCCTTGTGGGACTGCTCAAGTTAGAGCCCTTAAGAACAACCAAAAAACTGTCAGCTCAGAGGGAGAAAGACAGGTAGGTAGCCTTTGAGGAAATTAGAGGGAAATGGGTAGAGGAATCCGGCGATGTGGAGCATTTCTAGATGGGGAGATAGATGGAAAAAGTGGATAGGTCAATAGAGGAAGGTAAGAATGTTAGTAATTTAGACTTCTTTTATAGGCAGTAAGTAGTTAGGTTTTTTGGAGACTCTTAACTGGAAAGAAGTGAGTTCTGAAAACAGTGATGACTGCTTTGGACTGTTGAGCGGATTGGGAGGTCAGAGGAAGAAAGAGGCTTGGCCCTGTAGGAATAGTTACACATGGCCCTGGGTTGATTTCGTAGGAAGCGAAGTGGGAGAAAACGCTCTCATTGCAAGAGGAGAATCAAATGGCAGTCCACATCCTACCGTTCATCCCTCCTGCTCCTTACATCCACTTGCTTGGGCCCCGTCTTGCTTTTTTATAGTCCTAGCATTATCATTAACTAGTCTGAGGACTTCCGGCAGGTCACTTCATCTTCCTGGGCCTCAGATTCCTCATCTGGAAAAGGAGGGTGTTGAGCTAGAGTGACGCCAAGGTTCTATCAAGCCCAAATTGATCATGAATTCTCACTCTTCCTTTTCAGCTAGCCACCACCACCGAGGTTCATTCATGGGTTCATTGAATATTTATGGAGTTCCTCCTGTGTGCCAGGTAGTGTATTAGAATAAGAAATAACAAAATGAAGGCTGATTTCTAGTTTTAGTAGGTCACTGATCCCTTCTGGTCTGGAACTTTGCCTCACAGCAGGTGCTAATAGTGACTTGGAGTGGAAACTAAAGCCCATCTTTTAACTTCTGTGGGGTGTGAGCTACTCATGTATAACTTGAACCTTCTCAAGACCCTTTCTCTTCTCACTATTCCAACACCTTATCATGAAGATTTCCACAAAGAAACAGCATGAGCAAGAGTATGGAGCAATGAGGGGCACCTGGGTGGCTCAGTGGGTTAAGCTTCTGCCTTCGGCTCAGGTCATAATCTCTGGGTCCTGGGATTGAGCCCTGCATCAGGCTCTCTGCTTAGCAGAGAGCCTGCTTCCTCTTCTCTCTCTCTCTGCCTGCCTCTCTGCCTACTTGTGATCTCTGTCAAATAAATAAATAAAACCTTAAAAAATAAAAAGTATGGAGCAATGAAATAGTTCTCAATTGCTAGAGAATTTAGAGGAAGGCAGGCTGCAGCGGGAAGTAAGGCTAGGGAGGCAGATGAGGGGAAGTCATGGAAAGTGTTTCATCCATGCTTAGGAGTTTGGCTTTTATCCTGTATACGCTGTACTTGTATTTGAGACAAACAGATGATACTGAATTATACTATTTTCCTATTTGCATGAAAATATTGGGTCTTACTGATACAGAAATTTAAGTTAAAATTAAATATAAAAGAATTTGGGGCACCTGGGTGGATCAGTGGTTAAGCCTCTGCCTTCGGCTCAGGTCGTGATCTCAGGGTCCTGGGATCAAGCCCCACATTGGGCTCTCTGCTCGGTGGGGAGACTGCTTCCCCCTCCCCTCTCTCTCTGCCTGCCTCTCTGACTACTTGTGATCTCTGTAAAATAAATAAATAAAATCTTTTAAATATAAAAGAATTTTAAAAAGAGTGTCAAAGCCACTTAGCTTTGACAGGCACACTTAGCTTTGACTGGAATTTCTTGGAAGAAACAAGCAGAGAATAAATACCTGAAAGATAATCAACCTTAGTAGAAATTAGAAAAATACAAATTAAGGTAATTTCACTGAAATAGTCTTTTATATCCACTAGGTTGGCAGAAATTAGGAAGATTTGGTGAACTTCTAATTGTTTGAAAACGATTACATCAAGTCTTTATTAGGCTACATATTTGCCAGTTATTTCAGTAACTTCTCCAATGCCACAGTTTCCAAATATCATCTTAGAAACTTTAAATGTGTTCATGTATTCCAGTTTGTCCACGGCAAGTCTGATGTCAAAATCCTGCAGTACTGTGAGTGTGATTTGTCCATCACAAAACAAACGGAAGTGCTTGCATTCGTGGATTTAATATGAGTTTCAAAACCCTTGAACTACTAAAACAATCCAAAACAATCCGTAATGTAACGGAGTGTCAAAAACTCAAACCCATCTCTGGCACAGCTGATATACTTTTCTAGAGAGTGGGCTTACCCAACCATCTGGTAACCACATCTCAGGAAACTTATTTTTCTCAACATGTTACAGGGAAAATTATATCATTGTGATATTCACAATTTGAGGATTTACAAAGGTTAAGAGATACCCTTCCAACCCATTTCACATACATTCTGACGCTAGGAAAGATACACATACCCCCCTTTTTTAAACATCCTCATATTCTAAGACTTGTATGGGATATTAATCGTTGGGGTCAAAAGATTCCTGGCTGTGACAGTAATGGATGTAAAATAATATTTTAAAAGAGAACATTTTGATGGCCCGTAATTAAGCTGAATAACTTAGTAGAGTCTAAAGTCCTGTTGAAAGAGAAGAATGGTCAGGTTATATGAATCTAAGATATATAATTAGATATAATATTAAATATATATCTAGTATATTGGGGAAATATTGAAGTAAATTTTGAAAAAAAGCAGCTTATATCAAAATCTAAAGTGTATGCTTTGAAATCATCTCATAATTTATGAAAATGATTATCATGTATGGTGATCTCTTCACCTTACAGAAAGGTCAACATATGTAGAAAAGCCAAAAAGAGAAAGGTTAAATGAAGATAGAGGACAAAAAGAAATTATAAGGATTTTTTACTTCTATTATCCCTCTGAAATATTCTAAATATTTGCATAAAGATTATAAGAAGGAATAGTAGAGTGGATAGAAATGGTTTGAAAATCATAAGCTAAATACCATGTTTCTGCTGTTGGTAACCATGTCATAATGAAGAAAATTTCACTTTTTCTCTCTGCCTTTCTGATACTCTATTTTTTATTCTGTTGCACTGGCATTAGTAAGTAAATAAGTAATTAAAGTAGTCTAATTTTTTTTTTCTGCTTGGTATATGCAGTACAAGGAAAGTTAAAGTATAAGGAAAATGAAAGAAAGAATAAATTCAAATGATATTAAAATATCTGAAGCATTGAAAAAATACTGTTTTATCTCCACCCTAAAGTGAGCACAAGAATGAACATGTCAGGAAGATAAAGAAGATTTCTGTTGTCTGTTTCACTTTAACAATTTGGTGCAATGACAATGTTTCCATATCAGCTAAGATCTTATAGGAAAAGAGAACCAATTAATTTCTTCTCCAGATGTCTTCCTGTTTATTTCCACTTCTAAAGGAAATTTTCCACTGACTCTGATGTCTTCAGCATCAGAGGCATTTTTAGGAGTTAAAAAAACCAACCAACTTTAAACTTTTGCTTTCCCATTGTTTTTATTCTTCCTTTTATGCTAGAGCTATTCTTTGATTTTTTTTCCTTCTCTCTACCTTTTCTGTATTCCTCTCTCACATTAATTTTTCTTTTCCATTTCCCGAATCATTGCTTATTTTAGAAGGATACTGAATTTCTTCTATAGTCACTATAATGAATGAGCCTCTCTCATTCATATGAATGAGCTAACTTTACTAAGTTATAGGGAAAGAACAAAACTCTGAACAACTTATATACTAATGAAATTAGAGTCTAAAAGAGTTAATTAAACTTTCATATAACAAATTGTCAGGCATTAGCTCAGATTTGACCATACCTATGTGTATGTATGTATGTATGTATGAATCTACCTATCTATATCTAAATAATTGCTTTTATTACTATGAGAGGTACTATAGCAAAATAATGTGACTTTAAAAAATGTATAATCAGGGGCGCCTGGGTGGCTCAGTGGGTTGAGCCGCTGCCTTCGGCTCAGGTCATGATCTCGGGGTCCTGGGATCGAGTCCCGCATCGGGCTCTCTGCTCGGCAGGGAGCCTGCTTCCCTCTCTCTCTCTCTGCCTGCCTCTCCGTCTACTTGTGATTTCTCTCTGTCAAATAAATAAATAAAAATCTTTAAAAAAAATAAAAATAAAATAAAAAAAAATGTATAATCACGTGTGTATATCCAAATGAATATTGTTCTTCAAAGTAGCATTTAGTGAAGATAGACCCATTATTCCAAATATGTTGTCATTGTTCAAAAAATTTTCAGAAATCATTTTGGAATTGTAAATCCTATTCCCTAGTTACAAACTGGATGTTTATGTTCTCCCCCAAATGTGTATGTTGAAGTCCCAATATGATGGAATTTGGAGATGGGCTTTGGGGGGTAATTAGGATTAAATAAATTTATGGGGGCAGGGCTCTCGTCTAATGGGATTAGTGCTCTTATGGGAAGAGACATTAGGGAGCTTGCTCTCTCCCTGCCTGTGCTCCCACGAAGAGGTCCTGGGAGCCCTGGAGGCAATGACAGCAGCCTACAACCAAGAGCAGAGACCTCAGAATAAGCCTATTGTGTTAACCCTTTGATCTTCAACTTCTCAGCCTCTAGAACCGGGAGAAATAAATTTATATTGTTGAAGCTGCACAGTGTGGTAATTTATTATGGCACCCTGAGAGAACTAAGATGCTTCTAACAAGGGAATATTTAGAAATCATGATCAAAAGTCATTTTGAAGTCATAGGGTGATCAAACTGGATTGAAAAATGAAATATGGCTAGAAGTCCTAATTTTTGTGTGTAACTCATAAAGTGTCTCTGAGACAAATCTCAAAAGAGGAGCATCAGAACTTTGTTGCACCAGTGTTGAAACTAATACAGTCCACCACAGTAACAGCATTTAAGAACAAATTTCATTTGGGTATATATGAATATATTTGTTTTTTTTTTTTAAAGTCTCTATACAGCTATACCCATTAGTCTATTAATGACAATTTAATTACATAAAGCAAAAAACAAGTTAACACAGTTTACTTCTTATATACTTACTGTTTTGTTACATAGTTAATATATTTTGATCATCCCTTCCACAGCTATTGGATGCTGGACTGTTGTCAAGCATATACAAGGTGCAATGGATACAAGTCCAAGAACAATACTATCTTTAAAGGAATTGATACCATGAATATATAAATCTTAGCATAGTAGTAAATCTAAAGATTACATGAAAATACACATTTCCCAGAAGAGAAACATGACTTAATGAAATGTTAGCATGCAGTTATACTGTTTTGGAAGAAATGACTAGAAATCTTGTAAAATATTTGCTTTATGACCAATGTATGACTGAAAAACATTTTAGTTAAACATTTATCAAATCGAGCAATTTATTTTAACTATTATATCCACCAATGTGATGAATAGTCCAAATTAGTTATCAAATCCTATTCTAAATTAGCTTCTTCAAAAATGATAAATTTTGAACTTCCAAAGTCCGTGTATTTCTTCAATTCTGTCATTTTCTCCACAATAAACAAAATGTAAAATCTTGCAATTACTAAACTATATAAGAGAAAAATCTTAACTGCAACAAATTATCTTTTATGAACTTTGCTATAAAAACTCTCCAAGGAATTAATAGGATCTTCTCATTTTGTTAGGATGGCTTAGAATTTTCAGTAAGGTGACCAATCCTTTTGTAGATGTTGTCACGTTTATGGTAGATGGCGCTCATGAACAAGCAACTGACTGTCTATGAGTCCACCTAGAAGGATCTGTGATATAAATTCAAAATATTACAAAATGTTATATTCGGATTACATTTAATATTGAACACAACTGAACATGAATATGCATGACGATGCTTACTATGAGGAAATGCGATATATAGAATATACATTTTATATGTAACATTTGGAAATGTTACTAATTTTAAATGTGACATTTCAGACAATTAAACCTTTCCTTAATTCATGGGCAACCAAGTTTTAAAAAATAGACTTTTTATTGCTTTCCTAACAGTTTAGCATTTGTATGTAACACCTCCTGGAGAAAATACCAAGTGAAAAAAGAAAATGGCAGAGGAAGGATGGGTTCCTATGATTGACATTTACTTTGCATTATTTCCATTGTTTCTCATTTTGTATGAAAAGAGTTGAATAGTCCTCTTTCCTAAAATGGAATATAATAAAATATAGATTTCCTAAGTGTGACTTTTGTTGATGAGAAAATTTTGCCATTTAATCCTATTTCAAATTAACATTTTTGATGGATACAAATTCATTTTCCAATAGACCCCATTTTATTGACAATATATGCATTATAAAAGTAATTTTATGTATAGATCTCATACACTTTAAAGAATAAGAAACCATTTGTTTAATAGTGACAAGAAAAATCATATTCACTTAGTTGTCTGGCTCATTTTAGTCAAGCAGTTTATATTCCTGGGTTGCATATTCTGTGTATTTTTCTTCTTGATTACATTCTTAGGATTAGGCAAAGGAAGATATTTCATCATGTTTTGCACTTGTCCTGTGGAGATTCTTAAACTATGTATGATTAAGTTACCTTTAAGATCTAAAATGATTAAAGGTTGGAAAAATGTTAACACACTGTCTTTATAAGGATGTTACTCAGTTCTTTGTAGAGCAGAATTCAGGCCTAAATGAAACTATTACTGAATGTACTTGGCACCATTTATATAGCAAAGCTGGTTGTCTTATTTCCTTGACCATATTTCTCTCCAAAAATAATGATAAATTTTTGTTTTAAATCTATCATCAGGACAAGCACTGAAACCTAAAAATCTACTAACAACTGGTTCCAGTTGAACCTTGCTCAATTCATGAATCTTGACCCAATAAAAAATAGTACTGCTTGCCATAGGCAAAAAAAAAAAAAAAGTCATTGAGGATAAAGCAGTCAAATTCCAAAAAGGAGACAAATAGGAGTCTCAGTATTTCAAGTCATATATGTCTGGTGGGCTTCATCGTAATGTGCTTTTACCTTTATGATGTATTTGTGATTTCTTCTATTATGGCCCATAATAGGAAAATGAGAACAAGTTATGAAAAATATGAATAAATGGGTTAGTTTCAGTGTAAGTCTTCAGTGTAAGACTTCATGGCATTTTTATTAAATCTATGTGCAAATGACATATGGGCATCACAGTGAAGAGGAATTTTGGCAAAATCCTAATGAAGGCCATACACAGAAGACAATGATTTCCAAACCCATTCCTCTGATCCAAAGAGCTAGGACTCTAATTCCCATCCACTTTAAATAGATCAGTTCCACTTTACAAAAATCTAGTTCATGTTATTAGGATTGTGCAGAAGATTTCTTTCTTAAACCGCTGACCTAAGAAAAGAAAAGTTATTTACCTGATCTATTTTTAGTGACTTGGAGGAAATCATCCTCATCCTCATCACAGCTCTCGCAGTTTAATTGTTGCAGGATTGTTTCTGACTGGCTTTCAGCCTGATTTACATCTTTCTGTTTATTGAAGCTCCGAAGGGCAAGGAGCCGGTGATGTATTGCTGCATACAGACATCCTGTGTCTTTGGCGCTGGCCTGCATTCGGAAAATTAAGTTGTTAAGAATATAAATAAGGCACCTGGGTGGTTAGTCAGTTTAAGCAGCCAATTCTTTTTTTTTTTTTTTTGGATGAAGGACCTCAATGCGAAAGGAATCCATCAAAATCCTTGAGGAGAACACGGGCAGCAACCTCTTCGACCTCTGCCACAGCAACATCTTCCTAGGAACAACGCAAAAGGCAAGGGAAGCAAGGGCAAAAATGAACTATTGGGATTTCATCAAGATCAAAAGCTTTTGCACAGCAAAGGAAACAGTTAACAAAATCAAAAGACAACTGACAGAATGGGAGAAGATATTTGCAAACGACATATCAGATAAAGGACTAGTTGTCCAGAATCTATAAAGAACTTAGCAAGCAGCCAATTCTTGATTTCCGCTCAGGTTGTGATCTCAGGGTCTTGAGATCAAGCCCCATGTCAGGCTTCACACACTCAGTGTGAGTCTGCTTGAGAATCTCTCCCCTTCTCCCCCTGCCCTCCTCTTGCCTCCCCCAAATAAAGAAAATAAAATGTTAATAGTATAAATAACTGGGGCTCAGTGGGTTAAGCCTCTGCCTTTGGCTCAGGTCGTGATCTCAGGGTCCTAGGATCGAGTCCCGCACTGGGCTCTCTGCACAGCGGGGAGTCTGCTATTCCCCCCACAACCACCAGCCTCTCTGCCTACTTGTGATCTCTGTCTGTCGAATAAATAAACAAAAATCTTAAGAAAAAAGTATAAATAACTTAGTAATAGCCACATTTTAGAGATTTTTTAATCTTTCACTATTAATAAGGAAAGGATCAAACGGCATAAATCTAGACTATAAATAACCCTAAAAATTAAAGAGCAAAAAGCCACTCATCTTGAAGCAAATTGAATCTGAAAGTGAATAATCTTATAACAGGTCCCAATTTGTGCATTTTAAACTGAGAAATGAAATTCTGTGATTTAAAATTTCTTTTTTTAAGATTTTATTTATTTATTTGTTTGTTTGTGAGAGACAGCAAGAGAGGGAACACAAGCAGGGGAATGGGAGAGAGAAGTAGGGTTCCACCTGAGCAGGGAGCCTGATGCAGGGCTCTATCCCAGAATCCTGGGATCATGACCCTAGCCAAAGGCAGATGCTTAATAACTGAGCCACCCAGGTGCCCCATGATTTAAAATTTCCATTTGAAATTAAGACTATCCTTTCTCCACTGTTTTACACTGTAGAAAAGTGTAGGGTGGATCAAAAAAGACTGCCTTTCCTTTACAAGACTGTGTTTCGACATTATGTACAAGCCTCCCAGCTCAGTGGGAAAACAGAGCTCATTAGAGTGGTCTATAATATTGCAGCACAGAAATTCAGTGTGCCATCCATTGGGCCACAGAGCCATCCTTACAATATTGTATCAGAAATACATAAGTCTTTGCTCTCACTATTTTCTATGCTGTTTTTATGGATGCAATTAATATAAAAAATGATGGTAACAATAACATTGGTATAACAGTTATGGTTACTACATTCTTTTTTTTTTTCAATCCTTACAATAAAACCATGAGTGAATTATTTATTTCACTTCTTTTAGCAAAAGCACCCAGCACGAGTATTCAGTAGATACTCATTTCCCACTTCCCTCTACAGATGAGGAGATTATGGCTCAGAAAGGAACAATGACTTATGTGAGTGTATATAGTCAGCAAATGACTGGGCTTGAATGCCAGATCTTTGCCATCAAAGTCAGTATTCTTTTTAGGTGACATGGCAGCAGTTTACATTTTTTTTTTATCTTTTCACAATTTCAAAGAAAATCCAGGTAAATTTTTCTCTTTGCTAATCCTCCAGGAAGCTGTCTTACTTTTCAAAGCCAAGAAATTGAGGGTTGAACAAACTACATGCCAACTTTTTGGGAGAAGGGTTAAAATTATATTTTTTCATTTGGATTTTCTTAAGTTTCCTTAATTACTTTGGGAGAAAATAACGAAAAGTTAAATAGAATGTTTTTTTCCCTCATATTATGCTAAATATTATATAGTAAATATTGAGAAAATAATTATTGACTCTTGACTGGTTTCATTTTTTACATTATATGCAAAGGTGTAATTTTTTCTTAGTCAGTTAATAAATATTGAAAGAGTATTTGTAATTGAAATATAAATACTACTCTGTCACCTTGATTTTCTAACATTAAAATTTAAATATGTTCTCCACTAGTTAACATATTGCCTTTTACCAAATTCATTCAGAAATATCCATTCAAGAAATTCAGAACAAGAAATTAAAAATAAAATCACAATGATATATTTTTTGAATAAAAAATTTTTAGTGCTTAAAAGAATTATAATTCCCAGGAAGTACCATGAGAAAATGCTGGTGAGAATGAAAATCGATTCAGTTTTTCTGAAGAGAAATTTGTCAAGACAAGTCAAAACCTTATCCCAAGAAAATTAATATGTATGTACACAGAGAATTCCTCACAACTTCCTTGCAGAATTTATAATAACAAAAGACAGTAAATTACCTAAGTACTTAATAAAGTAGAATTAGTGGAAATAAATTAGGGTGCATAATAGAATTCTTTTCACCTGTTAAAAGATTTCTTAAAGACTGAACTATTTAATGACATGAAAACACTCATTTTCATTCATGAGTGAAAAGGTTACATACGTGTACCTCATAATCAAATATTAGCATTCTTATCTATTCAATCACTTTATAAAGTATATTATTATTATTATCTTTATTTGGCAGATGAATAAAATCAAGTTCAGAGATCTAACTAAGCTACCTGCAGATTATACATTTTGTACATACATAGGTACGCACACACATATATGCTAAAATATACAACAAAAAATGTTAGTAGTGACCATCCCTTGGATAGGAAATTGGGGTGATTTTCATATGTTTGCTTATCTGTAGCAGATATCCTACAATTTACAGAGTCCGCGTGTGCCAGATATTGAACAGCACAATCCCATCTTAGCTATTGGTCTCAGTTGCAGTATTAGCAACAAGCAGGCTGCTTTACTTGCTCAAAGTAAGGGGACCCAGCCGGGCAGAGTACTAGGGATTGTCTCCCTAAATGATGAACAGCATTTGGGCATGCTCTTACTCTAACATCTTAATACTCAGCATTACTTACACCTAAGAGTACCCTTACTGATAGTTAATAAAACTTTGGTTTTTCATCATTGGGCATTTGGCAACTCCCCCCCCCCCCCAGTACTATATGGGAGCTAATTTACTTGTACTGTTACCCTCTGCCTGGGTCACATGAGTACTCAGTCTTCTCAAGTCTTCTGGGTCTCAGCCTATGTATGAAACCTAGCCTTTTTTCTGGTCTGATTCCTGCCAGCTCTCTCTCTTTTGTGCCTGGATCTTGTATTTGAGGTCAAGCATTCCTGCTGCCAGGAAAAGCTAAGGCTGTGCTCCAATCCTGTTACCTTGGAGACTGACTCATGTCCAGAATGGGAATTTGCTCCGGGACGTTTTTTTTTTTTTTTTAAACTTACTAGCCCTGTGTTTTTCCATTTCTCACTGGTTCCTTTCTAGTGATTGCAAAGCCTTCTCAGTTTCAGCATTCAGTATAAGCGCTGGGCTGTGTATTCCCCTGGACTCCTAGGAGCCCATCTTGACAACAGTCCCTTTGGTAACTTAGTAAGATTGTTGATATAATTTCAATGGTAAAGAAAAATGTGGAGGTTTGAAGCATATACCAATACCAATGTCTCAGGACATATACCAACTGATTACCGTAGATTTTGGTGTTAAGCTATAAATTTCATATAAAATTTAAAATTTATATTAAACTGTAAACAACCAAAATCAATGGCTGAAGTTTGTTTGTTTTTTTGCCAGTGGTACAGGTTACAATGAAATTAAACAAATTAGGGGAGGGTATGTGCTTTGGTGAGTGCTGTGAAGTGTGTAAACCTGGTGATTCACAGACCTGTACCCCTGGGGATAAAAATATATGTTTATAAAAAATAAAAAATTTAAAAAAAAGAAATTAAACAAATTAGCAATTACAGAGACCTAGAAATGTAGTAGAGTAATTCTCTATCACTGAACTTTGTTACTTACCTGAATTAAAAACACTTTGATGCTGTAGTCTTCTAAATCAGTAGCTGTTATTCGCAAATTTTTGTGGTTCGCTCTTTGGATCTCCATTTGAGCCCAGAGTTTGCTATTGAGAATCAGCCTCAGGCTGCCTTGATTGCGCATAACTAAAATGGGAAGGTAAATATATAAGACTACAGAACAGTCGATTCCTTGACCTTCCTGGGGAATGTGCCATTTTTGAAAGCAAAGTCAATCATTACAGTTGTTTTTCAGACTGTATTTTCACTATGAAGTTGTAATTTGGCTTGACGATAAGTTGGTTTTCCAACCGAGCTTTATTATGTTGAAGGACTATTTTTAGCTTAAAAGCTGGAATTTATTTTTTTACTATAGTATTAAAAAATGATGAAAATTTTAGAACTCCTTTGAGGAGCTAGTGGTCTGAAGAATATTTATCCAAGAATTGCTTACAGTGGAGAAAACTGGGCTTTAGGCATTCAAAAAATGGAAGTAGCGAAATAAATGATGACATGGCTATTCAAGATAATATTATGAACCCATTAAGAATTGGGAAGAAAGAGAATTACTGATGTGGAAAGGTGATCATGATATACCATATAAAAGGTAAAACAGGGTCCCCAGCAACGTAAACACCATGCATCACAGATTTTGGCAAGCAGTAGAAAGAGCAGCGCGGAACAAGAGTAGAAAACAACTAGCATCCTGCCTTGGGAATAATGCTTGGTTGGGTTATTTGGAAACCTGTTTGCCAGTTATAGAACTGAAGACCTAGTTCCTATTCTTTTAGTCTGAATTCTGTTCCTTACTGGGTTCTCGAGCTCCATATCTAAAGCTCAGGAAACATTCTTATATGTGAATCCAACTTCTACCAATGGTCCCCTCCACAGCTTTGACTTCCCGGTGTTGACCAGGAAACCTACTCACCCTGCCCAGGGTGCCCACTTTCAGTTTGGGCCTCTGAACAAAGCCCAGTGTGTCTTTTCGGATGCTAAAGACTTTCTGAGTGTTTCAGTCTGATCGACTCCAGATTCTCACCATCGCTCTGGATGTCAGTAACCACACACCTCTGTTTCCTGGGAAACTGGCCCTTCATCTCAAGCCACATGCCCTATGTAGAATGCCAAGAAGAAATGCCAGCGCAAATACTCTCTTTTGAAAAACTATTTTTCCTTCAAAACTAATGTCATCACACACCTTTAAGTCACACAGAGATTACGGTGGAGGTGTGTGCTGGGCTTGCTCAGAGCTGCTGAAGTGCTGAAGTGCATCATCTCATAGAATTCTCCCTGTTGCTCAGTTAGTCACGGAGTACTAGTCTCCCCATTGGAAACTGATGTAACTAGGGCAGGGAGAGATGAAGTACCTTCTCCAAGGTCACTAGTTAGTCAGTGATAGAGGCAGAACCAGAGCCTGCTCCAAACACGAAGCCGCTATAGCACATTAGAAACAACACTGCTTTCAACAGTCTGATTTGTTGACTCTGATAACACATCTCCAGAAGATGATGTGTATCTATTGGCAATTTTTCTCTGAGAAAGAGTGGGTGGCTGTACAAAACAATTCCTTACTTAGTCTTGACTGGAATGTTCCACAGTCACTGCTTGCTGTGTCATTCAGCCTCAAAGCTCCTCTGCCCCTTTCAGTCCAGGACTGTGTTGTTTTGTTGAATATAAAAAGCTTGCAGTTGATCTAAAGGACAATTTTTTAAAATGTCAAATATAGAAAAAAAATGTTTTTCCAAGTGATTTCTTTCCTATGCTGTAACACTTTTTCTTGCCTGATTTTACCAGAATAACCTCTGTTAATGATTTGTAAACCAGCTTTAAAAATTTATTTAACTTTTAAAACATGCAATTTTTGAATAGTTCAAACATCAAAAAGCAAAAAGATGTACAAAGTGGAAAGTCCTTCCCAGCCTGACTTCTCCATCTGTCAGTTTCCACCCCTGCAACAGGTGATCGCTGTTGCTGGTATTTTGCTTCTCTTTCTAGAGATAGTTGCATGTACATACATGCCAATACGTATGTCCCTCAATTATTTTGTAAATGGCAGAATACCATACCTATTTTCTGCATCACCTAACAATATATTTATGTGTACCAACTTTGAAATGAAATTGATGTTATTTGAGCTATGTAACTTACATGAAAGTAAAGGAATAGTGAAACTATTTGCATGTTTAAAAATTTTTGAGGAACACAGCATCAAAACTAGATGTGGTACCCCAGAGTACCATACTATAATTTGATGTTTACCAAAATTAAGTATTACCATGTATAAGAATTACCGAGATGACTTGTTAAAAAGAGAGCCTGCCAGGGCCTCAACAGCTAGCAATTACTTCACTTAATCTCGGTTTAATCTGATCTGAGATTTACGCTTGGAAGCACACTTGTACCAAAAATGTATCAGTAAATCATTGGAGGAGAGAAATGGAAAGATTTGGGGGGTAAATGCAGAAGGAGAAAGAGAAGAGGAAACCTGCACCTTGTTGAAAAACGATTATGTCATAGTAATTACATTTCCTCTGCCTTGGCTGATCCCTAAGGCAATTAACATTCAAATCCTATGTATAATACTGGATACCACATCTATGAAAGTCTTGCTTTATATGAAGTCCAAAACTTATATAGAAGAACTTTTCAAGGACGAACAGAATTTTTTTAATTCTCTTGAACTGAAATCTACTCATCTTATCATTTAAAAATGTCCAGGGTAAGTAGAACTTTTAAATCATAAGATGATAGCACTGATTATAAAAGTAGGCATGAGAAGTGTAAAACATGGGTCTGAAGTTGTTTTAAGACAGGGTGCCTGGCTGTCTTCTTTCTGACAGACGAACGTGAACGCTTTTAAACCCAACCATCCAAATTCCTGAAAATTACATATACTAACATATGAATACAACAAAATGTTGGCTTCGTCTTTGGAAGCCTCTCACATTTTTATTGAAGCAGCTCTGTCTTCAGGAAAGTGATACTTCTGCCTTCATTTGCAAAGGTGTTCCTGCTTATAGAAATTGGCTTCCTGTATACACGTGCTGGCAGAAAGAGCACCGGGTGATATACAGACCTTTAATACATTATGCTCTGCTTCTTCCCCTGTTACAACATCAATTTTCTCTAGCAAGCATTTGGGAGATGGTGTAGAAGAGAAAGCAGCAGCTGATTCAATTAAAGATATATTTTTAAGAGAGTCTGTGCCTAAGAAAATAAGAGGGAGAAAAGACACATAAAAGACCCCATTTTCTCTCCTGTACAAGCTCTTCATTGTCCCCATGAATATACATGCCCCCTTAGCTTTTTATAACAATGAGTATTTCCCAGGGCGCCTGGGTGGCTTAGTCTGTTGAACGTCTGCCTTCAGCCCAGGTCATGATCTCAGGGTCCTGGGATCGAACTCCAGATGAGGCTCCTTGATCAGGGGGAGCCTGCCTCTCCCTCTCTCTCTGCCACCCACCCCCATGCTTGTGTGTGCTCTCTATCTGTATCTCAAATACATAAACAAAATCTTAAAAAAAAAAAAAATTGAGCGTTTCCCAAAAGTGAACTACCCGAGTTTAGATACATCTCTTTAATTTCTCATAGCCTCAAGTAAAAAAAAATAAATAAAATAAGCTTATGTATCATACAACCATATCTGTATGCTTTAATTTTTTACCCAAAAGTTTTAAAACACTGCATTATTGTTTTTGTATTTTATAGATATTAAATAAATGACATAGGAAAACAGGAAACACACTAATTGAATAAAAAAAAATTTTAACAAATGAAATAATTCTTACTTGAATTTGGAGAGTTGGCAGGAAATTCTAGAGTGGATTTGAAGGGTTTTTCCTTAGTGTATGAGTCATTTTCAAGTTGAGGGTGGGTGAGATGTTGAGTATCCTAGACGAAGGAAAAAAATTGTATTGTATCTCTACAGCTTTCTTTCTTCCACTTCAACACGCAAACAAACTCCACTGCGATGTTTCTGTTTTGGGCTCCCTGTGTGCTCAGCAGGGAAATCCTTCCTGTCACATCACAGGACCTTGGTCCCGATCCTCAGGAAGCGTAATGGAGTTACCACCAGCCTACGTCAGGTGGGATCTCATTCCAGGAACAAGGGGAGAAGGATTAGAGACCTGAGAGGAGGTAGCAGCTGTTCCTGGCTACGGCCAGACTAACCTGAATAAAGGAGATGAAACTCTCATCTCTGTTGCAAGGTATTTCAGTATTCCCAACACTTCACTTTCAATCCAAAGTAATCATAAAAGTTACCCAGAGAACCCACTTGCTGTCTCAGAGCTCATCTTAATTTTTCCTCAATTTCTGCCAACAATCGCTTTTAAGGCTGCACACCTGGGGCCCTGCACAGGTGCTCTAACCAAGGCCAGGGAAGAAAAACTGAGCAATTACCCGGTCATTTATGATCTCAGAGAGCCCCCTACAGAACAGGGGGAATTAGAACAGCACTCAGAACTTGGGTTTCTTTTTCTTTATGAACTCAAAATTCTTCCACATCATTTAATTGGAACCTTTAAGATACTCTGTTAAAACTGGTAGAGATGGGTGTAATTATATCCATTTTAAGAAAATAAACAGAAAGGCACAGAAAGTCTCATGACTCACTGGAACAGCGCATGGTCAGCAAACAAGTCACGAGGGCATTCTGACCCCCAAATCACAAGGTCACAGGATTATAGGATTAACCAGAGAACACACACAAGTGATCACTGTAGCTCCTGCCATCCTAGGATGTTATCAATTTAGAGAGACAGGAAGCTCTGTTTCCTCTGCAAGCCAGAGTGGAAGTACCCACAGGAGATGTACACGGGTATCTCCTCCAACCAAATTTCTAAACCCAACGGTAGTTCATTTGCTCAGGCATGTCTCTATCTCTTCTTCAATTGTAAGCACCTCTAGAATGCAGTGTCTCCCTATAGCTCTGCATAGCCAACTCACCCAGGTGTTTTTCAATCCTGGCTGTAGATTCAAATCACGTGACACTTAGCCTCACCCAGAGACTTTGATCTAATCTGTTTGGGGAGATGCCCGGGCACACGTAATTCTTTAGAGACTCACGTAAACGAGATGATTGTTAATATGCAGCCAAACTTGAGTCCAACACCAGAGCTTTGGATATGATGAGAACACAAAATATGTTTGGTAAGTTGAATTGGATGTTAAAGTTGGTCCTGTGGGGCTTGGAAAGTTGTGTGTGTGTGTGTGTGTGTGTGTGTGTGTGTGTGACATCTTATAGAAGCTGTGGCTAAGCTAGTACCAAATTTAGGACTAAATGATATGGAAGAAATGTGCCTAAATGTATCGCCTAGAATTTCCCTCTCGAAGTTGGTCCATTCTGGTTCAGATTAAAAAATGTGGATCAATAGCCCTAGAAGTGTGGATTTGCCCTTCACCTTGAGAGTGACAGAGGGTGCCCCTAAGCTAGAAAGCTATGACAGTATTCTCAAATTTAGGTTTAGCCTGAGGCAGGTGTAGAATCAACCAAGTCTTAAAAGGGATTGATTTGTGAAAGCCCTAAAAAACTTGGAATACATAGGCCTCATGAGTTGGTTCTTTATTATTCTGAGTCTCTATACAGGTTTTTAAATCTGTGTGGCCTCCTGGGGATCCTTGATGTAATTAGTAGTTCTCATGCACCCTCACTGTGGAGGGCACAGTGGCAACCGCTTCATGGATGAGGACGCCCACTTCTAAATAGGGATGCTGGTAATATTCCTTAACGGTTTCCACTTGGCAAGTATGTTTCCCTAGGCAAGAAAAGTACTGTGATTTCCCTCTTAAAACCTGAAAAAAAAAAGTTGTGATAATGTTTTTCACCATAAAAGCTAGAAGGGGAGGGTTGTGGTTAACAAGAAAAAATTGGCAAATGGTTTTAAGTGCATCTTGTTATGAAAGATGCTATCAAAAACCTGATATTAAAATATCATTACCCGTTAACTCATCTACTGCAGATAATTCTGGGATTTCCTTGGGTACCTTGGGTGTAACACGTCGAAGAATATTTAATATTTCTCATCAGTAATAATGTTATAATTACACAATTCCCTTCCTCTGTGGGTTCCTGCCTATTATTCTAACAACCAGAACTTGCTTCCCAGGAGAATCTTTGCAGTTAAAGAAAGAAAACGTGCCTTTGGACTCAGGAGTTAAAGTATGCTCCAATTTAACATTGTTTTAATTAATTTTTCTCCAGAAACTCAAAATGACAGCTTTTATAATAGAAACATTTGCCAAATTCTTACCAAAACTCTTTCCACCATGTTTTCTCCAAACACGAAATCAGAACTGCAGCTTTTAAAAGAATACTTATCTTCCTTTGCTTGACATCTAAGGAAAAGAAATGAACATTTGTTCTTTAATATAGGGATAAAGGCACATTAGACCTTAGCACATGAAGTAATCCTATGATTTCTTCTGCTAACTCTTGTTCATCTGCATCTGAGAAATGAAGGAAAGATTGAGGTCCTCCCAGGGATGACATTTAAATTATTTGACAACTGTGACAGCACTAGCTAAGACCAGTCCAAACACATGTCATGCCCATCTCTGTTCGGGCTGTGTGATCAACCAGGGGCTGGCCCAGACCTTATCTTCTTGCTTTTCCAGCACAGCCTCTCCGATCTCTCATTTCTTCTCACTCCTTCCCCAAGTGACTGATGCTTTCAGCCACCAGAGGTCTCCAGAGCAAAAGCACAGCCAATCTGTCTTGTTATACTTAAGTGTGCTTTTGTTTAATTTGGGTTTTTACCTCCTGGAACATTTTTGTTCTTGTCGTTAGAAGTGTTTTGCATGATGAGAAACTCAAAGATATGCGGCTTTCTATCTGTAGGCTGATGCGGTCTGGGATCCCCACTGTACCCCCGTGTGCAACATAGGTAAGTGCTATGGAATCCACACGGGCCCTAATCATGTGAGTCTGGTTATCTCTATGGCTAATTTTAATCATCTCTCAGATCAAACATGCCCTCATTGCTGATGACACCGGTAAATACTAACTTCCATTTTGCACATTTATACTGCTTTCTTTGTTGTCTATCTAATGTATGTCAATAAATAAGGAATAACACAAAAAATAATGAGAGATGGTGGGGAGAGGGGAGGCACCAGAGAACGGGGAGGCTGATCTAGCACCCAGATAATTAATTCCTAACTAAATAAAAATTTAGCTGTATGTTCTTAAACTATTCTCACCTAAGTCAACAAAACAATAGAGATAACCTGATATTAATACGATAATCCTTAAATATTAGAGACAGTTTGAAAAGCATTTTAAATTTGTGTCTTTTCGAAAATCTCAAACAGAAATCTTAGCAATTTGGGGTGCCTGGATGGATCAATCAGTTAAAGTGTCTGCTTTTGGCTCAGGTCATGATCCCAGGGTCCTGGGATGGAGTCCCACATCAGGCTCCCTACTGCTCAGTGGGGAGTCTGCTTCTCCCTCTCTGTTTGCCTCTCCCCCAGCTCATGCTCTCTCTCTCTCAAATAAATAAATAAAATATTAGAAAAAGAGAAATCTTAGCAATTTATCTGTCTAGTATCAGAAACCTATTTTCCATAAATGATGATAATGATAAAGCAAGAATAAAAGGGTATCCTTTCTGTGTCCTCATCATTAACTTACCCTACTGATGTAGCACCTAAACAATTCTGGCTGGTAGTCAGCTGGACTGAAATTCTGGCACTTGGTAAATTTTCACTTAGCAAAGAGGAGTTCCCCTCAGAAATCTGAAAGAAAGGCAATTCATCAGAATGTTCCTTTCAATTGCCTTGCTGAAGGAGCATCAGATAAGGAAACATTAGTTACAGTTAAATGTATTGCAAAGTTACTATGTTCAAATACTACCCTAAGCATTTTGAGAACATTATCTCATTTACTCCTCACAACATCTCTGTAAAGGTTGTATGTCTATTATCCACATTTTATAATTTACAGATGAGTAAACTGACATAATGAATTTAAATAACTTGGCCAGGCTTAGGCAACCAGAAATGGGGCTGTCTGACATCAGGGACTAGGGACTGTAGCCTTCGCTATTATATTCAGAAATCCCACTTCCTTTTGGTACTTTTATGTTTTTGGAATTAATTCTCATTTCTAGCTTCACAAATATATCCTTCAGGACTATTTAATCCTGCAAATACCCTAAGAGCTTCACCAGCACAGCCACCAAATGTTAGAGGAAAACCCATTCATCTCTTCATCTAAAAATTTTTGACAGGTGACTTAATCAACTAGTTACTCTGTCTGCTGTATATGAAATGTTTATTACCTGATTAATAATATATAAATGAAAATTGTGTGAGCAATTTTAGAACTGGAAGGAGCCCTAAAAATGATCGGATCTAGTATCTCCAATGTTTTAGCACCTCCCTTCCCCCAGCAAGGGTTTGCAAAGACATTTCAAAGAGTTCATATCTTTAAAGGTAGGAGGGGTCTGTTTCCACTTCAATTTTATATCAATCAATAAAAATAATTTGGAGCATTTTCCCCTTTATAATAGAATTTGAGAGCTGAGAAATATGTATGAAGAGAATATATGTTGTTGGTTGCAAAGATCAAAGTGCATGCTCATGAGTCAGTCACTCAGATGACTTATCTCTCAGTCCAAATGGTAGTTTTTACTCTTATGTACTTAAAATGGTTTTTATTGGGTATATACTGTTTAAATTGTACATAATAAGTGACCACTGATTGATGACAGTGAATGAAAATTGCTCTGATTTTATGTACAAGTCATTAAGGAACATGAAAATAGCAGTTCTATGAAATTCACCTATAGATAATTTTCACTAGATCTGTAAATTTCATTATTTTGTCAGAATTCTTACACTGCATTTTATATAGCATGTCTTTAAATCTTCAGAGGTCATTATTAGACAGGCAAAATTCAATAATGGGCATATCCAATTAAGCTGTTCACTAATAAAGTGCCATTCGTATGTTTAATTTATTCAAGAAGAAAGCTTGCAAACAATTACCTGAAAATTTCTCTCATTCTTTATCATTTAGAAAGAAAATGCAAGAATAAATTTTATTTTTAAAATATATAATGCAAGGTTCAATAAACCATGCCAAAGAAGAAATATTGATTTGCTTTTTATATCATAATATGCAACAAAAAATTTAATCTATAATTTATAGTACATCCTGTTCCAAAGTTATATGCAATATGATAACTTTTAGAAATTAGTCAACATATCATACTTTTTCTTGCATACCTTAACACAAACAACATGCATCTCTTCTTAAAAGGATAAAAGTTAGAATTTATGTAATGTAATGATGATTATTAGGCTGTATTTAAATGAAAACTTTTAATAATCTACTGATTTGAAATTTAAAACATGTTTTACTTAAAACTCTTGCCATATTCCATGCAGAAATAATGAAAGGATTTTTAAAATTCACAGTGAGTCTCATGAGATCATATCTCACAAAAAAAAAAAAGGCTTGGAATTACAAAAATGTTGTCAAATGCTGACCAAGTTAAACTCTCTCCCTTCACTGATAAAAAGAGAAGATTGTAAGCTTTGACCAAGAATGTAAACATAAGTTAGTTAGGGGCAGAGGTAGGATTAGTACTGATCTGATTTGTTTTTCACAGCATTGATGAAATGACTGGCATCTTAATTTCCATGTGTCCCTGTCTTTGTGTTCAGTATTGAAAAACAAAACAAAACAAAACAAAACAGGGGACCAAGCCTCAACAGTTCTGCTGGAAACAAATGAAGAATGGAATGACTCTGAAATCCTGGGCGCCGTTCCTCTCAAGTATTGGCTTCTGGAAGACACAGCAACAGAATATCCCCAACCCGTATCTGCATGGCTTGAGCAAAATGACAATCTCCCTAAAAAGGCCCACAGTAAGGGACTCAGCCATTACAACCACTGGAAGGGAGACTGTTTCTCTGTCTTCAGAAGCTTCCCCAGTCCTCCCAATTCCCAACTCTGTGTGGGTAATTCTCTGCTGCCATTATCCATGAAGTTGGATCTGGATGGATTCCCGGTGTGAGCTAAACTGGCAAGGCCGCACTGGGATGTCGACCAGCTGCGGATGCAGAAAACGCCTGTTCCTTCTTTGATTTGTGGCTCCTGGTCCTGGCCACCTCATTGCTCCCCCTGTTCTCATGAGGAGTCAGTGCCCTGGAACAAGGCCCCAGGAGTTTCTACCATAAGGGACTCAACTTTACAGCTAGGAGAGACCACAAAACTAGTTTCTAGGAATACTTTCCATTTCAAGAAAACAACTTTAATAAGGTCACGGAGGGCTGCTTCCTATCTATCGTCTGGGTGTTTCTCCAGCCTGGCAGCTGCTTCAGCAACAGAACTAAAGTCAGGCAGCCCCTAATGCTGAACGTAGGGCCCAGAACAATCTACTAAATGAAAGATGGAGACTTGATGTCAATCCCACTATAGGAGATTTTCTTACCTTATTTTTTGTTTTTTCCTTAGTCTTGCAGGATTCCAAGGTATTGTGTCCAAATGTTTTTCTTAGTTTTTCACACCTTTGAGCTTGAGGTGGTTGCAAAACAGCAGGTCTTAGGACATGATCGGAATGTTTCACAGGACCTTAAAAGAACAGAATTAAGGAGTCACTATATCTTTAGTGGCATGCTTCTTCCTCCAGATTTTTGACTAATTTAATGTCTATTTTCTAAAGTCATTATTAAGTGAGGGATTAATGTTGACTGATCAACGTCAAAATAGCCAGTGAATTGCTTAGTGCTTACTTCAGACTTAGTTTTTACCCACTACCTATTCATCTCGACCCTGGGACTTGGCTTACCAAATTTGTTTTTTCACATTTTGTCACTTGACCTACCTCCAGATCCCAACACCCATACAACAAATTAAACTATAAATGGTAAAATGTAAAATTTCAGAGGCTCTTATAATAAACTACATACCTTGTTCTGTACTGTTCATATCCACATTCCTTTTCACAAGAGTTGATGTCATAAAAACATTGTTTTTCTTCACTGTGAGAAAAAATATTTTGTGCGTTTTAAATCTGAGTCGGTTTCTAGGAATTCGGGTTTTAACAGTCCTGTACTACATTCACCAGTAGATGTCGCTGTTGGCGCTAATAACTGTAGGCAGTGAGCTGAGAAGGCAGTCCGCTAGAAAGGGGTGATGGCAGGGAGTTCTGCCACATATGTCTGCTGACTTTCAGAAATATAAATGAAAATTGGTCCACTAATGGAACAGGCACTCTTCTTTAGAACCATGAAAATGATTACTGAAATGAGTACGTATTATAAAATCTGATGGTAGTGAGCCCTCTGTATTAATATATATTTTTAAGATTTTATTTATTTGACAGAGAGAGAGAGATCACAAGTAGGCAGAGAGGCAGGCACAGAGAGGGAGGGAAGCAGGCTCCCCGCCGAGCAGAGAGTCCGACACAGGGCTCTATCCAGGACCCGGGGCCATGACCAGAGCCAAAGGCAGAGGCCCAACCCACTGAGCCACCCAAGTGTCCCTTAATATGTATTTCTTATAAAATGTTATGAAACTAATAGCAAATTCTTCCACTTTCCCCACTCTCGTGATTCCTAGAGAGAGATGACTGTTATGCCAGGGAATTTTTCTATGAAGTATGTTGGTGGCATAAGACTAAGGATGGTGGTTGCAATATAGGACTATTATACATTTCAAAGTGATCACCTCCCTCTTGGCTGCAAATTGCAGAAACAGCAACCTTTGAGGATTTGATTAGTGGAAATGAGAAAAGAATAAGAACTGCTTCATCTATGTATTAAAAATACTACAGGGACACCTGGGTGGCTCAGTGGGTTAAGCCTCTGCCTTCGGCTCAGGTCATGGTCTCAGGGTCCTGGGATCGAGCCCTACATCGGGCTCTCTGTTCAGCTGGGAGACCGCTTCCCCTTCTCTCTCTGCCTGCTTCTCTGCCTACTTGTGATCTCTCTCTCTATGTCAAATAAATAAATAGTGTCTTTATTAAAAAAAAAAAAACTACAAAGGTTGGGGTAGAATCACTTCTCTAATTCAAAGTTCAATTAAATGCTTTATGATCTTTAATATTAAAAACCAGCCACAAATGGGCCATATCAAATTGTACTATTTTTCTCCATTCCAATACCACCAACACTCTGCACAACATAAAATGGAATCGTACTTACTGATATCAATGTTCCTTTAATCTTTTTGTATGTGTATGTCTTATTAAAATAATAATGAATCAAAACAGTTACTCAGAAAACTTATATCCATCCCTTCACTTTATGCACAAATACAATAAAATAAATTCTCTAGGATTAGGACCCCTATTTCTTTTAATGTCTGTAACTTGTCATTCAGGTTTAAAGGGGGTCTACTAGGTGCCTCATTAGCGCAGTAGGTAGCGCGTCAGTCTCATAAAGGGGGTCTACTGAGCTTGAAAGTATTTCTTCTGTATCTGAAAGGTATCTGACATGTATGTTGCTCAGTCATGTTTGGAATTTTTAATAAGAATATAAATTCATTAGTTTGAAAACCCCATGGCTCCCATGTAGAAAGGGATCATTTAGAAGGAAGTGAATAGTTTGTATTTTGTTATTTCTTAGTGGCAAGCTTAACCTGGAAAAGGCAGATGAATGTTCAGTAGAAACAAAAACAAAAAGAATATAAAATTGTAATTTCAATGTAATGTTCCAACCATTTCAAATATTTTATGACAAGATAGATTTCATTAGCAAAGCACTCTAAATGTCAAATTAAAAGAAGTAATGTTTTAATGAAAAGGTTAAGTAATCATATTCTAAAAATATAAATCAGGATGCCTGGGTGGCTCAGTGGGTTAAAGCCTCTGCCTTTGGCTCAGGTCATGATCTCAGGGTCCTGGAATCAAGCCCTGCATTGGGCTCTCTGCTCAGCAGGGAGCCTGCTTCCTCTTCTCTCTGCCTATTTGTGATCTCTGTCTGTCAAATAAATAAATAAAATCTTTGAAAAAAAAAATCTCCCAAAGGAGTTAAAAATATAAATGAAAATAAAAGGAATCATATTTTCAACCTTAGAATAGTCACCTAAAGCATAAATTTTGGGATAAGAATTTAAAATATAGCAGTATATTTTAAGCACTGTATATATTATAAACTGTACAGATGAACATTAATGAATAAAATAAAGTTATCTTATGGAGCTGCCTTATATAACATTTTGCTATCATAAACATAAATTCCTTAAAAGCATCATCAAACTCAAAATTTCTGCCAAAATTAGATACACTGTCTGGATTCATAAGGCATTCTACTAATCATAATTTGCTAAGGCCCGCATTTTATTTGCCACTAAAATGCCAGCATTTTGTAGTAGCTGAGTAATAAAGCTCACCATTAGTACCATCAATGAGAACGGATTTTTTTTTTTAAGATTTTATTTATTTATTTGACAGAGATCACAAGTAGGCAGAGAGGCAGTCAGAGAGAGGGGGGGAAGCAGGCTCCCTGCTGAGCAAACAGCCCAATGTGAGGCTCCATCCCAGGACCCTGGGACCATGACCTGAGCCGAAGGCAGAGGCTTTAACCCACTGAGCCACCCAGGTGCCCCGAGAATAGATTTTGAAAAAGTCAGAGTGTCAGGCTCAAGGTTCTAGAAGCTGTTTATTACCTGGCCCAGAAGGGGGGAAGGTCAGGAGGTTGGTGAAGGATGATGATCTCATTCGATTCTGGGACAAGGTGGATGCTAGAAGCAAATTGCAAACTGAAGTCAGTGAGGAAGTAGGCTTTTGTGTTTCTTTTGATTTGGACTTTTGCTGTTTCTAAAATTTCTATATCACTAATTTAGAAAAGGTTTTTTTTTCTTTTTTTTAAGATTTTATTTATTCATTTGACAGACAGAGATCACAAGTAGGCAGAGAGGCAGGCAGAGAGAGGGAAGCAGGCTCCTTGCTAAGCAGGGAGCCTGACGCGGGGCCTGAGATCATGACCTGAGCCGAAGGCAGAGGCTTTAACCCACTGAGCCACCCAGGCGCCCCAGTTTTGTATTTTTAATCAATAGAAATAAAATATGTCTATCATGAGAATTATAAATTAATTTCTATTCAATTCAATAAATATTGGAGTGCTCCCCATGTATAAGACACTCTACCAGGCATGAAGACGACCTCAAGGAAGGCGCAATGGAGGAGACAGACATACACAGAGACAGCTGTCTTACAAGGCAGAGAGAGCAATGCGGTCAGGTATAAAAGGAATCACGGAATGCTTAGAGTATAGAAGAGAGGCAAACTGAGTTACTGGTTTATTCAGAATGGAGTATGTGATGAAGTTCTTCAAGTGTTCTTTTCAAGGCAGACATCTATTTGTTTAAGTAGATGGTAACTTAGGGAGAAATGTCAGTTTCCCCTAATTACAAAGTTAATGCATACTCAATGCGGACACTCTGGAAACATGACAGAGTGCAGAGTGGGTGGGAAACCCCAAATTGCCTGTGTAATCCCCCTACCTAAGATAACCATTGCAGACATTAGGGCTGATGTCCTGTCCATCTTCCATCCCATGGTGGCAAATTGAATGTTGACATAGTGACTCGCTGTACAATCCATCTTATAGGCTATTTTTATCCAGTAATTTATTATAAACGCTCTCCAATGGGTAGACTTTTAAACATTTCCCTTTGAAAAGTTTCTCACTAATTTCACACAGAGAAAACATAACAGTGACCAGCCAACAGTCAGGTCTATACCTACCTCCTTGGAACTGAGGATCTGTCGTATGCAAAGTAAAAGATGAAGACCGTGCACGCTTTCTTAGAAAATCGTTGGATTCTGCAAGAAATTCGACAGGATGGGTAAAATTGCCAGCAATAACAAATTATCCTCAACCAAGATGGGGAAGGATAAATAGAATGACCTTTTGCCTACATAGATCATCACCTGCTAAGATGTTAAGTCCTGAAGCCCAAGTTTAAACACTGGGGTTAACAGCTTGGTGATTTTAAAGTGATAGGCATCTCATCCTCCTAAGAAACTCTTAGAAACAAGTGGCTTTGGCAAGAAACTGCATGTGACTTTTGAGATTGTGTAGGGAGTGTCTTTGGTTGGTGGAGACCCAGGCACTGGAGAAACAAGGGATCTTAGGCATTTCTAACGTCAGTGTTCCTACATGTCATCTTTCAAAACAAAAGCCACTGTATTTGGTGTTTAAAAACCAGCAGAACCATGAAGTTTTCCCCAGCTTTTGCCACATGCCAAAACACTTGTGCCTGCTTCTTTTCTTTGTCCGGAGACAGGTTGAAATACAGGATGTAAGTCATTACCATGCTCGGCTGCTTCAAACGTGTCTTCTGCTGGTCTCTGGAAAGAAACAAAGTTGCCCATGAGAGCTGAGTGTTTGCTGCATCAAAATTCGATCCTGTCACTTTAGAAGAGAATTCTCAAAAGCCAAGTCTATTCAGCTAGGTCAGGGCAAACCCACTCACCTTTGCTCCTTTACTCGCTAGGCATATTTTCAAGACAAAACAAAGTCTTAGAGGAGCGGTTTTGTATTTCAGTGACTGCACTATCCCTTGTCAGAACTTGTTTAAAAGGAAGATTTGAAACACCAGCTCTCAAGATCTGAGCTGTAGGCCTGGGGTGGGGCCCAGGAAACTGACTTTTTCAACCAGGGCAACCGACTTTTCTTTTCGGCCAGGGCTTGGGGGTTGAGCGACTCTTCTTCTTTTCTTTTTTTCCAAGGTCATCTTTAAATATTTTATTTATTTATTTGACAGAAATCGCAAGTAGGCAGAGAGGCAGGCGGGGGGGGGGGGGGAAGCAGGCTCCCTGCTGAGCAGAGAGCCCGTTGTGGGGTTCGATTCCAGGACTCTGAGATCATGACCTGAGCTGAAGGCAGAGGCTTTAACCCACTGAGCCACCCAGGCACCCCTGAGCGTCTCTTTAGTGAGTTTGTGGGTAGTAGGGTAAATGACTTGGATAAGCAGGAATGAATAACAGGAAAATATTAATCAAGCTAAAGTGGGAAAGCTACTAATCTTATCATTGGTCTTTCAAAGCTGGTGGTTTCAGTATGATACAGACCTTAAGGGACCTTACGATCCCTTTAAAATCAAGCATCACAGTTTAGAACTTATTTTGTACCCAGTTTTAGGCGAGGTCAGTGGAGACCCATGAGGAATTTCGACCCTGCTAACCTCTCTCAGTCCCGCCCCTTTCCAAGTCACTCCAAAAAACCCTATAATTTTGGTAAAGATGGTATGTTATTCATAGCTTCAAGACAAGGCAGGCCTCTGGCCTCCCATTTAGGCCAAATTGCTGCCAGTAAAAACCTACTGTATAACTATTCTAGAGGCTCGGCTCTGCTAAGTGAGGAGCAAAAGGATAAACTAAGGCAACCATGATACCATTCAGCGTCACTGGCTTCTTGAAACATCATTTTGTCAAAGTCAAACAAAGAAAATTAGCTTGATCTTACCTTAAAAGTGTTTCCTCTCTTTGCAAAAACGAATACTGGTTGAGCAATGACAGATTTTTCTGTAAAAGAAAAAGAACAGACAAAGGATGTTTGAAGGATGTTTAAGGATGTTTGAAGATTTTTGTGGTTTCATTTTGTATTTTTCCTGCCTTTGGGTAGAATCCAAACTGTTTTTACATAGCCACTATAACTTGCATATTTACAAATGATTTTAACAGTTAATTATAGAAATAAATACTCGGGGAAAGCGATAATAATGTGTTTCCATAAAAAGTGAGATCATCCCATTAAAAGAACACACTTTAAGTGTTTAAAGAAAACAAAGTATAATTACCTACATTCAGAATATCATTAGGACATCGTGATTAACATCTTTGCTTTTAGAATGAAAAAATGCAAGGAGTGAAAAACAGTTCTTCTAGGGCCACCTGGGTGGCTCAGTGGGCTAAAGCCTCTGCCTTCAGCTCAGGTCATGATCTCAGGGTTCTGGGATGGAGCCCCACATTGGGCTCTCTGCTCAGTAGGGAGCCTGCTTCCCCACCTCTCTCTGCCTGCCTCTCTGCCTACTTGTGATCTCTCTGTCAAATAAATAAGTGAAATCTTTTAAAAAATAGTTCTTCTACTTGGGTTGGATTTCAAGGTAAAAATGGTATAGATATATTGCATTCCATCCTTAGAATGATCCAGAAATAACCTATACTTCCTTGATTGCAGTCATATACTAAGCCGTGTTTTCAATATTTAGACTAAGAATCAGTCTTAGTCTTTTGTCCTCAGCCCAACTGACCTTATTAATCTTTTATGTTTTCTTACCTTAGGTAAGACAACAGAGAGAAACTCATTTACTATAGGGTATAAATGAGTGATAACAACTTTAAATATCAGGAGTCCAGAATTCTAAAAGAAAATGACATGCTTGTTAAAAGCCTAGGCCCTGAAGTTAGGCACATGTAGCACTAATACTTGGGGAAATAATATATTTGTACCTTTGGTTTCTTCATCTGAAAACAAAATGAAGATTATAACAAGAGTTACCTCACAGAGTTTATGGGACGATGAAATGGATTTTGGGATGTAAGTACTCAGATTTTTACAAGACAAAAATAAAAAAGAAAATATCTTTAAAGAAAGGATATGAAATATGTGGCATGCCACCAATCCCCATTCCAAAACTCTTAGCTGACATTGCTAGCTTATGACAACTCTCTTCCTTCCTTTCCATTTTTCCTCCTTTCTGTCTTTCTTTTCCTCTTTCTTTCTCTTTCTTTCTTCCTGTTTCCATCTTTCTTAAGTTGAAGTATAAGGGACAACACTTTCTTAATGAGCCCAAATATGATCTTAGAATTTTCTCATTACAGGTTTCCTGCAGCCATTACCAATCTATTGTCCTGGAATACAAGCCAAGGTAAGTTGCCCTCCTTGGGCTGAATAAATAAAACTCTCACTGAAGGGTTTCAAGGAACTATCAGACAACTACTTTTTTTCTTCATATGCTAGGAAGGGGTCTTCCAGTTCCCCATAATCTAATCCCATAAGAATGTCAAAACTCTGCCAGACCACCCTTGCCAAGCTCTTGGGCCCTGGGATTTTGGGTACCTTCTTTCAGTCCAGTAAACTGTTCACTTTTTCATGCAAGCGTTTGCTACACTGGCTGCCCTTGGAGCCAAGCAAGCTCTAGCAGAAAGCGCACAAGAATGTACTATCATTCCCATCCATATTAAACTATACTCAGTGCCCTGTTCCTTCTTGAACAGTCTCCTCTTCCAGCAATTACATTAGATTTAAGAAATGAGAACTCCAGTGACTTTGAAAGAAAATAGTCTTTGTGAATGTTCCGGGGAATACTTATGAATTAGAATTATAAATTAGCCTCTTCTAAACTGGCCTTAGGGTAGTTCTGCCTAAAATAGCATGAGGAGCCCTAACCCTAGACAATGGACATGCGACTTTCCCTTGATCAAAACATGCAGCTAAACACAGGCAAAAGCAATCTTCTGGGCAGCATTAAGTGTTCCTTGCAGCTTGGAGGACCTATGATAGAGTAAGTACATCACTGTTGTTCATTAATTCAATAAATATTTATTTATAATATTTTGTGCCAGCCATCTTTTTTGAGCATCTTTTTTGTGAATACCCCTGTGCTGGGACAGGGGTATACACCGTCTGATTGAAGGTACAGTAGCCTCAGACTAACCACCTTCTCCCCCTGACACTGCACGGCACGTGGTTGGAAAGCAGAGACTCTCCACATCTCTTCCTTCATCTGGATTCTCCCAAACAACTCTTTTGGCTTCAAAGACGATGCCAAAATTAAGCATTTATCAAGACATCAGATCCATAACAGGTTTCTTACTTGATCCAGTAGGAAAATTTCAAAACATAAGCAAGGTTCTTATGATTTTTTATATATATATATGTATATATTTTAAGATTTTATTTATTTATTTGACAGATAGAGATCACAAGTAGGCAGAGAAGCAGACAGAGAGAGAAAGGAGGAGGAGGAGGAGGCAGGCTCCACACCGAGCAGAGAGCAGAGATAGGCTCGATCCCAGGACCCTGAGATCATGACCTGAGCTGAAGGCAGAGACTTTAACCCACTGAGCCACCCAGGTGCCCCTGATTTTATATTTTTAAATTTATCCTCTTTTCTTTCTGATGTAGTCATTGATCAACCCATTTATTCAAAAAATGTGTTTTGAGGGTTGACTATGTACAAGACACCTTGCAAGGCAAGAGAGAGAGGACAAGTGGTACAAGATGAGGTTGAAAGCGAGTGAACATAAACTTCTTTTTCTCCTCTTATAATAAGTATCACAGTTTCCCCCTCCCCCAATTTTAGGTGGGTTGCAAGGCCTTGTCCCTGCCCTTACTCCTGTATGTTTAACTGATGGTCTCTGACAAACCTGCTTCATCTAGGAAAGCAACTGGAGGATTTTCTCAATGAATCATCCCAGAGAAGGAGCTTCAAAAGGATCTGTGCAGCCAAAAGCAGATGCAGAAGAGGAGGAAGACTCTGAACAGGGAGTACCATTGACTCAGAGCAGCAGGAGTGGGGTGGACTCTGCTAAGGGCCCCAAGTTTCTGCTACACAGTTTCTCCCATGTAGAGTCCTGCAGACGGCCTCTCTGCTGTGTTGGTAGTTCAGGAAAAGTGAAAACTGAGTCGTCCACACTGGATAGAACCAGGCTACTCTAGCCGGGGCCAGAAGGGTTATGGAAACAGTGTTGGCAGGAAAGAAAGTGGCAACAGCCCCCCTGCAGAGGGGCTGGCTCTGCCAAATGGGTCACTTCTTAATTGCTACCAGGACTGGAATTATCCACTTGGACCAAGGCCCTGGCAAGCTGCATTTTCTTCTCCCCTTCTTGCTGGACCTATCCACATGTCTGCCACATCCTCTTCTCTAATTTCTTCTTGTGAACTCTTATCCTAGGCTCCAATACTGTTCTTTATGCCCCTGCCTCTTTTACTTATGTCCAGTTCTGGGACTGGTCAAAGAATGGATTTTGGAGCTGTGAAGTATAACGGTCCTAGAGCTGTTCTGTTCTGTTTTGTTTTGTTTTAATTACTCTAAGCCTCAGCTTTATCACCTCTCTCCATATGTATTTTGAAAAGGTTATCATGAGGACTGAAGCAATGCATGCATATGGAGGACCTGGTACAGCTTCCTCTTCAAACCTGTTTGGAACAAAGCAGAACCTCATCTATCACCCATCCATCTATCTGTCTATCCATTTATTCTCCATATACGCACACGTCTCTCCACATATCCAGATATTTGCAGTATCTTCCATATCTACCAATCGATTTATCCACCCATCCATAAACATTTAGCAATATATCAGACTACAGTTTGCACAGAAGACATTCACTAAAAGTCAGATTCCCTGCCCTCCTCCTCCTCTGCCATCCAATGTTACATGCAAGAACCCTATGACTCTTGTTAGTCTCGGGGAAACATCTCATTGTTCCTCAAGGGTCTTTCTCTTTCCTTTCACTCATTACCTTATCCTTACCTTTTTTCCTTACCTGATATTGTCATTCTTATCCTTACCTTACCTTATTTCTTGTCCCTTCTCCTCATTGAGCTCCTATATTTCTTCTTTTACTCTCAGGAAGTTCCTGAATTCAGGCTGTGGCCCATACATAGTTTTAGAGATTGTTGGTCCTCGATGAGTGGCCCAGATTGACCAATAGCATTACAGGGTGCTTATTAGAAATGCAGACTCTCAGGCCCCACCCAGGACCTACAGAATGAGCATTTGGATTTGACACTATCCCCAGGTGAGATATATATATATATTTAAGAAGCAGTCCTCTAGACTATTCCTGGTTTCTTTCATCTGAGACCAAATTTAGGAAGATGGCAGTAGAGACTTGTGGAATCAATGATTAAACCTCCAGATGTTCTGAGTAACCTGACAGTTAATGAGAAAATGATTATTACTCAAACCATGTACTACGATTGTTATGACTCAATGTCAGGTGAAGTCAAGGGCTACTCTGAAGACTTAACTAGAAATCCCTGTAGTAAGGATATTCAAATATTGACATTGATATTGAAATCAGTCATGCAGCTATTTTGCTTAAAGCAATTAATGATTTCCTCTCTGATGCAAAAGTTGGTTTCCTGCTTTGATGAGCCTAAAATCTGATTTTTTTTTTCCTTGAAAACTATTTTCAGAAAGTGTCTCTGCTTGAGATTATTTATTATTGTTTTAAAGATTTTATTTGACAGAGAGAGACAGCAAGAGAGGGAATGCAAGCAGGGGGAGTGGGAGAGGGAGAAGCAGGCTTCCCGCCAAGCAGGGAGCCCGGTGTAGGTCTCAATCCCAGGACTCTGAGATCATGACCTGAGCCAAGGGCAGATGCTTAACGACTGTGCCACCCAGGCACCACTCTGCCCGAGATTATTAAATGTTGATTAAAATATTCATTTCTGCAAGGCAATAAATCAGGCGAAAAGCATAAACTACATAAAAAACCTTGCCATGGTACTGAGATTCTTTGACAGAAATCGGAAACGCCTAAAGTTTCAACTCTAAAAATGATCTCTTTTGTAGAAAAAATAGACACATTGTAGCAAGTGAACTTTAGATGGGAAGCACAAGCATGAGACATTCTGTAATTATCTCCAGCCATACCTGGAGGAGTTCTATAAAAATGCAAAAGGAATGAAATAAACAACAAATCACCCACCCACCGACATATAAAAAGTTAAGTCTTCGCAGAGCAGGTAGCAGGGTCACAGACTGACATTATGAACTGTGATGGAACACTCTTGGTTCTATGTTATGAGATACTTTGTACTGCCTTGAAGATAAAATAACCAGGACCCTGGAGGAAAACAGAGGCAGTTTATACAGGAAGTTTCCAGGCTGATTACAAAACACTAACTCAACTTGAGACACAGGATGAATGGACCCTGCTGGACTGTTTCCAGTCCTGGTCATTGCTGCTGAAGTCATACCCAACTGCTGTAATAAATACAGTGTATGAAGTAGAAGGGAAAAACACTCACCCTGTCAATCAACTTCTACATTTTTCTGAGCTGCTTTAAGTTCTTGTCGAAAACGAAGTTATTAACTGCTCATTCTAAGAAATCTAGCATTTCTAGTTTTGATTCATTATGAGAAGTGCACGCTAGGGACAAAAAGAACCTGCATGAGAATTGCACAGGAAAGCTATTCCTCTTCTTGTCAATATCATGTTGATAAAGAAATCACTCATTTTCAAAATGGGAATCATATCAGTTTAAGAAATTAGAGAAGATGAGACAAGTCTATCTCAATTCACTGAACACAGCCATCATCACCCAGAGTTTATGTAATCCATCCGATTTTCTTTAACTGATCTTCTTCTCATGCTGATAATCTTCAAGGAATCTGTTCGTTGCAAATTCTAAAGAGTCTAGAGTTTTTCCTGCACTGGTGTGTACCTTGGTCTAGAACTTGATACACACAGGCCAATTTTGCAAAACCAAGGAATAGAGATGATGAAAGTCTCTAGTGTGAGCAAGAAGCAAGAAGACTTAGAGGTTGTGTCAAATACAGACCTTGCTACCCTTCTGGGGATAGGACCAATCCCTGAGAATTCTGCACTGAATACACCCGTCTAACCTCACCTCCAAACTGTGCTGCTTAATTTATTATCCAGTTTTACGTGATAGTGGGAGATAGCCAGTGAAATAATTTCATTCACATTTTAGAATCCAGAGATTTATAGTAGCAGTAATTCAGCTGAAGAAAAATTCTTGTTTTTTAAAGTCACTGAGTTCACAATGTCTGTATAAGTGGAGAAGTGCACCGATTAAAAAACAGGTAATTTTAATTAAACCATTTGGTATAGAAGATCTGGCAAAAATCATTCTGTCGATCAAAACACAAGGGTGAAGGGAAAAAACCAGGCTTTATATTTCAAAGTGTGTTCTGCAATTACCCCCCAAAATATATGGTCATCATGTGCACTGTGCTTTATATTTGGGGGTGATCAGTAACTTTTAAAATAGATATCATAGCACACTCCTTTAAATTTTACTATTATTCCAAGATCACAACATAATTCTTTGAATTATTTCCTTTTTCATTCTTAAAGACAGTAGCTCCCATGTGATATGCTTGTGCATGTCATGATTAGTCTTTATCCTTTTGCCTTTTGTTTTTTTTTTTTTTAATTTTTTTATTTATTTATTTGACAGACAGAGATAACAAGTAAAGAGGGGAAGCAGGCTCCCCACTGAGCAGAGAGCCCGATGTGGGGCTCGATCCCAAGACCCTGGGACCATGACCTGAGCTGAAGGCAGAGGCTTTAACCCACTGAGACACCCAGGCGCCCCTCCTTTTGCCTTTTGAAGTGTTTAACTCAATATGACTTTTGAGAAGTAACATAAAGGGACACCTGGGTGGCTCAGTCATTAAGTACCTGCCTTTGGCTCAGGTCATGATCCCAGGGTCCTGGGATAGAGGTCCCACATCAAGCCCCACAAGGCCCCCATTGGGCTCCCTGCTCAGTGGGAAGTCTGCTTCTCCATCTACCACTCCCCCTGCTTGTGTTCCCTCTGGCTTTCTCTTTCTCTGTCGAAAGAAAGAAAGAAGGAAAGAAAGAAAGAAAAAGTAGCATGAAAAATTAGACCTTGGTGATCTCCCAAGATGCTTCTTTGACGGACTGGTGTACTAGAAAACCTTACATTTGCATCATACTTCACCTATTATAAAACAGGTTTAAAAACATCAGATTTTGGTGGCTACTCGGGGCCAGAATGCATAGTTTTAAACATCCAATCTTTGGCAAAAAACAGACCTGGACTCAAATTCCATCTCCGGAATGTACTAACTATGAACTAGGGCAGGTTTCCTCATCTGTAAGATGGAGAGCATAAAACATTCTTCACAGAGTTGTAAGGACTAAGCGAGTTGATGTGGGCAAAAGGCTGAGTGTGGGTGGCAGACACAAAATGCTCAGTAAGCTCTGCTCTTCCAGGATTCTCAGAAGAAACATCATGAAACCGTGTGTTCATCATGAGAAAAGAACGGCTCTAAAACTACCAGAGGTAGTTCATACAGCTCAAACTTATGGGTAAAGCACGTGAGAGCAGATTCCAAATCTGGAGCTTTGTCCTGTAAGCAAGACTCCCCCGAGCCCCCTGCCCCAGCTTCCACTGTGAGCGAAATGACAACTGGCCAGCTTCCTGACACTGTGAGATGCCTGCACTGTCCCAGCTCCGCTCCCTCCGTGCTCTGTACAAGCCTCACCAAGAGACCGTCTCGGACTGTGTCAGTCCCCCCACACTTCTGTTTCACCCTCTGTAAACACTGTAAGAGGTTGCATATAATCTCACCATTTCTGTTCCCATTCTGACGAAAGAAGGTATTCGAGAATGTTGGCAGACCTGTGGCCTGGTGAGCCTTGCCATCCAAAATCTCCATGTCAATATATACATCCAATCACTGGCCTAAATAACAGACCACTGTATTACTTTCGACAGAGCATACCTACTTCTCCATAATTTGAAGGAGTTATTTTATTGATAAATGAAACAATTTTGTGATAAGGTTACTTGCGATCTTTGATGACTTGAATATGTTTACCAGCAACAAACATGGGACTTCTGGATTGAGAATGCCAAAAGGGGCTGTTTGTTTCTCTCGACACTGTTCCTTTATGCCCACGGGGTAATAAAGATGGGGAACGTGTCCTGGGATGTGCTTGGTCAACTTGGTACCATTTGGAAATACATATTTCATTTGACAGCGTTTATAAATCACATATTTTCCCCTCAGAATAACTTGCAGTGTGAAACTGCTTCCATATGTTAGGAATGGGTCTCTCCGTTTTGCTGAGAGAGGAGAAAGAGAAATATCATCTAAGTTTTATGACATGTTGAAAATTAATATTGAACAGGCACATGCACAGGTTTAAAATGATATCTTTTTATTTTAAGTAATTCTTTAGTGTTTCTGGGCTGCTAAAATTAAAGAGGTGATTTTGACACAAAGTGTCATATTAGTAAGAATTAAGTCACTCGTCACATAGACTATTAATAAGTCAATATGGCTGAAGCATAGCTTCATACGTCGAATTCAGATAAATTTAAGCTCTTCCTCTTCAGTAAAGAAGCACACTATTTTTAAATTCCTCCATGATTCCAAGGACACAGGCCGGATGGAGAAGTTTGACTGCAACCTCTACTAATTCCAAATCTCTTTTCCTTAAACTTATTCCTCTTTGAGCCTTTGAGCAAGCAGGAGAAAAGGCTCCTTGTTTTCTTGTTTCCACAGGAATAAATGGATGTTATTCCCCTGAGAACAAGACCTTGGAGGCCTAGGCCAGAAGAAAGGAGCAGAGCTGCCCACCCAAGGCGCTCATAAGCCCAGAAGCCCTGGACCTCATTCTCTTCTTGGGAACTCACAGAAGCCGGCAGGCGGGCATTCATCGTCACTGAAATGCCCTGCGGGCCCTCCTCGGGCACAGAACTGGACAGGAATAGCGTGATGCCTGCTGCAGATACCTTACTGCACTGATGTTAGAACTAATCTGGCAGAAGTAAAGGCCAGGTAGCAATTTGCAAACAGAAATATTTTGCTTACCATGCTACAAGAGAAAAACACTTCAAATTTATATGACTTGAAAAATTCTCAAGAAAACAGAGAACAATCCTTTAAATTCATTCATTTTTTTATGTGCAGATTTTTTTAAAACTGTGGGAAAAGATACATAACCTAAAATTTACCATTTTAAGCATTTTAAATGTACAGTTCAGCGACATTAGGTATATCCACATCGAGGTGTAACTATCACCACCATCCATCTCAAGAACTTTTGCATAATCCCAAACTGAAACTCTGTGCACACAGCACTAACCCCTCTTCCCACTCCCCCTGCCTGCACCCTGTAACCACACTCAGCTCTGTCACTCTGTGAATCCAACCGCTCTAGGACATTTCGTGTAAGTGGAATCATACACTATTAGTCGTTTTGTATCTAACTTATTTCACTGAGCATAGGGTCTTCAAGGTTCATCTATGCTGGAACATGTATGAAGAATTTCATTCCTTTATAAGGCTGATTAATATCTCAGCATATGTATGTAGCACATTTGGGGACTTTTTATTTTATTTTATTTTATTTTTGGAATTGGGAGGTTTAATACAACATATTCCATAATAACTTCTTAACTTGAACTTTTTTCATACAGATACGTGTTTTTCGTTTTCTTTTCTTTTCTGTTCTTTCTTTCTTTTTTTTTTAAAATACATATAGATACTTAAGAATAAAGAGAAATAAGACCATAAGGCAAACGCCAGTGACACAAATAAGAGTTCTAGGTAACACTAGAATGGTATAAGGTAACTGATTCCAGAGAATAATAAAGAGTTTTCAATCCAGGACGCCAAATTCGCCTTCAAAATGGAATGAATCCTAAGGCAGGCAAGGCTGATGCAAATTTTTTATCCTTTCTTGTCACCAATGTGCTCCTGCTGGAGTTGACATCAGAGCAGATGAAAGAGTAAGACCACTAGTTGAGGTAGAAGTAATAGGGAGAGCAAATGGTGTGGCAGATGCGGCAGGTTTAAAAAAAAATCAGCTTTTCTTCATTTGCCTTCCCCTTTCCTTGTTCTCATTTGGCTGCACGTTTCTCTCCAGCACCTCCCCACGTGTTTCCTCCCTCCACATCTCCTGTTCTCCCCCTTCCCCTACATATTCATCATTTGCTCAACATGCTTAATATTAGGATTATTACACAAGTAAATACTCTTTTCTATGGTATTTTCAAAGGAGATAAAAATGCAAGTTCAGGGAAATACAAATCAAAACCACAATGAGATATCACCTCACACCAGTCAGAATGGCTAAAATCAACAAGTCAGGAAATGACAGATGCTGGCGAGGATGCGGAGAAAGGGGAACCCTCCTACACTGTTGGTGGGAATGCAAGCTGGTGCAACCTCTCTGGAAAACAGCATGGAGGTTCCTCAAAATGTTGAAAATAGAACTGCCCTATGACCCAGCAATTGCACTATTGGGTATTTACCCTAAAGATACAAACGTAGTGATCCAAAGGGGCACGTGTACTCGAATGTTTATAGCAGCAATGTCCACAATAGCCAAACTATGGAAAGAACCTAGATGTCCATCAACAGATGAATGGATCAAGAAGATGTGGTATATATACACAATGGAATACTATGCAGCCATCAAAAGAAATGAAATCTTGCCATTTGCGACAACATGGATGGAACTAGAGCGTATCATGCTTAGCGAAATAAGTCAAGCGGAGAAAGACAACTATCATATGATCTCCCTGATATGAGGAAGTGGTGATGCAACATGGGGGCTTAAGTGGGTACGAGAAGAATAAATGAAAGAAGATGGGATTGGGAGGGAGACAAACCATAAGTGACTCTTAATCTCACAAAACAAACTGAGGGTTGCTGGGGGGAGGGGGTTTGGGAGAAGGGGGTGGTATTATGGACATTGGGGAGGGTATGTGTTTTGGTGAGTGCTGTGAAGTGTGTAAACCTGGTGATTCACAGACCTGTACCCCTGGGGATAAAAATATATGTTTATAAAAAATAAAAAATTATATTAAAAAAAATTATAACTTCAAAAAAAAATGCAAGTTTATCTCCTCTTGATTTTTTATCCTTTTTAGATACTTTTCTTATGTGGCCCTTTGATCATAAAATTCTCAGATAGATGTAGAAAGAACACAGTAGGAGTTCTTTGCCTTATTAACTTTGAGGCACTTCTTGGCTCTGGTTTCAGTTTTTCTAGTGAGGATCGGCTGGACAAAGTGGAGTTTGAAGCTCTCACATTCAGTGATTGAGGAATATTAATCCCTTGGATGAAGTTTTGGGAGGAAAATGAATTGATTCCTTTAATAAACATTAATTGCCTGCTATGATCAAGGAAATAGGCAATAACAATATTTTGAATTTAAATTAAATTTAAATCAATAAATGTGAGAAATGTCTACAAAGAATTAAAATGTGACAAATGTCTACAAAGATAGAAAGACATTTGATACCTCTATTACAGTAGTTTTTGAAGATTTGTTTTCTAAATCTTTATTTTTTTTTCTCTGTATATTTGTAGCTGGAGTTCTTTTCTAGAAGTCCCTCGAAATCTACTTTGCTTTGTCCTACTATCAAAATAAACCCATCTACCAATTCACTTTAGCTTTTTCGATTTTCAGAAAGAAAAATGGCAAATAATACCAAAACATTAATCCATACTTGAGAATGAAGTTCCTTGTGACAAAGTTGGTCTTACTGGTCAAACGGATTCTCCTATTCAGTAGCGCTGGCCTAAGTCTTACCCACGCTCAGTTTATAAAAACACACATGCACATAAGTCTTTATCTGTGACTCCATTTCTCTGCAAGACAACTAAAGTTTAACACTGACAGCCCTAGCCCCAAAATGTCCATTTCCAGAAAGATGGTGTTCTCCCTCCTCAACTCCTTCCTCTCTAGATGGTCACACACTTTCTTCATGAATTACCTCCTCTCATCAGAACAAGAAAGGTTGGTGCTCATTATTTACACCAGTCATTACAGATGCCTACCCGAGAGGGACAGTCAAGTTACCAAGCTATAGTGTCTGGAAGTCTGGTCGTTTCTCTGGGTTCTTTTTGGACCTGAAGCCCATCCTGCACTGATACAGACCACTTACAAAAAATCCCTTTCCTCTCTCTCTGGTTGAATCTGTAGGTCCATTTTCATTTCCTCAGTTAGGGTTTAACCCCTGTCTCCTGGCTCAGCACACAGCCGCAGGTTTCATGCTCTTTTGCTGTGGCTTTAGTTAACCCTGAAAGCCACTTCAGACTATAATCTCTCGCTGGTAGTCTAGATCTTTCTCCTATGACCTCGTGCTTACTTATTGGCCATCCACGCAGGGTGAGTCTTCTGATCACTGGGTAGAAAGAATGCACCTTTTAACTGAATACAGGTATTTGCTGCATCTTGAATCCTGACTTTTGGATATTATGTTGGATTTCCCAACAGGTTTCATTAAAAAGCAACTCAGGTGTGAAACTTACCTCACCTGAATGTTAAGACGTCAAGTCAAGTTAATGATTTAAGGTAGAAGTTGAGCCAGCTCTTTGAACGGAGCCCTCAGTTTAAATAAAAGAACGAATGATAATAATGACAATTATTTTTTTAAAGATTTTATTTATTTATCTGTCAGAGAGAGTGAGCACAGGCAGAGGCAGAGGGAGAAGCAGGCTCCCCGCTGAGCAAGAAGCCCGATGTGGGACTCGATCCCAGGACACTGGGATCATGACCTGAGCCGAAGGCAGCCACTTAACCAACTGAGCCACCCAGGCATCCCAATAATGACAATTATTTAACCCCCTTTTCATTTGCAGTTTTGGAAACTTCTTGCGTATTTAGTTAAAACCCAAATCATCTCTCCAAGGCCATATCAGCCCAGTTCCAAAAGTGGTACAAAGCAACCTTTCACGCTTCATGTGGGGAGAGATGGAGACCATGCAGTCACTGAGATTTAAGGGACAATTGCTCGCCCAGGAAGCAGACCACCTGCCCTGGGCTGGTAGGTCTGCACTGACACTGCTGCATTTTCTTACCTGTTTGTTTCAGGGTCAAATACACCCTTTTGGGAGACAGCTGCATGCGGTGAGCAGTCATATAGGAATTAATTGGTGACTTCAATGACAACACATTTTAAACTGAACCACAAACGGAGCTCATGGGCCAGCCATCACTCAGATAGTTTGCATGTGTTTCGCTAAGCATCTATCTTGTGCCCCCCCAAAGAGGACACAAACATGGGTTAAACGGGCTCTGGAGTTTCTTGGATTAGGATCTTGGCTCAAGACCCCAGCTGTGAGGTCTTGATGTTACCTACCTCACGGGACTTTAATAAAGAAATGAGCTAACACACGCAAAGTGCTTCAAACGGGGCCTGTCACATGACAAATGTGATTTGTTTATAGGTGACATGGTAGCACTGTGCTTGGTCCCCAGTATAAACCCAGGTAACTGGTCCCAAAGAACTTGTACAACACAGTTGAGGAGGCAACATCCAAATGAATGAAAGAAGGAGGGCCAAATCACAGAATCTTAGTTTTGAAAGGGATCTGATTGCTCTCCTAGGAGAATTTACCATCTGAGGTGTCTGCAGCATCCTTAACAGATAGCCTTCCAACACAGCCTCAGGGTTAGAATGTGTGCTGTGGGCAGAGCTTACCAGCCCGTGGGTATACAGCACCCCAATGCATGAGCTACCTGGCTGCCAATTTCAGAGTCCTTCATTCCATAGGCTCAGCCTCCTGTCGTGCAGTTTCAGATTCATCTGTGTGGTTCCATGGATCAATAATTAAATCCTTTCTACTCCTGGCAGTATGCCAGTCTATGGACATACTAGTTTGCTTATCCATTTACCTGCTTAGGTACATTCAGGTTGTTAAAATGTCGGAGCGCATAGGTATAACATCCGCTATCAACATTCCTCTGCAAGCTTTCTGTGGACATATCATGTTCATTTCTCTTGGGAAAATACTTAAGAATGGAATTGAGTACCACAGGGTAGGCATAGATTTAACTCTAAAAGAAACTGCCAGACTGTTTTCCAAACTGGTCACACCACTTCACAACAGTGAAGGGGAGTTCTGGTTGCTCCACATTCTCTGAAACACAGTAGCAATGTATATTTATTTATTTATTATTTGTTTATTTATTTATTTTTTTTGCACTGCTGTATTCAATTTTAGCCATTCTGGTGGATGTAAAGTGGTATCTCACAGTGTTTTTAATTTGCATTTCCCTGATGACTAATTATGTTGAGCATTTTTTGAGGTGGTTATTGGACATTTGTATATCCTTTTTCTAAAGTGTCTGCCAGGTCATTTGCCTATTTTTAAATCAAATTGTTGATATTGAGCTCTTTACATATTCTGATTATAAGAATCAGATCTATATATCACAAGTGTTTTCTCCTAGTTTTTTTTCCTTTTTTTAAAAAAAATTATTTTATTCATTTATTTATTTGAGAGAGAGAGACAGAGAAAGCAAGAGAGAGCATGAGCGAGGAGGAGAGGGAGAAGCAGGATCCCCAGTATCGGGGAGCCCGACAGGGGTCTCCATCCCAGGATCCTGGGATCATGAGCCAAGCCAAAGGCAGATGTTTAATAGACTAAGTCATCCTCAGTCTTCTCTTTTTTTGTATCAATGCTATCTTTTAAACAACAAATATATTTTTTCCTTTTTTTAAATTTTTTAAAAACCATATAATATATTTTTATCCCCAGGGGTACAGGTCTGTGAATCGCCAGGTTTACACACTTCACAGCAGTCACCATAGCACATACCCTCCCCAACAACAAATGTTTTTTAATGTTCATAGTCTAGTTTATCTATTTTTTTGCATGTCTAAAAATTGCCTATTCCAATTTTGTGAAAATATTTTCCTGTGTTTCCCTTTAGATGCTTTAGGGACTAAGCTTTTGTATTTTCATATTTCGTCCCAAATTAATTTTTGTGTGAGGAAGGTAATGAGGTCCATTTTTAGTAACATGTTAGCCATTTGTTCCAGAGCTATTACAAAAAATATTACCTTTCCTTCTTTGAGCTATCTTGTTGTCTTTGTCAAATATCAATTGGCCAGGGGTGCCTGGGTGGCTCAGTGGGTTAAAGCCTCTGCCTTCGGCTCAGGTCATGGTCTCAGGGTCCTGGGATCGAGCCTTGCATCAAGCCCTGCATCGGGCTCTCTGCTCAGCGGGGAGCCTGCTTCCTCCTCTCTCCCTGCCTGCCTCTCTGACTACTTGTACTCTCTATCAAATAAATAAATAAAATCTTTTAAAAAAATATCAATTGGCCAAAAATGAGTGAATCAATTTCTGGGCTTCTTCTTCTATTTTAATAATCAACTTTCTATCTTTATACCAATATTACATCATCTCGATTATTGTATCTTGAAATCCAAAGCACAAATTGTCAACTTTGTTCTTCAAGATTCATTTAGCTCTTTTAGGTTCTTTGCATTTCCTTATAAATTTTAAATTAGCTTGCCAATGAAAAAGAAAAGAGTCTACTGGAATTTTGATTGAGATGGCCTTCACTCTTTAGATCAGTTTGAGGAGGATTGATATCTTAATAATATTGAACCTTCCAATTTGTGTATTTAGTTCAATATTCTTTCACTTTTCTCTGCATTTATTTAAGTGTACATACAGGTCTTGCACATATTTTGTTAAATTAATCTTTAAGTTTTTTGGTTTTTTTTTTTTTTTAGATTTTATTTACTTATTTGACAGGCAGAGAGAGCCAGCAAGAGAGGGAACCAAGCAGGGAGAGTTGGAGAGGGAGAGGGAGAAGTAGGCTTCCTGCTGAGCCCCCACTTATGCAGGGCTTGATCCCAGGACCCTAGGATCATGACCTGAGCCAAAAACAGATGATTAATGACTGAGACATCCAGGTGTCCCAATCCTTAAATATCTATATCTATATCTATCTATCTATAGATATTTATAAAAACTTACTACTAAAAGGATACTTAAAATTTTTCAATTTCCAATTATTCTTTGCTAATATATAGAAATACAACTTTTTTTGGTATATTGACTTTATATGCTGTTATCCTGTGACCTTGGTAAACTCATTTATTCTAGTATTTTTTCTTTTAATGGATTCCTAGATGTTTTTCTATACCAACTATTATCCATCTGTGAATATAGTTTTACCTCTTTTTTTCTGATATGTAAGACTTTTATTTCTTTTTCTTAACCTAGTACACTGGCTAGGACCTTTAGTCCTATTCCATAATGTTGAATATAAGTGATTATAATGGACAACCTTGTTTTCTTCCCAATCTTAGTAGGAAAGTGTTAAGTCTTTCATTGATAGTGAAAGTACTACATTAGCTGTCAGTTTTTTGAAAACGTTCTTTATCAAGTTGAGGAAGTTCCCTTCTTTTCTAAATCCTTTTAGAGTTTTTACATGAGTGGCTGTTGAACTTTTTTTTTTTTAATCTTTTTGGCATAGTGGTAATCATAATATTCTTTTATTATCCTTCTAATAGCTAGCTACAGGATCTGTAATAAAACCCTCTATCATTTCTGATATTTGGTAATATTTTATTTCTTTTTAATGGAAATTAGGAGTTTATTAATTTTATTAATGATTTAAAAAAATAACTTTTGAGAATTGAAGATGAGCACACTATTTCTTTCTAGTTTTTGTTTTGGGAATAGGAAAAATGAAGGTTTATTTTGTTTTTGTTTTTGTTTTTAAAGCCCAAATTCAGAAATGTAATTGGGGATGGCTTTGGGCAGCCACGGCTTTAAAATATTTTTGGTAAAATACACATACCATAAAATTTAGCATCTTAATCATTTTTAAGTGTACCGTCCACTAGTGCTAACTGCATTCACAAGTTTGTGCAATCCATCTCTAGAACCTATTCCTCTTGAATACTGAAAGTCTTCACCATTAAATAATAACTTCCTAGTCCCCCTTCCAGACCCTGGCAACTGCCATTCTGCATTCTGTATCTGTGAATGACTACTCTAGCCATCTCCTATTAGTGGAATCATATACTATTTATCTTTTTGTGACTTGCTTGTTTTATTTGGCATGATGTCCTCAAGATTTATCCATGCTGTATTTATCCATGTGTCAGAATTTCCTTTCTTTTTCAGGCTGAATAATATTTTATTGTATGTGTATTGTATTTTATTGTATTTTGTGTATTGCATTATATTGTATTGTGTATTGTATTTTATTGTATTTTGTTTGTCTACTCTTTTGTCAATGGACAGATGGGTTTGCTTCCACCTTTTGGCTTTTGTGAATAATGCCGCCATGCGCATATGTGCAAATATCTGTTTGAGTCCCTACTGTCTCCTTTTGGGGAGATACCCAGAAGTAGAATGGCTGGATCACATGATAATTCTGTTTTTAGTTTTCCAGGAACGGCCATACTGTTTGCCACAGCAGATGCACCATTTTGCCTTCCCACCAACAGTGCCTACAGGTTCTAATTTCTTCACATTCTTGCCAACACTTGTTATTTTCTGTTGTTGTTGTTGTTGTTGTTGTTGTTGTTGTTTTTTCTTTTAATGGTAGCCATCCTAATGAGTGTGAGGTGGGAAGATGAAATTTAAGCCATTACATATATTTTACAAATCCTTATATATGAGCCATCTATTAAGGACGTTATAATGGAAAGGATTCCTGTCCTAGGCGAGAGCTTGAACATGATCAAATCTAACAGAATATGAAACTTTCCTTTCTAATTATTTTAAAGTGATCTATATTTGTTTCCACCAATCTGTGCCTTTAAAAGAGAGTAAAATGGTTTTGCAGATAGGACAAAACTCATTCTAGCCTCCTTGAGGCTCTTTTTGGTGAAAGAAAAACAGAAATATGTGTATGCCTTCTTCTTTGATCCTTGTTTATATAGGCATGCATCATCCAAAAGACGTCACACTGTCTAGGCCGTATCATAGTTTTAGAATCACAAAAAAGGAAAGTTAATATAAATCTATTTTGAGAAGCATAATATATATATATTTCACCTAATGTTTTAATATAAAAGGCATTATTTCATTGTTTGCCACTACTGGGCTCCCTTTCTCATGGTTGTGTCTTCAGTTCTAAGCATTTAAATTTTTTAGGAGTTCTAAGTTAAGTACGTTCATAAATGCTTACAGAATATATTGAGGGGAGAGAGTGCGTTTGCAGCACTCAATAGTTCAGACTTCGGAGCAAATTTGATTGCACAGTAAATAGGCCCCCTTAGCCTTTATATTTGTATTTACTAAGTTCAAAGCTAAATTAAGTGCCGTCTGAAACCCTCAAGAGGAGTGTGGCTCAGATACAAAGAATGAGGGTGCGTACAGCAAAGTCAGAACATTATGGAATCAAACCACTTTTTCTTTCACCCAAAAAGCTGAGTAGGTATCATTAGCTGAGTTCTCATTACAGAATTCCTCTAAAAACACACATGATAGAAAACAATCCTGGGAGATAAACATCTTTGCATTTCTGGTGTCTAACACAGAATCCAGCAGTTGGCAAAAACAGCACTGAATAAGTATGTGACTGAAGGCATTAATCTATTTTTCTTGACTTGCAGGAAACTGACCTGACACTAAGAAGAGAATTCATCCAGAAATCACAGCCAAAGTATGATGTAATAAAGAATAGATCTGGTTTTTGTTCTCTATTCCTTGCACAGAGCTTCAAAGCACTTAGAATTTCCCAACTAAGTGTCAGGTGTCTGTTTTGCTAATGAGGTGTCTCCAGGGAGGGGTTAGCCACACCAAAAAGACCAAGCAACTATACAGTTGGAACTTCTAGCCCTACGTCCTACCCCCAACCTGAAGAGAGGGAAGAGAGACTGGAAATTGAGTTCAATCATATGAAAACTCTGGACACCCAGGCTCACTGGACTTCCTCGTTGGTGATCTCACTGATGTCCTGGGAGAGCAGAAGACCCAGACTCCATGGCGACAGAACTCCTGAGCTCAGAACCCTCCCAAACCTTGCCTTATGTATCTCTTCAGTTGGCTGTTCATGGGCATTCTTTGTAATAAAATGGTACAAGGCTTACTTGGATTCTAGGAGTCATTTTACCAAAGTTTTAAACCTGGGAGAGTTGTGGAAAGCCTTGCATTTGCAATCACTCAGGCAGAAATGAAGGTGCCTGAAATTTTGTAGCCGATGTTTGAAATGGTCCGTCCCATGAGACTGAGCCCTTCACTTTGGGAGTCTTCACTAAGTTTGGATAATACCAGAATTGAGTTAAGTTGTAGCACACTCAGGTGGTGTCAGAATGAACAAAAGCAGAAGGAATCCCAATGCAGCTTGAGGGTTTGCAGAGAACGTTCTTTGATATGGAGCAATGAAAAAAAAATTAAACATTGTAATGTTAGGAATCATGGATTCTATGATTCAGATCTATAGCGCAGAAAGTGCACTGAAAGTAGGCCTTAATAACTACATAACCTTAGAAAAATCACTTGACTTTAAGGATTCCCAGTTTCCACATCTTTGAAATTGAGATAATGATGCCCACTTAAAATCGTTAATTTTATGTATCAATTTGGCTGCACCACAGTACCAGATATTTGGTCAAACATTATTCTGGATGATTTGGTGAGGGTGATTTGGGGTAAGATTTACATTTAAACTTGTGGACTGTGAGTAAAGCAAATGACCCTCTAGAATGTTGTGGGCCTCAACCAATCAGCCGAGGGTTTGATATAACAAAAGACTAACCTGCCCTGAGCAAGAGGAAATTTCAGATTTCAGCAGCAACATTGGTCAGTTCTTTGCCTGGGACTCCAGCCTGATGGCCAACACAGAGGATTTTGGACTTGCCAGCTTCCCTGATTGTATGAGGCAATATCTTAACATAAATTTTTTTAAATTTCTAAAAAATTAAAAATTTAAAATTTTTAATCTAAAATTTTAAAGACTATTTTTAATTTTTAAAGGCTATTTATTTGAAAGAGAGAGAGATCAAGCATGCAAGTTGGGGTAGGGGCAGGGGAGAGGGAGGGACTCTCAAGCAAACTCCACACCAAGCACAGAGCCCCACACGGGGCTTGATCCCAGGACCTTGAGGCAATGACCTGAACTGAAATCAAGAGTTAGATGCTCAACCAACTGAGCGACCCAGGTTTTGTTTATTTAAAATAAATTTTTTTTTTAAGATTTTATTTATTTGACAGAGAGAGAGAAATCACAAGTAGGCAGAGAGGAAGGCAGAGAGAGAGAGAGGCGAGGAAGCAGGCTCCCTGCGGAGCAGAGAGCCCGACATGGGGCTCGATTTCAGGACCCTGGGATCAGGACCTGAGCCAAAGGCAGAGGCTTTAACCCACTGAGTCACCCAGGCGCCCCTAAAATAAATTTCTATCTCTATCTCTATCTCTTTCTTTATCTCTATCTACACACACACACACACACACACACACACACACACTCATTGTATAGATTCTGTTTCTTTGGAGAATCTTAACTAATACATGACCTTGTGTGACTATTGTGAGAATTAAATAAGGTAACATATTGAAAATTTTATAATTTTTAAAGGCTTTTAGAAATTTACTTTGTAAATTTTAAAGTATACAGCATTATAAAACATATGGTGAATTTTGCCTAGTACCTACATGTATCGCGTACTGAACAGTGTAGAGGTTTTGCATACACAGGTTAATGTTGACAAATGTGGTCTCAGATTAGAGTTAGATATCAGTGGATTTGAACTCTCCCAGAAGAAGCTATCAGACAGCAACAAGTAGAGAGAGGACCTTCCTGGACTTCTGTTCCGGACTCTGTACCAGCTGTTGCTGTAGCAGGTAAATACTGGCTGGACTGGACACCACGGCTTAGTCGGCTTGATTCAACTCATGTACTCAGTGACCAGCCCAGTGCTTTGCATAGTCATTGTTCAGAGAGTTGCTAAAAAACAAGTGACTTTTATCTCAGTGATCACCCAAAAAGCACAGCTTTATGACATCAAGCACCTCAACATAGAGCGTGGAAGTCTAGAACGTATGTATGTGTTGAATCCAGTTGTGCCCTTGGAAGAGTTAAATGCCAGCTAGTCATGGCCCGTACATTAAGTTTAAAAAGTCGGAATTTTGGTGTGGTAGGCCAAAGCCACAAACTCAGAATACCTCATTGAATAAATCCGCAGCAGACCTCACTCTCTGAAACTAATGGCTTTTGCTTTCTTGGAACTTTGCTGAACTTTGCATAATAGCAAGGTGCAAATAGAGCATGGAGGAAAAATCAAGGCCGCTACACTCAAAGAACACTTTTCAACTCCAGCACAGTAACTAGAACACTATTTAGCAGCACAGCAAACACTGCCCAGTGTCACTTGTCAGTTCAGACCTCTAGATGACAGTTTTTGTAGCTGTCAATGGCCTGTGTGAATTGCATTAGCATGCTTTATAGCTTTATGGATTGTGGCTTATGTGGGCTGATATTTTGTGACTCGGTTGTGGAAGAATATGGTTGCTTTCAAAACATTCTAGGCAAAAGCTTCAGTCTGAGAAAAGAGACCAGACTTCTCGTCTTGTTGGTATTTTGGGAAGTATGTCATCATAATGATATTTCCAGTGTCCTCTGAATATGGCCAGTATGAGGAGAGAATATTAAGACAGACTGCCTTCAGTGAAGAAAACAGCAGGATAGTATTTCCACTTATAAAATTGGGAAAAACTTTTAAAAATATTACACCAGTATTACTGAAAATGTAAACTTCTGGTTGGAGGACCAATTGGCAAAACAAACAAACAAAAACAAACACCAAAAAAGCCCACAAAATATTAAAAACATACATATTCTTTGACTTCACAGTTTCACCACCAAGGATATATCCCAAGAAAGTAATCTTTCTCTGCAATGATTTATCCATTAGCTTATATGAAACACAGTGTTGTTTGTAATAGTGGAAAAAATAGAAATAAAATGTCCCATCGAGAGCTGCCTAAGGAATTTTGTTACATCTATTTAAAGGAATAGTATACAACTGTTAAAAATAAGGTTGTAGGGGTGCCTGGGTGGCTCAATGGATTAAGCCTCTGCCTTCGACTCAGGTCATGATCTCAGGGTCCTGGGATTGAGTCCCACATCGGGCTCTCTGCTCAGCGGGGAGCCTACTTCCCCCCTCTTTCTGCTTGCTGCTCTGCTTACTTGTGATCTCTGTCTGTCAAATAAATAAATGAAATCTTTAAAAAAGATAAGGTTGTAGAAGAATATATGACATGGAGATCTGTTTGTAATCGATTATTAAATTAAAAAGCAGTTTACAAGACAACTATATGTGAAATAACTCTATTTAAAAGACAAGCCAAGGAATAAGTTGTACATGTGCACAGAAGAAAGGCTAGAAGAATATACATTAAAATGTTAATAGCAACTATCTTTGGGTGATGATTTTTACCATCTCCTTAATGCTCTCCCTGGCAAATTTTATAGAATAAATATTATATTAGCAACGGAGTGGGGAAGTTACTGTAAGCATTTAAAACAAAATGAAAAGCCAACAAAAACCTATGATGATTTAGAGTTTACTAACAAAAGGGTAAGAATTTTACAATGTTATGATTAAACCCTGGCACATTCCGGGACTTGACATGCTAAGGCAATTAGTTTAAAATAGCTTACAGGAGTCCTGATGATACAGAATGATTTTAAAATTTTCTGCTATTTCCATTTCTTGTAAAGTATTTTCTACCCACACTATGCCAAGCCTTGTACAGCCTAAGTCCAGGAACGAAGGCAGGGAGGTGGCCTGACACTGTCTTGCAAATGTCAGCACATAGATGCCACCTTGGAAATGGGGGTTTTCAGTGCATGAGCCAACACTTTCCATGCCACTAACATCTAAAACTGTCTGTGGAAAAGTAAATCAAGTTCTGGTAGCCTAGATCCATACACAGAGACATCCACCAGCCGTTAGAGGGCAAGTTAGAAATGCCTGGGGCCAATACTCAGCCTCTGGGGAGTGATGATGTCATCTATGACAGCACCCTGCCTTTCCCCCAAGTGTCCTTTGCTGTCCGTGACATGGATTGGAAGGATCCTCTTAGCTATTCGTGTCCACCATCTGCCACTAATCGATGCAGCTGGGTAGTAGATGTAAAATTTTTAAAAGACTGATGGTGAAACTGGCTGCCAGGTAGATAGTTTAGTCTGAATGAGAACCCATCACGTGAAATGTGACACTTCTCCCTCTCTGTCTCCAGCTGTTCCTACATCATAACAGGAAGAGAGTTAAGAATATATTTATTTTTCCCACAGATGAATGCGTCAGAGACCGAGGCAAAAATTAGGTTTAAACTCTAAATCCAAAAATGTGCCATTAGTGGCAGGGCAGGGAAGATAGTTCCAGGCTATCTTAAAGCTACTCTCAGCAAGTTCCCCTTGTAGCTGATTCTGCTTTGCCTGGATGGGCGTTGTGAATTACACAAGTCTATCACACTCTAGAAAAATGACAGTGGCCAGAAGTTTAAGCATATAAGCCTCCGAGTTGCAAGTCCAAGGAATATGCTTTCTTGATCGTCTCCCACGGTCCTTTCAAGACCAATAGTAGATCCATGTTAACTCACCCTGATGCATCACGAGTATGTCTGGTCTCAGAGTTTAAAAAAAAAAAAAAAGATGGTAAAGAATTTTACAACCAGAGATTCCCCAGGTACTTCCCCAGCCTACCATTCTTCCTGAAATGCAAATGCAGATCACTGAACACATAGCCCATTAGCCTGGCTGACTCACCTTGCGGTCGCTGGTCTTCTGGAAGCTTCAGTTTACAGGTATACGAACTGTTAAACAGGTGGCTGCTGCCTTTTCTTTGTATGGTAGACATGGTGCTGGCGATAGGGCTGTGGCTGCAGTCTCACTAGGGCATTTCCTTCTCTTGGTCAGTAACCTAAAATGGTCTTCATCAGACACCCAGAGCCACAGAGAAGCATGCAGGTCCTGTCCTTGAGTGTAAAACATTTACTTCTCTAATAAACTTCCAAGTGCTTCCGAGTCATGATTCTTGAAATAAATGTTTACCAGTTTAATTTCCCTTACATATAAAGATGACAGTTCGTTTGGATAAAAACACAACTTAATTCTTCTTTCATCTCAAAGCGCTTTGAAGCTTTCCCCCTTTCTGGTGCAAAATCCTACAAAATAACTATTTCTAACCAATGACCGTTTTGGCAATTCTTGCCTCATCTGCTCACATGAAATCGAATGCCTCTGGCATTTAGAGAGGACTGCTGGAGTAATAGACGCAAAATTTAAAAAGTCCTGCTGAGTTAAATCAGATGATTTCAAAGCCTGGTCTGAGTTACCCTTCGTGACAGCTGAAAGTGAACAGTTCTTAAGGGAAGCTGAGGGAGGAGGAGCCAAGGGAGCGAGGCTGATTAGCATAAAGAGGCAGGCAAGAAATGGTATTGGAGTTGCTTTGAATGATAGTGACCAAAGCAGGGATTCTAAAAAGATGCCCTGATGTTACAGTAATCATATACCCGACTTCTGCTACTTTGTAATTTAAACAAAAGCTCAGAGCAGAGGTTTATTCTGCGTGGATATTCATTTGCACATGCAACAGCTAAAGGGTATAACTGGAACCGGTAATGAGCTCATGGAAATATACTGCTGGAACTTTCAGTTTCTGTAAACACCTCTGAGTCTTCAGAAGGGGGCAGCTACGGAGCAGCCTGCCTGCCAACACAACTATTTGGAGTTCTGGAAGACAAATAAACACATAAAACATTATCTTTCCAACAATCTACCTCTCTTTCCCCTTGCATTCTCTAATTCCACTTCTAGGTCATAAAACACAGCTTTCTCCAGGGGTTTCTTGTGCTGCCAAAGCATATTTCACTGAAATATTCATTGAAATAATAGGATATTGGATTATTGTTTAAAAAACAAACCCCAACACCTTTCATTTGACTGGAAACTCTGCTACCTCTGAAGTTGTATTGAATGTTAGCAGATCCTGCCCTTGAAGATTCACAGCTCGTAGAGTCTGACCCCAGGTGGTGGGCTGGGGCAAAGGAGAAAGGCAGAGTGGTCCTCCTCAAAGTCTGGGTGGTTCAGCTTCCTGGGCATATTTGGAAATTGGTGCTAAACCTGACACCTTAACTAGGTTACCCGCTAGCCAGATCTGGGTAAGCCCTTCTCCGACTTTGACACAGTTAACAAGTCCCCAAGCATCCTTGGAGTTATGAAAAGTCTTCGGATCTGTGTGCTGGCTCTTTCACGGTTACTGTTATTTATTAAACTGCTTTTATTTTTTCAATAGCTTACTTATTGTAGTTTGAGGTCCCTCACAGTGCAACAGGTTATAGAAGTACGTAGCTACTTGGAAACAGATTGTTGTTACTAGAGAACCATAGTTTCTGCTTTAATGGTTGGCATTTGTCTCCAACAGTCATGATAGAAGGCTGCTGGAGGCATAAAGCTATCAATATTCTACCAAGTTGTGGACCTCACTAATAAGCCTATTATTACATAGGTAAGTTGAATAACCCACAAAATCGTAAGCCAGCCCTTGAGAGAAATGGATTCTTTAAAAAAGAGTGTTATAATGAGAAATTTAAAACATGCATATGAGTGGGTAGAAAGAGTAGCATAGTAAGTCCCATGCACCATCACTTGGATTAATCATTATCAACTCACGGTCAATCTTATTTCAAATCTGTTTCATCAAAGCCACTCTCGTCCCCCACCCCACCACTGGATTTGAAGCTTCCCAGAGATTGTTGCTTTCGTAGATATTTCAATATATATTTCTAAAATGCAAGGACTTTGAAAAAGTGAGCCATAATTAAATTGTCACCCTTTTAATATTTAAACACAATTCCTTAATGTAATTGAATATTCACGTGGTGTAGTTATTTTCCTGGTGTCTCATAATTTAAAAAATTTTTTTACATTCTGTTCAAATTGGGACCCCAAGGTCCACACGCTGTCTTTAGTTGATATGTGTCATAAGTCTTTTACATCCTGTAGGTTTCTCTCTGAGAGAAAATATTGCTTAGGGATTAATATCTACATTTACCCTGATTTATGTCTGATTTTCAAGGAAGCCCCTTGATGCCTCCATTTTTCTTATGCATGGATATAAAGCTGAGGGGAAAGGAATGGTGAACTAACCACAGAGGCTAAAACAAACAGCTTCCTTGTCCTGGCATTCCTAAATAGTGTACTGTGTAACAACCTTGAACCAAGTACTTAACATCTCTGAGTTTGTGTCTTCATTTGTCAAATGAAACAAACTTTTGGTAACAAATGCAAGAAATTATTCAACATTCATTCTGGAATATAAAGACCTGAGAAAGGAAAAGGAAATAGGTTAAACCTTAAAATATGAGTAGGATCAGGGAGTGTACTTGAAAACCTAAGCCCTCAGTTTTCAAACCTGGCTCAGTAATTACTCTGGGAATGTCATCAAGGGGCCTGGGCCCGAAATGCAGAGTCAGAGATATGGGATGGTATCTGAAATATATATATATATATATTTTCTTTTTAACCTAACTCCCCCACCCCCAAGCTTCATTGATATATAATGGACACAGAACCTCCTGTAAATTTAAGGTGTACAACATGGTGATTTGATACATTTATATCTTGAAAGATGATTACCACTATAACATTAGCTATACCTCATCCTGTCACATAATTAGCATTTGTTTTTTGTGGTGGGAATCCTTAATATCCACTCTCTTAGCAACATTCAAGTACATGATACAGTAGTATTAGCTGTAATCTCAATCCTGCACATTAGCTCCCCAAATTTGTCAATCTTTTTTTTTTTTAAGATTTTATTTATTTATTTGACAGACAGAGATCACAAGTAGGCAGAGAGGCAGGCAGAGAGAGAGGAGGAAGCAGGCTCCCTGCTGAGCAGAGTGCCTGATGCAGGCTTGATCCCAGGACCCTGAGATCATGACCTGAGCCGAAGGCAGCGGCTTAACCCACTGAGCCACCCAGGCGCCCCCAAATTTGTCAATCTTATAACTGTAAATGTTTACTCTTGACCAATATACTTCCCATTTTCCCCACCACCAATTCTGGTTACCACCACTCCATTCTCTGTTTCTCTGAGTTTGACTATTTTAGATGGAGTATTTTAAAAGTCCTCTTATCAAGGTAAATAAGCATAATCTGCTTAAATAGATCTGGTATACTCTTTTATTTCTTTCATTTTGTCTTTCCTGAGGGCTAATGAAACCAAACAAGAACTCCCTAAACATAGTTTCCAGTGCCACAACATAAAGGACTAGGGACAATACCAGGGGAGACTTGCTGCCTGGTTACTCTGTGTCCCACAGTTGTGCGTCATTGAGTTAGCACTGGGCAGCGACCCTGTGATTTTTTTTTAAAGATTTTATTTATTTATTTGACAGAGAGAGATGACAAGCAGGCAGAGAGGCAGGCAGAGAGGCAGAGAGAGAGGAGGAAGCAGGCTCCCCGAGGAGCAGAGAGCCCGATGCGGGGCTCGATCCCAGGACCCTGAGATAATGACCCGAGCCGAAGGCAGCGGCTTAACCCACTAAGCCACCGCGACCCTGTGTTTGATAGTGCTAAGGAGATTCCTGGGCTCCTACATTGCATGTTGGGTCACATGCCTGCTCTGGGAGGAGTCTCTGTTGGACTCACCAATTTCCACTGAAAATAAGCCAGTGTAGCTGAAACCAGAGTTTTATAGGAATATATAAAATAACATCAACTGCATCAGCCATAGTAAGCATCTGCTATAGTAAGCCATACTGTTATTTTTCAGAAACACTACCGAGTTCGTGGTTCATAATGGACATATATATTTTGTTTTTTGGTTGTCAATAAAAGCAAGGAGTCAGACTATAGAAAGTAAAGTCCAGTTGGGTAAAACAAAAACAAAAAAACAAAAAACAGGTGAATAATTTGGCATTTTTTTAACTTGCAATTTGAGTAAAAGTGAAATTCAAGCTTTATCCCTTGTCAACTCTCTGTGATGTCAGAAAGATGCCACTATTGAATAAAGTTGGTACAGCGACTCTGGAAAACAGTAGGGAGATTCCACAGAAGCTAAAAATAGAGCTACACTACAACCCGGTAATAGCACTGCTGGGTATTTACCCCAAAGATACAGATGTAGTGAAAAAAAGGGGCACATGGACCCCAATGTTCATAGCAGCAATGTCCACAATAAACAAAGTGTTGAAGGATCTGAGATACTTTTCAACAGATGAACAAATAAAGAAGATGTGATTCATATATACAATGAAATCTTACTCAACCATCAGAAAGGATGAATACCTCCCATTTACATCGACATGGGTGGAACTGGAGGGGATTATGCTGAGTGAAATAAGTCAATCAGAGAAAGACAGTTATCATATGGTTTCATTCATATGTGGAATATAAGGAATAGTGCAGAGGATTGGAGGGGAAGGGAGGGAAAACTGAATGGGAAGAAATTAGAGAGGGAGACACACCATGAGAGACTCTTGATCTGGGAAACAAATTGTGGGTTGCAGTAAGGAGGTGGATGGGGGAATGGGGTAACTGAGTGATGGGCATTAAGGAGGGCATATGATGTGATGAGCACCGAGTATTATACACAACTAATGAATCATTGAACATTACATCAAAAACGAATGATGTACTATATTTTGGTTAATTGAATTCAAACTTTAAAAAAAAGATGCCACTATTTTCCTTGGTCTGGATTCTTCCTTCTCTCCCATAGTCTCCTTGCTTGACCTGTGTCTTTGTACTCCCAGAGGGATAGAGTGGAATGGTACGTCACAGGTAAATAATCTTATCGGCTGGTGTGTTTGGGGTAGATACTGGAAAAATTGGTATTTTAGGATGAGAACTTAGCTCAGAATGCATAGTACTTGGTTGAATAATATAAATGGTTCTAGGTTTATAGGAGTTTTTGTCTTTCAGCTGAATCATGTTTAAAAAGTAGGAGAACATGCATTGTACATTAATATGCAAGTGAGTTACTTGTTTAATTAATAACCTGCCTGGTTTCAAAAGTATTTGTGATATTTAGTGTACAAGTATATCTACTCTTTGATAGTCTTTGGGCTGCTTTGAATGACAACTGTAACAAATAAAAAGCAGTAGTACTGCATTTATCACTCTTATCCTCAAATAAAAGGATAAAAGACCCTCAACATAATGCAAACATGAAAATCATGAGCTCCTGGCCAGAGCCTCACATGACCCCCCAAACACTGAAGAGTTATCACATGGTCATTTTAGTTCAACACCGAGGAACCAGTGTTAAGACTTTAGAATATCTATTGATTTTAAATAACAGAACTTCTGCTTCTTTATATCATTGCATGGTAGATTTGTTTTTTTCCTAAACCACTCTTCCTTCCACCAAAGACACAGTGGAGGAGACTTTTGAGTTTCAGCATCTCACTATGGCTTATGCAATGTATGTATCATAAAATACCAGCAAGGTAGGTTTTTGTGGTTGTCTAGAGTTGTGTTACTCTAAGTCACTGTATGTTTTTAGCTCAAAGAATTTCTCAGGTAGCACAGTTGGCTGGATTCACATAATTTCTATCTATCAAAACATAAGCAATGCAAATGGTGGTATTCGAGATTGTTCTGCTTGAATACTTGTTCCTCTCCATGAATCCAGGAGGCTACGTTGGCATAGCCTCAAACTGCTTACTTATTAAAGGTGCTCACTATTCTGAAATTGCTACCATTGATCTTTAATCCATTGAACACCAACATTTGGCTCTGGGTTATCAGAAATATTGCCTCACTCCTTAAACATTGCCTTGGCATTTGAAACAAAATTTCTTTTGGCCCTTTCACAGATGAGCCTCAGCTTTGGCTGCTACAGGGCTCCCTCTGGAGGTCAGCAGAGTCCAAGGTCAGTTAGTAAAACAACCTTGGCCCCAGAGCAAAATAAACCCATGTCTTCATCCAGTGCTTACAGAACGGGGTCTTGTATTTGTGAGCTCAGGAAATGATAATCTGTGTCTGAGGTTGTAGGAAAGTTACCTAATTATTCTCCTATGGGTGAAATTTGATTGTTGCTGTGAACTGGTATTTAATCCTTATAGCTTTACATTTTTTCTAGCTTTATCGAAGCCTTTCAGCCAAAGTGAAAGCAAGACAAAATAAAACCAAAGGGCAGAAAAATGCAGTTTTATTTTGTTTGTTTTAAGTGGCAAGGAAACCCAGAATATAGTGGTTCTGATTCCATAATGTCCACCATCTGGGTAGGATCAAATGATCCTACAGAGTCTGAATTCTACCTAAAAGTGTTTAAAGTACACAGGCACGGGGTCAATGGGTTTGCAGCAGAACTGAACTCTTTGAAGGTAAACATTCATTAGCTGGGATCATTTCCAAAATAAAGCAAATTAACTTGCATCAGACCAAACTTTTGTTCCTTGATAGGAATTCATATTCACAGGAATAAAATAATAACCCAACTATGTTCCTCCTCCCTCCCTCCCTCATACCTTCTTTCCTTCATTAGTTAGCACGTTGGATCCTTTTTTCCTTTTCACTCTTTTTCTCTATTTCTTCTCTCACTCATTTTCCTTTTATGTTAATTAAGTGGCATAAAATACAGGTTTGAAATATTGAAAATGAAATGACATGTCTGGAATTTGCTTCAAAACAATTTGAATGAGGAAAATATGGAAGGTATAGATGACAGAAGACATGCCATAAATTCTACTGTATTTTAACCGGTGGTTATAGAGGAGGGGGGCCTGGAGGAAACAAAGTCAGTTCCCTTTTTTGAAACAAAACTGAAACTTGAAGACATGTATTTTTTGTTCAGTAAAAATGGGAAAGAATCCCAATGTCCCTAGCCACAAGGGACCAGTTCCAGTGAGAAGTGAAGAGTGGCGACTCAAAATTTTGAAAATATTTGGGGATAGGAAAAATCAGCCTTCTGGTAATTGGCGAGTGTTCTAGTGGGACTCTGTTTTTCTTGGGATGTGTTATGTTGTAAGTACACACATATGCACCAGGATCTCTGCTGAGTTTATAAGATTCAGAAAAGATGATTAATGAAATCTTGGGGGGGGGTTATGTTTGTTTGTTTGTTTTTGAGATTGTTTGTTTATTTGAGAGAGAGAGAGAAAGAGAGAGCAGGAGGGAGAGGGAGAGAGAATCCGAAGGAGATTCCACACTGAGCATGGAGCCCTATGCAGGGCTCGAGCCCACCGCTGAAATAGCATGAACTGAGCGGAAACCAAGAGTCAGACACTCAACCAACTGAGCCACCCAGGTGCTGCTGATAAAATCTTGCTTTTTTTTAGTTTATCTCAATAAAATCCCATTGGGACTCAAAAAAAAAAAAAAAGCCTCGCCCTAAATGGATCATTATTAAAACTAAGTGATAAATACATGGGACTTATTATTCCTTCATGACTACTTTTATAGACATATTTTTAATTTTGATGATACAAAAATTAAAATATGAGTACTTTTAATGAGCCTGACTGGAAGGATATAAGGAATGGGCAATGTGTTTTATTAGGACATGGAGAGAAACTCTCCAAATTTCTTTTCCTATTTAACTTTTCACTCTATATATTTTAAAATATAACAAAAGATGGGAATTTTAGCATTCATAATGTATTTGTGGGGCAGTACATGAATATAATTTATAAACAAGCAAAGATATGCACATTGCAGTATACAGGGAAACACCTGCCATTGTCCAGGGCGCATGACCATTGACTCAGAGGCCTCTGTGGCAGGGGATGAAGGCTGGACTTTACATGAAGATGGAAAACTCACATTTAAAGAAAACCAGAGTCATTTTACTCATTACTGCTCGACTGTACAGATGTTTCCTTCTATACCATTCTTCTCATTTTATTACTATCTTATTATTTCTATCATAAATGTAATTAGGTTGTATCTTAGTTTGGGCTGGTGTAAGAAAGTTCCACAGACTGATGGCTTATATACAACAGAAATTTATTTCTCCCGCTTCTGGAAGCTGGAAGTCCAAGATCAGGGCACCAGCATGGTTGGGTTCTGGTAAGGACCCTCTTCTAGGATGCAGGCTGCTGACTTTCACTGTGTTCTCACATGGTGAGAAGAGGGGGAGGGAGATCTCTGGGGTACCTTTTAGGAGTGCACTAATCCCATTCAGAAGGGCTCCTTTCCCATGACCTCCTCACCTCCTAAAAGGCCCACCTAACACCCTCCCATCTGGAGGATAAGATTTCAACATATGAATTTGGTGGGGGCAGGGAAGGCCATGAACATTCAGTCCACACAGGTTGCATTTTCAAGGATGGAAACACTGTTTTTTTTTTTTTCAATTTTATTTATTTATTTGACAGACAGAGATCACAAGTAGGCAGAGAGGCAGGCAGAGAGAGAGGAGGAAGCAGGCTCCCTGCTGAGCAGAGAGCCCGATGTGGGGTTCGATCCCAGGACCCTGGGATCATGACCTGAGCCGAAGGCAGAGGCTTTAACCCACTGAGCCACCCAGGCACCCCTGGAAAATGTTTTTAATCTAACTTCATCTCCTTGGTGGGGCAGTAAAGAAAAAAGATCTAGGAGGTTTTTATATTTCCACATATATGACTTCAGAGGTCTATACACAATAGTCAATACATATCAACTAACATTATACTGTAGGACTACAACCACTTCTTGCCTCTCAATACCCCCCCCCCCACACACACACCCCTTATTTCCCTGGCATTCACAACTGGCATGTGAGAATCAGGTGTTGTAGCTCAGATATTGATTTTCAACTTCAAATAACAACAGTGTCCAGTGTGCTGCAGCATGGGGGCTCCCTGAACAGTTTAAACAGTACCAGGGCCACTGAATCCACTCCTTTGTTGTGCAGTGAGGACAGAGAGCAACTGAACGTGAAAAGGTTGGAAAGTATGTGTTCATATATCCTTGAAAAGGATGGAAGAGTCAGAATACAAGATCCTACTCATTGTCTCAAGGGTCCAGCGGGGTAAATCAAGAAAGGGTGAATCAAGAAAGAATTAGCCTTCTATTTCTTTTTTTTTTTTTAAGATTTTTTTTTTAAAAAAATTGTTTATTTGAGAGAGAGAGAGAATGAGAGAGAGCATGAGAGGAGAGAAGTCAGCGGGAGAAGCAGACTCCCTGCTGAGCAGGGAGCCAGATGTGGGACTCGATCCTGGGACTCCAGGATCATGACCCGAACCAAAGGCAGTTGCCTAACCAACTGAGCTACCCAGGCGTCCCAGCCTCCTACTTTTGATTCTTTAAAATGTCTTTCGATTCGGAGCAGCTTGAAACTCCCCCAGGAACTCTGAAGCTTAGATTTAAGTGTTATTGATATGATTAGATAAAACTTCTGGTGTGTTTTCATGGATATTACACATTCCACCTGAATCAACAAACACATACTTCATTGTCAGCTTTCTTAAGCAAACCTGTGTAGATAATCAACCCTACGTAAACATTTAAAGACAATATAGAAGAGATTATTTAAACTTACTACAGAAAAGACTAATTAAAATAAGAAACTGAGCACACACTTCAAAATGCATTCAGGAGCACCTGGGTGGCTCAGTTGTTTAAGCATCTGCCTTTGGCTCAAGTCATGATCCTGGGGTCCTGGGATTAAGCCCCAGGTTGGGCTCCTTGCTCAGCAGGGAATCTGCCTCTCCCTCTGCTGCTCCCCATGCTTGTGATGTGCTCTCTCTCTCCCTTTCTCACTCTCTTTCAAATAAATAAACAAAAATCTTTTAAAAAGTCATATCATTGAAAAATTATACAATAGGGTATATAAAAAATATAGGTGATGCTGATTAGAAAATCATCTTTATCTGTGTGCCATCACTGGATGAGAAATTATGAGGACTTACAAGATGATTAAAAGGAGAGGGACAGAGATAGTCCAAGATGGTGGAGGAGTAGGAGACCTTAGTCTCATCTGATCCCAAGAATTCAGCATGATAGCTATCAGATCATTCTGGACATCTATGAACCCAACCCAAGGCCTAAGAAAAGAATAGCTGCAACCCTACATATAGAAACATAACCACTGCAAGGTAGGAGGTATGGAGAAGTGAATCCAAGGCAATATATGGGAAGATGAACCATGGGGGTAGGGAGCCTCTGTGGCCTGGTTACTGGAAAGTGATATAGCAGTGGAACACAAAACCAGAACATATAGAAGTCTGCTCCTGTGTGGGATGTCCCTGCCTGAAAGATGCTAAGGTGGCAAAGTGGGGCAGAATCCTAGATGGAACCTTGTGGTCTCGGGATCCTTGGGATCAAAGAAAGACCAGAGGTGCCTGAGTGTGGCAGAGTTCCCAGACATTGGATCAGGGAATTGGGCTGCAATCAGAGAGCCTAGGAGTGGGCTCTCAGCTCTGGAGTTGCCATAAACCATGAACCCCAGCATGGTCAGGTAATTGGTCTGACCAACAAGTAGCCAAACCACAGCAAGACAGAAGCTACAGGAGTTTTTAGGGTTTGGAGACTCAAAATGAGGTTGTGTGCTTGAGATAGAAATGTTTTGTCATATGCCAGCTGAGTGCAAAGTGTGGCTGGAGACCAGGGAGATATGGGTGATTGACTGCTTTTCTCTGAGGGTGCATGGAGGAGTAGAGCCCTGATATTTTGGCTCCAGAGCCGGAGATCGGGAGGCTACCATTTTCATTATCATCCTCTAAAGGCATGGAAAGCCTTCAGGGAACAAAAGTCACGTAGACCAATCCAGAACAGCTTACTTAGCCTGGCCCCTGGCAAGGATGGTACAATTCCATCCCAGGCAAAGACACTTGAGAATCAGTGCAATAGCAACCCCCACCCCGCCCAGCCCAGAAGATCAGTAAGAACATTCAGTCAAGACCAAGTTTATTGATCACACAGAACTGCCGAACTCCAGCACTAGGGGACAATAGTATACAGAATTCATGCCCCCCACCCCCGCACAATTCTTTAGTCACCCGATTTTAATTTTTTCCTCTTTTCTTTTCAACCAATTTCTTATTTTATCAACTTTTTAAGAATCTTTTTAAATTTTCATTTTTATACTTACATTCTATCCTTTCACTCCATTTAATTTTATATATACATATATATGTAGTTTTATTTACTTTATAATTTTGGGATGTAGTTTTCTAACAAACAGACCAAAATACAGACAGGACCCAGTGTATTACTCTGGTCTGTTAACCTGTCTGATTATATTCATTCTCTCTCTATTTGTTTTGTTTTGTTTGTTTTAGGTCTCTTCTGATTTGTTTAGTGTATATTTCCCTGAGGTCATTGTTGTCATTTTATTATTTTGTTCTCTTGTTCATCTATTCTTCTCTGGACAGAATGACAAAACAGAAAAACTCACTTTGAAAAAGAGAACAAGAGGCAGTACTGACTGCCAGGGACCTAATCAGTATGGACACAAGTAGGATGTTGGAACTAAAGTTCAGAATAATGATTACAAAGATGGCAGCTGGGCTTAAGGAGAAAAAAAAGCATAGAAGATACCTGGAGAAGGGAAAGAACTAAAATCTAATCAAGTTGAAAACATAGCCTTTTTGGCTATAAGATGCAGCAAAAAAGGGAGACTTTAATCACTAGGATAAATAAGGCAGAGGAGAGAATTAGAAGACAAAATGATGGAGAATAAAGAAGCTGAGAAAAAGAGAGATAAACAAGTACTGGAGCATGAGGAGAGAATGTGAGAGATAAGTGAAACCATAAAGTGAAACAATATTAAAATAATTGAGATCCCAGAAGAAGGGGAAAGAGAGAGAAGGGCAGAAGGCATACTGGAACAAATTATAGTGGAGAACTCCCTAAAAGAACTTCTGGGGGAAGGAACGGGCATTCAAGTCTAGCAGGCACAGAGAATCCCCACTGAAAATCAATAAAAATAGGTCAACACCTTGACAAATAATAATGAAACTTGCAAATCTCAGAGACAAATTGAAAATCCTGAAAATCTGGACAATAGGTCCATAACCTACAAGGGCAGAAACATCAGATTGGAAGAAAAGACCTGTCCACAGAGACCTGGCAGGCCAGAAAGGACTGGCATGATATATTCGGGGTGATAAATGAGAAAAACATGCAGTCAAAACTATCCAGAAAGGATGACATTAAAAATAGGAGAGATAAAAAGCTTCCAGGACAAACAGACACTAAAACAATTTGTGATCACTGAACCAAACCTGCAAGAAATATTAAAGGGGATCCTTTAAGGGACAAGAGAGCCCCAAATTAACATACATCAGAAAGGAATAGAGATAGTGTACAGAAACAGTGACTTTACAGGTAATACAATGGCACTAAATTCATATCTTTCAATAGTTACTCTGAATGTAAATGGGCTAAATGCCCCAAGCAAAAGACACAGGTCAGCAGACTGGATAAAAAAAATCAAGACCCACTAATATGTTGTCTGTAAGAGACTCATTTTAGATCCAATGATACCTCCAGATTTAAAGTGTGTGTGTGGCAAAACAATCATATCAAAAAATGGGCAGAAGATATGAACAGACACTTCTCCAATGAAGACATACAAATAGCTATCAGACACATGAAAAAATGTTCAGGATTACTAGCCATCAAGGAGATTCAAATTAAAAACACATTGAGATACCACCTTACACCAGTTAGAATGGCCAACATTAGCAAGACAGGAAACAACATGTGTTGGAGGGGATGTGGAGAAAGGGGAACTCTCTTCCACTGTTGGTGGGAATGCAAGTTGGTGCAGCCACTTTGGAGAACAGTGTGGAGATTCCTTAAGAAATTAAAAATAGAGCTTCCCTATGACCCTGCAATTGCACTACTGGGTATTTACCCCAAAGATACAGATGTAGTGAAAAGAAGGGCCATCTGTACCCCAATGTTTATAGCAGCAATGGCCACGGTCGCCAAACTGTGGAAAGAACCAAGATGCCCTTCAACGGACAAATGGATAAGAAAGATGTGGTCCATATACACTACAGAGTATTATGCCTCCATCAGAAAGGATGAATACCCAACTTTTGTAGCAACATGGATGGGACTGGAAGAGATTATGCTGAGTGAAATAAGTCAAGCAGAGAGAGTCAATTATCATATGGTTTCACTTATTTGTGGAGCATAACAAATAGCATGGAGGACAAGGGGAGTTAGAGAGGAGAAGGGAGTTGAAGGATTTTGGAAGGGGAGGTGAACCATGAGAGACTATGGACTCTGAAAAACAATCTGAGGGGTGGGGGGGGGGTGGAGGTTGGGGGAACCAGGTGATGGGTATTGGAGAGGGTACAGATTGCATGGAGCACTGGGTGTGGTGCAAAAACAATGAATACTTTTATGCTGAAAATAAATTTAAAAATTTAAAAATAATAAATAAAGTGTGTGTGTGGGGAAATGATTTATCATGCTAATGGACATCAAAAGAAAGCTTGGGTAGCAATCCTTATATGAGGCAAACTAGATTTTTGAACCAAAGACTGTAAGAAAAGATAAGGAAGGACACTATATCATACCTAAAGGGCCTATCCAACAAGCAGATCTAACAATTGTAAATATCTATTCCCCTAACATGAGAGCAGATAATTATATAAACCAATTAATAACAAAATCAAAGAAACACATAAAAAATAATACTATAATAGTAGGGGACTTTAATACCCCACTCAGTGCAATGGACAGATCAGCTAAGCAGAAGATCAACAAGGAAACAAGGACTTTGAGTGACCCACCAGACTAGATGGTCTTCACAGACATATTCAAGCATTCTATCCTAAAGCAGAGGAATACACATTCTTTTGCATGCACCTGGGACATTCTCCAGAATAGATCACATATTGAGTCACAAATCAGGTCTCAACCAGTACCAAAAGACTGGGATCATTCCCTGCGTATTTTCAGAACACAGTGCTTTGACACTTGAACTCAATCACAAGAGGAAATTTGGATCACTTCTCAGCCTTTTGGCTAAGATCAAGTGAAGAGGAAATTTGGAAAGAATTTAAATACATGGTGGCTAAAGAACATCCTACTAAAGAATGAATGGGTCAATTGGGAAATTAAAGAAGAATTTTAAAAATTCATGGAAACAAATAAAAATGAAGTCATAACTATTCAAAACTTTTGGGATGCAGCAAAGGCAGTCCTAAGAGGGAAGTATATAACAGTACAAGTCTTTTTTAAGAAACAAGAAAGGTATCAAATACACAACCTAACCTTAGGAGCTGGAGAAAGAACAGCAAATAAAGCCTAAACCCAGCAAGAGAAGAGAACTAATAAAGATTAGAACAGAAATCAATGAAATAGAAACCAAAAGAACAGTAGAACAAATCAACAAAACTAGGAGCTGGTTCTTTGAAAGAAATAATAAGATTGATAAACCCCTGGCCAGATTTGTCAAAAAGGAAAGAGAAAGGACCCAAATAAATAATATCATGAATTAAAGTGGAGCAATCACAACCAACACTGAAGAAATACAAACAAGTATAAGAACATATTATGAACAACTGTGTGCCAATGAATTAAGCAATCTGGATTCATTCTAGAGAAGTATAACCTACCAAAACTGAAACAGGAAAAAATAGAAAATCTGAACAGACCCATAACCAGAAAGGGAATTGAAGCAGTATCAAAAATCCCCCAACAAACAAGAGTCCAGGGCCAGATGGCTTGGCAGGAGAATTCTACCAAAGATTTAAAGAAGAATTAATACCTTTTCTTTTGAAGCTGTTCAAAATATAAAAATGGATGGAAAACTTTCAAACTCTTTCTATGAGGTCAGCATTTACCTTGATCCCAAAACCAAACAAAGATCCCATAAAAAAAGAAAATTAGAAAATCTAATTTTCCATGGATGCAAAATGGATGGATCCATTCAAATCCATCCATTTTGCTTAAATGCAAAAATTCTCACCCATATACTAGCCAATAGGATCCAACAGTACATTAAAATGATTGTTCACCACGACCAAGTGGGATTTATTCCTGGGTTGCAAGGGTGATTCAACATCCACAAACCAGTGTGATAAATAAAAGAATAGACATTAATAAAAGAAAGGACAAGAACCATATGATCCTCTCAATAGATGCAGAAAAAGCATTTGACAAAGTACAGCATCCTTTCTTTATTAAAACTCTCCGCATTATAAGGATAGAGTGAACATTCCTTAATATCATAAAAGCCATCTATGGAAAACCTGCAGCAAATATCATTCTCAATGGGGAAAATTCAAGAGCTTTTCCTCTAAGGTCATGACATGGCAGGGATGTTTGCTATCACCACTGTTGTTCAACATAGTATTAGAAATCCTAGACTCAAAAGTCAGACAATAAAAAGAAATAAAAGGCATTCAAATTAGTAAAAAAGTCAAACTCTCACTCTTCTTAGGTGACATGATACTCTATGTGGAAAACTGAAAAGACTCCACCCCCAAAGTGCAAAGTGTGAGAACTCATACAGGAATTCAACAAAGTGGTAGGATATAAAATCAATGCACAGGAATCAGTTGCATTTCTATACACTAACAATGAGACAGAAGAAAGAGAGATTAAGGAGTCAATCCCATTTACAATTGCATCCAAAAACCATAAGATACCGCGGAATAAACCTAACCAAAGAGACAAAGGATCTATACTCAGAAAACTATAGAACACTCGTGAAAGAAACTGAGGAAGACACAAAGAAATGGAAAAATGTCCCATGCTCATGGATTGGAAGATTAAATATTGTTAAGATGTCTATGCTACCTAGAGTAACCTATATATTCAATGCAATCCTTATCAAAATACCATCAACTTTTTTCACAGAGCTGGAACAAATAATCCTAATAATTATATGGAATAAGAAAAGACCCTGAATAGCCAAAAGCATCTTGTAAAAGAAAACCAAAGCTGGTGGCATCACAATTCCGGACCTCAAGCTCTCTTACAAAGCTGTAATCATCATGACAGTATGGTCTTTTCAATGTAACAGAATCCAGAAATGGACCATCAGCTTTATGGTCAACTAATCTTCAACAAAGCAGGAAAGAATATCCAATTGAAAAAAGACAGTATCTTCAATGAATTGTGTTGGGAAAATTCGACAACCCCATACAGAAGAAGGAAACTGGACCATTTCCTTACACCACACACAAAAATAGACTCAAAATTGATGAAAGACCAAAATGTGAGACAAGAATCCATCAAAATTCTTGAGGAGAACATAAGCAGCAACCTCTTTGACCTAGGCTGCAGCAACTTCTTGCTAGACACGTCTCCAAAGGCAATGGAACCAAAGAAAAAAATGAAGTACTGAGACTTCATCAAGATAAAAAGCTTTTGTACAACAAAGGAAACAGTCAACAAAACCAAAAGATAGCTGATAGAATGGGGGAAGATATTTACAAATGATAGTTAAAGGGCTAGTATCCAAAATCTGTAAAAAACATATCAAACTCAACACCCAAAGTATAAATAATCCAATCAAGAAATGGGCAGAAGAGAACAGACATTAGTGCAAAGAAGACATCCAAATGGCCATCAGACAAATGAAAAAAGTGCTCAACATCATTCAGCATCACGGAAATACAAATCAAAACCTCAATGAGATACAACCTCACACCAGTCAGAATGGTTAAAATTAACAAGTCAGGAAATGACAGATGTTGGTGAGGATGTAGAGGAAAGGGAACCTTTTGACACTGTTGGTGAGAATGAAAGCTATTGTAACCACTCTGGAAAACAGTATGGAGTTTAGCTACCCTACAACCCAGCAATTGCATTACTAGATATTTACCTAGAAAAGCCTTTGAAGCAGGGACCAGAAAGAGAAGTAGAGCTGAAAGTGCCTTATGACTGCCCCCCTTCCACTTTCCACACGGAAAGAGACTAGAGAGAAAAGTAGGTAGTCTCAGGGAAGAAATGTGCTAAAGCCTTCTACAGCCAAAGTCCTAGTTAATGGTAATTGAAGGATGTCTGTCTGCTTTATATCCATGAACCTAAAAGTCTATCAATACAACCAGTGCACTTACACAAAGCATGAAACCAGCCCTTAGGAGAAGCCTGCTGGGAACAAGACCCACATGGCTGCAGAGAAAATCCTGCTAAATGTCAATATAAATCAAGCTAAATCTTCACTCCTAAATGTGAATGGCCAATGCAAGATAATTAGATGTTTTAGGAAAACCAATAAAAGAAAAGAAATGCACCAGATGCTTAAACAGAACAGATGAGGGGCACCTGGGTGGCTCAGTGGGTTAAACAGAACAGAGGACCCTGAGAGGGGGGGAGGGGGGAATAGAAATAATGCAGGAAATCAAAGAGAACTTGAAAAAAATAATTTAAACAAGTGTCCTCAGAACAGAAAGGATATTACATCTACAATATAAGAACAGTTGCTATACAAAAATGAGTTACCAGGGCACTAGAAAAATTCTTGGAAATAAAAAAATATGAGTGCCAAAAAATCCCCCCACATCTCATCTAGTAAGTGAACTAAATAATGAACATGATTAAAGGTAGAATTAGTCATATGGAAGGTAAAGTTTAGGAAATTTCAGCATGCAGAACCAAAAAGCAAGCAAAAATTGTGAACAAACTGAAACATTTAAAGTCCATCCAGGAGGTCCATGTACTCCTCAACTAGTTGTGACCTTGGGCAAGTTGCATAATGCTAACATCCAGCCTTAAGTGTGTGTTTATTGTTTGCTGACACTGTTCTAAGTCCTTACTCATGTTAACCCACCTAATCCACTCAACAGTCCTCCCTAGACTATCTTTCCATTTCCCATGATCTACTACATCCTTAATCATCCTTCACTGGAGGAGCTGCGTGCTTTGTAGTATTTCCACCTGATAAATTAATATTTTTATAAAATACCAAGTAAGAGACGTAGAGAGTCCACAACGTTCATTTCATCCTCTCCTTTCAAATGTTGGCCAGGATCCCCTCTCTGCCTCCATGCACATATCGTTGTGTCAATGGTGGAGAGAAAACACAGAAACAACCAGTCACACAGCCAAGAAGTGTTGGAGGCAAGAAGCAATGCCAAAGGGACAGTGAAAATGCATGGACACGTGGTTTTGCCCTAAGCAGAGCTTCAAATAATACTGAATTAAGAACCTCTTAAAAGAGAGAGAGACCTGTAGATTTTACATAAAATTCTAAATTTCAGTTTCTTATGTCAAAACCTGATTTTGTCTTCAAAAAAGATCAACAAGTGTGTTAGGATAGGCTGTTGTAATAAATAGGCTGTAAAATAGAGTGCCTCAAAGAAGATAGAAATTTCTTTATTATATAATAGTCCAAAGATGAGCAGGTAGTCTAGTCAGGTAGGTGGCTTTATCTGAGGTCATCTAGGATCTTTGATGGCTTTTATTTTGTTGTTTCCAAAGAAACTTTCTTTTTTTTTTCCAAAGAAACACTTTTACCATCTTTGATCTTATTTGCCGTCTTTGATTTGCCAGAAAGCAAATTCCTTGCTTTTCCATAGTTATTCAGATATGGAATGAATGAAGGCAAGTTAAATCTCCAGCACCTTGCAGATGATGAATATAAATTCAAAGCACTTTATAAAGACTATTTCAAAGACAATAAAGATACAATAAAACAAAACAAAAACTAATGAAAAGTCCTCTGCAGACCATTATGTGTGACCTATAGTGATGTGCATGGTACTAAAAAAGAGAGAAAATATGCAATGCTCCTTCTTCATTGGTACACAAATGCGTCATCTGTATGCCATTGCAAATGTCAATCACCTAGTCCCTCATTATTCTTACTTGCTCTGTAGCAGACATTGCTCAGTGCCTGCCTGGCAGCCATTTCCTCCCTCTTTTTATTGACAGAACTCTAATCTAGTGCAGCCATGTGCTCCAGGAAAGGTGGGTTTCATCCCCATCACCAAGGATTGGTCTAAATCATCATGAAGACCCCACTCTTGTTGCATTAAAAAATTGTGAGAAAATAAATGCTTTGCATCACAGCCTTGCTCTAATTTGTACCATGTCAAATGGCTTTTATAACAAACAGAAAAGTCCTGAGAAAAGATGAAGTATTTAGCATCATACTTTCTATGAGACAGAGTCATTCCATCCACACTGACTGGCATGGTGCCTTTCCAGCAGCTGCCTCATCTTCCACACTAACTCCACTGAGAGCAGCAGAACACTTGTCTTTGGAAACCACACATTGCCAATATCAATACAATACTTGTTTGGATCTGACCCTTCTGCATCTCCATTCCTTTTCTTAATATTGCATTTAGTAGTCGCTGGTATAGGAATCTGTAGCCAACAAAGACACACGCTTTCTCTCCAAATCACCCTTCCTCTTGCCTATTCATTTTTCAAGCATCAAGATCAAGCATCTTCTTGGGTGAAAGATTCTTTGGCTCCACCTCCTCCAGGAACTGTCTTCCAGGCTGGAACTGTATTTTGGATATCTTTCTATTATTGAATATACGTATTTCCTGATAATTACCTGCATACATATGCTTCTTCCCATGAAGATAGGAGTGCATTGGGCCTAATATATGGTGCTTTTTTTTTTTTTTAAGATTTTACTTATTTATTTGACAGAGAGAAATTACAAGTACACTGAGAGAGAGAAGGAAGCAGGCTCCCTGCTGAGCAGAAGGCCCGATGTGGGACTCGATCCCAGGACCCTGAGATCATGACCTGAGCCGAAGGCAGTGGCTTAACCCACTGAGCCACCCAGGTGCCCCTATATGGTGCTTTTAAATTAGAAATAAAGGACAGAAAGAAAAGGGGAGAATAAGAAAGAAGGAAGGAAGGATGGAAGAAGGGAAGAAAGAAAAATGTTATGATTTCTTTTTTTTCATTGAGACCATGATGAAATAACCAAACTGTGGCATGTTTAGATCTTAGCAGATTGTTCCCCAAATGGGGAAAGTTTCTGCTCCATCCATGGTTAAAAAACCAAATGGAGAAAATTGCAGTAGATTTTTTTTTTATAGTTGGGGAAAGTAGATTCATTAAGCAATTGACATCTAGAATAAATGGAAAGAATAAAGTGCTATTGACCTAAGAACCAAAGGCAGAATTTAATACGATTAAATGAACTCAGGATCATTAAATTGGAGGGGCTCTAAAATCAGGCAGGCCTGCTGGAATTAAGGTTTCACCCTTTGCTAACTGTATGACCTTGAGCAACTTTTTATCTTCCAACTTTCATTTCTGAGTCACACAAAATGAGTTCAGTAATACCTACATAACATTAATTTGCAGTCTACATTAGATGAGATAATGGGCACAAGCTGTTTAGATGTTAACATCTTGCTTTGCATAGAAAGTACTGACTTAGAATACGTATATTTCTTACCATATATGTATATGGTAAGAACAAACCACTGTTTTGGTTTGTTGAGGATGAGTCAACTCTCTGTAGAATGAACATTCTTGGGCAAACTGATAAATTTGAGTTACTGAATTTGAGCCCTGTGGATTGCAAGGGTCTCAGCAACAGGATGTCAAGAATTTCTGTGGACAGGGACCATGTCTAATTCAACTTTGGGTCCCAAGTGAGCACAGAGACAGGCACACCTCAGGTAGCAATGAGTTTCACTGGCAGAATGAATACATGAAATCACACTCAAGGTTTCTTCTAAGTCAAATTTCTAAAATTTATATCAACAGCACAGCCCAAAACTCCTGGCAGGATTCTTCTTTTTAAAACCTGCATAAAAGCAAGCAGAAAAGCAGTAGGGCTTCATTTTTTCTTGATGTTCTCACATTCCCATTTTCTCTCAGGGCAAGGAAGTCTTTTTCAACTAGATGGTTGACAGACAGCCAGCATTTCAGCTGTGGGAATTTTCCAGTTGCATGAGAAAGCTTCATTAGAAACCATCTCCACTCTTGCCCTCAAAAAAAAAAAAAAAAAAAAAAAAAAAAAAAAAAACCAAACCAAACAAATAAACAAACAAAAAAACCCCAAATAAACAAAAACAAAAAACAAACAAACAGATATTTTTGCTTTCTCTTTTCCCAACTCTATAATCATGGGTTGTGAAATGCATTTTAAAAATTATGCCATTTTTATAATTTACAAAGTTCTAAATTAAATACTATTTACAATCGCACAAAGCATGAAAGATGTTAACTAGATATGATGGAGAGATGGAGATAGCTGCCCATTGTGAACCAAAGAGGAAAACCCCATTGGGAGTCAACTAACATGATTTGTTTAGTCAGCATTTGGCAGACCCAGTAAATTACAGACATAGCAGATACCAAGTGGAATTATCTACAGTGCCTTTCAGAGAGTCAGCCATGCCTGGGATAAGAAATAATATTTCATCCAGGGGAATTTGTGTTATGAAATAGAGTTGAGTATTCTGTCTAAAAACTATTACAAGAAAAATATGATTTTCCCCTCTTTGCAGCTCATTTGAAACAAACTTTATAAGCTTCTTTTTGAGTTTTTTTTTTTTTTAAGGATTTTGGTTTTTTATTATTATTATTTATTTGACAGACAGAGATCACAAGTAGGCAGAGTCAGGCAGAGAGAGAGAGCAGAGGAAGCAGGCTCCCCGCTAAGCAGAGAGCCCGATGCAGGGCTCAATCCCAGGATCCTGGGATCATGACCTGAGCTGAAGGCAGAGGCCTCAACCCACCGAGCCACCCAGGCACTCCGAATATTTTTGAGTTTAAAGGTAGGCAAACATTTTGTAGTTTAAAAAGAGACAAAGACTAACAGAAAATGATGATACCTGAACTATTTAGCAGAAAAGGGCAGAGATTTCTGAAAACGTCTTTGTGTGGTTTGGTTCACAGATTGAGGAGTCAGCCTGGTGTTAAACTCTAGGACAAAAAAAAGTCATGAATGTCATGAAAAAAATGACGTCCTCCATCCTACAATATGGTATCAAGCCTGGTCCGCCACAGCCAGGTGGTGATCAGTCTTTGGATGGCTTCAAAATGGCAATCTACAATGTTACTTTCTTACCCCTTGCAAGGAGCCTCTTCCTGGGAGAACAGACATAAGTACTGATGTGAGGACCAGCCTGGTGAGAAACAAAGACAATGGAGCAGATCAGAAGTGCATTTGATCCTCACTCCACCACTAGAGGGGGGATCTACAGAGAAATTATAGAGAAACACCAGGGAGACTTCTTGAAGACATCTTGGAGCGTTAGAGTTGGAAGCTTTTCTCTTTCCACATTCTCCCACTCTTAAGAAGGAGGAGCACTCACCATGGTTTCCTATAAAGAGGATCCCCAGGGAACAGCCTGTGAAGTTGAGGGATAAATCTGAACATAGAAGTTGGCACCAGTTTCTCATCTGGAATGTGTTGAGCAGCAGAACCCATAAGCACGTCAGAGGATGCCAGTGCTCAGGCAGAGGGAAGAGAGAGGGGGCAGGACAAGTCAGGAACAGCCACAAATTATCTCCCAGTGTTCCATGGAGCCAAGGTGGTTCTAACAGGGAGTCCAAGCTTCCCAGGGCCCCAGAGGTCCAATAAGAAGGTCAGAAGCACAGATCGGCCTGCTAAGAAAACCCTCATTCCCCAGAGACCAAAGAAACAAATGTTTCCATACCAGCCTTAGTCTCAGGCAAGAGGGAGCCCTTTCCTGGACCCCATCTTTCCAGAGCTCTGCAAGTCACCAACAAATGCATTTGTTGAAGAATTACATGGTGCTGCTGCCACTCAGAATCTGAGGTCAGAAGTGGTGCAGTCCAACATAAAACCCTAAAAGTTTGCTCTCTGACTGACACTATTCAGGCCTCAGAGAGAGCTTCTCCACTCCCTCAAATACTCGAAACAGGCAATTGCGTCCACAGCCAGGAAGGTTTGTGATCTGCACTCATGTAGAGGCTGCTTGCAGGTGTGGGAAGGATTATAGCATTGCATTTGGTGAAAACTCTTGGGGAGAAAAAAAACACCAAGTTAATTAACTTGTAAATCCTTCCTCTCAAATAGTGTGCATATAGAAGTTTCTACTATATTGAAATATCAATTTCCCCATTGTGACAACTGCCCATTTTCTTTGTTCTCTTCATTTTTTGTTTGTACTTCCACAGATGCTCATGAATTGGACCACTGTTTTTAACACCTAACCTGAGAGCTGAGAAATAATGACAGTATTGCTCATGTGAGCCTTAAATGTATATATATTGTAGATCTAGTGTAGCCGGCATGAAGCAAGATTACTTTCCTTTATACTGGCAATTTCATGGACATTAAAATTTAGAATTACAAATAGTTCTTTTTCTATAAAAATTTTAATAAGAATTAAAATTTAAAATTTTTTTTTCAGTTTTAATGGAATCACTTTGATTTAAAATTTTGTGAAAAATCAACTGATATTCATTATAATTTGTAGTTTGCCTTTTAATTTTAATATTTTAGAAGAATATTAAATATTAAAATATTTTAATTTAAAATTATTTAAAATATTTTAGAAGAAATCTTACTTAACAACCTAGGAAACATAGGGGAAAATTTTATTTGTTTATATTTACTTTAAATTTTCCTAAAAATTTACCCAAATTTTATAGTTTGAATATAATTACATTTCATTTTTTAATCCATGTGTTCATTAGTGAACACAAGAATACAAGTTATAGCTGAAAGTTTTGATTATATCACCTTAATTAGTGACTTTACTTGAAATGATGTCTCAAAAATTTAGATTCCAGGAAATAAATATATACTAATTTCTGAACTATTACTCATCCTAACATTGACATCCCATCAAGAGACTGCCTGGCATGTGGAACAAAAATTAAATTCACTTGTATTTAACTGGTATTTTGCTAACTCTCAGCTTTATATGTATTTTTTTGATTTGTCCTTACAAAGTATATATTTTGAGTTAGGATAAAACATATTTCATTTGGCAGTTTATCAACCTTATTTAAAACTCTTAAATATATAGACTTAAGATAGTGTGTCTCCATTTGCCTCAGGCCTTATAAATGTTGGGTGGACATGAAGGAACCCCACAAGCAGAGACTCAGGGCAGATCGGCACTCTGGGAATAAAGCAGAGGCAAATCACAGCATGCCGGGAAAATTCAGGGACTGCTGAGCCAGCAGGAAGATACACACAACCAGACTGGGTGATGACACTGGCATCTGGAATCAGCAGAGAAGTGACTGTAACCAGCTCCAGTTTCCTGCCCCCACCTGGTCTCTATCAGTCAGCTTATTCTTCCTGACTTCATCTCCCTGCTGCTTTCACAAAAGTCAAGCATGAGCTTTCTTCCCTGGAAACTCAGTAAGAGTAGGGAAGAAAGGCAATTCGGAGAAGGGATTTTTGAACTGGATCGCGATTGAAATGGTTTGACTTGAATTTGACTACGGACACACTAAATTAGATGGATGCTTACCTAATTGCGTTAACTTGTAATGTCCTCCTGCAGAACAGAAATGGGGGCTTTTAACAGGAAAATGGCACTGATATTAAAATAAAGGCAGTATCTGCCAACATCTGACTTGGCATTTTTCTTTTTCTTTCTTTCTTTTTTTTTTTTTTAAGATTTTATTTATTTATTTATTTGACAGACAAAGATCACAAGTAGGCAGAGTTAGAGAGGAGGAAGCAGGCTCCTCGCTGAGAGGAAAGCCTAATGTAGGGTTCAGTCCGAGGACGCTGGGATAATGAACTGAGCTGAAGGCAGAGGCCTGAACCCACTGAGCCACCCAGGCACCCCTGACTTGGCATTTTTTTAATGCATATCTCTTACTCGTAGTGTCTTACTGGAGAATAGGACATCTTTTGAATGGGAGAGACTAACAAAGACAGAAAGGGATTATTAATTTCTTGGCTTGACACAGTAATTTGTAACCCTAGCTGTACAGTAGACTTGCATAAGAGCTTTAAAAATATTCCAATTTCATTCCTCACCTCAGAGAATTGAGTCTGAATTGCTGGATATAGGGTTTAGATCTATATATTATAAAAACATCTCAAGTGATTCTAAGGAGCAGCCAGGTTTGTAAACCACAGAGCAGGTATCTTCCGGGTCAGTCTTTTGTGTCTGTGTTCCAGAATCCTGGAAGACTCACCAGTTAATGCTGTACAGCTTCTTCTCTCCCTATGTTGTCATGGTCCAAGATCCTGCCAACTGATTAGGTCTTGTGCCTCAGGTGCCTTGGACATCAGCTTATTTACTGAGAGGTGTGTGACAACCACATCATTGACCTGGGGAAATTAGCCTGTGTCAAAGCCAATTAGTCTCATGCTTCCACTTTAATGAAGCAGATCAATTAAGAAGAGGGCTACACTGGAAAATTCCTGGACCTGCCAGACCAGCAGTCCTTGAGTATTATGTGGTTAGGCAGCAAATTCATTCATTCATTCAACAAACATATACTGAGCATCAGTTATGTGCTGGACACTGGAAACAGAATGCTTAATAAAAATACAATCTCAACCTTCAAAGAGCTCACAGCTTTTTTATTTGTAACCTTAGAAATCAATTATTTCCCAGCCATCTGTTTTTAGTACCCAAATTTACCACTCTTTCCCAGACATTAGAATTTGATAAGCCAGTATTTTTTTCAGTTGGACGAATGATCAATTTTTTATTTTACAAGGTAAAAAACAAAATCGGATGAAAGTCCTTTTAACACAGAAAGGCAGCAAATATATATATATATTATATATATATATTATTTCATTTAAATGAAATAAATTTAGCTTAATGAAGAACTCCACATTATTCTTTTCTTCTCATTTTGCTATTCCCAACAACATCTTTCTGTAAGATTTATTTAAAAGCAGATTTCTTCCTCTCTTTCTTTCCATTTTTCCCTTTCATTCCTAATAATGAATATTACCCATTATCCTTCTCTAAATAAATATGCTGGAAACTGGGACACTTGGGTGTTCAGTCAGAAAACGTCTGCCTTGGGTTCAGGTCATGATCCTAAAGTCCTGGGACTGAGTCCCACATGGGGCTCTCTGCTTAGCGGGGAGCCCACTTCTCCCCCTGCCTCTGCCTGCTGCTCAACCTACTTGTGCTCTCTCTCTCTCTCTCTCTCTGGTGAATAAATAAATAAAATATTTTTAAAAATAAACAAACAAATATGCTGGAAACTGAATTACACTTTGGGCCAAGATGGAGTAGCAGGGCCAGATTTACATTTCCACCTTAAATGACCAATAAGTGAAGAAAATATATAAAACAATGGTTTCCAAGACACTAGATATCATGCAATGAAGAACAACAACTTCTAAAAGAAAGGAGAAAAATGATGTGAGTCCTATGATTATCCTATGATTATGCTGTCCTAAGACAGATTCCAGTCTCTACAGAATGGACCCAGAAAAGGGGCACCCAGGTAGAGACTGGATGATTCCCTGGCTTGAGATGGAGTTGAAACTGTGCAGTGAACAAGGTAGCTAGTTCACAGGAAAAAGTACTAGGAATGAAAAGGAACTTTACAGATAGATACTTAATGATCTGCAGATTTTCCCTTGAATTTTCACCTGAGTACTGACTAGCAAATGCATGTGAGGAAACAGGCCAGGAACAGAATCACCTGCAAAGGTAGAGCAAGAGTACCAGAGTACCTGGTACCCATACAGAATCAGAGTAGTGTCTGTACCCAGATATCATGAAGGAAAATCTTATGATTCATAGAGAATTATGTTGAATACTTACAAGGATGTCATCTTAGTGGTGGGGAACAATTAGCCTTATATGGAATACTATCCAGGTCCCACTTAATAAATCATAAAAGCAAGACCAGAAAAAAACCCGCCATTTCCACATAACATAACTGTGTCCTGGAACAAAGAGTAAGAATATTTATAGAAATGTAAAGCACATATCAAGGTAAAATTCACAATGACTGGCACCCAATAAAAAATTACCAGGTATGTAAATTATTACTAGGGATGAGGAAAACTACAACACATAGTAAGGCAAATAATCAATCAAAATAAACTCAGAACAAAATAAATGTTAGAATTAGTAGACAAAAATGTTGAAATATTAACTATATTTCATGTGTTCAAAAATTTAAAGACATGAAAGATATTTAAAAAATAGACCCAAACAGAAATAAAATTAGATGAAAAATACACTGGGTGGGATTAGCAGCAGATTGGACACTGGAGATGAGAAAAATAAATAAACTTGTGAACAGAATAATAAACACTATCTAAAATGTAGTATATAGAAGAAGGAGAGTTTTAAAAAATGAACAAAGCATCATCAGTGAGCTGTTAGACAACCTCAAGTAAACTAATATATGTGTGATTTGGGTCACCAAAAGAGATGAGAGTCAGGGAAAGGCAGGAAAAAAATTTTTTTAAATAATAACCAAAATTTTTCCAAGTTGGATGAAAATTATAAACCCATTAATTCAAGCACAAGAAAGATAAAGACTACACCAAGGCATGTCATAATTGATTTGTTAGAAATCAATAGCAAAAAATTGTAAAAGCAGAGAGTGAAAACATGTGTATAACACATGTGATATACAGCACAAAAAAAGATGAAGATACAAGCAGATCTCACATCAGAAGAATGCAAGTGAGAAGACAGTGGAGTGACATTCTTAAAAATATTGAAAGAACAATACTGTAAACCCAGAGTTCTACTCCAAGCAAAAATATCTTTCAAACATGAAGGCAAAATAAGTAATACACACAAAAATCTGGAAAAAACTAATCATCAACATTCCTTCACTAGAAGAAAAGCTAAAGGAAGTCCTTCAGGCAAAAGGAAAGTTGTGTCAGTTGAACATGTTAATCTGTACAAAGGAATGAATACCATTGGAAGTGGTAAGTACATGGGTTAAATATATAAGATGTTTTCTTATTATTTACATTTAAAAGATAATTAACTGTTTAAAAAAAGTATTAACAATGATGTGCGAGGTTTATAACATTTGCAAAAATAAAATCTATGACAACAACAGCACAAAGATCAAGAGGAAAGAAATAGAGGTATACTATTGTAAGGTTATAGACTACAAGTAAAGTAGTACAGTGTACTTAAAGGTAAGCTGTGAAAGTGTAACTTATAAACCCTTGAGACAACAAAACAAAAAGTTACAGTTATAAGCCAACAAAGGAAGTAAATTATAATAACAAAAAATACGTCAAGAAAATAAGAAAATAAGCTGAAGACTGGGAGAAAATATTTTCAGAAGACATACCTGATAAAAGTTATCCAGATATACAAAGAACTTTTAAAAACTTAACCATAAGAAAATGAACAATATGATTTAAAAAATGGACAAAAGACCTGAACAGACACCTCATCAAAGAAGATGTACAGATGACAAGCAAGTGTACAGAAAGATTTTCAATTTCAAATGTCTTGGAGAATTGTAAATTAGAATAATGAGATACCACTACACACCTATTGAATGGCCACACCAAAACACTGACAACACCAAGTGCTAAAGAAGCTATGGAGTGCCAGGAAATCTCCTTCACCACTGGGGGAAGGCAAAGTGGTGTAGTCACTTTGGAAGACAGTTAGGCAGTTGTTTTGGTTTTTTGTTTTTATAAAACTAAACATATTTTTACCATATGTTCCAGAAATTTCATTCCTAGGTATTTACCCAAAGGAGATGAAAATTAAGCCCACACAAAAACCTACACACAGGTGTTTATAGAAGCTTTATTTATAATTGCCAACACTTGGAAGCAACCAAGATGTTTTTCAGTCAGTGAATGGATAAATAAACTGTGGTACATCTAACCAATGGACTATTATTTAGTGTTTTTAAAATGAGCTATCAAGACATGAAAAGAAATGGGGGATAAACTTGGACACATATTACTAAGTGAAAGATGCCAAATTGAAAAGGCTACATACAATGATGACATTCTGGAAAAGGCAAAATCCTGAAAGTAGTAAAAGAATCACTTGTTGCCAGAGGGCTAGAGGGGGGGAAAGGGATGAAGAGGTGGAACACAAAGGATTTTTAAGGTACTGAATTTATTCTGTATGATACTATAATGGTGGATACCTGTCATTATACACTTGTCAAATCCCATTGAATTTACAAGAGTAAAGCCTAATGTAAACTATTGATCTTAGGTGCTAATGATGTGTCAATGCAGATTCATCAACTGTTGATAGGTAGGGAGGCTATGCATATGTGGGAGCAGGGGTATATATGAAATTTCTGTACTTTCCACTCAATTTTGATGTGACTCTAAAGCTTCTCTAAAATATATATTCTACTTAAAAATAAAATAAACAGTAAAAACAATGTTCAAAAGATAACAGAAAAAGATGGAAGACAACAAAGACCAGGTGAGCACACAGGAAAAAATAGCAAGATGATAGATTTGAACCTATTTATATGAATGATCACACTAAATATAAATGGTCTAATACCCTGGCAGAGATTGCAGATTAAATTAAAAAGTAATACTACCTCTCTGCTGTTTCCAATAAAGCCACTGATATAAACAGATTAAAAAAAAAGTAAAACATAAACCATGCTAACACTAATCTAAAGAAAGTTTGAGTGATGATATTATTGTCAAAGTCCATTTCAGATCAAAGACTATTACTAGGAATAAAGAAGAGCCTTTCATAATGTTAGAGGGGTCAGTTCACAAAGACAGCTTAATGATCATAAATGTTTACATACATAATTATCAATCTTCAAAATACATGAAGCAAAAACTGATAGAATTGCAAGGAAGAAGAGACAAATATAGTCAGAGATTCAATACCTCTCTTTCAATAGTTAATAAAATAGTAAACAGAAATCAGTAAGGATATAGATGACCTAACAACACTATCACACAATTTCACCAACTCATTTATAGAACACTTCACTCAACGCCTCAGAACACATTCCTTTCAAGAGTATATAAAACATTTACCAAGAAAGACCATATTCTGAGCATCAAATAAACCTCCATGCATTTAAAATGGTTCAAGTTATACAAAGTATTCTTATAACCTCAACGGAAATTAATTACAAATCAATAACATAAAGATATCCGGAAAATTCCTAAATATTTGGAAACTAAAAAACACACTTGTACATTATCTATGACCCTAAAGAAACCAAAGGGAAATAGAATGTATTTTGAACTAAATGCAGATGAAAACATGACACATCAAAGTTTGTAGAATGCCACTAAATCAATATGTGAGGGAATACTATAACAGTAAATGTCAATATTAGAAACGAAGAAAGGTCTCAAATTAATTACTTCAAAGTCTTCCTGAAGATAGGATTTTTAAATACAGAAAGTGAAAAAAAAAAAGTGAAAAAAAAATAAATAAATACAGAAAGTGAAACCTTAAGTAAATAGAGGAAAAGGAATAATAAAAATCAGAAATCAATAAAAATAGAAAACAAAGGGAAAACCAATAAAACCAAAAGCTGGGTTTTGAGAAAAATAATAATATTTATAAACCTTTGGCACACTGATCAGGCAAAAAAGAAAGTACAAATTACCAATATCATTATTGAGAAAAGTGACATCACCATAAATATATAGATATTAAAAGGATAATAAGGAAATATTATGAACAACTTTATGCCAAGAACTTTGACAACTTAAACAGGTAATTGAAAAACACAAACCGTTAAGTTCATTTCAGAAGAAATACATAACTTGAATGGCTCTGTATCTATTAAATAAATTGAAATTGGAAATTGGATTTAAATTCCACACATACAAAAAAATCATAGATGGCTTTGCTGGTGAATTCTACCAAACATTCAAGAAGTCATAGTAATTAGACACAAACTTTTTGGTAAAGTTAAATAGGAAGGACTACTTCCCAACTCATTCTATGAAGCCAGCAGTACCTTGACTCCAAAACCAAAGACATGACAAGAAAATAAAATAATAGATGAATATTTCTCATGAAAATAAATGCCAAAATTCTAAACAAATTAAAAAAAATTGTAGACCAAATCCAAAAAATACATGAGAAGGATCATACATCATGATCTAGTTGGATTTATCCCAGAGAAACAAGGTTCATTTATCATTTAAAAATTAATTGATGTAATTCACCATATCAAACAAAGAAGAAAAATCAGGTGATCATCCCAACATACCCATATAAAGCATTTTTTTTCTTACCTCTTTCTCTAGAAGTTTTACGGTTTCAAGGAAAAAAATCTTTGTGACCTTGGACTAGGCAAGGATTTCATAGATAGGATACAAGTGACTCATAGGCATGAGCCATAAATGAATGATATGATATGATATGATATGATAATGATAAGGCATGAGTCACTTAAAAAATATGATATATTGAGCTCTGTCAAAATTAAAAACTGCTCAAAAAAACACTTAAGAAAATAAAAAGACAAACTATAGACTGGAAGAAAACATTTGATAAAGGACATATGTAGAACATAACAAGGAACTCTCAAATTTTAATAACAAGAAAACAACCCAATTTTTATATTTTTAGGATTAATTTCAAGTTTGCAAAACAAGTTTTTTTTAACTCTTTAGGAAAAGACATAATGTGGACCAGAATTTTTGTCAAATAAGCTTTTCAATTTTCAAACCACTGTGGCTATAAGATATAGCTATATAACAGCTAGAATTGGGATTAAAGCTAAATAAAGAATATACAGTTAATCAGTAAAATAAAATTTATAACCTAAAAATTGCAAAGAGATATTCAGAATATTTATATAGAGAGTCAAATATTAAGATATATTAACAATGTCTTACTCCTTTGGCTACTGATGCATTTGATCTTAGCCAAAAGGCTGAGAAGGAATTCTTAATAACCTGTTGCAAAAAAAAAAAAAAAAAAAATGGGGGGTGGGCAAAATAGAGTTAGGCAGATGGACAGCATGTGCAGAGCACTTTCATTACCTACTCATGAAAACATCAAGGTCAACCCTCCGAGAGTTGGGGAGGAGGATGTCAGTCATCAGCGGAAATGTGGAGAATATTGAGAATGCTGGAGTCATCATATGCATAGTATGTCATGTAAAATACATTCAGAAATTACCAGAAAATCCAAATCAAAACTACTTTGACCCCATCCTTCTTAAGCCAGTGAGAAACTTCTTAAAATTGCACTTTTTTAATATCTAAATTTGGTTTTCCAAAATGCCTCCTGAGTCCAGAATTGTTAAAAGTCTTTGCTGAAGTAGTGTTCTCTCACTCACCCTCATTCTCTCATGCTCTTTGTGGCAGGGAATGGGAAGATGCCTTCAACATAGCTAAGAAATCCTCAAGACACTGAAATGGGTTGGAAAAGCCAGCCTCAAAGCTTTAAGGGTAGATTTCTACTAAGAATATTTGGGGCCTAATGATTCATTCTTTGCAGCTCTATATTACTTTATGAGGACTACATACATTGAGAATAAAAACCCTAAGGCAATCCAAATGTGTATATCATACACAGACATGTGTGCGTGCACACACACACATGAGAGAGAAGGAGGGAGAGAGAGATGGAGTGTATGTGGGTATGTGTGTTCATATGCTATGAACTAAGAAGCCCAGATTTAATCCTCCAGACAGAATTTCAGACTGCTTAGGGCGTCTGTGATGAGGTGTAGTCTTCAGTTAATGGACTAAGTGGTCTAGGGGGTGTTGTTTCTCCTATGCTCTTAGATGACACAAGAACTTTTTAAGCCTTCCATCAAATGTTTTATTGAGGAGGCTTCTGGAGATTCCTACAAGATCATGCTTGTGAATCTCAGCACGACCTACCCAGGTGTAGCAAGCTATGGGACTCAGATTCAAAACATTACTGGTTGAACCAGGGTCAAAGTCTCCCAAAGGAAGAAATGGAAATTTAAAGAGTTCCAGAAGCAAAGTTAGGATAATTTTTAGTTTGGGGCTAATTTGTATGAAAAAAAAAATCTATAAAGTAATCTTTGTGCAACATCATTCTTTCTACTAAAAAGAATAAATGTTAGAATATTAAGTTCTTTCTACTCTTTTAAAAAATACTAAATTTTATGTGTTCATGCCTAATGTCACCTGCTACATTTTGATGTCCAGTTTCAGCTCAGCCTTTTTCATTACATCTTTAATATCTTTAAGTATACTTTCTCCAGGTGTTTTCTTTTCCTTGAAAAACAAACATAATTTTTGCCTTTGTCCTATTTTAATAAGAGTAAGTGCAAGCCTGAATAATACCCCAGTTTTGCTGTGTTGAGTTTTGCCAGCAAAATTCAATGAAATGCTTTCTAAATAATAAATGAAGAAATTTAAAGAGTTCCAGAAGCAAAGTTAGGATAATTTTTAGTTTGGGGCTAATTTGTATGAAAAAAAAAATCTATAAAGTAATCTTTGTGCAACATCATTCTTTAAAATTCAATGAAATGCTTTCTAAATAATAAATGAAGAAATACTGTAGGATAAAGCATGAATTTTACACAGTTTGAAATACTCATTAACCTCTGCTTGGGGTGGGACCATACCTTCTCCATCTTTTTCTGACTCCCAACCAGAACAAAGAAATACGGAGACACATGAAAAAAAAAATCAATAATTAATGGATTTCTTAAGACAAAAACAGAGAAGGACACAAACCATAAAAGACTCTTAATTCTAGGAAAAAAACTAAGGAAACAAACAAACAAACAAACTGTTGGAGGGGAAGTGGACAAAGGGATGGGGTAATTGAGTGACGGGCATTAAGGAGGGCACTTGATGTAATGAGCACCGGGTGTTATATGCAACTGATGAATCACTAAATTCTATCCCTGAAACTAATAATAGTGTATTTAGTTAAATTGAATTTAAATAAAAATCTTGAAGAGAGAGAGAGAGAGAAAAGGGCACCTGGGTGACAGTCAGTTAAGCATCTGTCTTTGGCTCAGGTCATGATCCCACGGTCCTGGGATCAAGTGCCACATTGGGTTTCTTGTTCTACAGGGATCCCGCTTTGCCTTCTGACACTCACTCTCTCTCTCTCTCTCATGAATAAATAAATAAAATCTCTAAAAATTAAAAAAAAAAAAGGATTTCTAGTGCCGAAGAAAGAGGCCTACTCAAATATCTTTGACCAAACAAATTCTTGTTTCATTTAAAAAACTTTGCCACACACCTTCTCAAAAGTGGCTTTGAAATCCATTCTAGGAGAGGTAATGTCTATACACTCAATTATAAATAATCTCTGAAGATGAACTATCTGCATGAGTCATGGTTTTCTGACTTTCGTTTTATAAAGTTCACTTTTCAAATATTATGATTTTGATGTTTAGCTTTTCCATATTCAAAAACATGAGATATTCCATTTTCCTTTGCCTGTAATGTATATCATAACTTTTGTCTCTTTAACTTTGTATGTGCATTCATACTATCTACCTATAGTTACCAGAATTCAATTTTTACCAAAATAAATGTGCTTATACCAGAAATAAGAAAAATAAAGCTGACCAGAAAACTATGGTCTTTTTACTATTTTTCCAGCTGCCCCTCTTACAACTTACTGCCTGTAGCTTGGAACAACATTTTTCTTCCTGCCTGTGAGATCCTGAGATGTTGGATTTGGTGTTTGTTTTTATGTTCTTTTATTCCAAACATTAAGAACTAGGTCTCTGGGCAATTAAACAACACGAGGAGATAGCGGTGAGCAGAACAGCCTCTGCTCTTCGAAGCCTGTGCCAGGTGAGGCTCCTGGCATAAGAAGTAAAAGAAAAAATAATGAATGGTAGGTTAGGAATGGTTCTTGGCACTCCCCCTCCAATGTCAGGGAGCCTTGTGAAGGACAGGACTCAGCTCTCTTGGGAGGCTGGTGGGTAAACTGTTGGCGAATTGGACCCAGAGCGTGTCTCACCTTCCTCCATGAGTTTTCACTTGATGGGGTAGAGTCACTCTAGGGGCAGTCTCGGCTCGTGATCTCTTGCTCCAGGCAGAATCTCTTTCATTGTCTCACCTTCCTGTCCTTCTACCAGCCCCAGCCTTGTTCCTGGATAAAACCTTCTTTTCCTTTTTCTTATTCTTCACTTCCTTCTTCATTTCCTTTCATTAAACCGAGTGAAGACTTTTGTACACAAGAATTTTGTGCTTTGAATAAAATGTTTCATCAAGTCCAAGTAAAACCCCATGTTTTGAAATGAGATGAATTCAAATTAATACACGGTGATAGCAACCTCTGTCCAAGGCCGTTGCAGACACTTAGAATTCTCCTCTAGGAAATCCCCCTCTGCCTTTTCATCCTATTTTAATCAACTCTGCTTCTCTGTAGCTTCTCCTATGGCCCACAGCTGGACCACTTAAATTAACCCCTGGATGCACTTATCCCCTCTCCAGTCCAGAATGTGACCAGTTCAGACCATGGGTGGGTAAGATTTATGGAATTCTAGCCACACGGCTCCTAAAAGTCATGTTTTACTAGCGAATGAGAATAAACCAGGCTGAAGTCTGGGAATGTACATTATGATTATGGTTGTTGCTGTTACTTTCAGAAAACCCTTCCAATGGCCTCAGAGCATACCCTTTTTTATGACACAAAGAGTGTTTCTCCACGTGAGACTCCAAATGAACTGCCCTGGCCTCACACAACGTGTTTCTTTAAAGTTGCCAGTGTTCTGGGCCTCACAGTTATCATGTTTAAAATCTCTGGGGTTGAGGCCTGGGATTCTGTGTTTTGATGACTCTCCAGGCAGTTCTGATATATACTAAATTCTGAGATTCTTTCAGTTCTCTTTTCCAGTTAAAATACATTTGCATGTATACACACATTTTTTTAGAATTATTGTTTGGTTTCTCTGAGTAAATGGGACCAGAGAAGCTAGTTAAGATGAAATCCTTTTTAAAAAATTACTCTCTTGGGTCTCAGTTGGTGAGCGTGCGATTCTTTATCTCAGAACTATGAGTTTGAGCCCCACATTGGGCATGGAGCCTACCTAGAATTAAAACTAAAAAAAAAAAATTTTTTTTTAATTAAAATTACCCTCTAAAGGAGTTAGTATTGTGAAACTTTGTTGTCCTGCAACAAGAACTTTAATGATGTATCTTGTCCACATCTGCATGATTAATGCAAGTCCTTTTCCATATCTCACCCTCAATCTGGACTATGTTATTTCATTTCTACCTAATTCTATTGAGCAAATAGTCATGTATCTATCCAGCAACCAACTGTTACAGAGTCTTCTATGGGCCAGTCACTGCACCAGGATAGGAGATGATTTTCAGGACCTTACAAATTGAGAGAGGTGGGGGTGGGGGTAGCTTTGGAGTCTCAGAGGTAACTAGGAATTTCCAGTATAAGAAAGCAAGCATCATGTTAAGACATGCACAATACCCAAATGAAATAAACTTACAAAAGCAAGCTGTTTCCTAACCACAGGACTAACCTCCAAACTCCTGTAGCTGCAGAGCCACAGTCATGGGCAAGGTCATTGGCAGAAAGCTCAATTCACCATCTCTATTAGTAAGGCTTCAGAAAGAGGAATGTTCACACTTACACAAAAGAAAAGTAGTTAAAATATAATTGTAATGAGAACAAAATATCCCCAACTTTAAGGGACTTTTCCTAACAGGGGAAGAATAAATTTTTTTTTTTAAAAATTGATTGATTGATTTGAAAGAAAGAGAGAGAGAGAGAGAAGAACACAGTGAGAAGGGGTAGGGGGAGAAGGAGAAAGAGACTTAAAAAATTTTTTTCTAAATTTTTTGTTTAAATTCAATTTAGTTAACATATACAATACTATTAGCTTCAGGGGTAGAATCTAGTAATTCACCAGTTGCATAGAACAACCAGTGCTCATCACATCATGTGCCCTCCTTAATGCCCATTACCCACTTAGCCCACCAACCCTCCAAGAATCCTCAGTTTGTTCCCTATACGTAAGTCTTTTATGGTTTGCCTCCCTTTCTGTATTCATCTTGTTTTATTTTTCTTTCCCTTTCCCTATGTTCATCTCTTTTGTTTCTTAAGTTTCACATATGAATGAAATCATATGGTATTTTTCTTTCTCTGACTTAGCATAGTACCCTCTAGTTCCCTCCATGCCATTGCAAATGGCAAGATTTCATCCTTTTGATAGCTGAGTAATATTCTTATGTATATGTATATGTGAATGTGTAGTATATATACACATACACACGATGTCTTCTTTATCCATTCATCTCTCAATGGATACCTGGGTTCTTTCCATATTTTGGCCATTATGGACATTGCTGCTAGAAACATTGGTGTGCATGTGTCCCTACAAACCATTTTGTTTATATCCTTTAGCTAAATACTTAATAGTACAATTTCTGGGTCATAGGGTAGTTCCATTTTGAACTTTTTGAGGAACCTCCATATTGTTTTCAGGAGTGGCTACACCAGTTTGCATCCCACCACAGTGTAAGAGGATTCCCCTTTAGAGAAAGAGTCTTAAGCACACTCCATGTTGAGTGCAGACCAGACGCGGGCTCCATCTCACAACACTGAGATCACAACCTGAGCTGAAACCATTGTCAGGGGCTTGATGGACTGTACCACCTAGGTACCCCAAGCACTGTTTCCCTTTCTTTCAAAATATTGGCAGGGATAGAACTCTGCTCAAAACTCAAATAAAGATATGTTCAAGAAAGCACTGTAATTTTGCAATGTTTGTTGATTATACTATTAGTAGTGGAGTCTTGGAATAAATGGCCCATTGTTCAGCAGAATACTTTAATCAGTATCTGGATTTGCTGACCTATGCACTTACTTTAGTTTGGTTGGTTGTGTGGAAGTCAGATCAGGGTTTCTCAATATCTACAGTACTGACAATTTATATTGGATAATTTTTTATTATGAGAAGATGTTCTGTACATTGTAGGATATTTAGCAACACCTCTTGCCTCTACCCCTGGATGCAAGTAGAACCACCATGCCTAGTCATGATGATCAAAAATGTCTACAGACATTGACAAATGTTTCCTGGGGGAGGGGAGGTTACATTGATCCCAGCTGAGAGCCACTGAGTTAGATGAATAAACTGCTCTGCAGTAGGAATTAACAGCAGTTTGGAGATGCTGCTGGCATCTAGTGAAAGGGAAAAAGGAGAGGCAGCTCCTTTCATATGTAGCAGCAGATATAGCAGCAGATCTGGCTTGAGAAATTCCCCATGATAGGGAAGTCATTGTTTTTATAAGAAGAGTAATGTCTAATAAAATTGTAAATTTCAAATTGTTTCTTGTGCTATGTTGAACCAAAATTTCTTTCTTTTTTAAACCCACAAACATCCAGTAAAATTCTATTGCATAACAAAAAGGGAATTGTAGCCTCCTCTACCTGACCTACTGGTGAAATCAGTTGACACCACACATCAGAATTCTAGACAGTGACCAATAGTGAAATGAACAGAGGCACAAGTTCACCGTAGGAGCTGTGAGTAGGAGCCAAAGAACAATAGAGAAGTTGCCCTGACTTACTTAGATGTAGACTTGAGACATATTCTTCTTTCCCCCAAATACTACAGGAAGGAATGTAACCATCATGGGAGAGGACATAGGCAGACACAAGGAAGAAAACTGATGGCAGTAAATTGTGTTTTTCTCTTTCACATAAATGTCTCTGAATATAGTAGCAGGTGATCATAGTTCAGATAGATTAGGTACTATACTTTATGCATGAATGGGTAAGGACTAGACAACCTCTTAGAATTTTAAATGGATGATTTTAAAGCAAGACATTGTCAGTAGCTCGACCCCAAGACCTAGCCCTTACTGGTCACCTGCTAGTAATCACTAACCTTTGTCTTACATTTTTACTTAAACTCTTCTTCCAGACTTTCCTCTTAACTCAGATAAATGAAACCCAAAACCACCCCTTCAGGTGATGGTGACTGCCCTGACAAGACCTCCAGTGGGCCCAGACCACCCAGACCACTTGTGCTAAACTGGACTCACAACTTACACCAGCACAGATGGACCATGAAATGACCTCTGGACTGTGGAACAACCACCTTTACCTCACTACCATACTAAAATATCTGCCTAAGGAGGAGCCTCAGCCTCCTATACAGGCACGTTTCCTTTGAGCACAAGTGTAAACTTACTATCGCCTCTACATACGATGACAAGACTTCCCTATCAAAATATGCATCTTAATCCTAAACAAAAGGGACCTGTTCACCCTCTCTTGGGGAGTCACTGCTTTGGAAACCATTCCCTGTGATCTCATTTGCTGCAAATAAAAGTTTCCTTTCTGTGACAACTCAACCTGGTACAGTTTTGACTCACCAAGGAGTGAACTCACTTTGGTTCTCTTATAAATTTAACACCAAAGCAGTAATAAATAAGTACTTTTGATTTTAATAATTTTTTAAATGAATAATTAAATAATTATTTAATTAATGAGTAATTAAATAATAAAGTAAGGTATTTTTTTAAAGACTTTATTTATTTATTTGAGAGAGAAAGAGAAAGTAAGAGAGAGCATGAGAAAGGAGAAGGTCAGAGGGAGAAGCAGACTCCCCACGGAGCTGGGAGCCCGATGTGATACTTGATCCCAGGACTCCAAGATCACGACCATGAGTCAAAGGCAGTTGCCCAACCAACTGAGCCACCCAAGCACCCTAAAGTAAGGTATTTTTTAAATTATTTATTCAGGAGAATGGTAAGAACATATAAAATAAATCCTTTGCTTTTTTTGTACGCAGTTGAATTAGGATGAGAGGGTAATCCTTTCTTTAGCTCATTTACTTTTCAAAAGTGATTATCTTCTTAGTAAAAAATACATTTTATACATAAAATAAACATAAGATAAGTTATATATAATATAAAGCTGGTACATGGATACATTAGGTGACCCTAATACACCTTATCACACTTGGGAAATTTTAGCAAATGTAGTCAATAGGAAACAGATAAGGTTATCTTTCTGCAGAAGTCCCTGTAACAAGATAGCATTTCCTTAGGCTGAATGTAGGACTAGGACCTATAATGTTATCAAGACTTGAATAAATGTAAAGGCAAGAGAACTGGAGCCCAGTATTTTCCACTTCGATTAGTCCTAAGAGATGCCCTGAGATATAAAAAGTGCCCAAACAAGTTTGAGACATGCCATACAGTAGATTTCCTTCTTGGAGCTTTATGATTCACATCAATACTTAAAGATTCTGAGAAACCCCACAGGGAAAAACAGTCTAATTTCACTTAACCCCAAATTTTCCAAGCTTACTTATTAGTTTAGAGTGTCTACTTTGGAAAAAAAGGTAATGAGTGGTTTTAACATCTAAAGAACGAATTAACACAAGTATGGAGAGAAGGAAGAGGGAGGTTGGCATAAAATCAAGAAAAGGGAAAACCCCCAAGATTAGAATGTTTGCTACCTTCAGCAGTGGGGAGGGGAAACTGATTGCTGAATGTATTTGATTTGATTGGTAGGCACACACCTGATGGAGATGGAGATGCCAAGACTTTCTGGTTTGATGCAATAGCCATTAAGATCATACAGAAATAGGCACACCTTGTTTTATTGCACTTTGCAGGTTTTGCCTTTTTTTTTTTTTCAAACAAATTGAAAGTATGTGGCAGTACTTCATTGAACAAATCTATCAGTACCATTTTTCCAAGAGCATTTGCTCACTTTATGTCTCTGTCACATTTTGGTAATTCTTTCAATATTTATAATTTTTTCATTATTATATTTATTACAGTGATCTGCACTTTGTGATCTTTTTACTGAAATATAATTGACATATAATGTTATGTCAAACATACATATGTTTCAGGCATACAGCATAGTGATTTGACAATTGTTATCAGTGATCTTTGATGTTATTATTGTGATTGTTTGGGGCACCATGAACTGTGCTTGTAAGATGGAAAACTGAATAAATGTTGTGTGTTTTCTGGTGTTCCAGCTATGCCTCAGTCTCTCTCCCTTTCCTCAGGCATCCTAGCTCCCTGAGAAACAACAATATTGAAATTAGGCCAATTACTAACGCTATAATGACCTCTAAATGGTCAAATGAAAGGAAGAGTCACACATCTCTCACTTTAAGTCAAAAGCTAGAAATGGTTAAGCTTATTGAGGAAGACATGCTGAAACCTGAAGTAGGTCAAAAGCTAGACCTGTTGTGCCAAACAGTTAGTCATGTTGTGAAAGCAAAGGAAAAGTTCTTGAAGGAAATTGAAAGTGCTAGTCCAGTGAACACATGAATGATAAGAAAGTGAAATGACTTTTTTTTTTTTTTTTCTGATATGGAGAAAGTTTTAGTGGTTTGGAAGGCTCAGAGAAGCCACAAAATTCCTTTAAGCCAAAGCCTAGTCGAGAGCAAGGCCTTGACTCTTCAATTCTATGAGGGCTGGGAGAGGTGCGAAAGCTGCTGAGGCAAAGTAGGAAGAAAACAAAGGTTGGTTCATGAGATTTAGGGAAAGGGCCAATCCTCATAACACAAAACTACAAGATGAAGCAGCAAGTGCTGGTGTAGAAGCTGCAGGAAGTTCTCTAGAAGATCCAGGTCAGATCGATAATGAAGGCATCACTTTAAGCAATAGATTTTCAGTGTAGATGAAACAGCCTTACACTGGAAGAAGATTCCATCTAGGACTATCATAGGTGCAGATGAGAAGTTTATGCCTGAATTCAAAGCTTCAAAGACAGGCTAACTCTCTTGTTAAGGGCTAGTGCAGCTGGTGACTTTAAATTGAAGCCAATGTTCATTCACCATTTCAAAAATTCTACGGTCCTTAAGAATTATGTCAAATCTACTCTGCCTGTGCTATCAGTGGAACAACAAAGTCTGAATGAGAGCACATCTATTAATAACATAGTTTACTGAATATTTTAAGTTTACTGTTAAGACCTACCACTGAGAAAAAAAAAAGATTCCTTTCAAAATATTACTGCTCGTTGGAGAAGCACCTGGTCACCCAAGAGCTCTGATGGAGATGTACAATGAGATCAATGCTATTTTCATGCCTACCAAAACAATATCCATTCTGTAGTCCACGGATCAAGTAGTAATTTCAATTTCCAAGTTTTATTACTTAAGAAATACATTTTGAGTGATTCCTCTGATAGATCTGGGAAAAGTTCATTGAAAACCTTCTGGAAAGGTCCCCATTCTACGTGCCATTGAGAAATTTACAATGCATGGGAAGAGAGTCAAAATATCAACACAAACAAGAGTTTGGAAGAAGTTGATTCTAACACTCATCTGTGAATTTGAGGGGTTCAGAATTTCAGTGAAGAAAGTAACAACAGATATGGTAGAAATAGCAAGAGAACTAGAATTAGAAGTGGAGACTGAAGATAGGACAGAGTTGCAGCAATCTCATGACAATACTAATGGCTGAGGAGTTGCTTCTTACTGATTAGCAAAGGAAATGGTTTCTTGAGATGGAATCTACTCCTGGTAGGGATGCTGTGAAGAAGGTTGATATGACAAAAAAGGATTCACATAACATTAGTTGGTAAAGCGTGGTAGGGTTTGACAGCATTGATTTCAATTTTGAGAGACGTTCTACTGTAGGTAAAATGTTATCAAACAGCATCTCAAAGGGGCACCTGGGTGGCTCAGTGGGTTAAAGCCTCTGCCTTCGGCTCAGGTCATGATCCCAGGGTCCTGGGAGCGAGCCCCACATCGGGCTCTCTGCTCAGCAGGGAGCCTGCTTCCTCCTCTCTCTGCCTGCCTCTCCGCCTACTTGTGATCTCTGTCAAATAAATTTAAAAAAATCTAAAATACAAAACAAAAAAACAGCACCTCATAGTACTGTGAAATTGTTTGTGGAAGGAAGAGTCAATCAATGTGGCAAATTTCATTGTTGTTTTATTTTAAGAAGTTGCCCTAGCCTCCCCAGCTGTCAGCAACCACCACCCTGCAGTCAATCATCAACACGAAAGCAAGAACTTCCATCAAAAAAAGGCTACAACTCACTGAGAGCCCAGATGATAGTTAGCTTTAATAATAAGATATATTTTTTAAAAGATTTTATTTATTTATTTGTCAGAGAGAGAGAGAGAGTGAACACAGGCAGACAGAGTGGCAGGCAGAGGCAGAGGGAGAAGCAGGCTCCCTGCCTAGCAAGGAACCTGATATGGGACTTGATCCGAGGACGCCGGGATCATGACCTGAGCCAAAGGAGCTGCTTAACCAACTGAGCCACCTAGGTGTCCTAATAATAAGGTACTTTTTAATTAAGATATATACATTGTTCCTTTAGACACAATGCTATCGCACCCTTAATAGATTTCAGTATAATATAAAATAACTATCATATACATCAGGGAATTAAAAAAATATTTAATGCACGTTATTGAAATATTCACTTTATTATGGTGCCCTGGAACCAAATCCACAAGATCTGTGAGTTTTGCCTATACCACTGAGTCTATGTTCAGCAAGTAGACTGTGACTGTGATTTGGCTTTTTATATAACTTTATCTGTAGGGGAAAAAAGTAATGACAATCTTCCAGTGCATTTGACAATTTCTCTTTGAAAACTACTAAATTAACCTCTGGCATGAGTCTCTTATGAACTTCATCAGGTAAGGAAGTCTAACTAATCCTAACGACTTCAGGGAACTCTGGGAAAAAACCAGCTTTGCACTCACAAGCTGGGGACTGGTCTTAGGGGTTTTTTTGTTTTGTTTTGTTTTGTTTAAAGATTATATTTATTTGACAGAGATCACAAGTAGGCAGAGAGGCAGGCAGAGAGAGAGGAAGGGAAGCAGGCTCCCCCACTGAGCAGAGAGCCCGATGCAGGGCTCGATCCCAGGACCCTGGGATCATGACCTGAGCTGAATTCAGAGACTAACCCACTGAGCCATCCAGGTTCCCCTGATCTTAGGTTTTAATGGCTCTTCCTAAATATTCAAACTTCCCATTCTAAGGCCAAACCCCTCCTTTAAAAATAACTTTTCTTGGGGCTCCTGGGTGGTTCAGTTGGTTAAGCAACTGCCTTTGGTTTAGGTTATGATCTTGGGGTCCTGGAGCCCCACATCGGGCTCCCTGCTCCATGAGAAGTCCGCTTCTCCCTATCTCTCTGCCCTTCCCCCTGCTCATGTCCTCTTTCTCTCTCTCAAATAAATAAAATTTTTTAAAAACTATAAAAAAATAAATAAAAATAGCTTTTCTCACTCTTGTTTAACAAAATCAAATGACAAAGGTAAATTCTGGAAAAGAAAACTCTTACTACAATGGCAACACCAGCAACAGCAACAAATGCCATTGCATAAGCCAGTGCTTCTCACACTGAGAAAGCACAGCTGCTACAAGACCAAGATGATTTTTTAGGAGTCATTTTGCTCAATCTAAAAATTGCTTTTATGTTGAGACAAACATAGATATACTTTGAAATAGATTTTTAAAAATCCCCCTACATCTTCAGGATAAAATGTGAAACATCAAAAATGTCACACTTGTGGAGAGCCAATTTAGACTCTGCCCTCAAGACTGCCCTGGGGTTGTCAGGAGTTGGGGGTGGGGGGACATTTGGATGGCTCAGTTGGTTAGGCATCTGCCTTCAGCTAGGGTCATGACTCCAGGGTCCTGGAGTTGAGGCCCATGTTGGGCTCCTTGCTAGCTGGAGAGGCTGCTTCTTCCTCTCCCTCTGCTTGTCCCCTTCTGCTCATACTCTTTCCTGCTCACTCTGTCTATCTAAGATAAATAAAAATAAAATCGTAAAAAAAAAAAAAAAAAAAAAAGACTGCCCTTAAAAGGGGGTGGTGGTATGGCAGTACTCATTGGTAATCTTACTGGAGAAGAGTGGAGACCATAACTTAAACGAAATATAAAAGGAAAAAAAAAAAAAAAAAAAAAAAACCCTAACGTTTATTCACGCACCCACCACAGACCAAGCATTCTAGATAAAAGATCACACAAAACTCCCTGTAGCACTATCTCCTAGTCATTGTATCCATTTTATAAACGCAAAGGTAGTAGCAATGGTAGAGCCAGAATTGGCCCCGGGGATCTTCCATCTCTGTGTTCATTACATCAGAAGTGTTTTAAACAGTGAATTGCAATCCATTAGAACAGGGTTTGCAAACTTTTTTTTGCTAAGGACCACACGGTAAATATTTCAGGCTTTGTAGCCATATGGTCTCTATCACAATTCTATCGTAAGTCTGCCCTTGCAGTGTAAAAGTAGTCATAAACAATATGTAGACAAATGGGTGGTTGGGTTCCAAGAAAAATCTATGACACTGAAATGTGAATTTCTTTTCATTGTTGTGCATCATGAAATATTCTTTTTCTCTTGTCCAAGTATTTAAAAATGTAGTAATCATTCTTAGCTCATGAGCCATACGAAAACATGACCACAGTTTGCCAACTTCTGCATTAATGAATTGTAAAACTCAGTTTAGTGGGTTGCTTCCAACATTAAAGAATTGAAAAGACTGGGATGCCTGTTGGCTCAGTTGATTAAGCAACCAAGTCTTGATTTCAGCTCAGGTCATGGATTGAAGCCCATGTCCTGCTCCTCACTGAGCATGGAGTCTGCTTACGATGCTTTCCTTCTACCCTGCTTTCGTATGCTTGTGCTTTCTCTCTCTCTCTGATAAATAAAATCTTCTAAAAAAAAATGGAAAAGATACAAAGTAGAAAAGAGAAAATATTGCAATATATCAGTGGTAGTTGTACCATGGAACTTCTCTTTGTTACCATATTTTTTCAAACCTAAAAACATTAATTAGAAAAAAAAAAACAACATTAATTAGGAGATGTACCTTTAGTGTATGTACCCCTAAGAAAGAAAAACATAGATATAATTTATCATTTACAATTATAAATGTAAGACCTCGTCATTTAAAACATACAACTCAATTTAGAGATGTTAAAATGTGAGAAATTATGTATCTTGCAATGATAATACAATAGAATACAGTTTTTACACAAGAGTGTGGAAGTGTGTCTTTGTGTGGGCACACATACTAGTTGAGGATATATAAAATGTAATTTTCACCATGAGTCATAGTCAAAAAAGTTTAAAAGGCACTACCTATACCATGATGTCTTTTGGAAATAAATGAAGAAATGAAAATAAAATTTTAAAAGTGGTTCAGATTCTACCATCTTAAGATGAATTATTTTTCCACATTTCTTTCTAGCTCTTGCCAAAATTCAAGGTTAATTTTAAGTTAGTTGTAATCATAGCTGCTTTTTCCTGTATGTTTCCAGGTTGCTACATAATTTTTATAATTCTCATTTTAATGGCTGCATCATATCTAATAAACGTGATAATTTCTTAAGTATAATTTACCAAGCCATTCTCCTGTTGTTTAACCATTAGGTTACTTTCTCTTTTTCCATAGACTTCTAATGAACACCTTTGGATTCTAGCCTTTTCTTAGAATTTTGATTATTATACCACACGGTACAAATGTTTTCATGACTCTTTAGATGCTATGCCAAATAATTTTTTAAACCAAGAGTAATCATTTATATGTTAAATACCTCTCAACATTGTTTTAAACTTTGAAAATAAATGTTGAAAAAAATACAAATTGATGCTATCCTCATTAAAAAGCAATTGATTTTACGTCTGGAATTTTAAAAATAATGATTCTTTTCAAAGAAGTAAATCCCAGGAATTAAGTGGAATGGTAGGTCCTTGTCCTTTCAGTGGCTTGCACCCCACCTATGAGTGGGACAAATCACAAGTAGAAGCTACTCCATGCCCCACAGCATGGGACTGTTCTTTAGAAAGATGGGAAGGATCAAAGATGAAAAGATGGCTTCTATAATGCCCTCCTGGGTCATTGGAAGATTGTACTTTTTATAGAAATATAGAAATTGGGAGGAAAATCCACTTTTGACTGAGATCTGCTTCATCTCATCTCATATATGCTGAGTTCAAGATATCCAAGAGTAGAGTATGGGATAAGAGTAAGAAGATGGGGTTGGAAATACAATAGTAGAAGCTTCGGCATAAAGGTGACACTAACCACATCTATGATAGAAACCAATGCTTTCAGAGAGGGAGAGGGAGCCCCAACAAAAAACACACTTCCACAAAGTGATGACAAGTTTTGGCTGGTCAGTAGGAAAGGCTGAATTTGCCATTAAAGATACCAGTTTTGACCCTTTCAGAGTGCCTATTGGAGAATGGGGAAAATAGAAGCAAATTTCTTAGGGGGAATGAAAGCAAAAATGGATGTTGTAAACGTAGTCTACTTGGGTCCAGGTGGAACTTAAGGAAAGGGAAATGGAGAAGGAGTAGGGAAGAGTTTATTAGCAGGAGAGACACACATGGAAGCCTGGAAGAGGGGCAGGAAGAGGCTGACAATAAAGGCGCTTAATGAGAGTGAGTGCAAGTGCCCTACTCATAACCTCGCTGTGGTCAGAGTTGTACAAAGCCATGCACATGAAAGACTCTGAAAGCTCATGTTAATCACATGCTGTCTAACAGTTACTTTCAAACTTTTTGACTTCAATGAAGAATAATAAAAACACATCTAAGTGAAACAATAGTTTTACCCTACTTTCTCTTCTGTTATCTTCCATTTTTCATTCTTCTCCACTTCCCCCATCTCCTTTCTCCCTCCTTTTCTCTTCCTCCTCCTCTTCCTCCACCCGGTTGAGTTCCACTAAATAAATTCCATAACCCACAATTTGGAGAACACTGATCTGTAAGAGGGCCCTCAAAGCAACATTGATCTTGAGGAGAGTTGCTTTAGTTCAAAAAATTTCTCACAATATGTAAACATATTTGATCACACCGATTCAAAAATGCAGAATGCAGATTCATATCAAACACTGCTATGCTATAAATTTCTTCTCCCTTCTACTGCAGACTGGTGGAGCTAAATATTTCCCCAGCCTCACTTACAGCCTCACTTGTGGCTAGTGGTGGCCAGACAGCCAAGTTCTGGCCAATGAGACATAAGCAACTGCCTGCTGGGATATTTGGAAAGCATTTGTTGTCCTGCAACAAAGAAGAGGCTCTGGGCCTCTTCTTCCCTCCTTGAATGTGAAAGTCATGCCTAGAATCGGAGTAGCCACATCATGGTCATGGATGAAAGATCAAAAGAATCATAGGGACACTCATCGTGATGTTGCTGGACCTCTGAAACAATGACAACCTCACCTCGTGACACTTTCTGTATCACTAAACTTCAGAACAAAATGATCTTCGTATTTAGAACCCCCCCAAAAACTCAATGCCTATCCCTTTGGTTCACACATTCACTTTCTCTTCATAAGACCTGGAGGGCCCAGCCAGGTAGAGACCAACCTCACGTGAAACAGAGAATACCCAGCACGAACATTGCCCCTAAAAGAAAACAGAGAGAGCAATGGAGGGAGCACAAAGAATTTCTGGTTGCTGAAAGACCTCTGGTGACTGTGGCAGTCACATTTGTTTCCATAAGAATTGGAGCTCCCAACTAGTGTGCTAGTTTATTGCAAGTTTTGAGAGGATAGATTCACCCTGAACAGAGAAGATACTAACTCCAGTCCTGTCATTATCACTCCCTGGGTTTTCCCCTCCTTAGGATTGGTGCCTTTGCAGCAAAATTTCTGTGGCCCTGAAGGTCCCACTGGCACCAAGGGAGGCAGATGAGATATGGTATTTGGGTTCCCCAGGGAATCCTGCACTGCCCAGGGTAACTTGGCCAGGTGGTAAGTCTCAGGCTTAGTCTTTTGTAGCTCCTGTCTCTGGTCCTGCTGAGGACATCAGATCTCTCTGGATGAAGATAATTGTCAGGACTGAACCATTCTTTGGGTCACTGTCTGGCTCAGTCTGAATCACTGTAAACTGATCAGCAGCTGTGACACTATCTGTATCAATCAAGATTCCCCAGAGAAGCAAAACCAATGAGGTATATATATTTACATTTACATGTAAATATAAACATGTGATACACACACACACACACACACACACACCCCAATATATATTTAGAATGTTAAATATACATTATAAAATATATAATACATAGAGAGTAAGGGAGGGAGACAGCAAGAGGTTTATTTTGAAGAACTGGCTCATGTCACTGTGGGGAGGGGAAGGTCAGGATTCTTCAGGGCAGGCCAGCAGACTAGAGATCTCAGGGACAGCTGATGTTGGCATTCAAGTCTGAGGCACAATTCCTTCTTTGTAGGGAGATTTCAGCCCTTTTCTCAAGATATTCAACTGATTTGATGAGGTCCCCTTACATTACTTTACTCAGTCCACTGATTTAAATGATAATCACATCAAAAGAAATATCTTCACAGAAACATCTAGATTAGTGTTTAGCCAAATATCTGGGGATCATAGCCTAGCTAAGTGGACACATGAAGTTAACCACATGCTCCCTTAATAATAAACCACCCCTTCCTTTCCCAGTCTTCTCCAAATAGGAAGACAGAGGTGTCTGTATCTGTCTGGCTTTCCAAGTACTTTTTTGCTACTTCGATCAGACAAATTAAGATTTTCCTCAAAAGGAAATGTAGCAGTCGGAAAAATTCTTTGAATTTAAGAGTTTTTTAAGGAACTTGGAAATAATGAGTTTAAAAGCACAGCTTAAAATACTTCAGACTGTAATTCTAATCATCTTGCATCTGTAGGTTGTATCGAAATAGTTGGCACCTATTTTTTTTCTGCTTAAGATTCCCAGAATTTCTGGCACAAAGGAACAAGATATGGGAGAAGATAAAAGTTTCATATTTGCATGCATATAGATTTCAATTTCCTTATCTGCAAATTAAGGGAATTGGATTAAATTATCTCTAAAATATTCTTAAAATCCAGTCCATAACCATAATGAGTCTATAACCATAATGAGTATCGTAGCCATCTGTCCTGTGGAATGGAGAGTGCAGGTACTTGAAATGGAGCAGCATACCAAGTATTCACATATGGCAATGACTCAAGACACTGAAGTATGGGTTCTGCTCTTTTTCTTTCATTGTCCTCACTCCCCAGCCCCACCCCCGCCATTCCATCACGAACAAAGAAAGCAGATGATCAGCAGCCAGGCTCAGTGGGGAACTTGGTTGAATGAAATTGATTTGGGCAAACCAGACCTGATTTGTGACCTTTGTCACTAAAATATATTAAAAGGGCGGGGGGAAGTGAGACTAGCTCTTTTTGGAGATGTGCGAGTTTGTGGAGCCCTCCAGTGCTCTGGAAGAAGGTGGTCAGAGAATCTGCCTGTGACTCTGGAGGAAATGACTCTGAAAGATAGGGCTGGTGTGTATTTCTCATCTGGAGCCCTATGGAGGGCCAGTAATGTACAGAGGTACTCCATATCAGCCAGAACAGGTGAGAAACAAGGTAAGCGTGTCCGAAGACAGTTCAAGCCCCCACTCTGGTGTGTGACAAAGGTGTGTGAGCATTCCATGGGCTCAGCAGGAGCTCTGGAAGTTGGCAAACACAGAAGCTGTCTTGCAACCCAGATCTATGTGGCCTGATGAAAGATCAGTTCATAGAAGACTAGAGACAGGCTTCTGGGTGAATGGAAGAAAGCACATTCCTGTGGGAACATCCACACCTCGAGCTGTGCAGAAGGTCACATCGAATGCACCACAGCTGAGAGCTCTCAACGAACAAGGACATAAGTGGCGGGAGTGACCACAAACCAGATATAGAACCTTCCATCACCGCTATGCTACCAGGTGTCCTGAACCCTCCTCTTTCCCTCTGTGAGGCTGCAGCTGCTAGGAATGATCAGACAGGAAGAGAAGGGATGAGCAGAAGCTTGGAGAGAGTATTGAACTAGATGGAAACTGATAATAATAATAGTGGATTTGACTGAATACATACTGAAGGGAGATGGTGTTTCAGTTAAAAGAAGCTTAAAAACATAGAGGATTGGTCTGACTTCTCTAAATTGTCTTGCTTCCAGGAAAATATGGGGGCTAGTCAAAGGAATATGGACACAGGTACAAAAACAGAATGAGATTCATATTTGCACATCACTCTTTTGTGACTTTCCAATTTATACCTGCTATATGGAAAGTTTTAGGAAGAGTATTCATTTATATTCAGTGTTATCTTTCAAAGATCATATGTAAGCATGGCAAGTGTTTGCCATGTCTATTTATGCCATGTGGCTCCCCGTGGGTTGATTTAATTCTGACTGGGGGGGCTGGCTCCGTCAGTGGAGCATGCAACTTTTGATCTTGGGGTTATGAATTTGAGCTCCACATTTAGTGTAGAGATTACTCAAAAATAAAATCTTTTTAAAAAAAAATTTTTTTTTATTTTTTTATTTGACAGAGAGAGATCACAAGTAGGTAGAGAGGCAGGCAGAGAGAGAGAGGAGGAAGCAGGCTCCCTGCTGAGCAGAGAGCCCAATGCGGGACTCGATCCCAGGACCCTGAGGTCATGACCTGAGCCGAAGGCAGCGGCTTAACCCACTGAGCCACCCAGGCGCCCACTCAAAAATAAAATCTTAAAAAAAAAAATCCTTCCTGAATTCAGCCTTGCTCTGCTGATTTTGACAACCTTCCCAATGAAGAGAAGAGCTGAGATGATTGAAGGGAGGTTAGGGAAGAAAGAAGGGGATGGAGTGGTCACTAGTAATTTCGTCTTAACACTATGGACTTCAGTTTTGGGGGGGGGGGGACAGGAGAGGGACAGAAGGAATCTCAAGCAGGCTCCATGCCCAGTGCAGAGCCCAATGCAGGGCTCAGTCTCACAACCTTGACCTGAAATCACAACCTCAGCTGAAATTAAGAGTTGGACGCTTAACCCCTGAGCCACTCAGGCTTCCCATGGCTTCTACTTCTCAGAGGGACAGTTTGACCAAGGATGTATTGAGCATGTTAAATTTTCAGGAGACGCAATATTTATCTCCACAGTGTCCAACACACAGGTGGTACCCAGGAAATGGTTGTGATCTTTGCTTTTTGCTGACGCATCATCTTCCATTGTCTCATTCCTACTGAGAGACTGTCTCTTAAAATGCCTCAGTGAACTTCATACCTGAGTTTCTACAAGAAGTTGGGTACCAGGACACCTGCGTGGCTCAGTGGGTTAATGCCTCTGCCTTTGGCTCAGGTCATGGCCCCAGGGTCCTGGGATCGAGCCCCGCATAGGGCTCTCTGCTCAACGGGGAGTCTGCTTCTCCCTCTCTCTCTGCCTGCCTCTCTGCCTACCTGCCTACTTGTGATCTCTATCAAATAAATAAATTTAAAAAAATTTTTTTAAAAAGAAGTTAGGTACCAAGTGTGGACAGGAGACCTTCTAGTATGCAGGGCATTGCTCTAGGCATCTGGGTAAATACCTCAAGCTTCTGACTCATTGTCTGTGTTTGGGGTGGCCAGTAGCACTGCCTGCATTTTTCCCCTAGGAAATTCCTAAGGGAATATATCATATACTACGTGCTAGTCTATACAAGTAACAGAGCAGTTTAATCTTTCAGCATTTTCACTCTATGCGGCTTTTATTCTGCTTCATTGGTTTTTGGCTCCTTATTTCAGAACCCCTGTGACAAGTAATGAGTAAACCCTAGCTAGTTAATGGCTGGCTTTATGTGCCACAGATACTACTTTGGACAGATCACTGGACTTTCCTTAAGGCCAGCTATTATATCAAAAACCCAAGTAGAAAGAGTTTGGGGCTTTTAGAATTTAAATTTCGCTCACAGGGCTATATACGCTGAGCATTTTTAGCAGTGGAGATAGACTATGAAATTAAATGAAAGCTGTCCCTATTGACTTTAAAGCCCACATTCTTCCCTCAGTACCAAACTGTCTCGGACATATCCTTGGCCAAAGAAATAACACACATTTTTTGAAAGAAAGATAGCTGCTAACTCAAGCAGTCTACCTTTCAGTTATCAAAAACAAAAACCAAAGAGGTATGATTTGGTCGAGGATGACAGAGACTGGATCCTTGAGAAAAGTAGGAGTCAACTAGGTCAAGAATGGTTCGGAACATCACTTCAGGCAGAAGAAACTGCATGTGCAAAGGCCCTGGGGGTAGTGCAAAGAAACACAGTACCCAAAGGACTAAAAGAAAGCCACTATAATTGGAATGAAAGGGCAAAAAGTATCTGGACAATACCACTCACTTGTTACATGAAGGACTTTCAAGTTACTACTAAGGTAAGAATTCAGTAATTCGGGTGACTGGAGGTGAAGTTTTGATTGAATGAATGACATAGATGACTTAGAGGTTATTTCTAGAGTGGTGTCTGAAAACTACATAACAATAGTTAACAGTTATCCCATGCCTACTTTGTGCTAGAAACTATATTAAGTACTGTCTGTTGATTATCAGAAATTCCATTTGTATTTCACAATACCGCAAGGCATTAGAGCCCCCAAATAACAGCACTGTTTACTGCATTTTTAGAGATGAGGAAACAAAGACATAAATAAGTTAAATAACTTGTGTCAAATCATGCCACTGACAATGATAGGGTCCAGATGGAGCTGAGTTTTCTCTGTTCCTCACTCTGAGCTTTGTCACTACGTTATTTGTAAATGTTCTCCTAAGACTGTGGTTTTCTAGTCACAATGTGGGGGGGAGGGGGACATAAAGAAACGAAATTTTCCTACAGTAGATGTCCAAAGCAAGCAAGATGATCGATCCATGTGGTGTGGGAAGAAAAATATTTGAAATTCTATTTTTTATTTACAACTTTGTTTAGTTTCTTTTTGTCTGTTTTATAATGTCTATGATATGTTGGTATAGTAGTACATACACATGATTTATAAAGAAGTTAATATACATACATGGGGGCTAAAGGACCATCTTCCTTTTTTTTCTTTGTTTCTTTTGGTTTTGCTTTTGTTTTTACTGATAAGGATGAGTAATGAGAATATTTAGAAAGGGGTGATCTAGAGAAAAACATCCAGGCTGGCCAGGAACAGAAGATATTTTGAAGGGAAGAAGACACAGAGAGAAATGTCATGGAGGAGAGGCAGGGGAGGGAGTTTGTGTTGCTCCAAAGGTTAAAAGCGGAAATGGGGTGCCTGGGTGCTCCGTGGGTTAAAGCCTCTGCCTTCACCTCAGGTCATGATCCCAGGATCCTGGGATGGAGCCCTGCATGGGGCTCTCTGCTCGGCGGGGAGCCTGCATCCCCTCCCTCTCTGCCTGCCTCTCTGCCTACTTGTGATCACTGTCTGTCAAATAAATAAATAAAAATCATAAGAAAAAAAAAAGTGGAATCACAGGTAAAACCAAAGGGAGACAGATTCCAGCTCAAAAAATAAAAAAAACCAAAACTTTCTATCCATAAGAAGTGGTTTTAAAAATGGCACAAGCTGCTTTGTGACCCAATGAGATCTTGGACCAAAGAGATTCGTTTGGAGTCTGGACAACTGTGGATCTGGGCCACTGTGCTGAACATTCCCGCATGGCTACGAGGTCAGACTGCACAATTTTTCAGACTTTCCCAACTCTGAAAGTCTTATGGGTTCCATGAGTTTTAGAGGACACACTGCAGATGGTGTAATAGATGACTTTAATTCCTCAAACATGGCACGCGCATCTCAGAAACTGTTCTGTGCCTACTTTTGCCTTAAGGCCTTTGCTCAGCTCTGCAGAGATGCTCTCTCCCAGCCATTACCACCATGGTTAATTTCCTCGCCTTTTCCCAGTGTTTTCAATGAGGCCTGCCCTGACCATACTATTTAGAATTACACCTTGCTGTTACCCCTGCTAGCATTCCAAACTCTACTTCCTTTGCTCTACTTTCTTTTTTTATTGCACTTATCACCCCATAATATGTTGGGTAATTCACTTTGTTAATTCATTACTTGTTTATCATCTCTCTCCCTCTACCACCTCTCTGGGGTCAAGGATTCTTGCCTTTTTTGCATCCATGCTCCTAGAACAGCTCCTGACATGTTGTAGGCCGTCAATAAATATTTGTTGACTAAATAAATAGTGGAACAAGGGTAAACAGTCCGAGCTTAGACTCTTGTGGACCTGGCTGAGCAATTTTGGGAAAATCATCTAATCAATCTGGGTCCCTGTTTCCTCTGAGGGTCTATACACCTCTAAGAATAATTGTATGATTTTAAAATTCAATTAGGTAGCCTGTTGTTTGCCTCTTAAGAATATGCTAAGTAATTCCCAAGGAACACCAATACAAATATAAGAAAATATGTCAATTATCCCTTTTGAACCACAGTTTGTTCTTCGCTTAGCTCAGCTGCTAACCTGAGCCTTTCACACTCAGGTTCTTTGTTGTTCTGAGAACAATTTATTATTGGAAACACCATGAAAGATAAATCTAGTGACCAGCACATGTTTACCACACTTCCTCTAACCTTCATGCTGGGGATTTTCCACTGCTAAGTTACTGCTTAGGGGAAAATTTTAGAGCAGCAGGAAAAAACATTGATGGTCTGCTCCCTTTACTGGTATAATTTACCTTGATTGGCCTCTCTAAGCACACCGGGGGATATATCAGCTAGTACTGATTGTTTGATGGCTTTTTTTTTTTTTCCCAAATCCACACACATTTTGTGAGATTTGCTATTGTTTTCTGATGTGACTTGATGGCTCCACATGAGCATGTGGGAAGCATTTTTTATGCACTCTATGAAAGTAATAGTTGTGAGATAATCCTATCTAATAAATATACTGTATTTAATGAAATGTAAACATACATGATAAGCTGAAGTAGTATTTTCCCATAGAATAAAAAGCCTCAAGAATCTAGAAAAATAAAGGCAAAACTATTCCAAAGGAAGCAGAAGAGAGGCACTGGTAAAGTTAAGAGCAGGAATTACTAAAATTGAAAACAGAAAATCAATACAGAAAATCAATACTTCAAAAAGTTGGTGCTTTGAGAAGATCAATAAAATTGACCAACCCTGGCAAGACTGACAAAGAAAAAGCAAAGACAAATTACTATATACAAATGCAGTAGGTTTTACACAGCCCACCCCCCACAGACATCAAGAGGATAATAAGGGAATACTGTGAACAAATCTACACAAGAATTTGACAACTTAGAAGAAAAGCACCGATTTCTTGAAAAGCACAAATTACCATAACTCGTCCAACATAGAAGATATAATTTGAATAGTCCTATAACTATTAAGGACATCAAATTCATAATTTCAAAAATCCAACAACAAAAACTTCCAGGCCCGGATAGTTTCACTGGAGAATTCTACCAAATATTTAAAAATGAATTAACAATGAGCCTACATAATCTCTTCCACAAAAGAGTACAAGAAAAAGGAACAGCTTCTTAGTGTTCAGAGTTAACTAAGGTCTGAAATTGGCTTGGATTGGATTATTTAGATGTTCATATCCTGTCTTTTGTTAGAAACTGGCAATGAGGTTTTTCTTCTTAGGTTGTCTGACATTCATAGGAGGTTCTTGACAAATATCTGTTGAGGAATTTTCCCAACATTTTGCCCATCTAGACATAATTACCGAAGAAGTGGAATCAAGGTCTTGTTTCTGGGTTGCATGACACTCTGGTTTACTTATTCTCAAGCATACTAGGATGGCTTTTGTTGGTATCATGCTGAGATGCAATTTTTAAAAAGTGCTAATATAAAATAGATAGTTTAACTGAACTTCCAGATATGACTCTGTATTTAAAAATTCTTTGGCATATCTAAATGCTCCAACTGTAGCTCACAATGGTGTCACTTATTGATTTTTATAAAAGAAACTTTCCTGACCTTAATGGCTTAAAACAACAACGACTTATTATTTTTCATGATTTGTGGGTTGAAGAACAATTTTTCTTCTAGTCTTGTGTTGGGTCAGCCCTGTAACTGCATTCAGAGGGCAGCCAGGCTGGGGCTATGAACTATCCTGCATTCGTTCTCCTCTGTGTGTTTCCTTCATGTGGTAGCTTGGGCTTCCTCACAGCATGGTAGTCTTAAGGCAGCATTCCAGGATGACTTCATCATCAAAGTGCCTGGCACTTTGGTTGAGATGACTGGACTAGCTGGCAGCTGGCCATACTGTCTCTTCAGGAAGGTAACTGGACTTTCTGACTTGCGGTCTCAAGACACTAATGAAACAAAGTCTGTCAATTTTTAAAGTGTATCCTAGCCTAAACTAGACTAGCATCACTTCTGACATATTATGTTGATTAAAGCAACTCACAATGCTAAGCCAGATTCATGGGAATGGAAAATCAACTCCATCTCTTGATGGAAGGAAAGCAGAGAATTTGTGGCTATCTTTAACAACCTCTAAATTATTTATATTCTTCCCATAAACAAAATATACTCACCCCTTCCAAGACCTATAATATTGTCATTCCATTATGGCATTAGGCCATAGACTTGAGACCCAGGATTTTGTCATCTAAATCAGGTCCAGATATGAATGAGCCACCTAAGGTGCGATACCCTCAATGTAGACGATCAGTGTAGCTCCCATCTATGGGAGTTCTGTGAATTAAAAAAACAAGTTATCCGCCTCCCCAAACCATGAACATACAAAAGAGAATAGCAACAATGGACATTCCCATTCAAAAAGGGAGAGAAGGGGAGCACATAGCTTCCCTGTTTCATAGTAATTTTGAAATCCAGTTGGGCACAAGTTGTTAGGGTCTCCGACTACAGTTCAGGGACTGTTCCTTGATTAGGGTCCAGCTCTGCTTTTTCAGAGTCTTTTTCCAGCCCACTGTTCTTTTTTTTTTTTTTTTTAAGATTTTATTTCTTTATCAGAGAGAGAGAGAAGGGGAGAGAGCAAGCACAGGCAGACAGAATGGCAGGCAGAGGCAGAGGGAGAAGCAGGCTCCCTGCTGAGCAAGGAGCCCGATGTGGGACTCGATCCCAGGACGCTGGGATCATGACCTGAGCCGAAGGCAGCCGCCCAACCAACGGAGCCACCCAGGCGTCCCCAGCCCACTGTTCTTAATGGCTCTTGTTTCTATCCTCTGCATCTCATATGGCTGTCTCACCTGAGAACTTCCTGTTCTATAAGATAAGGGTCAAATTTACAACTGAGTTGCTTTCTTTGACTAGTTCTGTCTATATAAATTTTGGAATCTAGAATCTCATTTTAGATTGTGTTGACCTCTCCCTTTTAGTCTACTCCAGTTATACTTTTGCCAATACAATTCCCTCTAAATTTTGTATGTTTTCTATGCATCGTATTACAAATTCACTTCATTAAATAAAATTCACACCCATAAAAATTCTTCAAGATAGGCCCCTTTTTCCCTTTGACTGAAAGTCAGGATGCTGTGGAGCAATGCTCTTAAGATTTTTATATCTTTCTGAGGTCTTAACAAAGGGTCATACAAGCACAAATCAAGGTCATACAAACTTGATTTGATCTTTACATAGGTCCAGGTTTTACTGTCAGCATTCTGGATATGACCTTTACCCTGAGTCCATCTCTAACTTTGAAAATATTTTGACACATGGAAAGGGTAGAAATTTTCCAAACTTGCAAGTCCAGAGCTGAAAACTTTCCCCCTAAATTCTGTTGTAAAAAGGAATAGTTTCTTCTTTGGCTCATTTCTGTCTTTCCATACTATATCACAAGTGGCTAAAAGAAGTCAACTTTCACTTTCAACATTTTGCCTGGAAATTCCCTCAGCAAGATCCATAAATTCGTTGATAAATTTTTCTAACTTCTCAGTTATCAGAGGCAACAGTGTTGACAAACAGTTCAGCTTTATGTAATATGAGTGCTGTTTTCTCCAGTTTCCAATAGCAAGTATTTCACTACTTTTCAGACCTCCACTACTAGTCTCCTTACCACCCTTCTAGCTTCTACCTACTACCTGGTCCAAAACCAATGCCACATGTTTTAGGTTTTCTATGGCTACACCTTATTTCCAGCCACCAATTTTGGTATCAGTTATATATTACTGTGCAACAAACAATCCTAAATCTTAGTGGTTTAAAACAAGAACTTTACATCATTTCTCATGATTCTATGGGTTAATGGAATGATTATTTCACTAGTCTCACTTGTACAGTGAGACTATCTGGAAGCCCCAACTGGGGCTGTTGGCCATGATGCCTTAGTTCTCCACATGGCTTCTCCATATGGCAAATGTGGACTTCTTCACATGACAGTCTCAAGGCTCCATTTCAAGATGTCTTTTTTCATATATCTAGCACTTTGTTCAAATGGCTGGATATTTAGTTATATACATTTGGCTATTTGGTTAACCAACAGCAGAGTATTGCCTAACTATTGGCTTGATAGCAGTTTTACTATAAATATTATCTTCTTTAGTAGATGGTGCCCCCACAAATAGTCTTCCACTAGGGCAGCAGTTCATAGCCCTTACTGCATAATGGAATCTGGGGAGCTTTAAAAAATATATCATGCCAGAGATCTTCTCCCTAGACTAATTAAATCAGAAATTCTAAATGTATTAGGATTTGTTCATAGGTGATTCTTATATGCAGCCAGTGTCATGAAACACTTTTCTAGGGCTAATGTTTTTAAACTGTGTCAGATTTTAAAAATATAACTTTGCCCTATCTCATTCAGCTTCAACCATAGTAGTCTACCATGAAAAGGATTTGATGCTAAGATAAAGCTTCGAAACACTAGTACGTTGTGATAACCTAGGACTCCTGGCTTTGTGAAGTGGAATAAATAATCACTGAAATATGTTTCTTGGCATATTATGGCTGATCTATATGAACAACTTAGGGTCTGTGATTTTTAATAAAAGGCAGGGTCTTCCTTCCAACACTTCAAGGGTGTTTCTCTGTGCAAAGCCTTCTGACCACATGGCAGATCTGAGGTACATTGAACATCTTCTCTGTTTACCTAAAGGCTACATAGGAACTAGTGTCTGCAGGGCTTACTGTGCTAACCCCCAAAGCTCACTTTTCAAAGGAAGAGATGTCAATTCATTTTTCTTGAACTCTATACACCTAATTCTTATAGGCAATTTCTATACGATAGATAAGAGCAAGAAAAACTGCTATGGAGAAAATGTTCAAAAGCACTATTTCTCTAAGGACCAAACAGTGTTTATAAAAATCAGAGAAGAATCAGGTTAAGTATGCTCTGTTATTTAGATACTTCCTCAGATCAGAAGTCAGGTATGATTGTTGTCCATCCTTTTAGCCAGGCAGGTAAGTTCCAGAGACAAACCTACACAATTTAGCAAGCCAGATTCTTTAGGAATAAAAACTGATTAACAATGTCTACATGGGTCTTCATTTTAGAATCCTTCCAAGTAATGGCCAGTCCCATCCATATTTCCCCTCCTCCCTGTCATCTCAGTCTCTTTCAAGCCGTGTTATGCCCACCCTATTCCCCTCACACTTCTCTGGAAAATGTTGCTAAATCAATGTACAGGTTACAATCCTTGGCTGGCTGTACTTCCTAACTGTGTTTAAACAGGCATCTCTTCTCTAAATTCTTTACTCCTTTGACTTCTCTTGCAACACACTGCTGTTTCCCATTGACCATTCATTTACTGTCTCTTTAATAGATTCCTTATCCTCTGTCCTGACTTTAAACTTTGGGGATACTCAGATATTCCTGTTTGGCCCCTATTCTCCTCACATTATGTTGTCCAGGGATTTTTTTTCATGCTCTTAAGCAATTAGCAACTATTAATGATTCCAAAATCTCTTTGGGCTCAAATGTTACATACTCTTGTACTCAACAAATATTTTCCAAAGCGCAAACACAGTGCCAGTGTGGACTGGTTTGAAAGGGCAACATCTCCACCATAATTCCTTCTGTTGATTTCTGACCATCACTCTATATGCTTTCTTTCCTCGGATAATTTTATTTCAGAAGCATTGAGATCTTTCCATGCCCCTCCCTTCTTTTCCTGCCCCTGAACTTCAACCAGACATCTTTACAACATCTTAGTGTGAGATCTAGATGTAAATCTCTAGAAGAGAGGTTTACAATAAGATTTCCTAATCTACTTTCTGGGAAATTAGATATGCTCTGTAAGGGGTATCATCTGAGTGCCTTCTTCTTAAGACGATATCCAATTTTTCTTTCTTTCCTTTTTTTTTTCTTGTAAAAAGATGCTTTAAGAAGACATTTTCCCTTTTTATTCTGTACTTCTATTTTCATATTGTCACACATTCCCCACATCCTACTTATTTAAGGAAATGACCTTTCATCATGGACTTTAATCAACATTTTGGTAGATCTTCCTTGTTGCATGCTGACCCTGGGTGCTTAGAGAAAGGACAGTGAAGTACATCACAGGTCTTGGCAGTTTCTACCTAGCACTGTTTCATATGGTTATTAATGTCCCCTAGAGGATCCTATTATAGAAACATTTTGTCTCTTTCCTCTTGCACAGACCTAAATGACATTTATGGGATCTCCCAAGAAGCTAACTGATATAAAACACACTCATATGTTCAGTATCTATTCTGATTTAGATATGTAGCTAGAGCTTTACCTTTACTGCACATTAGAGACACTCCTGACCTGTGGTTGTCAGCTCATATCTGTTATTTAAGATTAGCCTTGACTTTGATACATTTGGTGTTACAATAATTTGACATGGTACTCTGTAAGGCAGTCTCCAGGTCTGCCTTAATTACTATTCTATCCCCAGTATGTAGCACATGGTAGATGCTCCCTGAAGATTTGTTAAAAAAAAAATCTATGAATGAGTATATCTTCACATATCTCAGTTAATAAACTAGGTTCCTCTTGCTTATGATGACTGAGGCCCATTCCTCAGGTCACCAGGAGTGTGGGTTTCGGAATGCATCTTGACACAAGACAAATTTTGATAATTACAGAGAAAGATTAGCTGCTCAGATCTTGTGCTGTTTTGTCAAAGGTCACTTAGTCCCTGCCCTTTTGAGGAAGAGCCTGACCCCTTGCTGAGCACAACGCCTGGGCTGGTTGCATAATAAATTTACCTTAGCATTAAAGGTAAGTTAAAGGGGAGTTAGTCAAGAAGAGATCCTAAAGGTCTTTTAATGGGAACAGGAATTAAGGAAATAGGGAATCTAATTTCAAGTATACTTATGAAAATTTCCCATAGAATAGTGGGTTTCAGGATTGGCCTCAGACTGACACATCATGGTGGGAATCTTGTCCAGCCTTCACGAACTATTCTGTAAAAATGGCTAAACTCAGTTAGTTTCCACAGCTATAAAATTTCCAGGACCCTGATGAGCAGACCATGGCTTTTTCTCAGAGAGGAATCAGTATCACTGCATTTGAATCACAAGGAACCCAGACAGTTGATCTTTCCCAACTTTTGTTTGCATCAACAATACTGTTCAACACCTGTAAGACTTTTTTTTATATTCATATATTGAAAATCTACACACTCTACACCAGTATTTTCCAATGAAACTTTCTGTGCTAATGGAAATGTTCTATGTCTGTGCTCTTCAAAATAGCCACTAGCTACATGTAACTGCTAAGCTCTTGAAATATGGCTAGTGAGGAACTGAGTTTTTAAATTGAATTTAATTTTGATTAAATTTGGATATTCACAGCCAAGTGTAGGCTAGCATGAACACTGGCCAGCTACAAAAAATTTGGATATTCACATGACATTAATGGCTACCATATTGGGCAGCATAGCTCTATACAACTGAGATACTACATACGAACACAGAGGACAGTATGTGAAATACATATTCTAAAATGATAAAAAAAAAAACCAAAATCTCAATAAATAAAGTTTTAAATGGACAAATGTGGGAGAAACCCTAAAAACTCTCATAACTTAATATCTCAATGTAACATTGTGGCCTATGGTATTATTTCTATTATTTCTCTTCAGTTTTATGTAAGAAGGGAAAATAGTGCAGGATAGTCAATACACAGTTCGAAAGCTGAAGAGAATAGTATAAAAATTCCAGATGAACCTGGTTTTAACTGATTATGATAGCTATGCCAGGATCTCTCTTCTGCATAGACAACAGGCCAGCTGGCTGCCTCTGTGGAGTGAATGGTTCTCCTGTCCTCACATAAATTTCTTCCCCACAAGCTATCTATACTGTCCTTCATTTCCACAGTATTTAGAAGGATACATGTCTGTTAAAAGCTGAATACTGTGCACATCACATCATGACATTCCAGTCTTTAGCATTTTACAGGGACATTGTCTAGACTGTCAGACCTGGGCTTGAGGTGTATAAGGTGGCCTGGATAGCTAACAGGCAGTATTTAGCCACTGGGACAAGAAAAGAGAGCACTAAAGGGCAGAGGGTGGACAAAAGAGATATTGAGAACACCATCTTTTTATTTTATTCTAGGATGGGGTCATATATACTAAAGATGTTCGTTCATTCATGCTTCATTCATTCATTCATTCATTTAACAAGTAATTTGTAAGGAAATACCTAATCTATGTCAGGGTCTTTCAGAAGAATGTGGATATATTAGAACAGAGAGACTCATATCCATTACCTCATGGATTGTGAAGTCCAACAGAAACAGACAATAAGCAGTAGAATACATTTTTAAAGAAACACTCAGTTACAAGTTGAGAAAAATGCTATGAGGGAAACATGACATGGAGATAAACATGAAGAGAATAGTATAAGGCTATGTCCTTATACTTTCCTCCATGGAAAATAGTCAGAGAAGGATCTTTAGACTAGTTGAAGAAAGGATCTCTATACTGAGCTATAGGAAAGTTGGGAAGGAGCTGCTTCTGTGAAGTGTGTGTGTTGTGCGCATGTGTGTGCATGTGTTCACTATGCTGAAGGACATTTGCAAAGGCCTGGTAGGGCAGAGCTTGGAATATGGCGAATGAAGACAAGGTGTCTTGACCTGAAATTAAAGAAGTCATCAGGGGGCAGATCACCTAGATCACATAAGGGTTTCAGCATTTATTCTAATAGAAACAGATACTGAAGAGCTGTAATTAAGAGGGTGACATGATCATCGGCGCTTATTTTAGGTCAAGCACCATTCTAATTGCTGAAGACATAGCCTGGAACAAAACCAGAAAGAAGTCTTGTCCTTTTGGAGCTTATGTCCTAATGGGAATTGAAGTAAAAATAAATTTGAGTTTGGAGAAATTGTTGAGATTTCAGAGATGTCCTTTGAGATGACTGGAGACACCCCCAAGGCAGATGTAGCCTGACAGGTAGGACCCAACCAGTGAGCCCCATGCAGGTATCTGTCTACTGGCTCACAAAAAGACTTCACCTGGATCCCTGGTTCTGCCTTGACCAAATGCTTCCTTTGCATACCATTCACATGGTACCTGACCTGAGAAACACAGAGCTCCCTCCGGGCAAATCAACGATCTTTTGGACTAATGGCATCTGAGGGCATGGTTCAGGTCTTGGCACTCATTTATTACCTAATTCAGATTAGAATGGGCTGACAATGTCAAACGAAAACTTAACTGTAAACTAGAGGCAGTTAAATAATGAACACTTTCTGGAGGAATTTCATCTGATTCTTAGGCTCCAAGAGAGATATGGCCAAAATCTAACCAGTCTTAAAATGACTTTCAACTATGGGCAGAGGACATGAACAGACATTTCTGCAAAGAAGACATCCAGATGGCCAACAGACACATGAAAAAGTGCTCCATATCACTCGGCATCAGGGAAATACAAATCAAAACCACAATGAGATATCACCTCACACCAGTCAGAATGGCTAAAATCAACAAGTCAGGAAATGACAGATGCTGGCGAGGATGCGGAGAAAGGGGAACCCTCCTACACTGTTGGTGGGAATGCAAGCTGGTGCAGCCACTCTGGAAAACAGCATGGAGGTTCCTCAAAATGTTGAAAATAGAACTGCCCTATGACCCAGCAATTGCACTATTGGGTATTTACCCTAAAGATACAAATGTAGTGATCCAAAGGGGCACATGCACCCGAATGTTTATAGCAGCAATGTCCACAATAGCCAAACTATGGAAAGAACCTAGATGCCCATCAACAGATGAATGGATCAAGAAGATGTGGTATATATACACAATGGAATACTATGCAGCCATCAAAAGAAATGAAATCTTGCCATTTGCAACAACATGGATGGAACTAGAGCGTATCATGCTTAGCGAAATAAGTCAAGCAGAGAAAGACAACTATCATATGATCTCCCTGATATGAGGAAGTGGTGATGCAACATGGAGGCTTAAGTGGGTAGAAGAAGAATAAATGAAACAAGATGGGATTGGGAGGGAGACAAACCATAAGTGACTCTTAATCTCACAAAACAAACTGAGGGTTGCTGGGGGGAGGGGGTTTGGGAGAAGGGGGTGGGATTATGGACATTGGGGAGGGTATGTGATTTGGTGAGTGCTGTGAAGTGTGTAAACCTGGTGATTCACAGACCTGTACCCCTGGGGATAAAAATATATGTTTATAAAAAATAAAAAATTAAAAAAAAATGACTTTCAACTGATTTCTTATAGAAAAGCCTCAGAAATTCACTGGACCTATGTCCAGCTCTGCCACAGACCAGCAGCTCATCCTTATCCTCATGACTGGCTATCACCACTCTTGAACACACAGCACAAACCCCTAGTGAAGCTGAGCATGACCTTCTAAGGAAAAGGACAGGATGCTCAGTTCACGTCCCTTTCTAGACACAATTTCTGGACCCGGGGAAATGATGTGAGGTTTTCTCTTGAGCACTCCCCAATATTTGGTTATGACCTTGAATATGAAATTTAAGGGGATGCCAAAAAACCTTGGAACAAGATATACAATACTTTAATACACTATTTTCAAACTCAAAATTAATGCAAAGAAATCCATGATGGACAGAATACCGTAATTTTAACTAAGGACAGTATCTGTCGGGGTGAACGCCCTTAGCTGAGCTTCAGCAGACCTGGGACCTTCTTTAGCTGTGCAGCACCCAGTGAGTTATTGTACTTCTCTGCTCTCAATTTGAAGAGGAACAAACTGAAACCAGAGAGGGGCTCATTCTCTCAAGGAGCTATTCATTAAAGCAGATTCGCTTGGGGAAGGGGATTCTTGCTCAATATCAATATCTTTTTAAATGCTGCCCAGCAGTTCTAGGGTGCACTGGGGCTGAAAAGAACTGAGCCAGGGAGTGCCCTGGCTGGCTTGATAAATGAGTTGCAACTAAGGTGTAAGATGCTCAGAGTGGATTCCTATATTCCTCCTGCCACATGTTTTCAGTTACACTCTCAGTTTAGGGCAGTATGACAACAGGACAGGGAAGGATGGGGAAGGATGGAGCAGTCTTTCTGAAGCTCCTACTTCCTCCCCATCGTCCATGCTAGGTGCTTATCATTAGGTTTAATTCCCACTTCCCCCCACCCCCCACTATCAGAGGAAGTCAGGACAATCACCTCCATTGCAAAGACAGGGAAATTAATGTCTTTACATAAGGAAGTCTTTCATGAAAATCCTCAACTAGTCTCTTGAAATGGATCCATCGAATGGGCATCAGACTTGTTCATTTCATAGACCCTCAAAAAACCGCCCATGGAAATTCAGTTTTCATTCCAATAATTGGAGAGTATGTACATTCCCCAGCAGCTTGAAGGTGACTGGGGCAAAATTCAGCAGAGCAGAGGCTGAACTGGCTCTGGGGTGTGCTGAGGATGGGCTGTGTCTGGACAGAGATGGCACCAGAAGGTCTGTTGGTAGCCTGGCTCTAGCCCAGATCATTCCTCTGAGGAAAGATTTCCCATTCTCTCTCTCCCCATCCCCATCTCATTGCCCCTGTAGTCAACATGTTTTGAGTCCTAACTCTGCCAAGTACTGTCCATCTTTTGTATAGTATGTTATTTTTGATCTTCATGACAACCCCAAGTGGTAGGAATGATTGACTTGGCGATGTCAATTACCTACTGGGCTGCTCACCAGCTGGTAAGGAGCAGAGCTAGGATTCAAAGGTTCTTACCCGAGAGTCTGCATTCTGATATATGGTTTACACTACATACTCAAATATCTCTCCAGTGAGGAGCAACTAAAAATAAAACATGGTGGGCTGATACAACCTTTTTAGGCATCTGTTCAGAGTGTGGCACAGTGGGGATCACTGAAGACCCAATAGTTTCCCATTTGTAAATAACATAAAATTTCCACCATCTGGGTATTTTCCATTTAAGGAGACAGCATGTTTTACCTGGGTCAAGTGGTAGTTTACTCACAGCCCAAGGAAATGCTAGAAATTGAGAACTCTCTATAGTTTGTCTGACCTCAGTCCATAATTACGGAAGCTTACTTCGGAGCATACCAGTAACTTTCCACTTCAGGCTAGATTGGAAATATCCCCCACCTCCTAAAACCCAGTGTACATTATTCTTACAGCATTAGTTAGAAGATACAAAATGACAAAAATGTCAGTAGCCAGAGATTTTTCTTTTTTTCCCTCATATTTAACCCAAATGTACCCTTTACCCTTTGGCCCCATTTTCTAAAACAACAACAACAAATCGGTACCCAAAGAAGATATTTGAGGCCAAGGATTGTATCTTATTCACTTCTGTATCTCCAGCACTGAATACAGTGGCTGACATTATGTAGGTTCCCAGGAAGTATTTGGTGAATGATGAAGGAATGCTACTCTGAAGTGAAGAAAGGGCTACTGAACCACCATGGCTAGCACATAAGCAGAGAATTGTTTTCTATAAGTGTAGATGGAAGCCACCATGCACATCATCCTCTGCCTTGCCTCTTCTGGTTTTTCCCTGCAGCTAGATTTATTGACACATCCCCCTTGTGGTCACAGTCTTACCCTACCCCCTTAAGTCTAGATCTAGTTAATCAAGGTGCGGACAGGAAGTGTATCAGTGGCTTAGGTGTCCACCACCTTTAAGGGCTTAAGAATAGGGCAAGGTCCCAATGCTGGATTCTGAGTGCTCAGCAATCTCTGCTGGGTTCACCTCAAGCCTCAGAGTCTGCTGAGACATTTCATCTAATCCCAGGAAGCCAGTTATGTGTGCCTGTTAGGACTGAGTCCATCTGCATAAAACAGAGCCCACTCACAGTAGATTAGCCAAACAAAGGTCCATTTTTCTCACATGATGGGAAGCTACAGTATCATTTTCCGGGCTGCCCTGGGGCTCCCAGTACCATCAAGATCTCTGGCTTCCTTCAGCTTAGCCTGTGGCTTTGGACTGTCTACTCACCAGATGGCTGTTTCTCTTTCAGTGTCCTGTCTGAATCTCTGGCAGAAAAAAAAGGGCCAGGGTGAAGGGCAAAAGCATGTCTCAGCTGAATCCACCCCTCCCACAGGTTTTCCCACAGCTCCTCCAAGGGATCCCTGCTTATATCTTACCAAACACAACTGGGTTGTGTTTTCAGTTGATTGCATTGTTTCTGAAACAAAATTGGGGTCCTCTTTATAATGATAAAGAGGAGACTAGTTTGGCATTTACTAGTGTCTTGGGCAACATGGCAGGATTTGGTGCTCCAGGGAAGAGCCCTGGGGGCCCATGCATTTGAGGGTTATGTGTTTCTTTCCCACCATTGGGTGACCCAGTCCACAGCACCAGGCTTCCACTGTTACCCCTCTTATCAACCACCCTCCCTCATATTTCAGTCTCCCTCCTGAACTAGAGTCCTAACATGAAGCCTCACCACTTCCCAGCATCCCTTCCATCCCTCTTCTGCTTCTCCATCAGCTTCTCTCACCACTAGCAGGGTCCTTCTCTCTGTTGACCAGATTTCCAATGCTGGTCACTGTCCTGCTTGGCCTCTGTCTTTAATCGGTGGATGGCAACCTTGCCTGCAGACCCCTAGCTACCAGGTTGGATGTCCTTAAACCTGACACTGTCCAATTAATCTCTAACCCTGTCAAGGAGATGACCCAGAGCCTGTTCTTGCAGTCAGGTTAGTTTCAGTGCGCAAAGCAGGGGAAAGGGGATCTAGTTTCCTTGATAACAAGGTTTGCAAATTCCTTGCATTTGGCCCCTCTTGAGGTTGGATATACACAGAGCTGAAGGGAAGCAGCTTTCATTCCCTCTTTGACATCCGCTGACTACTGAAGATATGGAGGATGTGCTTCCCCAGCATACAAAGGTAAGAGTTCTAGGGCAGCAATCACAGGAGGTAGGATTTAAGGAAGCTAAGAGGCATGAACTATCATCTAGGCTGACCTTTGTGCTTTGTCCATGTGAAAATGGGGTCCAGAAAGGTGGAAGTAATTTTTCTAAAGGGGGAGGAGCTGCACCACATATATAGGATCCCATCCACACAGCCCATGGGAAGTATGTCAGGGTGAGCTAAGAGTCTGAGACCAGCCAGTGGGAAACTTCCCAGAACTCTCTCCCAGCCTCCTTTACCCACAAGCAAATCATCCAACTAACTACTGAGAAGGCAGAGAGATGGGACCTCAGGCAGCTACAGGGAGAACTTTCTGTTCGAAACAAGGACAGCATTTTGGCAGAGCTGGGAAGACAGGCGTTTCAGGAAGGGCAAGTGCTGAGTGGTTGAATGGAAAGAATTTTAGATATTAATAGTACCAGCACAGGACCACCTAGGTTAACCACTTAACCAGTGGTTAAGCATCTGCCTTCGGCTCAAGTTGCGATCCCAAGGTCCTGGGATCAAGCCCCACATAGGGCGCCTTGCTCAGTGTGGAGTCTGCTTCTCCCTCTGCCTCTGCCACTGCTCCTCACTCATTCTCTCTCTCTCTCTCTCTCTCTCAAATAAATAAATAAAATCTTTAAAAAAGTTATCACAGGCACAAGTAGGGAAATAGGTCTAGAGCAATAGTAGAAATTGCTCAAAGAGTTTGAGGGCTGCAATAATGGAGGGAACAGGAATGGCAGCTAACATTTGCTGAGCACGCACCACGGGGCAGACACTATGCTGAATCTATTTACTTAACCATCACAATAGCCCTGTAAGTTTGGTACCAAAGTCCACAATCCCATATCCAAATTCCTTGAGGCAAATGTGTTTCCAACTCAGAATTGTTCCTATTTTAGGAAAAATAGTACAGTGCATGCATTGCATACTAGTAATAATTCCCAAGGGATCTAGGGAGCACCCAATAAGCAAACACATTGAAATTTCTGCAGCAAATGGGCTAGACAAAGACCATAAAAACCCTCCTATCAATCTTGCCACCAAGTAAGTGCGGGTGCCCCATTCATGAAAAAACTTTTAGTTCCCAAGTTTTGAGGATTTCAGAGCTTTCAGATAGCATCATTATCTTCATTTTCCAGAGGAAAACCCTGGCTTTAAAGAAAGTCTGCCTTCAGAATTATTTTGTCCTGCTGCCTGGTTGTTATGCCCATCTATCATATTTTATGCTTTCTATATCACTATAATGTATGTAACCAGATCTAGTCCTTATAGAATTGCTAAGGAGTGGGAGCAAACTCTGTTGCATCTCTTAAACTGAGGAAAATAAGGTCTGAAAAAGTGATGTCTTGCTCAAGTGTATAGATTGGAAGGATAGAGGCTGAATTCAACCCAAAAGTGAGGCCTGCAGACTCTTGACTATCCTGACTTCTACTCCTGTGCCATTTGGGCACATTGTTTAGAAATTATTTAAAGGAAGAGTAATATGAAGAGAATATTAGTATCCATGATGCTTTAAAAAATAGGTTTGAAGTGGCAGCAGAATTAGAGTAGAAACATGGAAGCCTTTGCCAACTTCTTGAACAAATTGTGTAAGGCTCCTTATCCTCCCCCAAATGCCACAGAGCAAGGTTCCAACTGGTGAGGTAAGAGGACGTGACAGGGAGTGCCTCTCTAGCCAGCCCACCTGCCCCTCCCAGAGCTAAAGAACTTGTTTGCTGAGACAGAGATGATCCCGCCTGATACCAGGATTATGTGAGGTCTCCCGCCTATCTCCAAGGACAGTAGAGAGAGAAGAAAACAAACAAAAAAACAAAACAAAAAACAAGCAAACAATGTCCTGAACACTGGAGGGTTTGAGCAGGAGGACACGGCCATCATGGCCCAGGGACTCTAGACCAAATGTTAGAAAGCCACAGCCACAGGATATCATGAGAAAGGTGGTCTGCAAAATTCAGGAAAGGGGAAGAGAAGGAGGCTGCCAAGTCATCCCCAAGAACAAATAGATGAGGGAGCTAGAGGATGTTGTCTAGCTCTCTACATCAAAGTATGTGTATCCCCTAGCATGGACGGGAACACAGGTAGGGGTGTGGGTCACAGGGAAAGGCAGCTGGCCCTGGAGAATCCTGGGAAGGGTGGAGAGATGAAGGACATAGAGGAACTTTAATACTTTCCCACCTTCTTGCTTCACATCATGGGACATTACTTCCAGCAGAAATATCTGGAGATGTTTCCACCACAGGCTATAGCTATAGTTTTTCTAAGATGCCAAATTGGCAGTTAACTACATGGTATTATTTAAAGGTCCCAAAATGCCCCTCTCCCTTGGCCTGCAAACATCTCACTCAAATATCTCAGAAAAACTCCTTGGAACTAACAAATTCTCCAGAAGACACCACATGCAAAGATTTTGCCAAAGATACGCCTATCCACATACCATCCATCTGTCTGGAATGTTCTCCTCTGACTTTTCTGTTAAATTTTCATATATCTTTCAAGACATTCCTTGGGTCCACGCCTCTTTCCCAGATACCCCAATAGCTTTCTTATATGTACTTCTATTAGAACTATTGTCCCTCTGTAAAATTGTTACATGTTAAGTGGAGCATTGTATATGAAGTGCTTGGCATGCAGTAGGCATGAAGCAAATGTTAGCATTTTTTTTCTCTTGCCTTCAATCAGTACTTTCACCCAACTATTCCTAGGATTCACTTTTTTCCCACCTGTTTCCTTATCACCACTGTAATCCATCCCTTAATCACTTTAAGAGCTCCCTAACTGCCTTTCTACATCACCAATGTCTTTCTTTTAATAGGTTCTATGGGCTGCTGACTAATGGACTTCCCTAAGGTATTTCTGTCCTTGTGTTCCTCCACTAGTTCTAGTGATTCCTAGATTCCTAGTGATCTACTGTACCAGCCCCAACTACCTAGCAATGTATCCAACTGTAGCATTTGGTCCTCCTAGTCATAAAACTCCTACTAACCCTTTTTAGGGGATCTAATCCTTAGGCACCAAACAGGCTGTGCTAATGACCAGTTCCAGGATCTCTGTTCTTACATCTCCTAACCCACAGCATTCTTTCTCCATACCAGCTTCCAAATCCCCCTTCCAGGTTTAGATTAAGTTGGAAATTCTCCATAAGTCAATTAAATTCTTTAACTAATCAATTAATAAATGTGTATTGAGTCATGCAGTTGAGGGATGTGAATAAAAGGAAAAGTCTCTGGGTTCTCAGGAGCTGAAGTCCTCATGGAGGCATGATATTCACTCATATCCAGTATCAGATGTTCAATAGAGATGCCAAATATAACCCACATTTGGTTGGCTCTCTTCATTACCTGATCATTTAGGACTCAACTTTCCTGGAGAGCTCCCCCTAAACATTTCTGAAAGTTGGTAAAGGGTGTCCCACTCATGCACATGAACAAGAACATGGCTCTTCTCTATCAGCTATAGGTGTTTCCGTCTGCAAGTAATAGAACGTCTGACAGTGTCTTAAGCAACAAACACAGAATGTTTCACAACTCTGAGAAATCTAGAGGTAGGTGATCAGACATGAAGCTTAGTATGAGTTCAGAGAATGACTGATAAATGGCAGAGTTGACTACATTGGGCTATTGAGTCTGCAGTGGGTCCTTAAATTCTCCCTGACTACCAAAAAGGTATTTTCCATACAAGAGGAGAAGTGAGTTGAGGATCAAGTGGCCCTATGTGGCTGAAGGGAGAATATATGAGCAGGGGTCTTATAGGGAATAAGTTAACCATTTAATTTTCTTAACCATGTCAGCTATGCTTGACATTCAACCACACTGGTAGTCTATTGAACACACACACACACACACACACACACACACACACCCCAAAAAACGAGGAAAGGGGAATACCAGCACATTTACTGCATTATACTTTCTATCTTATTTTCTTCCCATATTTCTAATTTCTTTATCTATATTTAAAATCCTCTGTGGTCAGCAATTGAGGCCTAAAGAAACAAGTCTACAGATGGACTATCCAGTGGGTGCTGGTTACATTGTTAGTGACATTGTTGCCAGTCTACCAATGCATCCATTTCCTCCTTCTTCCTTCCTAATAGAATTTGAATGTTATTCAAGTATTGATCTAACCCAGAGTTGTCTCAGGGAAGATTGAACCTCCTTGGATAAAGCTCAACAATGTCTTAAAAGACCCATACTCTTAGCAAACTTTTGCTTCACTCTCCATGGTATTTTGGCTTTTCATCCTCCTACTTATAGCCCATGACCTTGAGATGGCTATCATCACTCCAGGCATCATGAGTAATTCAAAAACATGAAGCAAGTGGAAGAGTCAAAAGGATTTTTCTTCTCAATGTTTTGTCTTTTTATTCAGAAAGAGAAGCCTACCAGTTGCCTAGTTATCATATCTGGATTCCTTCCACTAGGCTCTATTGAAACCCAGTGGACATTTAATCCTCTTTCAGGCACCATTGTCCCTCTTAGTAAGGTTGCTACATTGCCAAATGAAAATACAGGACCCCAGTTAAAATTGAAATTAATAAACAACAAATAATTTTTAGTATAAATATGCCCTAAATGTTACATGAGATATACTAAAAAGTTATTTCTTGTTTATCTGAAAGTCACATTTTTTAAAGATTTTATTTATTTATTTAGGGAGAGAGCATAAGTGAGGAGGAGGGTCAGGGGGAGAGGAAGAGAGAGAGAATCTCAAGCAGACTCCCTGCTGAGTGTGGAACCAAATGTGGGGCTCCATCTCATGACCCTGAGATCATGACCTGAGCAGAAATCAAGAGTTGGACCCTTTACCAAATGAACCTCCCAGTCACCCCTGAAATTAAAATTTAATAGGGCACACAGTATTTCATCTGGCAATCCTTATGGGCACAGACACAGCTTTCACCAGGTACCACCATCTCCCAGGAATCGATTGGATGGCCTTGAGTCTTCAAAATGCCATAGCACTGGGATATTAAATGAGAAACTTAGCCTGAATGCCTCTCTTCACCATTCATTTTACACTCTATTAATGGAATCCCAATGAAGGTGGCATAGGAGCAGAAGAGAGTGAATGACAAATACTATGATATACACAGAATTACTTCTTCTCTCTGAAGCCAAAGGTTGGCCAACCTTGTGTGCCCACCTTGAACTTAACTTGGATGTGTCTTTACCAGGAGGTTCCAGCCCTGTTGTTTTGGACAGCATATTTTCATTTCATACAAATAGACCTATTCATCTATCTAAACAGACATGTCAGAATCCTAGAAGTAGACATGGCTTAGTCCCATAAGTACACATGGCTTAGACTTAGCCATGGGACTAAGCCTAGGAGTAGACACAGCTCAGACCCATGACTGCATAAGCTATGTGCTTTAAGAACAACAAAGGCTGTGTCAGTTAAGACCATCTTCATGAAAATTTGAATTTGGCTTGGTTCTTGAAGGAAGGAAGTGAACAGGTCAGCAGGCAAGAGAAGGATGTGAGTGGGAGGTGGGAAAAAATGTGTTTTCTGGAGACTGTAAGGAGACTAAATAGACTAAATAGAGCAGGGGTGGCTTGCTGTGATGTCATGGAAGTGAGGCTGAGTAAATTCAAGACCATATTGCAGAAAACACTGCAAACAAGGAAAAGCAGTAAGCTTGATTTAGTAGGTGATAGAAAACTTTTAGAGCTCCCTCATCAGGACGAGTGACCAGATGAAAGCTGCATTTTCATATTGCTGACTGTTTCAGCCATAGAAAGAGAAATCACAAAACCATGCATACACACAAAACTGAGGTTAGAAACTGTTTTTTGAGATATTAAACTTTGCAATCCAAAAAAAAAAAAAAAGTCAGATCACTCAACCTAGACTTGTTTTTTACATTTCCCCTTATCATTCCCTTGTGTAAAATTAAGTCACTTAAGGAGAAATCCAGCATATTTTGTTGAAGGCATTCATTCCTCTGCCAGATAGGAAGTCTTAGCCTCTAGAAGAATTTACTCTTCCTAGCTACATTCTCTAGTTCCTGGACAAAAGAATAAGACCATCCAGTATTTGAGAAAGATGTGTATTCTTAGATATTCAAGATAATGTGAACTTCATCTTAGGCACAAGGATGTTCCTGGGCAACTTTGATCATTACCAACTCTCTGACAGCCAATTCCTCCTGGGCCAGGGGCTCATTTACAACAGCATTCTCCACCTCCTATAAGAACAGCTCCCCCTTCACCCAACTGCCCCCACCCTGAAACACACACAGTCTTCTCTTGCATTATTGTCCAAAGAAGAGAGTGAACTTCTTCTCTGTTAAACACTGTTCTCAGAACAGTACAGCTGATTTGATCCAAGGTAAATCCCTCCCCTTTTCACACATTGTGTTCAATAGGGTTTCTTTCCCTCCCTGGAGTCTGGAGAACTCTATTCCTTCCATATTGCTTTAAAGTCAATCCTGAAAAGGATCTAATAAACTATTTCACATGAATGCTTGGAGATGTTCATATGGGGGTCAAGAGAAACCTGGAAAACTGAAAGACAAAAGAATACAATACAACCCCTTTTTAAGACTTTTTCTTTATATCTTCTCCCTAAAAAAAAAAAAAAAAAAATTTAAGGGGGAGTGTGGAAGGATTTCTTGTTATTTTTGTTTTTCTTGAAATTTCTCCATGATGACAAGGACATGGTTGCAAGGCTGGAAATGGTCACCAAAACTGATTCTTCCTAGAAAAACTGGAAGGAAAAAATTTCTAAAATAAGTGAAACTCAAATAATGAAAGCTTAGGCATTAGTAGGCATTAGCCGTTCTGAGTGGACAATATTTCTTTAAGTCAAGAAGCCTTTCCAGTATGAGGACAAGGCTCTGTGAAGGTCCAGGTCACTCCTTGCTTGGCCTCTTGCTCTAAATCCTTCACATAGGTCATCAGAAGGGTCATTCTAGTTTAGGGCTATTTATTCATGAGCAGCTCATCTGTATATATAGCACAGAATTCAAAGTATTCACAGGTATATACTTTTACTTTTCCTGCTCCTGGCTACTCTGTCCTCCCTGGAGGGGAGGGTTCAGTGATCAGTTTCCTTAGTGTCCTCCTTCTAGAGATATTCTATGCATCCACAAAACTATAGGGTTATTTGAAGTTCTTTTATTGGTTTGCTTGGTTATTTTTGTCAGAGATATCACATTCACGTGAGTCAAACAATAACAATATAAAAGGTAATCAGGAAAAAGTCACATACCCAATCTTGTTTTCTGTCATCTCTGTGGTTTTCCCTCTCTGTATCACCCCTTCCCCAAGCCCTATCAGCTAACTGCTTTTGTTATGTTCTTATGAATTATCCCAGACATTTTAAAAGAACATGCTAGTAAATACAATTCCATTTCTCCCACTCAAGGGATTCTTTAACTTGGGACTCTATATAAAGACAATGAAAAGAATTATTTCAAAAGCTAACTATGCATTAATGGTAAATTGATAATAAATATATACAACAAACTACAGATAATAAACAAATTTAACCATATAAGTTTCCTTTGTTTCAGGATATTGTGATCCTCTTATAAGGGACCTCTCCTTTTTAAAAGTATTTAAAAATATATGTTTATAAAAAATAAAAAATTAAAAAAAAATAAAAGTATTTAAAACTCAATATCTCTAGGGCTGGGCCAATTAAAGAAGCCAGCAGAACAGCCAACAGGGTGTACCTAGTATAGACTAGACAGGTGTGTCCTGCCCACTAGCAGCCTGTTTGCCCCTGGGTTGGTCTGTGCAATGCCGGGGACCAAGGCGATTTACCACCTAGGTTGGCTCTGGGGTTTCGCCCACCACACACAGGGCTGGTATTCATAGACTTCTGTGGCTCTGGATGGGAAGAAGGAACACTGCCCTGAGCCCCACACTTCTGAGGGTATCCTTACTTGAGAGTTTCATAGATCCTTCTGACTATAGCAGCCTGGCATTCTCCTGCATAATCACTGCATTTTCTCTCATGGATGGGTTCTGTCAGCCTCCCATATAGTTTTATAGGTTACTGCCTCACTGAGCTACCAAGAATAACCCAACTGTAGGCTCGGGGACCTAGCTGTGTCCCACTGCATTTGTCCCCACTATTTCCTCTCTTTGGAATACTCTCTCTACACAATCCTAGTGTTTGAAATCCCAACCATCCTTTAAAACCCAGTGCAAGAATCCCCTGAAAGCAACCCAGACTTCCCACTTAAATGTATTTCTTGCTCTCCTCGACCCCTCACTGCCATTCCTATCACACAATCACATTGTCGTATAGCTGTCATTCCAACTATAATTATAAATATGTTTTCCCCCCGCCATCATTGTGACTTTGGTTATTTATCTCTGTAGTCCCCATGGCATAGCTTACCATGGTGCCTTAAATACTGTAGGATCTCAATACATATTTATTAAACAGGATTGCGTGTTTTGTTTTTGGTTTAACCCTCATTCATAGCCCAACTGAATGGTATTATGGGTGTGGGAGGATGGGGTAGTGCTGAAAATCTCATACTTGATAGGTCAAGAAAAAAAAAAAAAAGAGCTTTCCAAGTAGTCAGTACAGCAGGATGTTAAGAATTCAGTCTCCAGGGTGCCTGGGTTGCTCAGTGTGTTAAGCATCTGCCTTGGGCTCGGGTCATGATCTCAGGGTCCTGGGATCAGTCCCCCATCAGGCTCTCTGCTCAGTGGGGAGCCTGCTCCCCCACCCGCTCTCTGCCTGCCTCTCTGCCTACTTGTGATCTCTCTCTGTCAAATAAATAAATAAAAATCTAAAAAAAAAAAAAAAAAGAGTTCAGTCTCCAGATTTAGCATGACCTGAAATCAATCCAGATTCTGCACTTACTGGCTACAAGACCTCAGGTAAGCTGCCTGACTTCTCTGAACTGGTTTCCTCAAATGTAAAACAAGGATGAGAATAATATATCCTACTTTATAAAGGACTTAGCACAGCATCTGGCAGAGAGTAAATATTCAGTCATTATCATTTTTAGTAGTTTGTATCAGGGCAACATCAGTATCATCCATTTCTTGTCATAAGGCTTTGACAGTAGAAGCTAAAGTCAGAAGCTCTTTGAACCAACACTCAGACCACTTCCACTCCCAAGCAGCTATTTGCTTGGAAAGAAGGAAATAAAAAAGCCATCAGTGAGATCTCAGTGAGCCTTCATTTCCCACTGGGGAAGGAGATGAGTAATAACCATGCAGGTTTCATCTAAGTCTATTCATTGGTTCAAAAATAAACATTCCCTTTTCTAACCAACACCAATACTGAAAGCCACAGGGCACATGCTTTTATTTGCTATCTGGTACTATGCTTTAGTGTTCTTAAAATGGTATTTTTGAAAAAAAATCTGTCCAGTTAGCTCAGTATAGTCTCAATAAGAAACGAACAATTGAACTTAAACATTAGGAAGTTTTCCATCATTTAACAAAGAGAAAGAGTACTCAGTTGACAAAAGGACATGGAAAATTTACAATTTCTAAAGCAAAGGTCAGAGGTAGCCTACAAATACCATGAAGCCTTGCAAAAGTTCAGGAAGCAGAGAGTTAATGACTGGGACCCGCTTGTCTTTCATGCTGGAAATTTCCACTGCTTGTTTTGTTGGCTGTGGAAAGGGTTCTACACGGAGAAGAGCTGTTTCCACGTGTGCGGGCGCGCACCCGCATGCACGCGACTTGCAAGCCTTTTTCTTCGTAAACCCTTTGCCTTGCTGTGTCCTGTTCTGTTTTCCTTCCAGCTTTCTTTGTCCTTCCACATTCTGGAGTCACCAGAGGGCCCTCTTCTGGCTTTATTGTATAACTAATATCCTGTGGTACACGGCATTACTCCCCCATCTGATCTATTAATATTCTCATTGCAAAGACATTATTAGTGGTACTTGTTAATGAGATAGTTATTTAGAAAAATACCATAAAATACTTACTGACTTGTGGAAACAAAGAAAATATGAATCCAGGACAACTGAGATTTTTATGAAGAATGATAGAGGCTCAATCCCTTAGGGCAGGAAGGGACTTAAAAAACCAGCATTTGAGTCAACCCTGCCCCCCCCTTTTCTGTATTGCAGATGATGACATTGAGGCACAGAGAAAAGAAGCAATGTTCCCAAAGTCTCAAAGCTAATTACAAAGTCCGTCTTTGGGACTAACGATGTATGGTCAACCTCATAAAGGATAGAAATAGAATGTTTACCCACTGTGATCATGGCCTGCAATTAAGAAATAACATGACCCCTTTCCTTGGGGAGTCATGTTTGGGAAATAGGAATACCAATATGGAAGACTCAAATTCTATTTGTGAAGCAGCACCACTAAAACAAACATTGCAGAACTTAAATATCAGAGTAAGTGTGGATGAAGAGAATGGGTATGTCTCCTTGAGTGTCTCCATTTCTTCTAGGAGCCAGGGGAGGATCTACAGCTAAATTACACGTGTAGAGGACTGACTGACAGTGGACGAATGACACATCCCGAAGCCGAGAGAAGCTGGCCTGTTGGGGCTAACCCGGGATCAATCTGAAGTAGAACTGTGGAGAAATTTGGCTGAAGGGAGAAAGAGTGACAAAGGAAGAGGCAGGAAGATGCCTGCTTGCCCTGCTGCTGTCCCTATCTTGATCTTTGGGGGAATTTCTTATAGTATTTACAGAGTTTCTGCTTTTCTCTCTAGGCAAGTATTACATGAAACATCTTCTGGGCCCTTTCACTCAACAGAAATGTATTTTTTCATAGTTCTAGAGGCTAGATGCCTAAAATTATGGGGCCAGCATGATTGGGTTCTGGTGGGATCCCTCCTGTTGGCTTGCAGATGTCTGCCATTTCGCTATGTGCTCATATGGCTTTTCCTGTGTGTGTGTGTGTGTGTGTGTGTGTGTGTGTGTGTGTAGAGAGAGAGAGAGGGAGAAGGAAGGAGGGAAGAAGGGAGGGAGGAAGAGGGAGAGAGAGAGAAAGGGAGGAGGGAACAGCCAAGCTCTCTGATATCTCTTCTCACAAGGGTACCAAACTCACCATGAAGGCCCTACCTTTATGACCTCATCTAGACCTAGTTTTCTTCCAAAGACCCCCACTTCCAAATACCATCACATTGGCGTTAGGAACTCAACATATGAATTTTGAAGGGCCACAGGGCAGTCTAGCACCAGTTCAAGGAATTAGTGCTGTATACAGAAAGATATGCCTTTAGTGACTCAAAACAGCAATTTGAAAACCAACCAATGACTTCCTAAAAGGAAGGCACTGGTCACTGGGGTCATTTACAACACCACACATCATTAAGTCAGGCCGTCACTGGGCTTCTTCCACACTCAAAGCACCAGTGCCCTTATAACACGACTCTCTATAGTTGAAGGGGAGGTGGGGAGACCTCCTGGTGGATGGCCAGGGGGTTTCCCAGGGCCAACTTTGTAAGGTCACAACAAGGAGGCCTCTCCGGAAGCACATTCGGAATATGAGCACATTCCAGGATGAGAGGCATGTGGCGGGACAAGGTTGCCTCTGAAGAAAAGCCCCGGGTGTGTGCTCCAGATTCTGTCACTGCCAGGCTCCATGTTCTTCTCAGAATCACATCAGGTGCCTCTGCTGGACGAGAGGAAATGCCTATGGTCTGGAATTGTCAGGGTACCTGCATATCAACCTTTCCAAGACGATTTCAGCTCTCCCTTCACCACCAGAGGACAAAATATTCATCCAGTACCACCACCACCACTACCAGCACCCAGATCCTAAAGTCTCTCCCATTCTAGACCCATTTCCTGGGGCTAACATTATCTCAGTTTCCCAGAGAGGGGGAGGGGAAGGAAACTCAGAGAGGTTAAGTGACTCAGTTTAAAAAAAAAAAAAACAAGCAAACAAACAAACAAACAAACAAAACGTATAATTTGATTGTAGGTTTTCAAGCTGGATGTTAGTGTTCTGTCTTTCATTTTGTTTGTTTGTTTTCTGCTCCCATGGCAGTTCTCATCACTTCAGTGAGGAATCTATCAGGTCAGCTCTTGTGTCTGAGGGGGATTGTGGATAAGCAGGGCAGGGACACTTTTTTGTCACAGGGGCATTAGAAGCATTATCTCAGCCTAAACTACGATTGGTAGGCTTCTGGGACAGAGAGAGGGGTGGAGAGAGGATCTGGACAGACAACTAGAAGATACCCAATAGAGTGCTAGAATTCGAATCCCTGACAGAATCCTATAGAATGGGAGCAGAGCAGTTTTGCAAAGCAAAGGCACAATGCTACACCATAAGAAGGGAGCAGAGGGGTGCTGAGCCGTCTACCATAACAGATGTCTTTTATCAGCTCCTAGGGAAGGAGTCTGTGCCCAGGGGCTGGGCAGAGATAATTTCACAACATGGTGAGGACTCTGATGTCCCAAACCTCTCACATTCAGCTCGAAGTCTATAGGGCTGGTAGACCTGGGTCTGTCACCAACACCGCCCACCGGAGCCTGCTATGGTGCCCTCTCTCCACCTCCACCCACACATTGCAGAGGCCTCTCTTTGCTCATGGCCATGTGCTCCAGGGCATTGCCTGGCCTCTCATTTTCCATATGCCTTCATTTGCCACCTCGGTTTAAACCTGGCATCCCGTCTAGGGATCTACACCAAAGAGCTGTTCAATAAAAACTTGTGATAAGACATTATTGACTCTAGGTAGAAAAGCGTGTGACTTCGTTGCAGGTGATTTACACTCTGTCTCCTTTTTTACGCTCCCATTAAATAAATAGGGAAGAGAGAATAAAATGGATCTGGATTTTGGGTGGGGAAATGGTATACTTACGATTAAAAGTAAAAAAGCAGTGAGCTGAGCATAAAAAGAACTAGGCAGCTGCCCTAGCCCAGTAATAAACTTGTATGGCACCAAGGCTTGTCATTCGACCTGTGTCTTAGAGTCCCTTCATTACTAATTGAAGTGCTTCGTGGACTATAACCTCAGCACATTGATATTTTGGCTGCACGATACTTTCTTGTGCACTATTGGTTAGCCATATCCTGGGCCTCTAGTCACTCCATGTCAGCAGCAACCTGCTCCCCATGCCCACAAGTGTCACAGCCAAAAATGTCTCCTGACATTGCCAAGGGTTTCCCAAGGGAAACAAAGTTCCACCTCTTCTTTGGAGAACCACTGGGCAAGAAGGCCCCTGCCACAGTTGCCAGAGAGGCTTGGCTTGTCCTTTCAGAAACTGAAAAGAACAAGAGTAGATCCAAGACAAGAATGTGTTTTTCTCAGAGGAAAGTCAGAGCTAGTAAGGCAGCTCTGCTCTGCCAAGTCATCAAACACCTGGCTCCTTCGGTCTTGCTGTCCAGCTGCCTGTAAGATGTTTCCTCTGTCTGAACCTAACTGGACTGTCACTGCACCCACATTCCAGTCAGCAGGACGGAAGGAAGAGGATAGGGATTACAAGTTGCCTCTGTAACCACTCATCTGGGTGTTAGTGTTCTGTATTGGCCAGAATTTAGTCCCAAGGCTATCTATCTAACTAGAAGGGAGACTGGCAAATACAGCTTCTCCTACAGGCTGTCATAGGCCCAGGGGAATTCATTTAAAATAAAGGTCTGACTATTCTTTTCCTTTTTTTTTTTTTTTTTTTTAAACTTTTGATTGGTGGGGAGAACAGTTTGAAATGTGGCCTTCGCTATCTTGGGGAGGTCAGAAGCGGAATGCAGCTCCCTCTATACTCTTTGTTTGCATCATTTCCTCCGACCTCAGGGCCGCCAAGGCCGAGATCTGTGGCTCATCGAATTCCGGAAGCCTTGTAGATCTGGCCATAAAGCTCAGGGGTGGTTGAGTTCATACCAAGGAACAAATCTGAGGACCAACTCTCAGGTTCTTCGTTGTAGAGAAGAGTATGTCACTGGTGAAGGCCCTGGGAATATGTCTGAAGCTGTGTTTAAAGAGGCTTGTGTGAAAAGAGAGGTGTGAGAAGATCAGAGATCAAAGTGAGCTCTGAGGAGTCGGCAGTTCTGCCCAAACTGGATGACTTCGGATAGCAATAGGCAGGAGCAGCTAGAGGCAAGTGAAGCATCTGTACTTCTGCATTTTCTTATTGTGGCGTCATTGGCTTCCTCTCTGAAATTGTTACCTACTGAGCTCATTTAGTATTGCTTGCTTTTCTCTTCTGGATTAGAAAGTTGTATCTGGTATAGTGTTTCCTCTGTCGGCTGGTAACAGCATGGCAGAGATAAAGCTTCACATTCCCAGCATTCTGTACTTCTTCATGGTTCTTAATGCAGTGTAGTTTATTACTTATACAATGACTCAATTGTACAATATATAATTACCTGTTGTAGCATATGATTACCTATTTGTAGAATTACTTAATTAATGTCTTTTCCTCCTGATAAGCTACAACAACAAAAACAACAACAAAACAAAACAAAAAATGAAAACCTGAAAGAAAAAAAAAACAAGAACACTCCATATAGAGGGGGAAAAAAGGGCTAAGTTGAATGGCACTTGGTTCCTAGCCCAGGAAAAGCACGATGAATGGAGACCATGCTTCTCAGAGTTACACAACAAAGTGGATCTTCTAAGTCAGAGTTTGTTACTTCTCAAGCTTTTAATTTCTTATGTATTTTGAGTAGGCTTTGGCTATGGCAATTGTATTTTTTAACTTTTTTATTGTGAAGTGCCATGTGTAAAGAGAAAAACACACAAAACATAAATAAATGATCATAAAGCAAACACTGATCTGTGCATCAAGAACAAGAGACAGAACGTTTTGACCTCAAAGCACCTTCCCAATTGCCATTCCTAACTGTCATTCCGTGTCTCCCCCGAAAGATAAACACTGTCTTACCCTAATGATGTAGTTTGGTTTTGCTCATTTTGAACTTTCTATAAGTAAGATCATGATTTCTCTTAATATAACTATTTTTAGAGGCAAAATGTTGGTCTTTGTGTACCCCACTGCATTAGTGAGACGAGATACCTGAAGTAGGAGCTGCCTTGAAACCCATGACACATGGTCAATTTAACTTTGTCTCTTTATGGACAAAGTTTATCTTTAGACTCCATACTTCTCCCATCAGAAGAAAGAACAAAGCCATGATTGACCAGTCCAAGAGACCCAGAAGCTTTTTCTGGGAACTAGCAACTTACCCCAATTATACAAGTTATGTTGGCAAGAATCTAGAAAGTTCCCATAGCCAGCAGGTACCGACAAATGAAATTTAGTTGAAGACAAGAAGCAGAAGCAGAAGGAGGAAGAGGAGGAAGAAGGAGAGGAGAAGGAGAATTAAAGATAGAAAAAGATAAGGTTTTGTCTTCTTTCTCAATTATTTCAAGAGTGGTCATTAAAGAGAAGCATCCATAGTAAAATTTATTTTAGTTTTATTTTGCATATAGATCAATAGCTATTTAAACCAGTGGGGTGGAGGTCAGGGGGATAGAAAATTTAAGAAGTAGAGTTTGGGTTAATCAGCTTTCACTGAGCTTTGCTATATAATAAACAACTTCCAAGTATCAGTGGCTTGAAGTAATAAAAGCTTTTTCTCACATTACTTCAACCAGAGTAGCCTGACACTCTTTCCCACATGTCTTTTTCCTCTGCAATACCAGCTTTGGAGCAGTTCTCATCTAGGACAAGCCATTCTTGAGTCAGAAGAAAGAGGAAAAAAAGATGGTGGAACCACCCAGTGGCTATTAAATCTTCTACTGGGTCCTGACATGTATCATATCTGCCTATATTTCATTAACAAAAAGAAGTCATTGGCCAAGCTCGACATTAGTCCTTTCCAGGGAAGGCAAATTAATTAGGGGAAATAATGTGGACTATTACAAGTGCTATTTGCTAATGTTGGTCAATGAGAAATTATATCTTTCTCAGATATCAGAGGGTAAGAGAAATTCCCGCAAATTCAGTGAACATAGTCAGAATCTAGCCATTAATCATTCATGTAAGAAAATCTACTAAATAATTAAACATATATATGTTATATGCGTTAGAAGCTCTTGTAGTCCCTATGTGGACAATGACTTCTCTAGGAAACATCTTTTACTCAGTGCCCTCAATTTCTGGTAAATTCTTTGTTTTCTTGGAGAGTTTGAAGAATTCTAAGGGTACAACTCAGATGAAAGGAAGAACTATAACCTAATCCCTGCTTTGTATCCAGAAGGCTCTGTTTAGAGGCTGGATTTTCAGTATGTCTTCTGTTCTATAATCCCCCTCTTTATGAACTCCTCTGTGAGGATATAAATTATCCAGCTTCACCCAAAAGTCCACTGTGATGGATTTTCAAAAAATTTCAGTGTCTGATCCTTGCTGCCAACATAAACCCTGTCTTCATATTGAAAAGACAAGAAAGCAATTCTTTCTTCAGATTTTTCTTTTTTGCCATAAAATTTCTTAATTCAGGCAGCACTTTGTTGGTCCTTGTAGATTTTGTTTCCTTGAAGCTCTTTGTTTCTTTTGAAGTCAGCATTTTTTGCCAATTTTCAATGACTTGGCTTGGTGGATTATCTGCCTTAAAATCTGAGTCAGGAGACTTTCTTGTTTGGGGAAATTATAGCAGAAGCTATATTTCAGTCTTCAGAAATGCAAGTCTGACACCTTCTGAAAGCATGCAATCATTGCACTCCCAAGTATTTCCCTTGTCAGAGGCAATAAGATGGGTTCCAGGAACCTCATTCAAAATGAGCGTTTGACCCAGAGCTGCATGAAATTGGATGGGGAAAACCTGGCATCTCTATTTCCATTAACTGATATTTTAAATTTTGCTACTCTCTTCCAATATGAATATCTGCAATTAACTCTTTTGGTGTTAATAGTGAGTAGTCAACAAGAGAAATTAGAGAAGTTTTCTAATCATATTCTGTTTATTGCAGATGTCCCAAAGTATTGTTTACACTCATCAGTACTTTGAAATCACAGTAGACCTGACACAAGATCTTCTTACTCAGTGTGTTAGTAAATAAACACATATGTTAATATCGCATGCACTTGCTTTTTAAACTTTGATTTTCAAATATTCCAATATAATTTGTTTCCTACAAAATTCCATGTATTTTATTTTATACCTTTACAGGCTATTTTGAGAAGATGTTATGGTTTTTACCAAACAGCTAATGGTTTATGGTATAAAAGATACTGAGAATGCTGTTCGACTAACAAGTCTTGGTAAGAGTATGGAGAAAAGCCATTATGAAAATAGTATGAATTCCTCAAAAAATTAAAAATAGAAATATCATATGATCCAGCTATTCCACTGTCGGGTATTTACTCAAATAAAACAAAAACCCTTATTAAAAAAGATACATACACCCTTATGTTTATTGCAGCACTATTTACAACAGGCAAGATATGGAAGAAATCTAAGAGTCCAACAATAAATTAATCAATAAAGATGTGGTGTATATACATGACAGAATACTAGCCATAAAAAAGAATGAAATCTTGCCATTTGTGACAACATGGATGGATCTAGAAACTATGTTAAGTGACATAAGTCAGACAGAGAAAGAGAATTGTCATATGCTTTCACTTATGTGTGGCATCTAAAAAACAAAACAAATAAGAAATAGATTCATAAATGCAGAGAATGAACTAGTGGTTTCCAGGGATAGTGGGTGTTGGGAGAAATAGATAAAGAGGAACAAACTTCCAGTTATAAAATAAATAGGTCATGGCTAGGAAAAGTATAGCACAGGGAATATAGTCAATAATATTGGAATGATGCTGTATGGTGACAAATGGTGACTATACTTATTGTGGTGAGCATTGGGTAATATATAGAATCATTAAATCACTATGTTGTGTACTTGAACCTAATATAATACTTATGTCAATTATACTTCAATTAAAAAAGAAAGAACATTCTAGATGCATTCTAGAGAGGATAGAGAAGGATAAAAATTCAGAACTACTCCTATCTTTCACGAAAATAATGATGTTTAGTGTCTTATTATAAAATTAAACAACAGTTTCTTTTTTTATGAAAGAATGTTTTCACAATATATTAGTCATCAGTGTACAAAATTTGTCTTTTTCCTGTCATGAAACTGGACCCCAAAACTGAGATGAAAAATATCCTTTCTCTCCTTCTACTTTCCTCCCTCAAACCAGACACACACACACACACACACACACACACACACACTCTCACACACAGAGTTCTCTAAAAATATCTTCTAACCCTATAAAATTGGTTTTTGATTTTTATATCAGGTGATGTTTTCTTAATGTAAATTGCAACTAAAAAGAAAGTACGAAGAAAAGACTGTAGCAAATTTTTAATTCTTCATTGAAATGCTTCTACATCAGGAACTTTAGGAACATTCCTTGATCAAGGAAAGGAGCTACTGTCCAGGACAGCCAGCTTTGTGGTGCCATTCACTGAAAAAGAATGGACTGGAGAATTGGCTGTCAAGGCTGAGTGGCCTCCATGTGCACAATACACTCTTCAAGGGAACCCAAGATGATCCAGTGGAAAGCAGAAAGTTGAGAAGGGATGAGCTTCACCAATATTTCTCAAGCATCACCATCTGTCTGTGTGTCAGAGGTCGTTGGGTTCATAGAAGGGACAAGAGATGGCCTTAGAGGGGTGAGGAAGTTCCACAAAGCAGTGGGACTGATCTCTCTGTTTTTGGCAGAGGCATTTGCAGTTTTTGCGTGCCCAGTTAGATGGCTTCATGAATGACATTGTGTAATTTTAACTAACCTTGCCCTCCAAAATGGACTTCCACACGCGCTGTATGTTAAAGATAATATTTATAATAAAGCAAACATGAAAACCTCTACAAATACAATGGCAGAGGTCTAGTTACTTCTAATATGACCCCTTCAGGAACAATATAAGGGGAAAAAATGACTCTCTCATCATATCTGATAATGAAATGGATCCCCCCCCAAAACTGAAATTACCAAGGTGACTTAATATGTGGAGTTGAAAACATTGTTAATGATGATAGATAACCTTGCCTATAAGATAGATTGTGCCTTGAGAAATTAGTTAATAATAGTGATAACTGTATATAATTTATATACATGTAAGCTCAAAAATTATTTACTAATAAAAGAATGTGATCAAAGAGTTTGAATATCACTATTTTAAAGTTCTAAAAATGAAGCTTTAGAATTCAATTTGAAAAAAATTCTATTGTGAGTTCAGAGTTACTGCAGAAGGGAGTGTCATGTTGGCAAAAATGAGCTTTACTGGCCAAGAATAAACATACCCATAATAAAGAAAAATGAAGAAAAGACATTGTTGATTGAAAAGAATATTGGAGTGTTGTGGGATGTATTTATCTATCTCTGCCTAGCTCCACAGATAGACTGTGAACCTTGTGGGGGCAAGGACTGTGCCTTTTAGTTCTATATCCCCCAGCTGATCGTCCCCTACCTAGAATTGGTAGGAGCTCAAAAAATTGTTTTCTGGATTAATGGATTAAAGAAAAAAATCAAAATACTAAGGGTAATTTGACCTTTGGTTTATAGCATAATTTCTCATTGCCCCTTAGCATTTCCAAATGATGAGTATTTATTCCAAGATGGAAGACCACTCTCTGTGTGCAGTAGAATTCAAATAAGGGGCATCAAGAGCTTGAGTTAACAGGAAGTCCAACCCCTATCTGGGCCTTCATCAGCCTTCACATGTCACTCTCTATCACCGCAGGTAGCATATTTATGTTTCTGGATGCCTCCCACTATCAGGGGGCTCCTGAGGGGATGACACGGGGTCTTATTCATCTGTTTCCCTGATGTCTAGAACAATGGCAGACAGAGAAGAAGGGGTCAGGAAGCAAATCCATAGGAGCACCGACTCTGCCAGGAACTTGCCATATCTTACTTGTATATCACATTAATCTTATGAAAGTTACATTATATTCCCAAGCTCACACAGCAAGTGAGCAATTCAGGGTTTGATTCAAGGCTTGATTCAAGTCTAGGACTCTTCCTGCTATTTTATGTTATGTTAAAAAATGTAGAACACATATATTTGTTGATGAATTAACCTAACCTCTTCATCATGACTCTCAAATAACAGAGTACACACTACCACACAACAGAGCCCTTTAACGTCCAGATCCCTAATTATCAACTTCCTTTTATTGAACTAAACTCTACCTCCCCACACTTCCACTTAATACTCCTGGTTCTTTTCTGGAGCCACATGGGAAAATTGTAATTTCTTTCCACCAACTCCGCACGTCGTTTATAAAGAAAAATCACCGTGTCTCCCCCATCAATGAAGTATTTTAATGGTGCAAGATCAATGTTTTAGTGGTGCAAGACCATGTTTTAATGGTGTAAGATCAAATGCCGCAAGAAGCAGAAAGCAAGCCCAGTTTTAATCTTTTAGTCATGGGTCCTTTGCTGGGAAGTGTATAAGCCTTATCTAGCCAGAAGGCTCTTAGGCTTCTGATAACTAGACCCTGGCACTCTTTTGAGCATGAAAACATGAAATTCCCTGGCTCCTGCTCATCCCCTGCAAAGGTTCATTTATGCCAGTAACCACAGGGTGCAGGTCTAGGGGAAGCTGGGGACCACAAATGCCTCTGAATGGGCTCTGTAGAACTACCTTTATGGTACCTGGGTGGCTCAGTTGGTTAAGTGTCGGCCTTCGGCTCAGGTCAGGACCCCAGGTTCCCAAGATCGAGCTCACACTGGGCTCCCTGCTCAGTGGAGAGCCAGCTTCTCCCTCTCCCTCTGCTGCTCCCCCTGCTTGTGCACTCGCGTGCTCTCTCTCTCTCTGTGTCAAATAAATTAATAAAATCTTTTTTTTTTAAATTTTGCCTTACTCTTTTTAAAAAATTTTTTAATTTTTTATAAGCATATAATATATTTTTATCCCCAGGGGTACAGGTCTGTGAATCGTCAGGTTTACACACTTCACAGCACTCACCAAAGCACATACCCTCCCCAATGTCCATAACCCCACCCCCCTTCTCCCAATGCCCCTCCCCCCAGCAACCCTCAGTTTCTTTTGTGAGATTAAGAGTCACTTATGGTTTGTCTCCATAAAATCTTTTTTAAAAAATTACTTTTATCAGCTTCTCTCAAAGTGCAAAGTGGAAACACCTATATCAGAAACATTGGAAGTCTATGTTAAAATACAGATTCCTCAGCCTACTCCAGGGCAGAATTCCTAAGGTAAGATCTAGAATCCTTACTGCTTAATGAGTCTTCCCTCACTCAATAATTCTGATACATACCCAAGCCTGAAGACTCAGACTAAAGTAACACCATGTCTAAATGACATGCAAGTTGCCTTTTACTGCAGTCCATGTTGGTAGATGGCAGCCACATAAATAAGGAATAATTTTTAATTTTTTTCAATTAAATTCAATTAATTAACATAAAATATATTATTAGTTTCAAGATAGAGGTCAGTGATTCACCAGTCTAGTGTAATACCCAGTTCTCATGATATCACAGGCCCTCCTTAATGTCCATCACCCAGATACTGCATCCCCCTCTCCCCTCCCTTCCAGCAACCCTCAGATTGTTTCCTATGATTAAGAGTCTTTTATGGTTTGTCTCCCTCAAAAAAAAGAGTCTTTTATGGTTTGTCTTGTTTTATTTTTTCCTCTCTTTCCCTATGATCTTCTGTTTTGTTTCTTAAATTCCACATATGAGTGAGATTGTATGATAATTGTCTTTCTCTGATTGACTCATTTTGCTTAGCATAATACAGTCTGGTTCCATTCATGTCTTTGCAAATGGCAAGATTTCATTTTTCTGATGGCTAAGTAGTATTTCATTGTATATAAATACCACATCTTCTTTATCAATTCATCTGTCGATAGACATTTGGGCTCTTTCCATAGTTTGGCTATTGTGGACACTGCTGCTATAAACGTTGGGATGTGGGTGCCCCTTTGGATCACTACATTTCTATCTTTAGGGTAAACACCCAGTAGTGCAATTGCTGGGTCATAGGGTAGCTCTATTTTCAACTTTCTAAGGAAACTCCAGACTGTGTTCCAGAGTATTCGCACCAGCATCCCCATCATTAAGATGGTTCTCCTTTCTCTGCATCTTTACCAATATCTGTTGTTTCCTGACTTGTGAATTTTAGCCATTCTGACTGGTATAAGGTGGTATCTCACTGTGGTTTTGAATTGTATTTCCCTGATGCTGAGTGATGTTGAGCATTTTTTCATGTGTTTATTAGTCATTTGTCTGTCTTCTTTGCACAAAGTTCTGTTTATGTCTTCTGACCATTTCTTGACTGGATTATTTGTTCTTTGGGTGTTGAGTTTGGTAAGTCTTTATCGATTTTGGATACTAGCCCTTATATGATAGGACATTTGCAAATGTCTTCCCCCATTCTGTCAGTTGTGTTTTGGTTTTGTAGATTGTTTCCTTTGCTGTGCAAAGCTTTTTATCTTGATGAAGTCCCAATAGTTCATTTTTGCCTTTGTTTCCTTTGCCTTTAGAGATGTGTCTAGTAAGAAGTTGCTGTGGCCAAGGTCACAGAGGTTGCTACCTGTGTTCTCCTCTAGGATTTTGGTGGATTCCTGTTTCACATTTAGGTCTTTCATCCATTTTTTAGTCTATTTTTGTGTATAGTGTAAGAAAACAGTCCATCTTCATTCTTCTGCATGTGGCTGTCCAATTTTCTCAACACCATTTGCTGAAAGATAAGGAATATTTTTAAGTGGGATTATCAATATTTATAGAATATGAAAAAAGAAAAGGTACCGTCAAGGGGACTTAGTAGCAACCACTTATAAAATCATGATAAAAAGGTGGGATCCTATAGCTAACAGGGCTGGCCTAGGCAACATAGGTCGGCATCTGTACCAGCAGGTTGACCAGATGGAAGATAGGATTCTATTTAAAATCCCTTTTCTCATTGTTCTTTCTCCCTCATGCTTCTTAGCTGCCCAAAGTCTGTTTTTTCCTCGCCCTTATTCTCAGTCCTCTCTCCAGAGAGCCTCTGTATTTCCAGGGCTGCAAGGTCAAGTTCAGGGGAAAGGAACCCACAAGACAAAAGCCTTTGAAGAACTCATATACCGAATTCTTGGAATTTCAGCTCTGAGAGCTGTTGTGTGACCTGTCTGAGATATTTTCAGCTTCTCTAAAAAGGGCCTTACTCTTAGTGAGGTCATTTCCACCACTGTTTTCTTCCTTTTCAGTATATAGGGTTTTGTATGTGTTTACAATACATAGAAGCCATATCACAGGTCAAGAGGGTAGAAGTTCATGAACAGAACAGTTTTTGTATTTAATTTGGAGTATGTAAAGGTTAATTTTATATGTCATCTTGGCTGGGTTAAGAAATGCCCTGATCGCTGGTAAGACATTATTTCTAAGTGCGTCTGTGAGGGTGTCTCTAGGAGAGAATAGTATTTGAATCCATACACTAAGTAAAGAAGATTGTCCTCAACAATGAAGGTAAGCATCTCTTGATTTACTGAGGGCCTGAATAGAACAAAAAGGCAGAGGAAAAGAAAATCACTTTCTTTGCTTGGTTTGGGAGATCCATTTTCTCCTGCCCTTGAACATCAGTACTTCTGCTTCTTGGATCTTTGGACGTTGACACAGACTTGTACCATAAGCACCCCTGGTTCTCTAGCCTTTGGACTCAGACTGAATAACACCACTGTCTTTCCTGGTTCTCCAGTTTGCAGATGGCAGATTGTGAGACTTCTCAGCCTCCACAATTGTGTGAGCCAATTCCTGTAATAAATTTCCTCATATATATAAATATATATATGAGCTAATAGGGTATACATATGTATACCCTATTAGCTCTTTTTCTCAGGAGAACACACACAGACTAATACACATGATAAGCAAACATTTTATTCTCTTACTTTCAACTGCCTCATTGAAACTCAGAGCACCCTTTTTTGGTGAACTGCTGATCCTACCCAGCAGGTGAAAAGACCACAGGAAGTAGCAAAAATCAGTAGGTGTCAGCAAGTGGTCTCATTCCCAAATGAGATCAAAGAGCCTGGACCCTGAGCTCAAACTAAAATGTTTACCTAACATCCTGCTGAGAATATTAGCATTCTGGAGAAGGACTTCAGGGTGTAAGAGACAAGAAAAATCACTGAACTATGTTGGAAACAACTTGGGATAAGAAAGGATGAGCTAAGATGCTGGGCTAGGTTTTTCCAGCTTTGATTTCTTATGGAGGCTTTGGTATCAGAGTCTGGGCGAATTTCCACCAGGGTGGGCCAGTTCCCAGGTCCCCAGACTACTAGGAAGAGGGTCTAACTCGGCTTCTTGCTTACCACTCACAGCAACAATGTGCAAAAATACGGATTATGTCCCAGCACCCTAGAGTTTCTTCATTCTGATGACCCTGGCTAAATTCATTACTAAGAAATCCAGGTTTACAAAATGAAAAATTATTTATGAAAAAGCTATTTCCCTTCAGAGAGTCACCACGGGATTTTTCATGAATGCATTTGAAAAACATAATTCCAGGTACAAAACTCTGATCCACTCACAGCTCTCCAAGAACACATCTCCTGCATTATGAGAAACACTACCCAAAAAAGTCCACAAGGCCCAGGTGCTTATGGCAGCTGAGCGGCCCATCTGGGAAATAACTCCGGAACCCCTTCAGACAAACTTGCTGTGGCAGGGTGACAGGGCAGTCACTGAGCCTCTGCCAGCTCATTTGTGGTCAGTATTTTTCACAGATGCTCCCTGGTGAGTAGCAATTTCCGGATATTTTTCAAATGATTTTCATCCTGCCAGCTGGGCACAGTTCAGGGAGTACAGCTTGGAGGACTCAGCCGGATGGACCAATCAAAGACAGCTTGCCAGCCTGATTTGGATTGGACTGGTTTGTTTGAGCCTTGCCCTGAGGTTGGCATTCCCCCTGCTTTCCCGTCCTGTTGATTTCCATCCTTGCCCTTCCCCAATGTTTCTTGTCTCTGCTATGACAGCTCACTATGCACTCATCTCTCCTGCTCTAATGCCTTCTCCCAAGCCGACACCATTGAAGGGCAGACAATGATTGAGGCAATGAATGAGAATAACATTCTAAAAACAGGAAAATGTAAACCTTGTCCCAGTTCTGCCACTAACCTAGCTACATGGCTTTGGTCAAGTTGGTTAACCTCTCTGGGCCTCCGTTTCCTCTCTGTTAAAATGAGAGAGCCCATCACTAATCTCAGGTAAGGCCTTTGCCAAATCATCCAAGCCCTTCCATCGGGCTGCCGACCTGATGACAACCAGCCACCTCTCCACCTCTTAATGTATTTTCTGAGCTATTTAAGGACATTCAGGATTTCAGAAGAAAAGCAGTGTTCCTTGCCTGCGCCAGTTCAGCCTAGTCAGACTAGAGCTGAACATTAAATTTGGAAGAAGACGTGAAATCCATTATTAATGCTGCTTGGGGCAAGAAGAGGCCAAAGGAAACAAAGAAGCTGTAAAAATCAATGGTGAAATGGAATTTATCACCTCTGTGCAAGGCTGACCTCCCAAGACTTCTCCTCCAGGGCCCCAGGATCCTGACTAATGAATAATGAATCAAAACACGCTCTCCATGACCTTTAGGATATGCAAAGATCAAGGATGATTAAAGAATAGAAGAGAAAATTCTGTAAAGTTTATTATTATATTCTAAATTAAACAGAATATTTCCTTAGATTTTAAAAAACATACAGAAATTTGGAGACTGCTGGAAAATATAAGTCATAAAATAAAATCACCCACAAAAGAGATAACCACAGTCAACATTTTGCTTCTTTCCCTTTTACCTTTTCTGATCCAGACACCAAGAAAACTCTTTCCTCCATTATTTGGAAATGTGAGTCATATTCTGAAACATCCTCGTTCATGAAAACCTCTGAATCCTAGAGGATCTGATGTGCTGGCACAATTTTTGGCTTTCTTTCTCATATTTCACCTTTACCCAAAATGAAAAATAATGCTAACGGGTGACTATTTGAATATGTAGCTAAATCATCTCCTCTTCCAATTTCCCTCAACTCCCTTCTCTCCATCTCCCTATGTCCACCATGCTATTTGTTATGCTCCACAAATAAGTGAAACCATATGATAATTGACTCTCTCTGCTTGACTTACTTCACTCAGCATAATCTCTTCCAGTCCTGTCCATGTTGCGACAAAAGTTGGGTATTCATCCTTTCTGATGGAGGCATAATACTCCATAGTGTATATGGACCACATCTTCCTTATCCATTGGTCCATTGAAGGGCATCTTGGCTCTTTCCACAGTTTGGCGACCGTGGCCATTGCTGCTATAAACATTGGGGTACAGATGGCCCTTCTTTTCACTACTTTCAGTATCTTTAGGGTAAATACCCAGTAGTGCAATTGCAGGTCATAGGGAAGCTCTATTTTTAATTTCTTAAGGAATCTCCACACTGTTCTCCAAAATGGCTGCACCAACTTCCATTCCCACCAACAGTGTAAGAGGGTTCCCCTTTCTCCACATCCTCTCCAACACATGTTGTTTCCTGCTATTTTTGGCCATTCTAACTGGTGTAAGGTGGTATCTCAATGTGATTTTAATTTGAATCTCCCTGATGGCTAGTGATGATGAACATTTTTTCATGTGTCTGATAGCCATTTGTATGTCTTCATAGGAGAAGTGTCTGTTCATGTCTTCTGCCCATTTTTTGATCAGATCCACATTTCTCAAGAAGACTTCCAGAAACCATCATGGTCAGACTCCTGCCTCTGCCTCTGGTCTTGGTATGTACTACTCTATGCTCCTGTAACACCTTTGGTTCTTTGCCCAGGCTGTCCCTCCTCCTGTAGCACTCTTCCTCTTCCCAATGCCTAGCTAATTCCCAATCTATCCTTTGACTGCATTATTTTCAGCTATATGCTCCCATGTATTCTTTCCATGTGAGCATTCAAAGCATTTCATTGCTATAGTTTGTTGTTTGTTTGTTTATTGCTTTTCCTACTAGATTCTAAATACCTTGAAAGAAATTACTAGCTATTTTGCTCACCACTGTATCCGTATACGCAAGCATGGGCATTTTACAAAGTGAGTATACAATAAACACTTGTTGAATATATTAGCAGATGACCGTCTTAGTCCACATTAATCAACAATGCTCTTCAGGAGAAGGAAAAAAATATATATATATACACACACACACATATATATACTGCTGTCTTTCAGAGACGGAGTTTTTATAAGTAATCAACACTATGAAAAGAGAGAGAAATTCACTGTGCCCTTTTTTTTTTATTTAGATTTTATTTATTTATTTGACAGACAGAGATCACAAGCAGGCAGAGAGGGGCAGGCAGAGGGAAAGGAAGGGATGCAGGCTCCCTGCTGAGCAGAGAGCCCGATCCTGCGGGACTCGATCCCAGGACCCTGGGATCATGACCTGAGCCTAAGGCAGAGGCTTTAACCCACTGATCCATCCAGGTGTCCGTCACTGTGCCTTTTTTTGAAATTCACAATACTTGGTTTTGTAATGTTCACATTGAAACCTTTATATGGCTTCTGTCATTGCTACTGTAACTCTTCAACTTCCCCAGAGTAGGGTAGGAACTAGGGATATGATCAGCAGGTCACACAGCTCTGTGACCTGTGCCCCCAGGCAGCGAGAGACTCCAACGTTAACACCACTAGGCCCTACCCTGCAGGCTCTCTCTTGCCATACCCCCAGGAAATCTGTTATCAGAAAAATGGAGGACTGGGGCTCAAATGGGAGAAGCAGGAAATCCATGTTACTCATACTTGGCATACGAGTCATTTTTCTATGGTGGCAGCAGTCCCTTCTGTCTTTACAGTGGTAGAAAAGGGCTTTCATTCTCTGAGTGAATAGCCCCTTACTTTTGGGGAGAGGTGTCCAGGACAGAGAGTCAACGAATGGAATCCAGCCATTATTAATGGGCTCTAGGATCAGCCCCCAACCTACCCACAATGCAGCAGCCCATTGCTCCAGCCAGGCTAGTTCCCTCACAGCTTCCCAAAAGTGTAGGGGAAGGAAGAGGAAGGATGTGCTCTATATTAACACCAGGGGTGGGGGCGGGGGCGGGGGCGGGATTTTAATCATTCTAACATATTTCTGATAGTTACAATTACTAATAGTGAACAACATACACTATGAAAGTAAATCATGGTTTTATTTGTTCTGTAGAATGTTAATATCTTCCTCCTTTATCATTATAGAAAATAACATTATGAACAATCACCTCAAGGAGAGTAAGCCCCAAGACCATTCTTTTCATGCCCTGCTTATGCTCTTCTTACTCATGCTATGCCCATTCCCAGCTCCAAACCATTACTCATCCTGACAGAGTGTCTGGAAGAAATGCCTTGCCCACTCCCTTTCACATTGCATATCCAACTTACCCTATCAGAACCAACCTGCTACTGCCTTCTCTGTAGGATCTTCCATCTCTAATCTGCAATGATCTACCATATCCCTGGCTCCTTTTATACTTATAGCCGACATCACTCCTTTTGATAATTAAGTACATTCTGCTTTGTGTTGTCTCTTGGCTGTTTCTAATGTCTATCTTGATTCCCTAATAGATCTCTAAATCCCTGGAAGGTAAAAACTGACTTAAACTTCATTGCATTTTATTACAGTATTAACCACACAACAGATGTTGAAAGATGTAATAAATGACTGAAACTATCATGAAACGAACAGCAACCAAAATATAGAGCATAGTGGTAGAATCCATAGTATTTAATTGTGGCTGATTAGGAAAGAATTCATTTCACAATACTGGACTAAAGAGAAATTGACACATTGGTTTTGATTTTCAGATAGATCTTTTTACAATACAAGAGACTTGTTTAGAAATTAAATGACTAGTCAGTGGAACACATGTATTCTGGATTTTAATGTGAAACCAGTTATGAACAATTTTCTTTGACTAGCTGATTTAAAGCACAACTAACCATTTGAAGTATGAAAGGAATGTCTCCTAAACCTGCTTTCATGGTTCAGTGTTACCTAAGTATCCACTCTTTACCTCTTTTAGTAATATTTCAAAAGATTTAAGATATACATAAGAAATTTAAATGAACTGATGAACACTTACAAAAACCTACAGCTACCATCAATAATGAGCCTAGAAGCTTTCTCACTAAGATCAGGAACAATAAATACAAGAATATTCCTTTTTCACCACTCCTTTTCAACATTGTCCTAGATGTCCTCGCTAATATAATAAAATAAGATAAGGTAATAAAGTGTATACAGATCAGGAAGAAAGAAACAAAACTGTCTTTGCCCATAAATGACATGATCATCTATGCAGAAAATCTGAAATAATTAACAAAAACACTCTGGGATTAATAAGAAATTATAGCAAGATTGTAAGATACAAGGTTAATATATAAAAATCAATCACTTTTCTACCAGCAATTAACAAGTGGAATTTGAATTTAAAACACAATACCATTTACGCTAGCCCTCCAAAAAATGAATACTTAGGTATAAAGGTAACAAAATATGTACAACTTCTATATGAGGAAAACCACAAAACTCTGATGAAAGAAATCAAGTAAGAACTGAATAAATGGAGAAAGATTCCAGGTTCACTGATAAGGAGATTTGATATTGTCAATATGTCTGTTCTCCCAACTTGATCTATAAATTCAACACACTCCTAACCAAAATCCCAGCAAGTTATTTCATGGATATTCGCAAACTGATTTTGGAGAAGCAAAGGACTCAGAGTATTAAAGGAGAAGAGCAAAGTCAGAAGAGTACCACTACCCAACTTCAAGACTTACAATAAAGCTACCATAGTCCAGACAGTACTGGTGAAAGAACAGACAGGTAGATCAATGAAACAGAATAGAGGGCTCAAAAAGAGACCCACACATAGGCAACCAGTCGCTGACAAAGAAGCAAAGAAAATACAATGTAAAAAAGGCATTCTTTCAACAAATGGTGCTGGAACAAGTGGACAACCACATACAAACAAATAAAAATAAAATACAAAATTAACAAAAACGAAATGGATCTAGACACAGAACGTTTACAAAAACCTTTACAAAAGTTAACTCAAAATGGATCATAGGCCTAAATGTAAAATACCAAACTCTAAAATTCCTGGAAGGCAAAATAGGAGAAAATTTAGAAGACCTTTAGCATGACAATGAGTTTTTAGATACAACACCAAAAGACACAGTCATCAAAGAAATAATTGATAAACTAGACTTCATTAAAATGAAAAACTTCTGGTCTGAAAGAGATACTGTCAAAGAAATGAAAAGACAAGCCACAAGCTGGAAGAAAATATTTGCAAAAGGCATATCTGAAAAAGAACTGTTATTCAAAATATATAACCAACACCAAAAACCCAATAATTTGAAAATGAACAACCCAATTTAAAAATGGGCAACTTACATGAATGGACACCTCACCAAAGATGATATAAAGATGGAAAGTAAGTATATGAAAAGATGCTCTACATCATATATTAGGGAATTGCAAATCAAAACAACAGTAAGATATCACTATACACCTGTTAGAATGGCCAGACTCCATCCAAGTACTAATCAGGCCCGACCCTGCTTAGCTTCCGAGATCAGATGAGATTGGGCATGTTCAGTGCGGTACGGCCGTAGACAGAGTGACCAGACTCGAAAACAATGACACCAACAAAAGCTGGTGAGGATATAGAGAAACAAGAAGATAGTTTGACTGTTTCTTATAAAACTGAATCTATTATGTTATCCAGAATCACTCTCCTTGGTATTTATCCAAAGAAGTTGCAATCTTTTATCTACACAAAACCCTGCACCTGGATGCTTATAGCAGATTTATTCATAATTGTCAAAATTTAGAAGCAGTCAGGATGACCTTCAGCAGATGTATGGGTAAATCAGCTGTGGTACACCCAGACAATGGACTTTATCCAGCACTAAAAAGCAATGCACTATCAAGCCACAAAAAGACGTAAGGAAATATTAAATTCATAATAATAGGTGAAGAAGCCAATCTGAAAAGGCTACATACTGTATGATACAACTATATGACATTCTGGAAGACTATAGAAATGGTAAAGGATCAGTGATTGGTCGGGGTCACAGGGGAGAGAGGGATGAGCAGGCTGAGAACAGAGTTTTTAAAGCAGTGAGATTACTCTGTATGATATTGTAATGGCGACCACATTAGTCCAAACCCATAGAATGGACAATATCAAGAGTTAAACCTAATGTAAACTATAGCCTTTGTAAGATAATGATATAGGTTCATCTATTGGAACAAATGGGCCACTCTGCTGTGGGATGTGCATGCATATATATAAAGGCAGTGAATACATGGAAAATTTCTATACCTTTTGCTCATTTTTCTGTGAGCCCAAAACTTCTCTAAAAGGTAAGCTCTATCTCTTAAAAATCTGGACTGAAATTTTAAAAAAGACACACACACTATATGCTGATCTCAAAACCTTTTTAAAAAAAGTTCTCATGTAGGAAAACTGTTCCCTGAGGTTTCAAAAGAATGTTCTATTTCCTGCCTGAAGGTGGCGTCTGTGTACTATGGTCAAAGAACACGTCCCTCAATTAAGACAAAAAAAAAAAAAAAAAAGAGAGCGAGAGAGAGAGAGAGAGAGGAAAGACAAAAAAGTTTACCAGACAGTAAAACAACTCATAAAACTGTCATGAGTAATTCCAGCAGCTGGGCTGAAATGGAAGGCTGTTCTAAGCACCTCTGGTTCTCTGTGACAGGGGTGAGCTTTTATAGATTAAAATTATAGACTTACCTGCGAACAGGGAGACTCATAACTCAAGGTGCCTTACAGCTGAAAGAATATTTGCAGAGCTGACTCTCGGGGCTTTGTTACAAGCATTGCGAACTTCATGAGCTTTGGAAAGCCACAAGATCTGGCTGGGACAGACTGACAGGAATGAGGGTTCTCAGCCCTGCACAGAATGTGTGACCAATTGACTCTCAGCCATACCAGTGGGTTGTAGCAGGGGAACTATTTGAACTTGAAGGGGAAATCTCCTAATTAAAAGTTTCCTAAACCCAACTTCTGCAAAAGCATTCCATGTGTCACACATGAAACACACAAATTTCTGAATTTCAACTTCAGAGTTCTGAATATCGAGATCAGTGGAGCCCAAGGGTCTACATCTAAGAGGCTTTTCTAGAATGGACAATTACTCAGCTACATAAATAGAACAAAGTACTGATACAGGCACCAACGTGGATGGAATCTCAACAACAGTATTCTGAGCAAAAGAAGCCAAACACAGAAGAGAGCGCACTGTATGATTATGTCGCACACTTCATAAATATATAAAGTTCTAAAATAAATACCTTTAGTTTCTGGTGATCGAAATCAAGCTGCTGGTTGCACAGGGCAGGGGGTTATGGAGACTGACTGCAAAAGGCATGAGGGAAATTTCTGGTACCAGGGTAATTTATGTATTATATGGGAGAGGTGGTTACAAGGCATATAGAGTTGTCAAAACTCATATAACTGAATACTTAAAATTATGTAATTTTAATTGCATTTAAATTGTATTTCAATAAAGTTGATTTAATAAAACACTTCCTAGGTGATTAAAATGTACATCCAGGCTTGAGAACCTCAAACCCTTTCCTACTAGAGAATGACCAGATCTTAAGTACACCTGAACTACCCTGAGGCTCCTTTTTTTGACACTTACACTCCCACTGAGAGAATTTCTGAGCCCCGGGGCACCTTCAAGATCAACTTGCCTGCTTTCTGGATTTTCCATGTGAGAAAACTAAAGTTCAGAAAGGTGGTGAGACTTTTCTGAGACCATACAGTAAGAAACCAGCAGATATCAAAAAAGAATCCAGGTCCTGACAGCTCTTTCTATGGTATTCAAAGGAGTAAGAAAAGGAAATGGCTTGTAGATGTCCCTTTCTCTAATGTAGCTTCTTTGTTTCTCAATCCTATCTATGGGTTAGAGCTACTTGCTTACCTGGGCCAGAGAGATTGAATAGAATAAAATCTTATAAGGAATGGTTGAAAGACTGGTTCCAGGTTACTTACTCATTCAACTAACCAACAACAAATTTTTCCTGAGTGCTTGCTAGTCCCAGGTCTAGGCACAAGTGATTTGGGAATGATAAACCACGCCAGAACCCTGCCCATAGTCAACCCCAAAGAAATAATCAAATGCATGAGTGAGAGATAATTTCAGACTTAGAAAAGTGCTTGAAGAGGACAGACAAAGTGATTGATAAGGTGACCGAAAATCAGGATGTATTGTGGCGATACTCCTCAGGTAGGCTGCTTGGAGACCATGATGCTGAGGAGCAGGGGATGAGGCCATGGTGGGTTGGAAGGCAGCTACCCACCAACGCTTCACAGGCTGTCAGGCACAGGACCCAGGGCTCAGAAGGTGAAGTGAGAAGCAATATGACTCGAAGGGAGAGAGGTTGTATTAAGATCAGTTTAGGGGAAAACTTTCCAACCTAGTGGTAAAAGAATTAATATGTGTGGAGGGCATACTATGTTCTAGTTTCCTTACTTGTAATACTTTAATTCTTACAAAAAACTTTAGGTGGCAGGTGGAACAGTGTTCATCATCAGAAGGAGTGGCTTCCCCCTCCCAAGAGGTATGAACACTCATGCAGAACAGTCATATATGAGGGATTCTGGAAAAGGGATCTTTCTACGAGTGCTAGAAAATTCCTAAAGTCTCTTCCAGCTCTAAGCAAGTTTAAGTCTAAGCTAAAGAATTTATGTGGATTTTAAAGGGTTAGCTGTGCTGAGTGATATCTGTAGACCTACAGAATTCTATGATCTTCCAAATAGTCATACTTCTATCCTGGGCACACAGGAGGTACCCAATTTGTTTTTGCTGAAATGAAATGAGCTTTTCCACTGAGGTAGAGACAGATGAGCCAGGGCTCTCTTGACCTCTGGCCCTCAACTCTTACAGGTGCTGCCCTAAGTATGTTGTAGAAACCATTGTAAAAAGTGAAAACAAAACAAAAAACATATTCCACATTCGAGTCCAGGTCATGGCACTTACTAAAACTTCTTGACCATTAGTAGGGTATTTCCAGTTTTACTAAAGTTTAACCATAAATTCTCAGGGAGACCTTCCACTGAATATTTTCTCTGAGGAATGTGGCAGAATGACATTCTAATGCCTCCTTCAATGAGAAACCAGAATATGGCCAAGAACTCCTCTTGAGGATGGATTTCAGCAGGAGTGGAAAGGACAGTGAGCTGCCCATGACCTAGAAATTCTGTCTGGCTTACTCACCATCATTTAGAGTGAATTTGCTTAATTTGCTACAGGAAAATGAAGTTATACATGTGGAACAAACAGCCTTGATTGGAAGGCCCTTAAACAGGTGCCTCTCCAGAGAGACAGGTAAGTCTCAACCAGTAAAGGCCCTGTGTGGAAAAGGGAAGACATGGATATCTCGGATTGTTTGGGAACTGACCTTCTTGAAGACTGTTGCAAGGAACGTATTAGGTGAGCCAACATTCTTTTCATTCTATGAGTCATGGCTTTGTCAAAATTACCCAATTACTGATCCCACTTGTCTCCAGATGGAAAACAAAGTTCTAGCTCCAGTGCAGGTAATAACAAGATCGAAGTATGCTGGGCAACACACTAAACTCCCACAGGCCAGACTCCCATTGCCTCTGGGTTGTTGCTTATCACTCTTTGACTGTGTCCTCTTCTCTTTCATCCTGTTCTAAATTATTGTTCTATTGGAACATAAACCACTTAAAAGCTCAGTCTTCCTGTCTTTGAATGTGCTTCTGGTGCAGAGATAGAGATAGATAAAGAGTAGAGAGAAAGAGAGAGAGAGAAGGCACTTGATAAGTGTATGATGAATGAATGACATTTCATAGTCCTGCTTTCTGGTACCTAATCCTAGCTAAAACTAACTGAACACCTCTGCATACTAGGCACTGTACTGAACACTCTAGAGATACACCTTCTTCAATCCTTAAAACAACCTTATGAAGTTGGTACTATCAGCATCAGTTTTAATCATAACTATTTCCATATGAAGAAACAGACCTAGATTTGACACCAGTATAATATATTGCAGATTGCTTTTAACCCTGTTGATATTGTGGGAATGCGCGGGGGGTGGGGGGCAGGCACTGTGTAGAAAATCTCGGGATTGCTCTGTCTCAAATCAGAGTGAAGGTCCCAAAGTACACAACAGCCAGTTTCTTAGCAATCTCAGCAACACTTCAGTAGAGTTAACATTTTTGAACAGAGAGGAAAAACCCAGCAGGGAGGAATTATTTTTCTGTCTCTCATTTTCTCCTGCTTTCCAGTGTTGACAAGGGACACTTAGAATGAAGCCAGATTTCAGTGAATCCATAACTTGTAATGACCAATATTTTGGGTAATCTAGGGTGGTTGCCTAGGACTTTGATATCTTACCACAAAAGGTGTTTCACTTCGAATTGTATAAGGTCTGAAGATGTTTAGGATTTTACATGTAAATTCTACATTCTATTTCTTTTTCAAATATAAGCAACCATTTACTGAGACTTCACTGTGCTCCAGGCACTGCTAAGCCCTTTGAGTGTCTTATCTTAATTAATGCCCAGGACAACAAACACCCTTACTGACTTAACTTGTTTTCTTTAGCTTCAATATAATGTATTGGTTGGTGAGTGGGTGGGTAGGTACTAGTGACAGCTAAGGGCTGTGGGTTCATCTCCAGAAAAAAAGAATAAGTACAAGAGCTTTGGCAGCTGAGTTTTTTGTTTTTTGTTTTTCTTTTTTTAAACCAAACAAGGCAAAAAGAACTATATCCTTGACAACCTGTCCTATCTGTCTTGGCTGAAATGGTCATAGGCCTTCTGAGTCCTGTGCAACCACATGAATCCATTCCACTTGGCCTTCTGAGCTAATATATCCTTCACCTCAAACAGTTCATAAGCCAAGAGGGCAAGGAGTAATCAATTTTATAGCAGAAAGAAACAGACCTGAGTTTCAGTTTCACCTTAAAAAAACTGAAGTCACTGATTCTTCTCACCTCAGGCAGGGCCATCACTAACCTGCAGACCACCTTGGCTTGAGTTAGGAAGAGGTGCCCCATAGGCAAATTTATTCACTTTGGTAGAGCTTGGTGAATGGATGTCAATTTTTTGCCCTTTCCCTAGAGCATACAGCTCTGTGCCAGGCCCCATGGCTCAGTAAGAAGGGAACAGGACTGACTTCAGTCCTCAGGACAGGTGCCTCAGGACAATGTGCATAACTGTGTGTGGCAAGGCCACCATCACGAACAACATAGATGTCCCCAAAGGGCAGTCCATGGACCTCAGCCCACTCACAGACGGGGTTGATAGTCCTAATCATGCCTGAAAGAATTCAAATTGCTTGTCAATCTTAAAAATTAGGAAGTTTCACCAAAAAATTGAAATTTTAAGCTTTTCCTGAAAAATCAGATCTGGGAACAGTGGCATTCCCATGTCGCAAAATGGATTGGACCTGAGAACAACTGTCTACTTTATGCATTTACTTATTTAATTTTTTAATTTAACATGGTATCTTGGATTTCATTCCACATCAGCACATAAATACCAACTGTTTTATTTTAAATTATTATTCATATTAAGTTTTAGATAGATATTACTTGTACCTGGTTTGAAAGTTCAAAAGATATAAACACACTGTCCTTAACATTGAGTGCTACTTCCCCAGAGACAACCACTGTTACTGGTTCTTGCGTGTTCTTCCAGAGATATTATCTGCACTCATGTGCAAATGTGTATGCTGTATTTCTAGGATGCCATCAACTGCAAGATGCACCATTATTTTGTGGTTCACTAAGTAAGGAAAAAACCCCAATAAAATCATGACACCATGCTTTTCTGATGGTCCTGCTCTATCTGTAAATCAATCAAGTCAGCCCCTTATTGCTTTGAAATTAGTTTCATCTGTTCCAGAATACTGAACAGTTTTCCCTGCCCTTCTGTTACATTGCTTGAAGAGTGACAGGCGATCCTTATGCTTATAGTTGGGTAAGAAAATATAACACAGCTTTATCTACTCATGGACATCTTCATTTCTTATGTCTTGTAAAAAACTCAATTATTACTTTGAGTTATTGAGATCAAATATATACATATCTGATATACTTATATATATATTTATATATACATATATATTTGATGTATGTATATATAAATATATATACACACACATATATATTTATATATGTTGTCTCACATTGATATAAATCTCACTTGCTTTCCTTACATTCCCTACCAGTGACCTAGACACATCATCTGCAAGAAAGAGGGGTGAATCAAGTGTAGGTGAGAAGCCCCTAGGTGAGGCAACCCCAGGAACTATAGCCACAGTCAGGTTTCTGGAGATCTCTTCCAAGGTGAGCCCTTGTGCACAGCTACTCTGGTCTTATTTAAGTTTCTGCTGCTTGTGCTGAAACTGCCCACCCCTCATAGCAAATCGACTTCCAGAGCGACTGCTAATTGCACTATCTAGCCATTTGTCCAATAGTCCTACACACACACACACACACACACATATTTGATTGAGGCTCTTCTCCAATTTATTTTGGTGTAAAAAGTAAAGTAGGAATATGACTTTGTTTTTCTCCAGCTGTTGTTTCTAATTTATTCAAGTTCCCACCACTTCCCATTGTCTTACTTTGGACAGCTTACTCACATTATTTGTTTGATCCCGACAGACCCTTGAGTTCTCAACACCTGGACTATTGGACAAATGGCTAGATAGTGCAATTAGCAGTCGCTCTGGAAGTCAATTTGCTATGAGGGGTGGGAAGTTTCAGCACAAGCAGCAGAAACTTAAATAAGACCAGAGTAGCTGTGCACAAGGGCTCACCTTGGAAGAGATCTCCAGAAACCTGACTGTGGCTATAGTTCCTGGGGTTGCCTCACCTAGGGCACTTGATTCACCTTCCTCTTTCTTGCAGATGATGTGTCTAGGTCACTGGTAGGGAATGAAAGGAAAGCAAGTGAGATTTATACCAATGCGAGACAATCTAATGAAAACCAAAGCTGAAATCAAAGCCTGGGATCAGGCTCCTGTGTTTACACAAAACATGTGAAAACATTGGCACAAATTGACATGGTTATTCTAAGACAAACACATCTATGACCTTAAATTGTACTTTGCACTTGGAAGATGTTCTTCAGACAAATTTTTGAGGCATGAGCTCTAGTCCTTACTCTGCTAGGAGACCCTGTACATCCTTAAATAAGCCACTTTCTGGGCCTCAGTTTACTAGTCTAGCCTACGAAGTGATGGGTTTAGACGATCTAGATCTAGCTTCTTAAGCTTTTGCATAATGCATGCCTTTGAAATACACTTAATTTCGCATAAAACTGCAGAGCATTCACAGACTTCCCTTACTGACTTCTACATATGATTGTCCAATGTTTTATACTAATTCTCAGTCTCACTATTTTTCCTCTTCTGTCATTGTCACAAAGATAGTATTTGATGGTTCTTAGCAGGTGTATACTAACGGTACTTCCCAGCCTCCTATCCTTGAGAAAGTAATGATAAGATGGCCTTGTAAAGAATATCCATGACTCCAGCATCTAAGAAAGAGCGAGACCTTCTATTCCCAGAGTACATGCCAAATAATCACTGTCCCAACACCTGCGTAGCTAGACCCTGGACCTCAATTTTGTTTCTGCCCTAGACTTATAATAGGAGACCAGTGACACAAAAGAGCAGGACAACTCACAACCCATTCCAGTAAGGGTGGCCACAGTGAGAGCAGCTCCACTCCATCTCCGGAGCCAACAGTAGCAACTGGTTCAGGGGCAGAAGCCAGGTCTACATTAGCGATGCGGGGGATGTCTCAGTACCAGAGACACTGGGGTCTTTAGGAAATACGTTCACTATGGCATTTGGGACATTATGCTTTGCTGATTACTGAACCAAGATTCTGTGAGCTACCAAAATCCTTTAATAAGTCCCTTTTCCACTTAAATTAACTAGAGTTGGTTTCTATCGCTTGCAACTAAAATGCTAGGGGACACAAACCTTAATCCTGAATGTGTGAAATGACTTAGAAATTATTTTTCAAAAATTATTTTCTGCCTGGGTGGCTCAGTTGGTTAAGTGACTGCTTTCGGCTCAGGTCATGATCCTGGATCCCAGGATTGAGTCCTGCTTTGGGCTCCCTGCTCACTGGAGAGTTGGCTTCTTCCTCTGACCCTCCTCCTTCTCATTCTCTCTCTCTCCCTCTCTCTCAAATAAATAAATAAAATCTTAAAAAAAAAAGACAATTATTTTCCAACAAGAGACATCTTGGAGAGTCAGCTTTGCTGAGGGAGAGGGTAACAGAATGATGAAAACACAAAACTTAACACCCCTGACTTACTGTACTTCTCTTTAGCACCCCAAGAAACTTACAAAATAATACCAACAAGAGTGAAATTAAATAACAAGAAACCTCTTGGGTTATTTCTCCACTGTTCCATCAGTTACCTTTAAACAATGCATTTATTTAAGCTTCATTAGTTATGTGGAATTTGTTGATAAATCAGTATACACCAGTCATGTACACATTTTTTGAGTGCCTACTATGTGTCAGGAACTTTGCTAGATGTTGGAACAGATTTGTAGATGAAAGAAAGTGGTTTTCTCTTTGAGATAAGCAAGAAATTCCAACATAATATTGAGTACTGCAAGAGCTCTATGGCAGAAACCATAACGAGCCTACTCTGAGTGGTCAAAGAAAACTGTGTAACATCTGGATTGAGCTCTTTCCAATAGACCAAGGTGTGACATCAGATTGTGTCTTTGAGACCGTGTGAAGTGTCCAAGGCAATAAATAATGGGAAATATAGTTGTACCTTGTGAGTCTGAAAAACCACTGTAACTCTCTGCAAAGCTTCCTTTGTGTTTCCTGAGTTTTCCTGTTCTGAAGGGACTAACGAGTTGTGGTTCCATTCTAGCGAGTTTAAGTTCAGTTGGATTTGAGTTTTGTCCCTTTCCCCTAAGAACTCACATGAGTCCCACCAATTCAAAATTTTTCAGCCTGCTTTTTCTTTATGCTTCATTGCTTGCAAAAAGATTACAGAGTGAAAACTTTGCTGGAAAACAAGTGTTTGATCATGTCTGATGAGACAGTAGGGCAGACTCAGTAGAGGCCACATATGTCCTGAAACAGGAAGCTGACTTAAGGTTTGTCATTGGCGGAGGTTTAGGAGAAGCCGGGGGCTATATGTGGGGAGAGAAGGCAGTTCACCAAGAAATTCTGTCACCAGTGCCTCATAAACTAGGAGCCAGCGTTTTGCCTTAACAAGGTGCAATATTTATAGACTTGTTTCTGACCAAAACCACATTGAAAGCTTTTCCTGGTGGAGCAAACAGAAAACTTCTCTGCCCTTAGTCCTCACTGACATTTCCCACACCAACTATTGCTTTAATTTTTAAAGAACCATTTTATTCCACTGTGAAAAAAATATCCTCAAGAAAATAAAAGAAACTCTCAAGAACAAAGCCTGAAACAAAGGACTTCACTGGAAAGAGAGCTTAAAAAAAAAAAAAAGTTCTGAAAATCCAATTCAATTCCACTTCAAATCAGCTTTGGGGATGGAGAGCACATTTTTTTTTCACAGTGGCCTCATTATAACTGGTGACTGGGTTCCTAGATGAGCCCACAAAGGACTACTTCACTCACAAATTTTCTGTAAAATTAATCATGTTGTCTTAGCCCTGCACAATGTTTTCATATCATTTTTTCTTTTTATTCCTGTATACATTGATTTTCTACCATATACAAGTTCACTACAGAAAGATTTAAAACTAGAGAAAAGTATAAAAATAATGCAATATGAAAGTAAACAAAACTCTAAAAAAAAAAAAAAACCCAAACAAAACAGAGGGGTGCCTGGGTGGTTCAGTCGGTTAAAAGTCTGACACTTGATTTCAGTTCAAGTCAGGATCTCAGGGTCATGGGATCGAGCCCCAAGTCAGGTTCTGTGCTCAATATGGAGCCTACTTGAGGTTCTCTCTCTCCCTCTCCGTCTGCCCCTACCCCCACTCATGCACTCTTTCTCTCTTTCTCAAATAAATAGATAAAATCTTAACCAAAAAAAGAAAAAGAAAACAAAACAAAACTCCCAAAATCTATCACCTAGAGATAACCATTTGAATATAAAAAATTATAACAGTACTAAGGTATGATTGATATACAATAAACAAACTAATATTTAAGATGTATAATTTGAGAAGATATCTATCTATCTATCTATCTATCTATCTATCTATCTATATCTGTGAATACACACATATATGGGTGTGAAACCATCACCAAAATTAATATAATAAGTATATACATTACCTGCCATCCCCCCAAAACTCCATGACCCTTTGTAATTCCTTCCTCTTCCTCCCACCCCCATGTGTTTTCTGCCACCATAGATTAGGTTATGTTTGTTATTTTATATAAATAGATTCATGTAGCATATACTTCTGTTTTTTTTTCCCAGTGTAATTATTTTGTGATTCATCCACATTGTAGTCTGTATTAATAGTTCATTCATTTTTTATTGCTGAGTAGTATTTTATTAAATGCTTAAATAGCAATTTATTCTCCTGTCTATTGATGGTATTTGGGTTTGTGATATCTTTTTCCAACACCAACAACCAGTTCTCCAATTCTCTGATATCCTTCGGGTATCCGGCAACTCAGTTCTGATACTAACTATCCAGAGTTAGCAGGGACCTCACAGGGTAAGGGCTCAATCCCACAAGACTATGCCCACTACAGACACTGACCAGTAGTGGAGTCCCAATGCAACCCACACTTCCGCCCAGCTGACTACTACTTCCAAGCTTCCCACAACCCTTCTTCAGTTGTAATTTATTTGAATGATTCACAGAATTCAGAAAGCAGTTTATTTATGGTTCCAGTTTCTCATAAAGGATACTCAGAAACAATGAGGTAGAAGAGATGCACAGGACAAGGGATGGTGGGAGAAGGGTGTCGAGTTTCCATGCCCTCTCCATGAGCTACATTCCCGAAACAGTCATGTGTTTGCCAACCAGAAAGCTTTCCAAACCCCATCGTTTAAGGGATTTAATGGATGTTTCATGATGGAGGCACAGTTGATTAAATTACCCACCATTGGTGAATGAACTGAATATTCAGCCTTTCCCCCCCTCCCAGGAGGGAGGTCAGGAAGTAGGGCTGAAAGGACTAATCCTCTAATCACATGTCCCTCTTTCTGGTGACCAATCCTTATCCTGAAGCTAACTAGGGATTTCACTGCAATGTACCTCACCAGCATAAACTCAGATATGGTCTAAAGTGACTTGTTACAAAGAACAAAAGAGCCTCCTATCCTATCACTCAGGAAATTCCAAGGGTTTTAGGAGCTCTATCCCAGGAACCAGGACAAAGGCCAAATACATATATATTTTTTATTTATTTATTTTATTTTTTACTAAACCACAAGATTGTTTTCTGTTTGGGCTTAATATAATGAATACTGTTAGTATTCATTACAAATTTTTGCAGAAACAAATGCTTTTATTTCTCTTGGGTAAATACCTAGGAGTGAAACTGTTGCATCATACGGACTAGATGTTTAACTAAAGAAATTGCCAGATTTGCTTTTCAGAGGGGTTGGGTGATTTATATTCCCACTAGACGTGTATGAGGTTCCAGTTGCTCTAAATCATCACCAAATCTTGCTATGGTCAGTGTTTTAAATTTAGATGTTCTAGTACATTTGTAGTGCTATCTCAATGTGGTTTTAATGTGTATTTCTCTAATGATTAGTGATAAAGGGCATCTATCCTATGCTTTTTTGTTATTTGTATATCTTCTTTGGTGAAATGTCTGTTAAAACCTTTTGCCCAGATATTGGGTTGTTTCATGATGAGTTTTGAGTATTTTAAAATATAATCTGGATGCACATACAATATCAGATATGTGAATTATAAATATTTTCTCACAACAAAGTGGCTTTTCATTCTATTATGTCAAAGAGCAAAAATTCTTACTTTGATGAAGTTTCATTGATTAATATGATTCATGCTATCATATCTATGAAATATATCTAACCCAAAGTCACAAAGATTCTTCTCCTATGCTTTCTTCTAGACATGTTCTAGTTTTCATTCTACATGTAGATACATGATCCATGTTGAGTTAATTCTGGTGAATTATATATCTAAGTTTTTATTTTGTTTTGTGTTTTGTTTTTGTTTTTGTTTCTCAGTATATCTACATGCTTCAGCAACATTTGTTGACAAGACTTTCCTTTTGCTCCCAGATTGCCTTTGCAATTCTGTTAAAAATCAGATACATATAATCTTCTTTCTTTATATATAAATAAATGTGTATATATTTTTTCTCTAGTTTATTTCATTAAACTACATGCTTATCTTTGTTTAAAAAAACTAACAGATAAACAAGCCTCAGCAAAAAGGAACAGAATGGAACCGAAATATATTTCTCTATTATATATATATATATATATATATATATATATATATATATATATTTCTCTAGTTTATTCCATTAAAATACATGCCTATTTTTATCACATATCAAATTGTCTTGATAACTGTAACTTTATAGTAAGTCTTGATACCTGGAGTGATAGTTCTCTGCATTTATTCTTTCTCAAGGTTGTTTTGGCTGTTCTAGGTTTCTTGCATTTCCATATGAGTTTGAGGATCTGCTTGGCAATTCCTATAAAGAAGTCAGCAAGGAGTTTGATAGATATTGTGTTAAATCTACAGATAAGTTCAGGGAGTGCTGTCATTTTTAACAACATTAGGTCTTTCAAGCCATGAACCTGAGACTTTCATTTATTTAGATTTTTAAAAATTTCTTTCCAAAATATTTTATAATTTTTAGTGTACAAATTTTGCATTTAACTGTTAAATTTACTTCTAAATATTTTATTTTTTTGGTGCTATTGTATCAGAAAGTATATACAAATACAATTGATTTTGCTTATTGATCGTATATTCTGCTATCTTGCTGAAATTATTAGTTCTAATAAATTTTTAAATAAATTCTTAGGATTTTCTATATACAAGATCACATCATCTGGGAATAAAGGTTGTTTTATTTTTTTTCCCTATATGAATGGCCTTTATTTTGTTTTCTTGCCTAATTGTCCAGTACAATGTTGCACAGAAGTAGCAAGAGCAGATATCCTGATCTCGCTACTGACCTTCGGGGAAAAAGCACTCAGTCTTTCACCAGTAAGTACATGTGATAGTAACTGAGAGTTTTTCAAAGATGTCTTTTATCAGGTTGCAGAAGTTGCATTCTGTTCCTTTTTTTGCTGAGGCTTGTTTGCTAGCTTTTTACTCATGAAAGGATGTTGGCACATTAATCAATTTTTGCAGATTAAACCAGCCGAATATTTTGTAAATATGGAGAAGCTGATTCTAAAATTTATATATAAGGACAAAATACCTAAACAAACCATGAGAGCCAATGTATGCAGAACACTGGGCTAAGAGCTTTCCAGTATTTCCCTAATCCTCCTAGCTCTAAGAAATAGCACTATTTTCATCTTAAAGACGTGGGTCCTCGGTCTTGGAGATGAAACATGGTTGGACCAGGGTTACATGGATGGTAAGTGGTAAAAGAACTGAAAAGAGTCTGGCACAGAGGAAGTCCTTAATAAACGTCCATTCCCAGGAACACGTCACTCCTACCCCCATAAGCAGAAATGGTGTCTCCCAGAGATTCAAGAGGTGAGGACAACTTTTTTTTCAGAAACATCTTTGGAAGGACAGTTTTTTTTTTCTTCTTCTGTTTTGTTTTGTTTGTCAGAGTAAAGGGAGAGGGAGAGAGAGAGAAAAAACACAAGCAGGGGGAGCAGTGGGCAGAGGGAGAAGCAGGCTGCCCGCTGAGCAAGGAGTGGGACTCAATGCCAGGGCCCTGGAACCATGACCTGAGCTGAAGGCAGATGCTTAACTGAGTGAGCCATCCAGGCGTCCCTGGAAGGACAGTATTAGTACTGTGACAATAACAGGTACCAAACTCTTACTTATCTAATTCCTTCCTTTGTTCTACCTAAGATTTAGAAAAGCTCTCCTCCTTTACAGAGTAAACTTTCCTACACCAAACCATCCACCAGCTTCTACTATATATACCCCTTTTAAGCCTCCCGCACCGGCCTTTCTAGAGTGTTCTCTCTTCCATGGGGCTGCCCCCTCACATGTGTCTATACCTCCAGTGCAAATGGGATGGAGACAAAATTAAAGCTTTCTTACTGTCTTGAATACCCACTGATAAATGTCTGCCTTGCAGTCCCTTGAGCTGGTCACCATACTTCAGGAGAGAGAGAGGGAGAATTAGCTATTGTCTTTCACATTCAAACCCTCCCTTCTGCACTCTGTGGGCTGCTTTGTCATCTGGCTCAGTGCTGGATTAAACCACTGAGAACACGGAGCCAACTGCAGTGTTGGAGGACGCAGAATGACTTGCTCATTCCTATCTGTTGGTTGGTTTCTAGGGGCCTCAAGGTCCCGTCAGCAGCACCCTAGTGATACCTCCTTGTTCCATCAGCACAGGCCGAGCACAGCTCCCTCCTCAGAATTCCTCCTCCTCAAAGTTTCTAAATTTTAGTAATTCTTCCTTTGATCCACAGCCAGAACGAGGGGAGCTGTTTGTTTCCCGCAGTTGCTGTTCTTTGAGACCTTTGTGTTCTCTTTTTGCCTTTTCAATTCTTCAAGCCTAGTAACAATTACATGTATAAATTTTCTCTTTGAAAATAGTTGGTATGACTTCTGTCTCCTGACTGGATCCTGAGTGATGCAGAGGAAGTAGGAGGAGAAGGGACCAGGAGGGCTTTAAAGACCGTTCAACAACAAATCCCCATGTCCCGTAGATTGGGTCCACTGAGCAAGGTCAAGAGCCAGGCGTCCCTAAGTAATAGAGGGATCTTTAAAGAATCTGAGCTTAAGGCCCAGGGGAAGTGAGAAAGTTCCCCAGCTCTGGCTCTGGGCTAGCCTTTAGGCTGTCCAATGTCCAGTTCAGCTCATCCTGGTGATAGCAATAAAGAATGCATAAGAATGGGGGATCTCAGGGTGCCTGTGTAGCTCAGTGGGTTAAGCCTCTGCCTTCAGCTCAGGTCATGATCCCAGGGTTCTGGGATCGAGCCCCGCATCGGGCTCTCTGCTCAGCAGGGAGACTGCTTCCTCATCTCTCTCTGCCTGCCTCTCTGCCTACTTGTGATATCTCTCTCTGTCAAATAAATAAATAAATAAATAATCTTAAAAAAAAAAAAAAAGAATGGGGGATCTCATTTTTCCAGGCACCTGATGGGCACTGGCCCCAACACCTTCAGCTGCAGAGAAGAGAAGCAACCACCAGTCTTGGCTCTCACAAACTTGACACTTGACTCCTCACCTCAGAAAAGAAATGCATGCGGAGGTGCAAAGAGAGCTCTTCATTCAAGGGAGGGCGAGGCAGCTAACTTGACCCTAGATGGGGACATGTGCCCTCCGAGGAGAACCAGAGTCCAGAGTTCCTAGCCCTTTCAACTCCTGGAAGCTGATGGAGTCGTAGTGAAGAGGACAGACTCTGGTGCTATAATGTCCACAGTCAAACCCCTCCACTGCCCCTTCCTAGCTGGGATCATTGGCAATTTTCTCAATCTTCCTATTGTTCAGCTAAGCAGGGGAGAGATGGTATATATGGAGGGGAAATATTTTGGGTCAGAAAAGCTATGTTTTAAAGATCTTTAAGTTGCAAGGGACAGAACATACTAAAGACAAATGACTTAAAAGGGAGGGGGCTTATTATCTCAAAAACAAGAAATCCAGACTAAGGCAGCTTCAGCAGTACATGGACGTCAAGGACTCAACTCCTTTTCATATTTCTTTTATGCTGTTCTCAGCAGAGTAGCTTTTCCCTGGGGCTTGTCCTCTCATGTTTCCACGATAACTTCAGCAGCTCTCAACATCACAGCTTACAGACAACATACCAAGGCATTAAGAAGAACTTTTATTCCTGCATGTTATCTTTTAAAGATAGAGGGAAATCTTTTTCCCAGATGCCCCCCCACGCCCTTCTTCTTCTTCAAACTCATTGGATAGATTTGTTTCGCACGCCCATGCCTACACCAATCAGGGACAAGGGGGAATGGAACTCAAGATTGGTAGACCAATCATGATTCAGAGCAGGAAATGGGGCTCAAGTCCACCTAGGCTGGAGCCGAAGCAGGGGTGGGGGGGGGGGGTGGAGGGGTGGGGGCGGGCTAAGCAGGAGGCACCTGCCAAAGTCCAGCCTCAGTTAGGAAGGAGGAAATGAGAAATGGCTGATGGGCAGGCAACCAAGAGTGACTGCTGCAGTGGCCTTCCCAGCATCCTGCAAACCACACAGCCCTTAACTGGTCGCACTGGACATTTAGGAGAATTTGCAGGGGAGGAAGAGATATTTCTTCCCACCTTTTCAGGGATATCGGGACAAAAATAGATTTTACTCTCCTAGATCCCAAACACACACACACACACACACACACACACACACACACACACACACACGAACTGTTTGGGGAGTGTTTGTCAGAGGGAGTGTGAGGAATGGAAAACAGGGAGGAGAGGAAGGGGAGGCCAGTGCAGAATAAATTGGCCTGTAAACAAAGGACGGAGAAGAGAACATTAGCAAGAAAGAAAAAGGATGGGAGCTGGAGAGCCCCCAAGCACAGAGGCTGGGGAAATGAAGGGACAAATTCAGGAAGGAATGTTATTTAAACTGTGTGCACATCTGAAGAGCAGAAAAACCAAAGGAGCCGCACAAAAGGCTACACAAGAGAGGGGAGCCTGGGAGCGGGAGTCGAGAGGAGGGCTCTTTCCGAGCAAGTGTAAAATGGTGTGATAGTTTCAATGGCAATGACCCAGCACCAATTCTATTTTTCTTAACATGAAATCTCTGTTGTGCCAAAATTACATGACAATGAAACTGCTATTTCCGTGAGGCAGGAAGAAGGCATGGAAGGGAATCGAATTAAGCGGCTAGAAGCTTGGAAGCGTGGGATAGAGGGGCAGCCCCTGGCCGGCATCGCACACATGAACAGCTCCCGTTGGGGGGGTGGGGTGACCCGGAGCTCCATGTCTGGGAGATCTGTTTACTTTTTCATGCCCAGACGCCCAGGCGGCCGGCCCAGACCTCACTCTTAGTATCCCACAGGGCTAAGGGGATGGGGGCAGGAGATCTCTGGAACCTCTTTGACTCCTAGTTAGTGGCCGCATCCTCTGATGAATCCTTTTAATAATTGTATCCAGAGGTGGCAAACTCAGCCCTTCTCAGTCCTGATACTGTAAGAATAAGGAGAGTAAAGAGAATTCCCGGGATTATTCTTGGAGAAAGCATGAGATTTGTTGAGAAGAAACACTTCAGTAAAGCACTCGAGGTAGAAAGTGTGTCGCCAAAGCGAGACATCCTCAAGGCACGAATGATGCTCTGTGGGCTGCTCGGCAAGGGGCTGGAGGACAATTTCCTGTTGCATCTAATGGGAGGTGGAAGAGCTAAAATCCCTTGCATGCTGATTACAAATTATCCATGATGTCTCTTTTCATCTTCCCAGCAAATTTTCGTTTTTTCTTGTCCTTCTAGACATCTTCCAGAGTGGAGTACCCAATGGACCTTTTAGGTTGACAGCGGCTGTTGGCGCACAGACTCACGCCTAAGGACACTGTGGTCATTCTGTATAATGGACACAAGGAGATGGTGAGATCCAACACTGCCAACACAGCCCTCCAACCATACCCACATGTTCAGCCAAAGTCTACCAAGAGTCACAGAACATTTGGCACGAGTGGATATTTTTCCCAGAAACTGGAGCAGAGACTGAATCTCGCTCCTGAGATGATGTGGAGATGCGAGAGTCAGCATGTGCGGATAGGAAAGCCCGAGGGACACCCCTGCCAACATCAGGGGTCAGCTGAGAAAAACACTTCACATCTGAGCAGGAGGTGCCTGGGCCACCATCAGTCAATCAATTGATCAACCAGCCAATCAAGCAATTAAAAAAAAAAAAGAAAGCCAAATGATGGGAATTCATTAAGTGCTTGCTTCGTACTGGCCATGTAGGATAGTATATATGACAGATACAAATTGTGGAAAGGCATGCCCTTGAGGCCACTTGCAGTCTAACCTGGGCACCAAACTCAAGCCCAGAGGGGTTAAAATGTGCAATCATGACTATGGCTACCCGAGAGATCACAGAGGAAGACCAGTAGAGTTGGAAAGGAGTGTTATAAAGAAGCATAGCTTGAAAGCAGGGAAGCACGATCTAGCCAGACAGGAAGAGGGGGAGAGGAGCACCCCAAGCAAGGACCAAGGGAGGCCATGACAAGGAGCCAGGGATAAGTGTGGCAGTTGGGAGGGAAACTCAGTCATCCTGTTGGCCTGAGACCGGGCAGCCTATCCTGGATACCATGGGACGGAAAAGGATTTTCGGGGCCAACTGTCTCCATTCCTCAGACATGGGGGACTTCCCCCGCATACAAACATGACCACAGACTAGCCAGGGAGCGATTTCAGAGCAGGAAGTTTGGGAGGAGGTCTTTTCTCTGATTTAGAATTCTGTGTGACCATAGATGGCAGCTGGCCCAGCCCCCAAAGTGCCACTTTAGAGAGAAGAGCCATGTTTTTTTCATAAAAATGTTCTTTTATCTTCATGCAAAAGCCAGGGAAACCAAGTCTGGACCAAAAGGAGAAATTTCTCTTGGAGACCTCCAGTTTCCCTCGCGGCCGCCAGGGGCGCCCATCCCTGGGCGCAGTCTGCAGCCGGCTGCTGCTAGGCCTCTGCCTCAGGATGGGCAAATTACCGATTCCAGTCGCACACAAGGAATTAAGCTTGGAACAATACAGTATTTTACAATCCAGTACAAGCTGCATTTATCCAGAGCTTTTCATGCATGGCATCTTAAAGCTCTTTATGACCCCTTTTAAAAAAAGGGGGTGGTAGAAAAAAAGAGTTTAAAAGAGGAAACCTTCTAAAAACCCAAACCCCCACTGAACTAAATGAGCCATTGAGGGTGAATAGGACTTAACAGTGGCCTTCAGAATGGGAACAGAAGTCCCACTCGGATAGAACAAGAACAACAGAATCAAAGGAAATCACAGCTCAGAGAGGACTGCACGGGCCTTGAAACTTACCCCTTGGCCCTTGGGCACTGATGGGTAATGCCATCTGTGCCTGGCGTGATGAGCTTTGGATGGGCGTCAGGAGAGGGGGTTCTGGCTCCCATGCGAGTGCAGACAGGATTAGAAGGCCACCTCTTGGCTCTGAGGATGGTGAGCACCAGCTTCAACATTCCTTCTGCCTGTCCAAGCGTCATCCCCCCCCACCCCGCCCCAAGTGGTCACTGCATGGGAAGTGGCTCTGCTACATGCCTTTGGATGCCATCCTACTCAGAGCTCCCTTTTCCAAGCTCCCTGGGCCCTCACACTGGGCTGCTGCTCGGCCCTGGCCATGCCCACCCTTCTTGGAAGTCCCTCATGCTTTAAGCATACTTCCCACACCGCCTTTTCCTCCCTCTCACCCCACCTGCCCAACACCTTGGCTGTCCCCCTGCCTCCTGTTTCTTGCACAGCCAGATCTCTGCTCGGACCAGACGGATGAATGTATTCTTTTAGATGTGTCACAGGATGGTAATCCTTTAACATGACACTATAAATATATTTGTCTCTTAAAGAGATCTCCAATCTCATAACCAGAAGAGAGACCTGGAATTTCCATGGAGCTAGAGGACACTCAGAATAAAGGTCACCAATATTCAGATGGCCAGGATTGCCTTGGTGCACTACGGGCCAGCAGAGGAGTTTCTTCATGAACACGAGAAATGTAAGTAACTCGTTTTGGGCTGTTGACAAAGTAAAACCATTAGCCTTGTGAGTCAGTCCCTAGGCAACTCCACTATTTTACACTGAAACTTTAGGGTGTGTGTGTGTGTGTGTGTGTATGTGTGTGTATGACAGAGAGAGGGAGAGCATGAAGTTCTAGAACCAAGATGAGATCAGTTATTTAAAAAAAAAAAAATCAAAGAAATTACTTTTGGGGGGGTGGGTAAAGTTTATAGTGTGTAGTTTTTGACCACCCCAGACACCTACCTACCAGAGATTTTGTGAAGAGTAAAACCTTGGAGATGGTTAGTGTGATCAGCAACAGAGCAAAGGGATAGGGACAGGGGAGGAGGCCTTCATCCTGTCCCGCCTCTAACCAGCTGTGTGGCCTTGGACAAATCATTTCATCTTTCTGCTAGTTGGTCTCATTGTCAATAAGACGAGCTCATTTCAACAATGTCTAAGATTTGTCAAGGGTCTAGTATTTCGGGTTTTGGGAGAAATGACATGATAGTTCCATTAAATATATTCACATCCTCTGAATGGTAACACTACTGATTTTTAAACTTTCCAGCCCCTTCAGTTTTAAACACAAGCACTGTTTCTTCAATCCTGTGAGTGCTAAAACACAGATCTCGAGATCTGGAAACAAAGGCAGAGAATGCACTTTGGGCAACCAAAAGGCACTGCAAGAAAGTTAGCCTGTGGTTTGCTGAAATGCAAAATGTATTAGCCACACCACTAATAGAATAAGACAGTGGAGATTACTCATCTGACTAGGCTGTAGTTTCTGGAACTTACTATTGTGTTTAGGGCTGAAGGAGCCAGTGGCCTTCGGTGTCCCCTGAGAGCTAATCGCACAGAGGAGATGGAGGGAGGGGAAACCGGAGTAGTGGGATGATTGTTGCAGATACTGCCAATGCCCTCTATGATCTACACGTCCACCAGCCTGACTGCACACTGCTGGGAGATTTTCTGTGGCCCCAGAGCCCACTCTGCTGGGCACAAAGCAGGCTGAGATCGATGATGCCCCTGAGAGCTGCCCTTAGTCAATGCCTGACAGGAGGCGAAGGATAATACCTACCTATCTCGGCCCCTTCAGCCTCTGGGGAAGGTTCCTCTGAGGCGGGTGTCCCTCCCTGCCTCCCTGACCTCCCCAGCAGGGTTCCGTTCCAGTTGCCCACAGAGGCAATTTGCTAAATGAGGCAACCTCTGTTGGCAGCTTTCCCTTGCCTGTCCCACTTCCTTATTCTCCCATCGGTGTGTCCGGGGTCACTTCCCACATGAACTATTTTCACTCACGTCTCTTTTTCAGAGTCTGCTTCTTGGGAGGTCAGGGGGTGAAGGGTAAGAATCCAAACAAAGACAAATGGCTCAACTCCTCAAAAGATAGCTTTGTTCTAGAATTGTTCTAGGGTTTTTCTCAGTGTCTCATTTGTTCGTTCAACAAATATTTGTTGTGTTCCGAAGGGATCAGGCGCTGAGCCCAGGGCTGAAAAGCGATACGGACTCACTCTGAGGAAGACCAATGGTTGTTTGGCTGAGAATCTCCCACGACAGGCAGAGTTAGCTGTGACAGGGCAAGGGACCACTGAGGTGCCAACCCCTGCTGGACACGGTAAGGTCCAGATGCACGGGCTGGCTCAGTGTCTAAAGATGAAAGGCCCAGCTCCCAGAAGCTTCTCATCCAACACGCGCAGTCTTCCCCAGCCCGCACCACACAAAAGCCTCTTTATGTTGAGAGCCCTGAGAAGGTAGTTCTGACACATTTCGCTCAGGGAGATGTGCGGCAGGAATAAAGAGCCATCCTGCATCCTTTGTGTTTGTGCAGGTGTCTGTTCCCCGCAGAGGCCCTTCCGGGGGCTGACCTGCCACCGGGGCTCTTCCGGGCCTTTGAAGCCCGCGGCCCTCGGGCCATTACGTCTTGCCCAGCAGCCTGGGAAATGAGTGTTGCTCCAAGGATGACACGCTCCTGAGCGTGTCACAGAGGGCAGTGGACCCCCGAGGGACCAAGAGAAGCATGCAGACCTCCCTGTGCCGTTTGGGGTCCCAAGGAGAACGCAAGAGTTTCAAATAGAAACATCAAATAAAAGTGACACGGCTTCGGTGTCAAGAAATGAGGATTGTGGCAGCTAAACATTGCCATCAGCACATCTGCCTTCCAGGAGGTCCCCCGGGGGCTGCAGTGATGACCCTGGGTCTCAGGGACTCTCAGTGTGCCTCTGTCCGAGGTGCAAGAGGGCCCTTCTTTTTTCCTTCTTCAGCGTCATAGATGCTGACTGAGGGCTTAAGCATGCTATTTGTGTGGGAAGCTCAAGTTCGGGAATTTCTTCTTTAGATTTACATAAGCCCAAATTTTAATAGACATCAGTTACTGGGATCACGAGTTGGGCAAAAAGCTGATGAAGTTTAGTATCCAAATAAAAGAAATGTCCATTTAAGCACATTTTTGTAATTCCCTATGTAATAAAAGAGAGAGAGAATTGTATTTTTTGTCTGCTTCTTTTCTTAAATGGCTCTTTTCCACTTCTTTTGATTTTGCCCTTGAGCCACCCTGTTTTATGACAGGCGATGGCACCAAGGAGGCCCAGGGGAAGAAGAGGGTGAAGTAGCCACTTTCCATCCCTGTGCAAGGCAGCCACGTGCAGGCAAGGGGAAACAGGTGAAGAGGGAGCCCACTGCAGAGCTGTTTCTGCCAAGTCCATATCACTCTGATACTCACCACCCCATTAAAGAAGGTGGCCATTGCACGAGTTTTAATTTCTCCTAAGAAGAAAATGTAGTATTATGTTCAGGAATTAAATTTGACCACTTACTAACAGATTTTATTAAGTGGTATTTATTAAATTCATTTGCTCTTTAAAAATGAAAGGCCAGATCTTTAACCAATTAATTTTTGATAATAAAGTTTAATCTTAGTAAAGAAATGGTGGAGAGAGTAGTGAGGCGAAGACAGAGAACATTGTCAAGAACTCCAGAGGTATTTTTCCCAAATAAGAGCATGAACGTCTGTGTGCTAGGCCTTGGGGGTAATGCAAAATGATATAGGACACCATTCCCAATCATGGAGCTTACACTCTGCTTAAGGGACTGAGGCAAATCTCAAAATACCACAGAGTAATTTAGACTGTACTAAGTAGCATAAAAGAATAGCCATCAAAGTGATGTAGGAACTTAGAAGAGGTATAGACCATCTACTTCTGGCTGTGGGAAATTCATTCATTCATTCATTCATTCATTCAACAAATGGCACCTACATTGGCCAGGCACTATTCTAGAACACTGACCTAACAGTGAACAGAATAGACCTCCCTCACGGAGCTTACAGTCTAGTAGGGAGAGACAGATAATAGACAGTAAGCATAATAAATAAGAAAATTAAATGTTTCATAAAGAGGCTTTGCATGTTTGGGGAAAAAGGAAATAGAGTTGAGAAAGGAAACAATAGTACATTTTGATTGGTGTCTGCAAGGATCATGACTTTCCCAGTGAATGGAAAGGGTTATTGGAGAGGTTTGAGCAGAGTGATGTGATCTGATTGGCATTTTAATATGATCACTCTGGATTGAGAACAGCTTCAGAAGATGTTTAAAGGAAACCCTCACAGTTAGTGTGTGTTGAGCAGGCCTTACATGCCAGATTCCATGATAATTCAATATCATGGATTCTCTCATACATCCTCCTTTCCTATCAACAAGGAAACAAAAGCAGAAGAGCTAAAAAATTTGTACAAAACCTCAGGGATGACAGGATGTAAAGCCTCAGATCTGTCAAGCGTTCTGACCACTAGCCTCCCTGCTTCCAAGCAGTTCTGTTACACTGGGTATCAAGCTTTCCTACAAGTTCCTTTTATGCTATGGACTTCCTGGTCAAAAACCTACCAGTGTTCCCATCATCTGAAGTCCTCTTTTGGGAAGTTTATGTGCCGTGACCCCAGTAGGAACTCTGTTCCACCCAAGCCAAGAAATTCCTGATTGTGATGGTCAAGGCACTACTGAAAGGAATACGAAAGATAAAAAAACCATGTCAAAGACATAGTAATGTAATATAGCAGGTGTTAGAAGACATATATCTGTGTTAACAAAAAAATCCAATTCAGGCAGAAAGAGTCAGACCAACAAAAAGTCAATAATGATTTTAGAACTCTCAACTCATTGTCCTTCAAACATGCCATGCTCATGTGTCAGTTTATGTCTGACTCTTGCACAACTAGCCCTCACACATCTTTTTATCATCATAAGAAACTCATGCACTGATTGTTATCATCCCAAATTTATAGATGAAGAACGAAGCTTAGATAAAAGTATCGCCAAGGTTGCACAGCAAGGTGGCACCATGGAGTCCAGCATTCAGCATCTAATCTGGAGTCTTTGTTAACTGCAAATTCCATAGGCTTTTTACTATAGCTCACCATCATTCACTGGAGAGAGAGAAGGGAGAACAGCAGAGGAAAAATGAGGGTGAAAGACCGTCTAATACAAGGAACGAGCAAGAGCAAAGTTAATGGCTGCCGAAAATAGCACCCAACTGGGCAGTGATGCAGGGTGACATTTCTGTTACTCAAAGATGTAGCAACTGAAGCCAAATGGTAAGGTGAGTCTGGAAGGTGCCAGTGTCAACACGGGTGAGGTCCCAAACCAGGAAGGATCTGGCCAAAGCCTAGGTATGAAACCCAAAGGGTGGTGCTACTGGGACAATGGCAATAGAAGAAATGAAAAGACTCTTGAGGAGAGGATTGGGAAGTCAAGGTACTGGATGAAAAAGAAAGGTACCTACAAAAAGGGACACAATGTGACAGAGACACCTTGGTAGTAGTTCTTGAATAGAACTCTGAAGGAAAGGCAGAACCTCTGTGAGAGTCTTAAACCAATTGCCAGCTTCGTGTAAGGAATAGAATGATATGAATAACAATAGGTCATCAGTTGGTGGAAAATCTATGTGAATGTGAATTTTTCCCTTTGTTCTTATTGGGATTCAGATTATCTCCTCCACAGACCCATGGGGAGGTCCTGAGGTGTCTAGCATCTGAGATCTAAGATATCTGAGATACCATTCTGTAGGGTGCTTGACCACACTTTAGGTCATTTTTAAATTCATCCACTGCCAAAGTTACAGGACCCTTACAAAGAGTTTGATTGAAGGGTGCCTGGGTGGCTCAGTGGGTTAAAGCTTCTGCCATTGGCTCGGGTCATGATCTCAGGGTCCTGGGATTGAGCCCCAGGGAGCCTGCTTCTTTTTCTCTCTCTGCCTGCCTCTCTGCCTACTTGTGATCTCTGTCTGTCAAATAAGTAAATAAACTCTTAAAAAAAAAAAAAAAAGACTTTGATTGATTAAGCATCTTTTCCCAGTGCCAATATTATACCAAAAAGGATTCTGGAATTTTAGATGAAATCTTATAATATTTTAGATGAAAACTTATAATATTTTTATTTGAGTCATTTTCTTGAACATTGGATTTCATGAGGTTAGAACATAAATTTCTTTAACTTCTACATTTTTTCATCTATGGAGGATTTTGAGGATATATGAGGAACAGTGTGCATGATTCTTGTAAATGCATATTTCTTGCTTTGAAACCTCAATATTATCTGGATTATACCTCCTTCAGTCCCAAAGATTAAAATTTTGCAGTTATCTACCTTATTTTCCCATAATCATACTCATGCAAGATTTTGAAGTCTGAAGAATGCTATTCAGCAAAAACTTCATAGTAAGAACAGATTATATTGATTATCAGTACAGCTTACATCTCAGGCTCTCCCTGTCCTTTGCCAACACCTCACTGCTGCCATTATTCCTTGTGATCACGTGGCAACCCTGTGGACTAGGCAGGGCAGATGAGCAAATGTGAGGCAAAGTGAGTCTGGTGAAAGTCAATCATTTTTCCTCCATCAAAATTGTGTAAGTACTCACCTCTGATCTCTGATTCAAACAGCAATATAATATGGGCTGAGGTTAGGAATAGCCCCCTCCTCTAGTTAGGCAGATAAACTTCTCAAAGGAGAAAATTAAATAAAAAGTGAACGTACATTGAAATTTCAGTTTCTGGAAACAAGTGGACAAAGCATGGCTTGATGGATTGGTAGCATATTTGTCTTTAATGACTCTTACCCTACATTCCTATCTTATTACATGCAGCTGCAGAAGAACCAGCCATCGTGATTGTACCTTAAAGGGCACAGGAGGGTTAAATAATGCATCAAAGATTTCCTGACAGTTGTCAGCCTTAAATTCTGGAACAGGCAAAACATGGTTCAGAGACCCCAGAGTGATAGGTCTGATGAGTGATATGACTGACATTCCGGACTTAATTTTTTTTTAAAAAAGAAAAATCTATTTCAGGCTTGAAAACTTTTATTTTCATTTTGCCATATTTTACAGTCTAGAGTTGTTCTGTCCAGAATGAAAGTCACTCAGTGGCTACTGAGCATTTGAAATGTTGCTAGGACAAATTGAGATGTACTATAAGTATTAAAAACAACCCAGATTTTGGGGCACCTGGGTGGCTCAGTGGGTTAAAGCCTCTGCCTTTGGCTCAGGTCATGATCCCAGGGTCCTGGGATCGAGCCCCACGTCAGGCTCTCTGCTCAGTGGGGAGCCTGCTTCCTCCTCTCTCTCTCTACCTGCCTCTCTGCCTACTTGTAATCTCTGCCTGTCAAATAAATAAATAAAATCTTTAAAAAAAACAGATTTTAAAGTCTTTGTACTAAAGAAAGAATGAAAATAGCTTATTAATAATTTTTTATTGATTACATGTTGAGATGATAATATTTCAGATATATTGAGTTAAATAAAACATATTATTAAAATTCATTTTATCTACTTCTATCTTTTTAATGTAGCTTCTGTAAAATTGAAAATGATGTATGTGGCTAACATGAATGACTTACACTGCATTTCTATTGTATAGCAGCAATCTAGAGAGCTTTTCTCTCAAGAGCTATGAAGAATTTGAGATATTACTACACTTGCAACCTCAGAAGTCACTTGGTCCCAGTTTCACGGACCCTGGTAGAGGATACGAAACTCCCGGGTCAAAGACAAAAGATAGTTTATTAATCATAGTGACAGCAGTAGTCAGAGTATCAGCATTCCGACATAAGCCCTAGTTACCACTTTCTTTTTTTCCATATGTCTTTTAATTATTCTAATACCATAAAAGTAATTTAAAGAAAAAATAGTTTAATGTGAGAGATTTTTACAATTTACCAGTAATAGGAAATTTATTTTGCCCAGTGTGTTTTCTATAGTAAGAGGAGGGTGTGAGTATAGCCTTTCTCACCCAATTCATTATTAGTAATAACTACTGGTCCTCGAGGGTTAGGGCAAAACTGGCCTATTTATTTACTAATCAAGGTATGTGAGCACTCGGAAGGAAGATACTAGGAGACCCAAACCCCAGTTACCATGAGTGATGTGAAAAGAACTAGATATACTGCCTTGCCCCACAGGAAAGAACGTGGAATTTAGAGAACTTCGATCTTTGATAAAATACAGTCTGCAAACCTGTCTTTGCTCTGGAAGAAAACACTATTTCTGTCTTCCAAGGTTGTTAATTCCGAAAACATCTGTGAAAAGACACTCCAGACAGAAGGATAGTTGGTGCATTGTTTGCAAGATGAGCAGAAGTGTGAAAGATCCAGGGAGAACTATCTACCAACATTCTCATTTCCATTAGTTTTCTTTTCCTAAACTATACATTTCTGCTTGTGGATGTTATATTTTTATAGATTCATTTAATATTGTTAAAAAGCCAACATCAGCCCCTAACTCAGGGTAATTTTCTAAAGGGCTTACAATTTCCTTATTGAATTATACACTGTGATGTCTTAAGCCTCACTTCCCTTCTCCGAAAAGAACTCATTTTCCTGAAATCATAATATTCAAAATGTACTCACTGGACCATTGGCAGTGTTTGCAGAAAACTCAATTGAAAGAAGCTAATTCTCTGGGCACACACATTTAAGAAATATCTGGAAGCACCGGCACTTTAAAAACATTTGTGTAACTAAATGGTGATTGGATGTCTCCTCAAAGCCTTGACTCCAGTGTCCGTTCCCATGACAGCACACAGGTCCCAACAGGCTCTGCCTTGAACCATGGAATGCTGCACCTTCAAAGCATTTCACCAACATCGAGTAATTGGTTTTTACCATGCAGAGGTAAGGTTGATCATTAAGTACTATTATCCAGATTTGACTGGCTTAATCCTCTTGCCTCAGGCACCAGCAGTCAAAGTCAAAAGCAAAAGGTGAATCCAGAATATTTGGCTTCTATGCTCTATTACCATCCTGGACCACATCTGTTTTTTGCCCATAAAACCACTCCTTCCTATTTTTTTCAATATAGTCAGTAAGGAACAGCTCATGCTGTAATACTATTATTTTTCCATACCGTTGCTTATAGACTATTTTATTTCTTTTAAAATTATCACTACTTCACGTTTAATTTTTTTCCATTCATTCAAATAGGTAACAGATGCACACATGAAAACAAAAAGAAAAGATGGGAGGGGTGGAATATAATGAGAAGTGCTCTTCATGTCTCCTTTTTCAGCCAGCCACCTAGTTCTTCTGTCTTGGGAGGCAAACCTCCTTATGAATTTCTCATGAATAGCTCCAGAGATGGACCACACTTTTACAAATATGTCCCTTATCTTAATGTAATTGATACGCATGTTATCCATACTTTTCTGCATCTTGCTTTCCTCAGTAATCAATCTCCGAGATTATTCCCTATGGATGCACTCAGTGGCTCATTCTTTTAACTGCACCGTATTTATTTAATCCATTTCCTCCTGGGGCATGTAGATTGTTGCCCATCTTTGCTATTATGAGCAGCACTTATTTACTTAACGAGCTAACGCTTACCCAGTGCTTGCCTTGTGCAATGCTCTGCAGTCAATATCACTTTCTGCACATGCAAAAATGTGAGAAGCACAGCGGTTTTGCTGCTTTTTAGCTGTCTTTGAGCAAACTGCCACACCTCGGTTTCTTTTTTTTTTTTTAAGATTTTTATTTATTTATACGACAGAGATCACAAGTAGGCAGAGAAGCAGGCAGAGAAAAAGGAGGGAAGCAGGCTCGCTGCTGAGCAGACAGCCCAATGGGGAGCTCGATCCAGGACCCTGGGATCATGACCTGAGCCGAAGGCCAAGGATTAACCCACTGAACCACCCAGGCGCCCCGCCTCGTTTCTTTATATACAATATGGGAATAATAATAGTACCTAGTTCATAAAGTTGCTGAGAGGAGTAAATGAGTTAAATATTTGTAATGCATAAACACATGTTTGTATATAATCCATGCAAAGTCTGATGTCTAGCACAAAGTATGTGTATTCATTGTAGCTGTAACTCCCATTTCTTTGAGTGAATTTGAGCAACTTTCCAATTGTCTGTTGATACCCTTTGCCTGTTTTTTTATTAGGTTATTATTGATGTTTTGCTTATTGATTGGTCAAGTGTTTTGTTTTTTTTTTTTTTTTCAGATTTTATTTATTTATTTGACAGAGAGAGATCACAAGTAGGCAGAGAGGCAGGCAGAGAGAGTGAGAGGGAAGCAGGCTCCCTGCCGAGCACAGAGCCTGATGCCAGACTCGATCCCAGGACCCTGAGATCATGACCTGAGCTGAAGGCAGAGGCTTTAACCCACTGAGCCACCCAGGCGCCCCTGATTTGTCAAGTGTTTTAAAAGTATAAATTATATATATTGCATATCCTTTGTCTAAGACATAAGTTGAAAATATTTTCCTAGTTTTTAATTTTTTTAAAGATTTTATTGATTTTATTTGACAGACAGATATTACATAGGCAGAGAGGCAGGCAGAGAGAGAGGAGGAAGCAGGCTCCCCGCTGAGCAGAGAGCCCGATGTGGGGCTTGATCCCAGGACCCGGGGATCATGACCTGAGCCGAAGGCAGAGGCTTTAACCAACTGGCCACCCAGGCACCCCCCTTAGTTTGTAATTTGTCATTTCATTTTGTTCATTATTTTTCTCACCCTGTAGACATTTTTACTATTATAGAATAAAATTTACCCATCTTTTTAATGAGTTTTGGATTTTGTACCCTGTTTGGAGAGGTCTTTCTTTCTATTGTGAGATGATAAGAAAAATTATTTCCTTTTTTCCCCCTGGTACTTTGTACTTTATACTTTCTTTTCTTTACAGTAAATCATTGATCCATCTGTAAATTATTTTGGACTCAGGTGAGGCAAGAATTCCACTTTCTCTCTCCAGGTGTCTGTTAATTATTCTAACACCATAGAGGTAATTTAAGGAAAAAATAGTTTAATGTCGGAGAGTTTTATAATTTACTAATAATACAAAATTTATTTTGCCTAGTGTGTCTTCTATAGGAAGAGGAGAGTGTGTGTGGCCTTTCTCAGCCAGCTCATTATTAATAGTAAGTACTTGTCCTCAGGGTCTGGGGCACAACTGGCCTAGTTATTTACTGATCAATGTATGTGACCACTTCAAAGGAGGCTACTAGGAGACCCACAGTCAGAGGACTCAACTAAGCCATGCCTGCGTTCCTGACCCATAGAAACTGTGAGATCATAAATGACGTTATTTAAGACACTAAGTTTCAGTGTGATTTGTTACCTAGCAATGGACAACACAATGAGCAAAGATGAACATGGCAGAAGTGAGAGCCAATGGGGTACCTTTTTAGATCGTTTCTGTTCTCTCAGTGAAGAAGCGAACAGGGTCATCTGCGGAGAGCAAGGATGCAGCAAGCGGTCCTAGAGACTTGAGGAGAGAGGGGAAGGTATAAGACGGAAGCATGGAAGAATTAATAGACAAGAGAAGTACAGTATGAGTGCAAGGCTGAGGTCTGGTATGAATGTAAAGTGAGAGCAGCCAGCCCGGCTGTGAAGTTGTCTGCAACCGTGATCTCTTGGGTGGGTGCGTGGACAGAGATATGGCCATGGTCAGAGCTAGGGTTTTGCTAGATGAGCATGACAAAGAAAGGGGAGCCAAAGGAACTGAGGGTGTATATGAAGGAATGACTATTACTACAGACCACAGACTAAATATACGCTGCGTAAATAGAAATTGAAGGAAGCAAGAAGATAGTCCCGTCAATTGTTAGAGGTCCTGGGGATGGCAAACTTTTAAAATCAGGATTTAGTGGAATAATAGGAAGTGATGAACAATTACTTTTGGAAGAAAAAAAAATAGCATCATGTTAAAGTTGAACCCATCGATTCTGCTCCTAGAAAAACTTCAGCAAATATGCAACAGAAGATACGCACAAACTACTTATAGCCGCAGAATCAATAATATCGAGAAGCTGGAAATAGCCTTGGGAGGAATGAATGAATACATTTTATTGTATTCACACCACAGAATATAAATATATATATATATATGTATATATATATATATATGTATGTATATAAGTAAATAAACAATAAAACCAAACGACAGCCATTGCACACAACTTGGAGACATTTTGTGTATAAATAGCATATAAAAAGTGCAAACTCCAAATCACTATTTGCAGTATAACATCATTTCTATAAAGTTCCAAAAAAAAAAAAAAACCCAGCTAAACAATATACTGTTTAGGAATACATGCATATGTGATAAAGCCATTTTAAGTATCAGGGGAATTAAAAGTGCAAAATTAGGGATAGTGTTTACTCATGAAGACGAGGCAAGGAAATGGAACAGAGAAGGAAGACATAGGGTAGAAGCAAATAAAATAGAATAAGAAGTGGTGCCCAGATAATAGGATGCTTGAAATTAAGATAGTGGAGGGGATAAGATTCTTGGTAAGAACAGGGTCATGGGGTATGTCTATGCACGCGAATGGCTGAGGTAGCATGGAGTAGGAGATGTTTGGAAGAGAGGAGATGAAGGAGTCGAAAGGCCCGTGAACTGGAAGATTTGTCTAAAATGGGTACTGAATTCACCAAGAACATAGTAGACATGATGTCAGAGAAAGTGACCGTGAGCCAGGAACGAAGAGGGAGTGACACTGGAGACAGTAAATGGTCGCCAAAAGGAAGGTGGCAGATGACAAATTCCAACATTAAGAATTTCAGTGCTGCCTGTTTTTATGGAAGAGGGTGGCTTGAAAGCACCAATAAGAAGCAAAGAGGACACCTGTCTGGTTGTAGGCCCACCGACCCGAGACGTGGAAGAGAATCCAGCTACCTTCACAGGGGGCTACAGTGGGAGCAGTGTGGTTAGGGAAGAGCTAGTCTATCCATTGAATTTCAGAGGCACAGAGAAAGAATTTTGAGTTCTGGAAAAGGATGAGAGATGGATCCAGTTAAGGAGCTATTCAGATCTTTCAGAAATGAGAATCTGGGAGATGGGAAATGAGAAGGCAGTCTTGGGAGTCTCGTGGTAACTGAGTTATACAGAGGAAGATAATGCCACTGAGATAGGTGATGGTGGGTAGAGAAGAGGGCATGCCTTGCCAGAAGCACGCAAGAGTGTCTGAAGTCTGGGATCGTCTTCACTCCTGTGAGAGAGGCAGGGAGCCCGGGGAGAGGGACTCTGTGCCATCCTGCTTTAGCCTCCTGCTGAAATACTGATATCCCAAAGCAAGTTAGGATGGATCCATTCAAACGTCACCTTTTTGTGTAACCTTATCCCTCCCTCATTCTTTTCCAGAATCACAGCCAAAACCATTCAGAGTCTGCCAGCTGTTACATAATACTCATCATCCCTTTTATTTGTCGTATCCATCAAATCCATTGAAATTATACCCCCTGGCCAAAGACACTGGGCCTATTTTCAAAACCAAAATCACAAGGATAACACAAGCAAAAGACCACTCATCTTAAAGCTGTTTCTGAGTGTGGGGAGCCCATCTTATGGGACAAGGAAGGGGAGCAGGAAAAGGATTACTCCACTCAGGCATGAATTCAAGCTGGGGGTACAAGGTGAAGGAGACCCCTGTAGGGTCCAGCAGATCCCTTTGTCTGTTCCCAGCATTTCTCATGAAGTGTTTTGCACAAGGCCTTTAGCAGGCCATTCAACACTGAAGGGCCCCAAGTAATTGAATCATTCTTCAGTGTGTGCCCACAATGAGCCACAACCTCCTGAATGGCTGATATTTTAGAAAGTAATAATACATAGACAAAGGTTAGAAAATTCAGTCATGTAATTGGAGGCTCAGGATGTAAATAAGACACCAACATGACTAGTCCCTATGAGGGACACCCAGCTTATGAAACAGCAGCAAGAAAGGGTCTAGCACTCCCTAATGTCAGAGAAGATGGAAACTGTGTTACCTGTGTCCTTGGCAGCTTTGCTGCCTACCCTGGACCCATCCCGCAGAGTAGCCTTCAAGTCTGCGTGCTGGTCCTTCCAAAGGTTCTGTGAAGTATTACCCAAGCTCTACCTAAGGTCTCACCAATTATGGGAAAACAGAGCCAGCTACCATTTGTTCTCATAATGAGTTTGGACAATGAAGGTTCAACTGCTCACAGTTTCTGTGAAAGAATACCCAATATTCTTTGTAAAGTACTTATCTGCTAAAGTAAACTAGCATGGTTTCTGATGTTTGCAGTAAAAACCTTGGTGTGATTTTTCTTTTTTCTTTTTCTTTTTTTTTTTTTTTAAGATTTGTACAGGCAGAGAGTTATGTGCAAGGAATTCTAAGATCAGGGAACAGCACAAGCATGGGCAGGCAAGTGTGAAAACTCAGAGTGTGTTGTTAGAAATATGTGCTGATTGGTGTGGCTGAGGAAGAAAGGAACTTTGAACTAACTGTTGGATGGCTCATTCAGCTTCCTGGCAGAAAGGAACACTATAAAACTGAATCATACTTTGAGGAACAGAGGTGTGTGTCAGAACTTGGATACTAGCTATGAGGAGGAAGAGAAACGTGGCATGAGTGGATTATGGGGCCTCACCGTGGGTGGGGTTGTTACACAGATGTAGAGGGTCCACCTGGTGTAGTGGGAAAGGATGGGGCTTCACGCATCGCACTTCAGATCTTGGTTTGAATTCTGTGACCACTTATTATCTATGTCCTCATTTATATTTTACTTAACCTTCTTGAGCTTCAGTTCCCTTATCTGGAAAAACAGGAATAATGAAACCTACTGTCCTGGCCTAATCAGCTTAAGCATTTCCAGGATAAACCCACAGGACAACTGAAGCCAACTTATTGATCCACTGGAAAGAGGGAAACCACACATCCAAGAATTATGAAATCTAGCACCAAAGGAAAAGATAGGTTATTCTAGGGTTTGGGGGAAAGATAGAATTAAGTATCATTTAACTGAAGTGGTATGGTGATAAACTCAAAGAAGTCAACATCACGTGTGGGCTGCCGAGTGAAAGCAGGGTCCGGTTTCCTTGGAAACTACAAGGTTAAGATGGATGGGAAATGCTGAGTCCAGATACCTCTTATCTCAAGCTCTGCCCCTGGGTTAGAAACTAAGACTGTTCCTCTGTGTCAAAGTGACTTAAATCCTCTGGACAAGAGGGAGATGTTTTATTCTAAACCAGTCTCAGTTCAAACAGCAAAGTTTCTCAGTAAATAAGAAAGCAGTGGTCCCTCAAAGAAAGGAGTTATTGTGACACTTTGAAGCATGTCCTCGGAGGCAACAATGTTTTCCATTAATTCTGCGACTAGCTTTATCTTGGTTTTTGTATTCTAGTCAGATGAAAAACAGGGCAGATTTTTTACCATCTAAGCTAATTTTTATTTCTCAGTCTTCCCTACTGGCTAAAGAAAGACAAAGTCAGTGAGAATAATTTCACATTATTCTATGAAATCCAGATCTTCACCATTGTCCAGGTCCCACTAATTATGTAGCTGTTAGAGACGTGGATTTAAGGCCATCCTTTATGTTGTTTTCATTGTAAGATGAGCTGTTGAGTCATTTGATATGGCAATGGCTTCGTAGTAGCACTTAAGACTATAGATCATATATTCGAGCAGTATAACACAGACAAATATGGAGAGAACTCTTCGATCAAAATTTATAATATACTCAATCTCAAGATCACCTAGGCTAACATCACATAGAATTAGCGTAACGATGTCAATCATACAAACAAAATTTGTCATGAGGAATGTTGCTAGTATCTGAATATTTGCTTTCCTTTTTTTTTTTTTTTTAAGATTTTATTTATTTATTTGACAGAGAGAGACACGGAGAATGAGGGAAGACGAGCAGGGGGAGTGGGAGAGGGAGAAGCAGGCTTCCCGCCAAGCAGGGAGCCCAACACAGGGCTTTATTCCAGGACCCCGGGATAATAACCTGAGCCAAAGGCAGACGCTTAATGACTGAGCCACACAGGTGCCCCTGCATATTCACTTTCATTTACAGTCAAGTATTCAAGATGAAACTTGGAATACCACTCTCTTCTCATGCTTTGCATATTTAACCACCAGCAGCTGAAGTTTAAATGTATATTTATCTTTCCAAGAGCAAAATACAACAATAATTAATGTGATTATGTGAGTATATACAACAACTTACCAAGTTGTGCAATGAAGATTGATATACTTCATGTTTGCTACAACTCAATTAAAAAGTTTTTGTTTAAAGAAAGAGTGTCATTGAGGATCAGTGCCTTGTCCATGATTATACAGCATTGTATTACAAGAATAAAATTATTTACTTACTGTGAGACCAATGGGATAAGTTTACTTGCGTTTGAAAATGCTTAACTGCAGTCAAGCAGTCAAGCACTTTCAAAGATAAATAAGTAAGGAAATGGTTTGGCAGTATATTCAGATTTTAAGAGAGTATAATAGTTGGCTAAGTAGTTGAGTTATAATTTGGACCTATGTTGTCTGATTCCACAGCTTGCATGTTCAGCTTCTAAGTTACATCAAGTGAATACAAAATAAGTAATGAACTCCTAGTTGACGCAGAATATCTTACACACAGATCGCCTTTTGGAAAAGTTGACTTGCCTGTATGATGGGCATTAGATGATAGCCCAAATGTATTAGATAGCTTAAAAAAAAAAAAAAAAAAAAAAAAAAAAAAAAAAAGCTTGACATTTCCCAAGGATTTTCTGATCCCTGAAGGAAGAAATAACTGAGAGGAGGGACGGGTGCCCTTAAATATTTGAAGGTTCCCCAAATGCCAAATCAGGAAATATTTTACCCCAGCATGCATTTGTTAGATGACAAAACAACACGGCTCCTGTGGGGATACATTCTTGTGGGCAGGAAGAGGCAACAGTTTGATCTTTTGAGTGCCTTTTTTTTTTTTTTTTTTTTTTTTTGCTGAGTCTGAAAATGAGGAAGTCCATTTTTCCCTCATGGCATTCTTTACAAACTACTAAAAGTTTAGAGTCTGTCAGGGTAAATTAGATAGCTTCAGATTCACCTCCTCACCCTCCCTACTAGGAGAGGCCGATCAGTGTCCATCACAGGCCAGCCTTCTCCAATGCCCTGCTTCCAGGATTTCAGGATCCTAAAGCTGAACTCTTGGCCAATGAGAAGCTCTACTTACACAAGGTCTCACAGTGATGGGAAAAATGGAATATGCTACTGTTTGTTACATCCCACAAGGCTTCTCGTGGTGACAGTTTGGGGAATGAAGGCTCAGCTGCCCAAAGACTGTTCATGGCATCACTCGCCATTCCATCAGGTGGCCCATGGAGCCATGCTAGGTCTCTTACAAAGAAAGCTACCTAAATATAGGTCCTGTCTTCTAGACCAGGGGCTGGCACCCTCTTAGAGTGGCATGTTGATCGCCACTAAAGCTACAGTTCCTGCTTTGTGCGTACGAAAATTTTCATAGATACTTGTAACCTTGTACAAACATTTAATTTTAATATTCTTTCAATTGTCATATTACTTAACTACAGATCTGCACTACTTGGCATCTCAAAAATATGACCTAAAACCATTTAACCAGTTTTAGTTGTTTGTATCACAATGATAAGGAATTAGATTTCTTTTTTTCAAATACTTCCCTGTTTCAAAGTCTGGTTTGCATAAAATATTACTGGTAGATAAACTGTATGTGACTAAATGACAAATATGATGTCCAAGTTTATGCACAGCCTCCCAGAGGGGCATGCTGACTCTCCTTTCAGCCCTCATCAAGAGGGGGCAGTGTGGGCAGAGAGGACAAGTTGAATCCTGAAGTCTCCACCTCCACTAGAGGGTGCTGCAGAGCGAGGTGGTAGCTGGGTCTCAGATCCCAAAGCAACAACACCTCCTCAAAGAGTCAACTTTGGAGCAGAAGGAAAGGATATAGTGAGGAAAGCCTCACCACTACTATCATTTGTGGGCCCTGCGCAAGAGAACAAATGGAAGCTGGCACATATTCTTATCATTTTAACCAGTAGTAAAAAATGGAAGATTTTATCTAACCTATTCGAGTTGTGTTGTTGATGAGAATATTTTTTTTGTTCAATTTAACTGTTTTAATCAGTAATTAGAGAATGGTCCTCCTATTAAAAGTGGCTAAGTTAAAAGAAAGAAACTAACAAACCACCTAGTAATACAAAGTGCACAGTAAGGGGAACTCTCACACACTGCTGGTGGGAGGCAAAATAGACAGCCACTTTGAAAAATACCTTGGCAGTTTCTCACACAATTAAACATACACTTGGCATATGACCTAGCAAGACACTCCGAGGTATTTACCCAAGAGAAATGAGTAATTTACCTTCAAATAAATTTGGGTTATCTTCTAATGCCCATCACGCTGGCAAGTCAACTTTTCCAAAAGACAGTCTGTGTATAAGATATTCTCAGTCAACTCGGAGTTAATCACAGATTTTGTATTCACTTAATATAACTTAGAAATTGAACACACAAGCTGTGGAATCAGACAACCTGGGTTCAAGTTGTAACTCAACTAGTTAGCCAACTGTAGCCACACAAAGATAAGTATAGTAGGCTTATAGCTGCTTTATTTGTAATCCTCCCCAACTGGAAGGAACCCAGATGCCCATCAACTGGTGAATGGCTAAACAAATTGTAGTTCCACCACCTAATGGATAATACTCTGCCATACTAATACTCTGCCATAAAAGAGAACGATCTATCAATACTTGCAACAACATGAATGGCTGTCAAAAGGATTATGCTAAGAAGCCAGATACAAAAGATTATATACTGTATGAATTCCATTTACATGACTTTCTGAAAAAGACAAAAGTACAGGCACAGACATCAGATCAAAGGTTGCCAGGAGCTGGGAACTGGGAGAGGTAGGTGAGGGGAGTGACTAGAAAAGGACATGGGAGATCTTTCTGGGTTGATGGAAAACATTGACCCCTTGATTGCGGTCACAGTTACATAATAGTATATACACTTTGTCAAAACACATAAAACTGAACACCTAAAAAGGGGGACTGTTCCTACATGTAAATTATACCTCAAAAACCTGACTTAAGTTGTAATGTCGTATTTGCAAATTTCGTGTGGGTCATACCTGATGGAAGCCTGCTCACTTCAATTTTTAACAGTTTCTAAAAATTTAAGCAGGGGGCTTCTTTGAAGATTTACTAACTTTTCCTTTATAGCCTTTTCTCTTCTCTGAACTCCACTTTGTAGAGATTTAGATTTTTAATTTCCATCACAATTACCATTTATACTCATTCTCAATAATCTAAAAGATTAAAATTTTTTAAAATTAAAATTCCAAGTTTAGAAAACTTAAATAGGTTTTCATCAGATTCAGTAATTTATAGTAAATTTAAAATACTTGGAAAAGTAAAAATTACTTTGGGGCACCGAGGAGGCTCTGTTGGTTAAGCATCTGTTTTTGGCTCAGGACATGATCCCAGGGTCCTGGGATGGAGCCCCACATGGAGCTCTCTGCTCAGCAGGGAGTCTGCTTCTCCCTCTCTGCCCCTCCCCCCACTCATGCTCTTTCTGTCTCTCTCAAATAAATAAATAAAATCTTTAAAAGAAAAAGAAAATTAAAAACTATTTTATAAGTTTTCCAAAGAAGTCAGTTTTCTTCCAAAGTACTCAGAATTGTCAATTAAAATTAAAAGGCAAAATATAAATTACAACTCAAATATCAACATGTGAAATTCAAATTATTCAAGGAAAGCTGAAATCTAAATTTCATTTGTGAGAATTTAAATACATTTTATTAAACATTTTTTATAAAAATAAAGCTTTGCTTTTCCAGAGTTCAGGGTTCGTCTAGTAGCCAACAAAAAGGATCACCACCATACTTCATGCCTGTTATATCTGTTCTGACATAAATATGACTTTAAGGGTTACATGAATTATTTGCTGAACTACCATTTGCAAGTGTTAAAAGTATCGTGCTAATTCATGGGTACCTCCAGAACCACTCACTACAGCCTGAAGTCGCAAGAAAATGGATGTTGAGCACTACTGGAAAAACGACCCATCTCTTAAATTCATGGTTTCTGAGAGGAGAGATTTGAAAAATCGACTTTGTCATACTTCAGTTCTTTCATTGCTCAAATCCTTCCTCTATACCAAAGTAGCATCTGTCTCTGACTTCAATAGTAAAATAACCCACACATCATTAGACTTAGCCGCCGGTACTGCAGGAGCACAGGGTGAGAGATGTGAAAAAGCATTTCCCTGGGGCCTGAAGGTGTCAGTCACGAGAATGGGTGTTTAGAGGTATGGATCACACTGTGCCAATAGTAGGCACAGAAACCCAAGGGACAGACACCAATGTATGACTTAATAAATGTATTTTGTGTGGGAGCTTCTAATATGGGGAACCCTCTAAGAGCACCCAGAGTAGGAGCTCCTCTTGCCCCACCTACTCACCCTATGGTTCTTCTCTCTACACCCGAGGTGCCAAAGCTGCCCTAAAGAATTATCTTCAAAATGAAAATGCTTCTGGTCAGGATCACTCTTCAACATACTTCATTTGACACGATCATTACCTACGAACGCTTTAACACGGATTTCTGCATGAACTAGGCTCAAGAACTGGTGGGATGGAGATCAGAGGAATACTTGAGGGCTTGGAAGAAGGAAAGGTCATGATGTGGGGGTAGGCCCCCAAAGCAAGCTCGAGGACTGTAGAAGGGAGACTTTGACCTCAAAATCCTCACATATGCCTCAGGCAACTGGTGTTCTCCAAAGCAGAGAGGCGGAGAGAGCCTAGCTATGAAAACTCATGTAGAAAACATAATGTAGAATAACAACATCTCACCAAGACCTAGTGGTTCACATAGAATTGGAAGATATTGTATGTTTGGAATAGAGAGAAGGAGAAATATATAATCTGCCTTTTTAGGTAGTTAAAGGCACTCTAAAATGTCCATTGTTCACTTAACAAAAACTTTAGTACATTGAGATATATTCTGCTTTGAGGAAGTTTCCTTGAAATATAAATTTGAGCATATTGCTTTCTCAAAGTCCAATCCACAACCTCAAAAGCCCCGAGTGATTTGTGCGTATCCATTGAATGCCACCCTTCTCCCCATCTCATGACTCTCATGAACAATGGTCCAATCATGTGATCTTTTAATTCTTAGCAAGTATCTTCCTGTGGCTGAGCCATTAGTCATGCCAGTCCCTCTGCCTAAAACGAATGTCCTTCTTCCCACCTTGTCATGGCCAGCTCCTTCTGATCTTTACACCTCAACTCAAATGTCCTTACCTCAGAGCATCCTTCTCTCCTGGTTGCCTCATCTTGAATAGGAAACATCCTCACACATATCTTACTGTGCCTCACTTCCTCCTCTCTTCCTTTAAAACCGTTGGCTCAACATTTTATCATTGGTTCGTTTACCTGTTGTCTTTGCCTAGCTACACCAGAATGCAAACTTCATGATCTTGTCCCATCTTGTTCCCCTGGAAGCTTCAGTGTGTCTAACAGGATTCCTGGCATAAAGTAAGGAGCAAGGCTTCATAAGTTCTTCATTGATAAGAAATCAAGAGAGAACTGCAGTCCCACAGAGAATATATTATTAACATAATGGATACTCCACTCACAGATTTCCTTCCTTAAGGAAGTTTGCAGAGTACTGAACAGGACTTAGCGGCAAAATAAAACATATACAAGAGGCAGTGAGGGCGCCTGGGTGGCTCAATGGGTTAAAGCCTCTGTCTTCCACTTGGGTCATGATCTCAGGGTCCTGGGATGGAGCCCTGCATCGGGCTCTCTGCTCGGCAAGGAGTCTGTTTCCTCCCTCTCTCTCTGCCTGCTTCTCTGCCTACTTGTGATCTCTGTCTGTCGAATAAATAAATAATATCTTTAAAAAAAAAACAAAAACAAAAACAAAAGGATGCAGTGAGATCTATGGGAAATGAGAGTTGGAAAGATCTGGATCATGGCCACAAAATAGGTAGTGTCTTTCAAAATCACTCTGTTATTTCAAATGAATGAATGTACTGGAGCAGAATTCAAAACTGCCTAGATTTTAAAAATAATCTGGCATGATGTCCTGGACTTGGTGCATACATGTTATTTTAGTGCCTGGTCTTTTACAAGATATTAAATAAAACTCCATAAATGTTAGTACTCATTTATATTTTCTGGGAGAGGGGTAAGGTATTAATAGCTGTAGAGTGAAAAAAATTTTTCCTAGTTCAATAAATTAATAACTATTAAGCAGGCCACCCACCCTTTTTTTATATTAAGCAATGTGACTCCCCAGAACCTTAAAGATGCAAATATGTACAGTGAATCAGAACTACGGGGCCCTCATTCTTTTTGAGCACAGTAAGCATTTCCTAGAGCTCGTGTGCCCTGGCACACAGTTTGGGGAATGCTGTGGGCTCATCATTCTACCTTTTAAGAAGCTGCAAGACCAAATTACATGCTACTGAAGGAAATACTACAAACCTGGATGGGGAGATAGTAACATACAGTGGATCAGTGCATTGGGTCAAATTTGCCTTGTATGGTTCAAGTTCTATTTTTCCAAAGAACACCTCCACTGCATTTTACTGCCTCTCCACAGGTCTTTGGAACAGAAACAGCATTCCTCGACTTTAAAGCATGCAGAGATTATACAATTATCTTCCAGGTGGTCAAGATCCTGGGGAAAGATACGAAATCCACACAGAATTTTCAATAGGGCTCATTTTCACTAGTGATATCTGGAAAAGTATCCAAAAAGCCAGTTCTATCTTTTGTCCAATTGTGAGCCTGAAACTGTCTTCATTCATTTATTAGACTAATAGTCACTGAAGGCCTACTATGTGTCAGGCTGTGCTCTGGGTGTTAGGGATCCCTCAGTTAATAAAACAGACACAAATTCTTTCTCTTGTGGAGCTTAGGTCTTGTAGGGAAAGACAAATCATAATCAAGATAAAGAAGTCACTGACAGTGTATTAGAGGCTTAAGCGATGTCAAAATATAAAGCAGGAAGGAGGGTTAGGGAGAGCTGGGGTTGCAACTATAACACAATGGCCAAAAAAGACCTCATTGAAAAGCAAAGACTTGAAGGAAGTGAAAAAGTGTGCCACTTGGATGTCTGGGAGAAAAGCATTTCCGGGGGAGTCAATTGCAAAGGTTCAGAGGCAGGACGGAATTGGAGGTTTGGAGAAACATCCAGAAAACCCAGCGGGTTGGGAGACAACAAGCCAGAGAGGCAAGAGTAGAAATTGAAGTCAGGGGCACCTGGGTGGCTCAGTGGGTTAAGCCTCTACCTTTGGCTCCGGTCATGATCCCACGGTCCTGGGATCGAGCCCCACATCAGGCTCTCTGCTCAGCAGGGAGCCTGCTTCTCTCCTTTCTCTCTGCCTGCCTCTCTGCCTACTTGTGATTTTATTTTTTAAATAAAATCTTAAAAAAAAAAGAAAGAAAGAAAGAAAGAAAGAGAGAAAGAAATTGAAGTCAGAGAGGCAGTGAGGAGCCCAGAGGGCTAAGAGAGAAACGGGACCACTGGAACCTAGGAGAGACACGGTGCATTCAGAAGCTCCTTCTGGCTGCTAGGTGGAAAAGAAGTGTGGGCAGCCCAGGGCAGACCCCAGGAAGTCAGATGATAACATGACAGACCAGAAAAAAATAATAGGAAGATATAAAACTTAATTGTAATTCTTTTTTGCTGTTTCCTATTGTTAATGAAGCTTTTTTTTATATTTATATTTTAATATATGAAGTATATATATATATACATAAAGTATATATATACTTTATGTATATATATACTTTATATATGAGGCAATTTTTATATCCCTTATCATATCCGATCTTCATAACAGCACGCTTCATGGCAGTCCACATTATACCTGTCTCGTAGCTGAGAGAATGGAGCCCTAACAAGGTCCAGAGTCTTGCCTGACCATGGGTAACTCCTGGGTGAAAAAGCCCAGATGAAGTTCTGGAGACAGGAATGCTGACCTCGAACTGAGAGCTCTTGACACTACACTACAGTTGGTCAATTCCAGAGTCCAAGTAAAGGCTTCGTAAGCACTGAGTGGGGAAATCCTGATGGTAAAGAGTGATGGGTATGTTAGGTTTATCCTAGAGAAAGTAAGACTGAAGCCAAGTTTTTGTTTTCCTTTCTTTCTTTCTTTCTAACATTTTCTTTAACACGTAACACACATATAGAGAAGTGTACATGCTCCAGGCAGAGGTTTTTAAAGGGAATTTTGAAGTTTTCAATCTGACCACCAATTTGAAGGGTTTCAAGAGAACATACAAAAACAAGAGTAATACATTCTTGGTAAGACGTTCGTTTAGGGGCCCATGGAATCTCTCATTAATTCTGTGCCCGGGCTTTCAGAGGTCAAGGTCACACACTGCTCTGCACACCACAAAAATGACTGCCTTGAGACACTCCTTGCAGTTCAAAAGTTTAACCCAAACCTCGCTATTACTGCTGGGACTGAGCAGCCAGCAGATTGGAATGTTCATGGGTGGGGGGAGGCATGTTAAGGAAATCTCAAGTGTTAATTTTCCAAAAAGTTCCTTTTTAGAGCTATGCAGCTCAGGACTTTACTGGGGGTTTTTGTTTGTTTGTTTGTTCATTTTTTAGTAGTGACTCTGCTTGGAGATGTCCATATTGTGTACAGAGAGACATGGCGCCCATTTGCAAAAACAAAAAATTTCTTCTACAGCCAAGAAACTGAGAAGAAGCTGAAATTTCTCCTCTTTCTCCTCCTTTCCCTCGTTTCTTCTCCTCCTCCTTCTTCCCCTGCTTTACCTCCTTCTCCTCCCTTTTTCCCCTCTTGCCTTTCCTCCCAGGAGGAAAGCTCTTGAACAACCTTTATTCTAACTCTGATGCATCACAAAACCACAGAATGGAAGAAAGCCAAGGGCTTGTCAATTCCAATGACAGATGATGGCGTCCCAGTTTTCAGAGCAGAAGATTTTCCTGTCCTCTGGCCAATGTGAAATAAGTCATCCTGTAAAATACACAGACCAGAGGGCAGGGAGAGAATTAAGCTCCTCTCTCCAGCTCCCTCTTTATACAGATAACATCAGGAGAGTTTCATGACTCCTCCAGGATTACCCAAGTGCTTAGAAGTAAATCAGGGACTAGAATCCACATCTCAGGGCTCCAAGCCCAGTGCTCTTTTCTGTAAACCACACTGTCCTTCTTAAAAGTTTCTGCTCATCTTCACACTGCCTAGGGCTAGTAGCAAGCAGATAAGAATACATATGTGAAGGTTATAATAGCCATAATAATTGATAATTATATTATAATTGTTATTCTTATAATAGATGAGAGTTATTGAGTACTTAAAATACATTAGGCACTATTCTGGGGCTGTACATATATCAACTCATTAAATCTCCACAACAACCCTATTGGCCAGTACCATTATTATCCTCATTTTATAGATGGGAAACCTGAAGCACAGAGGGGTTAAGTGACCTTCATTGCTCAATGTCACCCACTAGAAAAGAAAACAAATGAAACAAATGATTCTCATCACACTGACTCCTAGGGCAGAGAAATGAGACATCAAAGTTGATCCGCAAAGAGTGAGCCAACTACGGTCCATCCATATAATGGAGTACTAAGCAGCTATGTAAAAGAGTGAAGATGACCTCTGTGTAGCGATATAGAGTGATGTCCAGGATAAACTGTCTTTTAATCAGGCAAAATATATAAATTTGAGCAGTTAAAAAAAAAGAAAGAAAGAAAAGAAAAACTATAATTGGTTATAAAATCTTGAGTAAATAATACCCATAGGTTTATATGTTATAGGTATATATAGAACATTCAAATTATGGAGTAAAATAAAAAGAGAAAGAGGGGGGGAAATCTCAGTTTTCATCTTTGGAGGCAACTATTACATTAACCCGTTACTCCAAGAGCTGGTTGTTACAGGGAAATAATTGAATATCTTATTCTACCTTTTTATGAAGCAGGAGACATGAGTTTATCCACAGTCAAGGAAGAAAAGCTCTGCTTTATAGAACAGCTCCAGCTAATAAGTATAGAAAGGATCATAGCTGTAGAATATCACAATTCTATAGCTGCCAATAAGATCGTTTATTCCAACAAGAATCCCTGACAGATGCTAACATTATTAAGGGAGAGGTTATTGGAGACCAGGACGTGCATGGGCACCGAAGTATCATCCCCACATATTTCTTGTTAATTTGCAAAAGGTAAACTATACTTTTATGATGCAAAGATCTGGTAGGCATCATTTTAACCAAGAGTTCATATTTAACATTACAGTCAAACAACTGACTATTTTTGAAATTATGAGCCTCTTGATGGGATGTGATATTAAGCATGATCTATAAGTATAATCACCCATGAACTTCGCTTTCCAGAAGCTGATCAAGTCTCTAGATCCAACTTCCAGTTGACAAGATATACACAGTATAAAGGAACAAATGCAACTCTTGGAGAAAACTCTCAAACAAATCCAGAATGGAGGATCAGGTATAGGCGTGGGCATGTCCACTCAACCTTACGCTATGTTTGAATGTGGCTGTAATTAAAAGCTCAGGAAAACCCATGCGGACCAAGCACGATATAATTTATGAGAACAAATACGTACAGACGAAGAGGAAAGGGAGTAGAGAATGAGGCTAGAAGGAGAAAACCAACACCAAATAGACGAAAGGACCATGTACTGATAATGATAAAAGTGTACAACGTGCTGAACATTATAGTCGACTCAACTCTCCACACCTGAAATTGGAAAGACTTTCATCAAGTCGGCCAAGTGAATCCTTTCTATCATAGCTGGGAGAGGAGAGCCGCCTGAGGGGGAGGACTCTGAAGCCAGCAGACCCACAAACATGGGGCACCAGGCTGACTAGCTGGAACCCCTTGCATTGCGAGTTGAGCCTGGATGTTTTCAAATCCATTTGGTAATGCAGAGTTATCTCCCTCGTGTCACGAAGGCCTTCCGTTCTTTGATTTACAGCTGCTCTCATGGAAGATTTGTTCAATAATCCTCAGGATTGTGGCAAAACACCCAAGGACATATTTGTCTACTCAGCTGTAGTCAGACACCTCCATCTCCCCCAGGTATGAAACTATGATTTCTTTTCCTTATGTAGGATGCTTCATCAGCTTACCAGCATTCCAGGAGAACTCTTCTTCTGTGACCTCCCACTGTGAGTCAGGGTAAAGAGCCTATAAGGAAGCCTCTAGCCTCTTCCCTGGTGAAGAAAGGAAAGGGCCAAAGGGCATTGCCTCCAGTCCTTGGAAAAATAGCCAGGATAAAAAAGGAGAGGCCAAGAAGTGTCCCCACCAGTCCTTGATGATAGAGAAGCAAGAGAATGTCATCTCCCCAGAGATCCTAAGAGAATTCCAGTGGAATGTGAGCTTCCGGAGGTAGGAGACACACTTGCCCTTATCCTCGGCCTTGTCCATTTCTGATTGGTGCTGCATACCCATTGTCAACTGAATAAATGAATGCGTGATCTAACAAGGCAAAAGTGATTCAGACTGATGGGTCAAATAGGTAAGAAAATAATCAATGTCCTTAAAGTGAGACAGGGAATGATTTGAATAGCAAACAAGAAAAATAAAACATTGCAGCAGTTATCTGTGTCTACCTATTTGCTTTGGTGGTTTAAAACAATTCTTAAGTCAATATAATAAATGGAAAGAATGTTGCCTATGCAAGTGAGATATCAAAAAAGAAAAAAAAAAGACTAGAAACAAATTGTTTATGTGCACTAGAAACCAAAGTATTACCTGACAAAGGTCCAAGGTTGAAGACTCTCAGAACCCTCAGAGACCACTCTCAGATATTTCTAGTTGAAGAGTAGCAATTCTCATTTCTGGTTCTATTGGCCACAAGGGTTTCCATTTCACTCCCAGAAGTATCACAAAATTCTTCCCTGATTTCCCAAAATAAACTCTTTTAATACGCCAAATTATTCTAAAAACAAGGTGGTAATAGAGAAGAGAGTGTTGTGAAATCAAAGAAGCAAAGATAAGTCTCCAAAAAAATTTAAAACTCCTCCATAGTCCAGACAGATCGTTGTTTCTGAGAATTCCACCCTCCCCAAAGTTGGAATTATATGACAGAACTTTTTTTTTTTTTAATTCCTCCAGTTGTTTTATTCCATTCTTGTAGGGCTCCTCCTGGGATTGAATTTTCCCTTCTCAATAGCACAAAGAGGTGAGTCTTCAGTGCTACAAGAAGGAAGCCAAGCTTGTTGGGTCTGGCACAAAGCAAACATTTTTGCATTGCCTGAATTATTTTAAATAATTGAAAACATCATTCTGATGGTCCATGCCACAAGGCACCAGGTAGTCAACTTAGGAAAAATGAAGGGTTGTGGCTTGCATTTCAACCTGGCCTAAGTAGCTGATCAGGGAATTTGAACATTCTAACTCAGAGACAGTTGCTGAATTTTAAAAGTAGAAAATTCGAGAAAGATCCTGAGTTTGCCCTACTCCATTTTACTAGCCTCTTGAGGTAAACCCCTTTCAAAGCTATCAAAGGGATCCATCTGCCCAGCTCTGTTCCTCATGGGGCCTTTCTTTCAGGCTCCCTCCCAGAATCAGCTGGCTTTGAATCTGACCCTGCTAAGTACAGACCCCAAAGCACCCGGTTCTTTCCTAAGCTTCCCCTGAACAGAGCACCCATTCTTGGCCTCTGCTTATAATTGTGTTGGTCTAGTTCAAACTCTGATTCAACCCCAGGACTGGGATGGCATCCAACTCTGCGTTAGGTACAGCGCTGGAAACCATCTGCTCTTTTGTCAGTGTTACACATTGGTCCAATGTCATGGTCCTAAGAATCAGATTAGAAGACAGCTTGCTTTGTGATTTTCCTGTTCCTCTTTTTTTTTTTTTTAAATGCATTTTATCTTGCTCTGAACATTATTCTTTTCTTCCCGCTCTTTCAGGTTAGAGCCAAGAAGTCCCCAGTATCTGCTAGCTGTCCAAGAACAAAGCAGGCTGAAATCCATTTGGATCCACGTCTCCATTTGCTAGTGTTTTAAATCCAAACCCTCAACCTCAAGTTCCTGTCCTAAGGAAGGAAACTTTGGCTGGACAAAAGGAGTTGAGGCAAAAAAGTAAACCTTACACCGAAGAGTTAATCATATGGAATCCCAGGGATGCCAATACAATAGGTCTGTTGTGAGACCAAAATCCCTGCTACATTCTTGAATTTTTTTTGAAGCAAAGAATCAGAAATTATACAAGTTGCAGAAGATTCCATGTGCAGTTTTGATTTAAATCTCCCTGATGGCTAATGATGATGAACATTTTTTCATGTGTCCGTTAGCCATTTGCATGTCTTCTTTGAAGAAGTGTCTGCTCATGTCTTCTGCCCATTTTTTGACTTGATTATCTGTTTTTTGGGTATTGAGTTTGAAAAGTGCTTTATAGATCTTGGGTATCAGCGTTTTGTCTGGAGTGTCATTCGTGAATATCTTCTCCCATTCTGTGGGTTGCCTCTGTTTTTCTGTTTCCTTTGCTGTCCAAAGTTTTTTATCTTGGTGAAGTCCCAATAGTTCATTTTTGCTTTTGTTTCCCTTGCCTTTGGAGAAGTGTCTAGCAAGAAGTTGCTCTGGCCAAGGTCATAAAGGTTGCTGCCTGTGTTCTCCTCTAGGATTTTGATGGATTCCTGCCTCACATTTAGGTCTTTCATCCATTTGAGTCTATTTTTGTGATGGTGTAAGGAAATGATTCAGTTTCATTCTTCCGCATGTGTCTGCCCAGTTTTCCCAATACCATTGGAATCCACATGAATCTTAAGATTACATTATATGGAAGGTGCAAAAGAAATGCAAATAAGCACAAGAGCTATAACTGCCTTTGAGTTCTAAAAGGCCATGGTGAGCCCTAGAGCTAAATGTGTGATGTAATGTTAGTTGATTAGAAATCTGTGTAGACATATGTTATCACTCTTGCCAGTTAGAAGAAGAGTCTGATCCTTATGGCTGTATTTGCATCTAAGCAAAGGTAAATAATGACCAGGCAAAGGGATAGTTTAGATTCAAATGATAGTAAGAAAAAAAATTAATCAAAAAATTTTAGTAAAAAAATTTACTAGTTGATAGAAAATAGTGTATATATATATGTACATATATATATACACACAGAGTATGTGTATATATATGTATACACACATACACTAATATCTATAATATACATACATACATATAAAAATAGTGTATATATTTATATATATATATATATATATATATATATATATATATATATAAACATATACATACATAAACACATACATATGTGTCTGGATGGGTTAGATTATGCTACAAAAACAACCCTAAAATCTTAACAATATCAACACCAACAGAACAGGAATATTTTTGACAAGCTCTATTGATGGCCACGTGAAAGTATAGGAGACTCGCTTGATTGATGTGTTCGAAACTCTAGAATACAAACATCTAAACAAAAATGTCTGGGATTGGGAGGGAGACAAACCATAAGTGACTCTTAATCTCACAAAACAAACTGAGGATTGCTGGGGAGAGGGGGGTTGGGAGAAGGGGGTGGGGTTATGGACATTGGGGAGGGTATGTGCTTTGGTGAGTGCTGTGAAGTGTGTAAACCTGGCGATTCACAGACCTGTACCCCTGGGGATAAAAATACATGTTTATAAAAAAAAAAAATTAAAAAAAAATAAAAATAGTAAAAAAAAAAAAAAAATGTCTGTGCTCCCTCTGCCGGGACGGACAGGGAATAGAGAAGGGAAGTGCCGCCCTTCGTACAGCAGGGTTTCCCGGCAGAGATGGAATAAGGGCTCTGACCCGGAACCTCGTCTTCTCTGGGCTAAGCCCAGGCAGCAGCCTAGTATCTGCAGAAGGCAGGGCCTGGTAAGCAGGGCAGCATCATGCCCTCCACTTAGACATTGAGAGATAATACAGGCCAACCTCATTAGTAATTTATTCATGGAGTTATTTAGTCAGTCATTCAAAAATATTTTTTGACTGCCTCTCATGTGGTAGGCACGCTAATGCTATGGCAGGAAGATAACTAAGAATTACACCAGATGGAATTATCCTGATCCTGGAAGAAGAGGACGAAGGATGCTGATCAGTTATGCCATGATCCAGTGCCTAGACAGTGGCTGACACAAAGTACAAGCTTGATATGTACTTGCCATTATCGGTCGATGCTAGGGATTTTTCCTTTAGCTAACTGGCCTGCTTCCTTCTCTTTCATTTCCACTTTGATGGGCAAAGGCTACAATGTTACTCTGCTGTGACACTTTCATTCTCTTGGATTTATTCCTGTCTACAATTGTCTTTTTTAGTATGATTTTTTTTTTTAAGTTTATCTACTTTTGTTTCCAAGTAATTATGGGAGCAATGGTCTGTCCCAACTATCTGTGTCCTAACAGGAAGGATCACCTTGTGAAAGTAGATTTTTGTCCTCCTTGGTTGCACTAGCTACATTTCAAGTACTAATCGCCACACGGAGCTATTGCCTACCCACTGGGTAGTCAGATTATAGAACATAAGTTCTCTTAGACGATTTTGACCAGATGCAGAGACCTGGAGTCCCAATATCCAGTCGTATGTTCCAGCTGCTTTTAACTGGGATTCCCACATTCTCCCTTTCTTCCTGTCAGGATTACCAGTCTCTGAGAACCTGCCCATTGAAATGGCATTAGTGGAGTTCTGATAAGGGGCCCATGAAAAGTTGCTGCAACTTTTCAGTTTTTGAAATGGCTGCTCAGCACCCAAGCTTCACCCCAGACTCACTTCGTTGGAACTGCTAAGGGCGTGCAGAGCACAAATATATCCTGACAGCTTGGGTCATTTTCTGTGGCACTCTACTGCTCAGAGGAGCCTGAACACTTTTCTCAACCATGTCCCGCTGAGCAGTACAAATCACCTTCCATCTAAAAAAAAAAAAAAAAAAAAAAAAAAAAATCTGACTTACTGGAATTACTCCAAATCACTTTCTTTCTTGGAATTCACGATTTCTTTTGATGTTTATCAATGCATCACCATCTGGTGAGCTTGCCAAGATCATGTCTCGGTTTTAGTGATGTATCATCTCCCCAGAGTTTATTGCAAGGTCTTCCCACTTCTTCTAGGGATCCAAAAGATCCACAAGCAGCATAAAATGGCAAGATGCCAGGAAACAAGGACTCAGCTCTCAGCTAGATATCTTATTCATTAGTACAGGGCTGCCTTTGAGAGTCAGGGTACTGGGAAAGGATTCCAGGAAGATGTGTGAATTTAGAATAATTACAGAGGTCAGCTAAGTCAGTTAAATAAGTCTGAAAATCATAATTACACCAACCCTAGACAAGGCGATGAAGTTGAGAAATTTATCTTTGGCTTCCCTCCAAACTTCCCTGAGAACCCTCCTCTCTGATTTTTCTCTTTTGTCCCCTTCTCTCGAGCTTGCCCAGGACTCTATCTTGGCTTCTCACTCCTTCAGGGAAGCTCTTTTGGGGCTCTTTTCTCCCATGGAAACTTAGTTCCATGCCCATTAGGCTCTGCTCGTTAAGACCAGCCAGCTATTAGGACAAGCTAATTTACTTAAAAAACAGGAGTCCTTCACCTGGTTCCCAAGACAGGCTTCAGAGAGCAGCGAAGACCGTAAGATATAACCGCTTCGCTGTGCGTTTTCTGGAGAAAAGAGCCATAGATTTCAATAGATTCTGAAATACGTCTATGACCCCCACAAAAGGTTGAAACCACTGATGGTGAATATTAATAGCTGATAATTATAGGAAGTTTTCTTCCCAGGTCATGTTTACATTTTAAACACCATGTGAAAGAGAAACCACCATCTGTTAAATATCTTTACTTCATGGGGCACCTGGGTGGCTCAGTGGGTTAAAGCCTCTGCCTTCAGCTCAGGTCATGATCCCAGGGTCCTAGGATCAAACCCCACATTGGGCTCTCTGCTCAGCAGGGAGCTTTACTTTCCTCTCTCTCTCTCTGCCTGCCTCTCTGCCTACTTGTGATCTCTGTCTGTCAAATAAATAAATAAAATCTTTTTTAAAAAATGTTTTAAATATCTTTGCTTCAGAAAATAATAATTGGAGAGTCCTCAGGCCAATGGCAAGAGAGGTAGGAAAGACTCTGGAGCAGGAAACATCCTGTTACTGCCTTTCAGATCATAGCCAACAGCCTCTACATAAGATCAGGGCAGCTTCGCTGGGTTGCACTGTTTCTCTTTGAACATAAAAACCTTGCCACTCATACAAAATGTAGGCTTTTTAAAAAAATTTCAAAGAAACTGATCAGGCTTAGGTTGCCACCTGTTTTTCTTCATTACAGATACATCCTGAGACGAAATGGCAGTATGCTATGCCTCGGGATCAGGAGATTAGTTCCCCTGCTATACCATGAATTTGCTGAGCAACTTTCTGAGAATGGCTTGGCCTCTCTGGGCCTCCGGATTTTCATTGCTAAAATCTGGGCAGTCCTCTCCAGCCTTGTGATTCTAAGAAAGCTGCCTAAAGTCCCCCATAAATGAAATTTCTGTACTATTCTTTTATTGATAAGGAGAGGTGGTTTTCATATTTGGGGGGAAGATATCCAACCAAACACTGAGTTGTTTTCCTCCTTTTTACTATGTTAGCATCTTGTCTGAAGCAGCAAAACCTGCTCTTGAAAAGCTTCAGAACAGTTTGTGGTGGATTGCAATTCTTGTCTCAGAAAGATTAATTGGAAACAAGCTCTAAGGAAGAAAATTCAAAGCCCATTTCTATGCTTCCTGCCTTTTAGATCTTCTAACATGTAAATTGACCGTTACAAAGAGGATCAGTGATTAGAATGGCCTGTGCGAAGACCAGCATTCAGCTCCCTGATTATTCCTTGCCAGAATCTTGGGTGACCAGCATCTCAATTGCCTTCTTTTCAGCTTGCAGGATGATGAACCGCGCACTAGCTCCAGATCCCGCGTTCCCCAACATGAATTCAACCATGGTTTTAGCAAACTGAAGACCCTTCCCCGCCCCCAGATTGTGCTTCCAATTAGAACAAAATCTGGTCGCGAGGGTCACTCCAGACATCCACATTCAGAAACTCTAATTATTTCTTAAAGTTTAATAAAGCTTCTTTTATCTCTGGCTATTGGTTGGCCTTTTCCGTACTTAATCCTGCCATATTCCTTACGTGCCTCATCTTTCTATTCGTAAGTACTATTTTTTTTTTTTAATTCTGGCAAAATTCCCTGGATGAGTGTTGTTTTCTGATTGCTTCATTCACTCCCATCCCTGGTCTCCCTGCATCTCCTCTCTTCTTCTAATACCGAGACTCCTTGCTTACTTAGCAATCTCAGCTATTCTAACATAACTGAGAACCAGGAAGTAAGCAAGAAGCACTAGCCCTTTGCCAACATGGACTCAGCACAAAAGTTGCGATGACTTAACCTTCATTCAAACTAGTACCCTTTTGCATTACATATAATTCTACCTAGAAATTTAAAAAGTAGAAGTGCCAAACATATATGTGTGTGAAGAAAGGGAAGGACCAGGCAGGCATGGGAGAGGAGAGCCTCTAATGGCTGGACGGGCAGCCAAGGAAAATGCCAATGGATAGTCTAACAATGACATGAGAAATAAAAGGCAGTAAAAACATGACAAAAGGGGAATCTAAGAATTCTTGCAGTCTAGGATATTTAATGATGAAATAAAGAGACCCATTCACCTCACTGGCAACGAAATGGATTGTGCCATATCTAGAGTGGGAGTGGAATGGGTTCAAAACAAAACAAAGGTAATAAATCCATTGAAAGAACTATTTCACCTAAGCTCCAAGCAACCATTCTTCCTTTTTTTATTTTAGTGTAATAGCTGAGCACATGACTGCTCAAAACAAAGACGACATTTTGCCATCTTCCCATGCAGTTGGGTATGGCCAATCGGGTGTGCATGGAAGTGATACAAACAACTTCTGGGTCATGTCCTTCTTTGAAAGGGAAGTCTGATGCTTTCCATTCTCATCATCTGCTGGCTTGGGTGTGGACCCAATGCCTGGAGCTGGGACAAGCAGCCACATATTTAGGATGACAGATAAATAAAAAGAGTCTGGATCACTGACATAATGAGCCACCAAACTACCTTATACTGCTTATGCTTGTTCTGATTCTTGATAAGAAAAGCAACTTGCCTTGTTTAAGCCAAGGGTTTTAGCTACAGAACCTACATCCTAACTAATCAACTAGTGAAACTTTTAACTAGGGAAATAATTTGGGGCGGGGGGGGATCATTGAGGCTCCCAAATTCCACTTCCCCTCTATCCTTTGGCAGTGGCCCTGTGGCAAAATGGAAAAAAGTGGGATCTGGAGTCCAACCTTGGCTCTACTCATTACTAAGTTTTCTTTCTAAAATGAGAATCATAAAGGTTAATAGTTATTAAATGCGTCTGTGCCATGCTTTCTTATGAGCATGATCTCATTTAATCCTTACAACTGAAGCACAAGGCACTATTATTATTCTAATCTTAGAGATGCAGTTAGGCATCTTTCCTAAGACATTGCAGCTAGTGAGAGGCAAAGCTGGGATTTGGACCAAGAGCATTTCTCAGGAGCCCGTAGATCTGCACCACTTCCCTCTGGACTTAACTCTCTGCACTGGTGGGAGATGCAAGGCAAATTCAGTGTCTAGAGTACAATCAACGTTCTTCAAACCGGGATCCTTCTGTATGATGCCGACTGCGTTCTGACAGTCTGTCTCTTTGAGATGAGCTGCTGTGTTACCTACTGACCACCTGCTCTCGGGTGAAAGTCTCTCGTTGGTGAAGGGTGGTAGTCTCTGATTAAACTACAGTAAATCCTGCTTAGTTAAGCAGGGAACTTTTCTTTCTCCTCCTGTTATAAATTGATTTTTTCAGTCAAAATCTCAAAGTCCACAATGATAATTCTGCACCACCAAAAACGGTTTACATTCTGTCCAAAATGTTTTGGAAGGCAGGATGTGCACCCCAGAGACAAACCCACCCACTGCGAGAGGGCTCCCCCAGATGAGGGGACCAGACAAACCCTGGCCCTCTAGGCTTTCCTTTCTCACACAAGCAGGGAAAAGAAATAAACACTGCTTGGTGCCAAAAAAGGAGGCTCTGGAACTTGAGGCCTGTCACTGCTAACGGAAGGAAAAAAATTAAAAAGAAATGCAAGTGTGAGGGGTGCCTGGGTGGCTCCGTGGGTTAAAGGCCCGACTCTTGATTTCCGCTCAGGTCATGATCTGGTGGTCCTGGGATGGAGCCCCGCATCAGGCTCCACGCTCAGCAGGGAGGGTGCGTGATATTCTCTCTCCCTCTGCCTCCGCCCCTCACCCTGCTCATGCTCTCCCTCCCTTTCTCAAAAATTAATTAGTTAATTAATCTTAAAAAAACAAAGAAATGCAAGTGCGAGAAGACAGAAAAAGAAGAGCAAAAAAGTATATAATCTCTGAAGATTTTTCTCCTAAAATGGATAAAGGCAAAAAGTAAGGGTGCCTTAGAAGGTAGGTTCTGTTTTTCTAGGAAATGAGTCCGCTGCCTCCTCACACCGTATAGGTGCGGTCAACTGGCTGAAAGCGGGTGAAGCCCCGTGCATAGGGAAGCTACCTGGAAACTCCGGGGGCACCAGGGCAGAACCTTCTCTATGTGACCCAGGCAAGAACAATCTCATGATGCTGGACAAACGCATTATCCCCGTTTCACAGATGAGGAGCTAGAATCTGGAAGATGACAGACAACTGTATCCCAGATCGCATGGGTAGTCAGTGGTAGAGTTAGGACTTGAAACCCAAGACTGCCAGATGCCAAAACAGACTAAAACCACTATTTATTCAACATGTCGCTCTCTATTCTCCTTAGATTACTTCTTACATCAGTTAGCTATTGTGCAAGTGTCTTTCTTTCCTTCTTTTTTTCATTCAACATTTATTAATCACAACAATGTGATTAAGGTGTAAAAACACGCTTTCGCCTGACATGAGATTTGCAGACTGATAGAAAAGTCAAGGTCAAACCACACAAAGGTAATAGAGTGTTAAAGTGTTACAAGGACTATGGCAGAATACAGTGATAACAAAAATGACGGACAGTGCTAGACATAATGCTGAGATCTTGGCCTGTCCTATCAGAGAAGGGAGACAAGAGAAGAAGCCATCTGTGTTACGGAGGTGTAAACCTTCCTCCACTTGCCAGATTTAGCACATAAAAATACAGGATCCCCAGTTAAATTTGAATTTTGGCTAAACAAAAAAATGCTCTTTTAGTATAAGTCCCAGGTAGTGTTTGAGACATACTTTTACTAAAACATTATTCATCATTTATCTGAAATTCAAATTTTACTAGAGTCCTGTATTCTATCTGGCAATTCTAGAGAGAGAGGAAGTAGTGGGATGTGATTCATAGTGAAGGTGAGTCCTGACGATGAGTACTTTTTCTTCAGACTAGGGTTAATGGGAAGGGAAGAAAGAGAGGGAAGCAAGGACTAGTAAACCTTTAACCTCAGATGAGCCACAACCACAAGAAACCCATCAACTTTCAAAAGACCAATGGACTTTTTTTCATAGGGATGTATCAAGCCACCTCAAAATACTTCCTTTTTGGAAGTAAAAGGGAAATAAATTAAAACATGTTTTGGTCATTTTGTAAAAATATAAGGTCTCCCGTGGAGTTCGGTAGAGGTAGAAATAAATATCAGTAAAGAGCTCTTGGTTCCCAAGCAAACACTCAGGATGTAGGCTTCTCCTCCGTGTGTGGAATGGAGGTGTAGTGCTTTAAATGACTCAAAGAAAAGATCTCAAAGAGATCTCCTCAAAGAAAAGATCAGAATAAACGAGAGGAGGTAGTGTGGTAGACATAGCAACTACCTCACTCTCCCACGACCAGCCAGAGGACTTGAGTTAAGCTATTTCCCTTCTGCCAGTTTCAGCTGCTTCTTCTGGGTACTCACATGGTCTCCCTCCAGCCTTCACAATGACCCAGTTTTCAGTAGTAAATTTAAGTCATGTCAACTCTCAGACAACCACAGGAGGAGGCAGCGTGGTTCCCCAGCCTTCCTGACAATTCTATAAGTTTCCAGTATTCCTCCAGAACATTAGCTTTTCATCTTCTTAGCTAGAGTTGGCATCTGCTGCTTTCAGCCAAAGAATCAAAGAACTCCAGATCACTGCAGAGGGTGAGGAAGGCAGGTACCAAAGTCAGTTATGCTTGTGAAACTCGGTTAGATATAGCCATCTTGTATTTAATGCAGGACTTCTCAGATCCTTTAACATGGTCACTTCTTTATGACTCCTTAGGAGAGAATTTAGTATTTGGAGCTTCACAGACTCTCTTTATCTCAGATCCTTTTTGTTACTGTTTTGTTAGAGCAATTTGGAGGACCTCTAGCCGGGAGTTCCTTATTCCCATCACTTACTATCTTTAAGTGTTGTAGCGTGAAGTACTGACCTACCATCCGACTTTAGGATGAAGAAACAGAATCTTCCATCTCTTCTTCACCCCCACAGAGCATTAGGCAGAGGAAAGCAAAACTGTACTGTGAACTCATTGCAACCAGCCTTCCCATAACCACAGAGCGGTTGAATGTGATTAAAGCCACAACAGATCTCAGAGCCCTCTTCTTGAGGCCAGGAGAGCTGACCCATGTCACCTTGCCAAAAAGCCATTTTCCTGATTACTTTCTGCCTGCCCAGGATTCCTGTGGTTTCCACTTGTAAGGGGATCCTTCACTTCCTGACATCGCTACTCTCTTACTGCTGTGGCAGTGGTTGTAGCTCAGGACCCCTGGAAGGGTTCCTGCCTCAGAGACAGAGGATGCATTCTCCAGGCACTGCCAAATGCTGATTGCCCCCAGGTGGCTCAGCTGCAGATCCATCGGCAAATTGTGGTTATTAATGACTTGATTGCTGGCACTAAGGATACACTCCTCAACCCAAAGTTTTACTTAATTTAAAGTGTTTATGCAATACGTAGCAAACCCATACCATGTGCCAGACTTTTTCATGTCATCTCATACTTTCTGTTTAATTCTTACCCTCTACGATTGTGTTTTAATTCTTTATGGATTTCAGGATGTAAGCGACTCTAGTATATTGTCTCGAAAGCAGGAAGATAGGCCAGAAAGAACTGCAGATTGCTGCTCATCATAGTGTCCTCTGGGTATCATTGGCAGGAATTCTTTGGCTTTGAGTGTCTGAACAGCAAAAAGAGTTGCATAAAAAATGCAGGCCACAAAGGCTTAAACTTGGAAGGCAAAGTGAAAAAAAAAAAACTTTATAATAAAAGCAATAATTTTTAAACAATTCATTTTTTTAGTTTTTTTTTTTTAAGATTTTATTTATTTGTCAGAGAGATAGAGATTACAAGGAAGCAGATGGAGGGAGAGGGAGAAGCAGACTCCCTGCTGAGCTAGGAGCCCGATGTGGGGCTCGAACCCAGGACCCTGAGACCATGACCTGAGCAGAAGGCAGAGGCTTAATCCAGAAGCCGCTAAACAATTTAGTTTTTAAACTAAAGTTCAAAGGGCTAGAAGTTATTACTTCCTAGAGACTTTCTTCAGTAAAGAAAATTCATTTAATGCAAAAGCACCATTGACTTAAAACAGAAGGAGAATGTATTCAACTTAGGATTAATAACCACACACCTCAGTAAGGGCAATACAAGCATATATCACATGCACATTTTTATATGAAAATAGACACTATAAGATAGGTGCTTTTATTATTATTCTCATTCTACAGAGGAGGTTTAAAAGTTTGCCAAGTTTGTCTCGTTAGCAAGAAGCAAAGCTAGGATTTAAATATGGGAGTGTCTGACTCCCAAGTTTACTTGTGCATCACGATTATGCTCTCATCCTAATAGTTTTGCTGAGACATTGATCCCATAAGACCTCCTGAAGCCCAGTTGCCTCCAAACATGAGCAGTCACATCTGTTCAATCCTCCTCTGCCCACTTCCCCCCAACAATCCTGAGCTGCACAAACTACTATCATTTTCCAAATGTGCTGTGTCATAGAATGTGTTGGGAAGCATTAATTTAGCCACCTAGGAAATCACTTTCTGATGAAAAAGCCAAAGTCTTTTGGGTGCATGGAAACCCAGTCAATGAATGACTCAATGCACATCCCTCCTCTTTCCCTTAGACAAGGATAACTAGGCTAAAAACCCAGCAGCTGGTGGGGTGGAGGACAGGAAGGCAGAGGACGAAGGAGGGTTGCACAAACTTGACAGGGTACTTAGGCTAAGTGCCCCTATGCTCTGAGTGAGGTTTCCTGAAGTCAAGAGGGTCTTCATGGACTTGGTCAGGAGGCTATGACTGTCCAGAATAGGCTTCCACAAACTATGGCCAGACTCCTATGTGGGCCAAACCCAGCCTGTGGCCTTCTTTTGAATAGTCCACAAGGCAAGAATGCCTTTTGTGTGTCTGAAAGGTTGAAAACAAAACAAAGAAGAGTGTGTGACAAAGACCAATTGTGGCCCTCAAAGCCTAAAATATTCGCTATCTGGCCCTTTACAGAATAAGTTTGCCAACAACCCTTGCCTATAATCTGCTCTGTGATCACCATAAGAAAGCCAGGGGCCAATGAATAAGAAATCAGAACAAAAATCATTTTAAGGCTGCAATGGCTTCACTTACAGTTGTGTAGCCTATATGTAACTCTTAAAGGCAGATATACAGTAGCCTTTAGAAACAAAGTTTCAGGAGTTGGGAAAAAAAGAGAAATGGAAATAACCTCCTCTTTCCCAATTTTACACCTTCCAGTTTTGTAAATCTCCAGGTTATTCGTGAGTTTTTTTCCAGGCGGATTCTGTGAGAATAAACAGTTGCAAAGAGATGTTTCTAAGAGGGAGAGGGGCATCTTAATCATAAGGAAGAAAGAAACCATTTACTTAATGCTTACTGTGTACCGAGACCTTTCACAACTGCTGAATCAAAAATCCCATGCATTCTGCCCCCATTATATCCAAAAGATAACACACTGGGTCCCAAAGGGCTAAGTGACTGATCTAAGAGCCTACAGCTGTCAGGGACAAACCTGGGTTGCAAATCTTGGTTTTTGTAATTCCAAGTCCAGTGCCCCCTTTTTCTATACTCAGCTCCAGCTAGTGAATGTGAAGTTCTATCAGACATAGAATCCAAAATTCAGCTAGGTCCTGCTTCCTCCTCTGAACATTGAGCATATCAGACTAGAGGATTGCAAAGTCCCTCCCAGTTCCATCCTCGTCTGATTATTTCTGAGAAATAATGCAAATGAAATGGAAAAGGAAACTCGAGTAGGCCATTTTATGTTCCTGGCTTGTCCAACTTCTTCGGGGTGTGAGATCAGTGAGGGTCAGGGGAACATGTCCAGATTCATTTAAATGAGAAAAGCATAACCAAAACATGAGTACAGAAGGCTTACAACGCTGGTAATACGGCAGCCTGATTTAACAAAGACTCTTCCCCATCACAGATACATGTAATGCTAGATAAATATTTTAAAACTTTAAAATGCATAACCTGAAAAAAGACCAAGACAGTTCCCAGGTGCCAGAAACAAAAGGAAATTCAAAACCAGAGATGTAGGGCTCCAGCTACATGTAAGAGACCAAGAAAGAATCAGGCCTGGACACAGATCCCAAGTAAATTTGGTCTGGAAGCTGTTCAGGCTGGAACTGAGATCTCTGCTTAAAACTAAGACTCTGAAAATCCTCCCAGGACTTGAAAGGAACACTCAAAGAACTTTGTCTACAGCCCAAAGAAGCAATGAGGAAGCAAGCTATCTATTCTGGGCTCTAACTGAAATAGAATAGGTGTCCTGTGGAAAGTCCCAAACCCAATCTAGGTATGGGGTATGAATTTAAGCTATCTCCATGTCATAGGACTCCCAGGCAAAAAGTTAACAAAATTTTTGGTTCATGACCAGTATAAACTATGGGGGAAAAAGCACCATTGCTTCTCTCCAGGTTGGTGGAGAGAAGTCAATACGAGACTGCTCTGCAGGGAATTATCCACAGTCCAGGGTGAATGGGACTCTTACCAAAAGAAAAAGTAAAAGTGTCACGCAAAAATGTACTAACTATATGATGAGAAAGTATCAGCTAATACAACACATGGAAGAATAATGAACCCAAGAACTAAAAAAACAAAAACAAAAACAAAACCACAAGAATAATATGAAAGACACTGCAAAATAAGTATGCTTAAATTGAGAGGATTAAAAAAAAAAGACCCAGGAGTACCTGGATGGCTCAGTCAGTTAAGCATCTGACTTCAGGTCAGGTCATGATCTCAGGATCCTGGGATGGAGCCCTGCATCAAACTCCACATCAGGCTCTGTGCTCAGCAGAGAGTCTGCTTGTCCCTCTCCCCCTCCCCCACCCACTCATGCTCTCTTTCAAATAAATAAAATCTTTTTTTAAAAAAAGATAGGACTCAAAAATTTAAGTGAGCAGTTTGAATAATAACCAAATAGAACTTCTAGAACTGAAAAGTATAATCATTAAAATTTTTAAATCAAATTAAACAGCAGATGAGATGCACTTAAAAAGAACTAGGGAACGATTAGATTGATTTGAGAAAATCACCCAGACTAAAATGAAGAAAAATAAGAACATAGAATATATCAAAAAGTTTAATATTACTAGTATTGTTTAGTCCATTTAATTTTAATGCTTGCTTTGATATAATGAAAAATCCAACGTAATGTTGCATAAAAAATCGTTCTTGTATTTAAATTTCCTTGCTCTCATACAAGAGCCATTAGGAATAAGGCAAATGGAATTGGAATTTTGTATTAATTAACCTACAAAAATGATGAGCCTTGGTTTTCAGGGGCTGTTACAGATTCCGAACCACGGCAGCACCTCTGTTTGGTCTAGTGGCACAGGGTGAAATATCTAAACAGTTGTACTTGAGAATGCCTGGGCTGAGCAATAATGCTAAGTTAGGAAACTAACCCCAGAGTTTATGAGGCTCCTCAGGACTCAGCTTGACTCTGTAATGGCTCAGAAAAAAAATTTTGCACACATCCATTTGCTTTTCATCTGGAGTTCCCTCACCTGATTCTCTTGAGAACGTATGTGGATACTCCCTCTGCCAGAGCAAATAATTTTGGACACTTTAGAGAGAACAAGTTTAGAGAGAACAATTTGACCCTTGAATATCAAGGCTTTCAACTGCATGGGTCTGCTTCTACATGGATTTTTTTTTTTTTTTTTTTGAGAGAGAGAGAGAGAGAGACTGGGCACAAGTGGGGGCCGGGGGTGGTGGGGAGAGAGGAGTGTGGCAGAAAGAGAGGGAGAGCAGACTCCCCACTGAGCGGGGAGCCCTATTCAAGGCTCCATCCCAGGACCCTGAGATCTATACAACAATAGTAATATAAATATTTTCCCCTCAGTACATTTATATCTTTTTTTAAAAATATTTTATTTATTTATTTGACAGAGAGAGAGAGTAAGAGAGACAGCACAAGCAGGGGGAGTGAGAGGGGGAGAAGCTGGCTCACGGAGCAAGGAGCCCAATGCAGGGCTCCATCCTAGGACCCTGGGATCATGGCCTGGGCTGAAAGCAGATGCTTAACCAACTGAGCCACCCAGGCACCTCTTATAATGTCTTTTTTTATACTTCATTAGCCTCTATACTATAACATATTTCAAATAAAAAACAATAATGGAGTGATGAGGAGAGGAAATTCTACTTCTTGGCAATGTGAGAAAGATTGATTTTGAAAAATGCAAGTAAGTTAGGTATCTGCTCATACACATTTAAGTATACTTTTTTTCTAAATACATTCAATTAAGTAAAAAAAAAAAAAAGAGTTTAAGAGACCATGAAGAATTGACTGATATATTTGGATTTTTAAATCTAAACCAAATATAAATTCTAGCAGAAGATGGAAGGAAGGAGATTTAAAGAAACTTAAAGAAAGTAGCACAGAAGAAAATAAAAAAGCCACAGAGATACATACATAGGAGTCAAACTCTAAACAAACAGACTCTTAAAATCTCCTGAAAAGAGGGATAACCTAAAAAAAATTAAAAAATAAAAAATAACAACTAAGTTGACCACAAAATTATCACTAGTAAGAACAGAAGAGTTTCTCTTATACCCAACTAAACTGTTGTGCCTGAACGAGGGTGGTAAAATAAAGGTATTTTCACAAATAAGGCTAAAAAAAATTTTATCACTGAAATCCTTTGTTGAAAAAGCTACTAATTGGATGTGTTTCAGAGAGACACCCAAATTGAATCTCAAAAGAAAGATGAAGAAATGAGCAGAGAAATAAGCATTGACTTCTAACGAAGGCAACAATAGGAGCTGATCTAGAACTGCCGAAAGCAAGTTAAAGTGACAGACTAAAGAACAATAACATGGAAAATGTGACAAGGTATCGTAAATCCTTGTATTTGGAGAATGAAAACAAACAAAGATTGCATAATTAATGAGGTATGCATGATAGCGTTTTCACTGTAACCAGTAAGATATTTGAAATTCAAGAAACACTTTCCAGGCAATACAGAAGGTGGAGGAATAGCATAATGAAAACAAACAATATAACAAGAGAAAGAAGGGATAAAAAAGAAGAAAAGAAAAGGAAGCCCATGGGCAAGATCTAGAGATCCTCTTTCCCATTCCATTCTAAAATCATTTCGGTCCCTGCTGAGGTTGGGCACCACCTAGTGGTGACTGTCTACTGGGGCTTAAGTATTGTCTCGGAGATGTCTGGGTAGAGTAACTGGCTGGGGACACCCCTCCTGTCCCCACTGCCTGCCATTTCCCCTTTGCTCAGCCTTCTCCCACTTACACAGAGGATGAGAACTTTAATCCACCTCCTGATGAAGAATAGGGCTGGGGCAGAAAATGGGAGCCCATCACCAAATGTGTTAGACCAAAATTCATGTTTGGGCCAGGATTTATTACATTCAAAAGAAAAAAAGCTAAAAATTATTATTGAGCCTTCAACTCAAAGAGTGAGAAAATGAACAGGGGCACCTGGGTGGCTCAGTGGGTTAAAGCCTCTGCCTTCGGCTCAGGTCATGATCTCAGGGTCCTGGGATGGAGCCCTACATTGGGCTCTCTGCTCAGTGGGGAGCCTGCTTCCTCCTCTCTCTCTCTCTCTCTCTCTCTCTCTGCCTGTCTCTTCCCCAACTTGAGATCTCTATCTGTCAAATAAATAAATAAAATCTTTAAAAAAAAAGAAAGAAAGAAAGAAAGAAAATGAACAGAGTATCCCAAAGAAAGTAGAAGGAAAGAAATGACAAAGGTAAGTACGGATTTAATGAATTAGAAAACAATGAAGAAGGTCTACAGAATCTAAGTGGGGTTTGTTTGCTTATTTTTTTCAGGTGAGTTAAATCAACATCTGGCACAGAAAAAATATATACAACATTACAAACTTTAAAGGAAGGCATAACTAAAAATGAATTTTAAATATATAAGTAACATACCAATAAAGTTTAAAAGTAGATTAAATGGACAACATTACTATTTTGATATATAATCATTTTACTGGTTTTTACATCTATCAAAAACATATGCACAGCTATGCATGTAAGGACGACATATGATCATATACATGATTTGGGGGGGGGATTTTCTAAAAAAAATTTTTGTATATACATGATTTTTCAAGTGATCTTGTATGTCCTTATCTAAGTCTTGACTTACCCCTTCCAAAGATATCTTATATGTTAGGATACACATTTACTGTGAGTAAAACAAAAGGTATCTAGTGTTTTCTCAGTGAGTTCTAGAGATATTCCACTGCTAGCAATTCTTTTGGCCTCTCTTTCATGGTCTCAAATGGCTGTTGTATCTTCATACATCAAGCACATGTCCTGGTCAGGAACCAGAGGGAGGAGGGAGACATGATGACCAGCAGAATTGTTCTTACATCTCTTAAGCCAGACCTGTGCCGCACAACCATCCCTGACTGGAAAAGTGGCTATGGAAAGTGGGATTGGGATGGGCTTCCAACAATAAATCAGCATTGTCTTCCATACCATGTTCACAAATTAATTTGTATCCTTCCATTATTTTCTTCCTGGACTTATAATTGTACACAAATAAATATATACACATATTCATACATTCACAGCGATAATGAAGCAAAGAAGGATGGGGAGGTTACAAGTGTATTCCTCATTTCCTCCTTGCATAAAAGCAGTCCTACCTCCTCCCGCTAATCGGGATCAGTGGCAGCCATAGGAATGCACCCAGCAGAGCTCCAACTCCAGGCAGTATAACTGACCAAGGGCCCCAGCTGCTGGCTCTGAAATTTAAGGCTGCCCTTCCCACAGGCTGTTCCTGGCCGGTGATCTGGCATGCCGGGATACTATGGTAGCCCTTCCTGGGGGCCCAGAACTCCACTCGTGGCTGACGTTGGGTTAAGGGCTCCCAGTGAGCTTGTTGAACTTCTGAAGACAGCACAGCAGTCTAAGACTCTTCCACCCAATCTTTTCTCCCTCTCCACTTCATTCAGGATGAGACTTGCGTGCAGTCTGACCACTCTCCCAGACTCACATGACTCATTTTCTCTCCTTGGCTTTTGCTCCAATAAAATCCCTACATGTTTAATCCTGCCTTGGTGTCTTCTTTTCAGAGGACCCAGACTGACCGTAAATTACCATTGTCAGGATGATGACTCTCTTCTTGCCTACTGGAACCTGGACACAACTGGAATTGTAATTGGAGCTCAGTGGCCACCCTGCTGGGCACACCAGCAAAAGTGTTCCTACACTGGGGATCAAGACCTTCAACTCCACAGAAGTAGACGTAAAAGGACAAGAAGCATAAATTCCACCAGTGAGACCATCCTTGCCTCCACCGCTTGATTCCCAGACCTATTTCTTCTTCCTGTGGGTGACACAGCATCATACAGAGACCTACGACTGAATATGTATTCTACACACTGAAGGAAGACAGCCCAACATCACAGGGTATTAGCTCAGAGCTGGAGCATGTGCTGCATTGTTAAGAAGACTGTGCCGCCTAAGACACCAGCCACTTCTGGCTTGTGCAGTAGGTGCTACAAACATGGAGTCCATTGTGATGGCCCCACTCCCACATGTCCCTCGCTGTGAAATGGGTCTCCTGGTCTGACACTGAGTTGTGTGGGTTTCCATGCCCTTGAGGATGTATTCTGTAAGCTCCTAGGGAATGGAACCTAGATAGAGGCTCTATAGGTGGAAAAGGCAACCCTATACCTAAAACAGACATCTGTAATAGCCAGTCTCCATCTCCTCCTCATATTCATCCCCTTGGGAAGTCTCTTCTTTCAAAAAGGCTGATTTGGATAACCGAGAGGATATTGCAGAAATGACGTGTGCCTTTGGAGACTGTCATAAGAGACATGTGGCTTCTACTTTGCCCTCTTTGGGGTCACTTGTTGTGGGCAAAGCCAGCCACCACCATGCATTAGGACACTCAACGAGCCCTATGGAGAAGGCTGCACGTTGAGGAGCTGGGGCTCTCTGCTGAAAGCTGGCATCTGACTGAAACCTTATGCAGCTCCCAAGCCCAAATGTCCAGTTACACAATTCCCAAATTCCTGACCTACAGAAAGCCCAAGAAATGAGAAATGCTTTTCTTGTACTAAGTCATTCAGTTCTGAGGTGATTTGTTATGCAGTTGTTAAATAAATCAAATAATCCCCAAATCAGCCTAAAGATTTGCTCATCAGTACCTACCTAATTCCTGAACAAATCATTCTACTTCTTTTTCTACATGGAAGTCAAAATCATTCTATGTGTCAAGATATCCTCTATAATAAATCTGATTTTTCTTCATGAGTCCTTCATCTCTGTAGAAATTACAGAAGTATGTAATCCAACATTCTGTATTACCGAATAAAGAATAGACATTCTTAGGCTGTCCTAAGTGATGCAGTTCATTAAGCATCTGACCCTTGGTTTTGGCTCAGGTCATGATCACAGGGTCATGAGATCAAGCCCCACATGGGGCTCCATGTTCAGTGTGGAGTCTGCTTAAACTTTTTCTCCCTCTCCCTCTGTCCCCTCCACCTCCACTTCCTCTCTTTTTCTCACAAATAACTCTTAAAAAAAATAGAATAGACATTCTTCCCATAAGGTTTTTCAAAACATACTAGATGCAACAAAATTAACTACTAGAAAGATAATAATCAGAGAGATTTTTTAAAAAAGAAACCTGATGCCATTCATTGACATCTTCATCTTGTTTTATTGGGATAAACCTAAGAGTCTGTGGGCCACAAGAAGAATTCAAACACTATTGTCCTAGAAGATTGCCATCACTCAAAAGCTTTTATAGATGATATTGGTGGTTATTATCAATATGAAATTTTGATATTGCATAATAAAATATGATAGCATTTGGAAAATCAGCATAACTTAATGAACCAGTATTTCCCAAATGACTAATTCATGATGTCACAAAATTATGCCTGGGTAAAAGATGCCTTAAAAAAAAAAAAAAAAGAAGTACGTGTTGGAACAATAGATTTCAGTGTAAAAAAGGTGAAAAATTTATAGATATAGTTTCAGATTCCACACTGCAATTAATCTTAAAAAAGCATTCAATTTTTAAGTTTTATGTAGCAAAGAAAAACGTCCACAATTATCTGAAAAGACTATGAAAATACTTCTCTTTTTTCCATGTAAATACCTGAGTGAGGACAGATTTTCTTCACGTACTTTGACCAAAACAACATAGCGTAATCATAACATAAACATTCAACAGATGAAAAGCAGAAACAGAGATAAGAACTTGGCCATAAGTAAGACACAAAAGACATCTGCAAAAATGTAAAACAATGTCATGCATCTCACTAATTATTTTTGTTTTGGAAAATATGGTGATTTTCTATAACAACATGTTATGCTAACATGTTATGGTTTCATATCTAAATAAATTAACATGTTTTAATGTTCTTATATCTGATTTCCAATACTATATATAAACATTTAACTCATAAAGAAAGTCCTTTTGAAAGGTCCTCATTAATTTTTAAGAGTGGAAAGGGGTCAGAAGACTAAAGACTGGAAGGACTGCTGACATTTTGCAGCCTTGTGAATTTGGAATTACTGCTATCATCCCCATTCTATAGGTAAAGAAACTATAGAATAGTAATTGGCTCAAGGTTATACAGAAGATCTCAAGTGGCAGAAGTAAGATTCCACCAGGCTTCCTGGCTTTGAGACTCAGGTCCTTCCTTCCTACACCACGCTGCTAAGGATCAGTCAAATAAATCAGCTGTAGTAGCCCCAAGGGTTAACTTCATCATCACACTCAATTCCCCCCATTCCCAGCCTTGTTCTCCTAGGATTACTGGAAAAGGTAGCATAACCCCTTCCGATATAAGAGCTCCGTGAGTGGGAAGCATGTGGGTGATTGCCAAGGTCACCACACTGTGTACAGAGAGGGTTGGGAGAAGCAGTCAATTCTCACATACCATCCAAGCTGTCCTAGGTATTTGTCCAGATTCTCTCAGCTCTTAGACTCGGTATTTTCCAGTGAGGTTGATTTTGGAAACAGTGATCTGATCCCAAACCAGGAGCCCATCAGTTTCTTCCTCCCTGACTCTAATTCTGTCCTATGCCACATGATAGACACAGGACACATGTAACTATTTATATTTAGAATCAAGTAAATTAGGAAGCAATAAAATGAAATCTTCAGTTCCTCTGTCTCACAACTATGTTTCAGGTGCACACACCATACAAGCATCTTGCAGGTGCTGGGGGCCCTGGAAACATTATGTGGTCTGGCGAGGAATGTGCTTGCTTTGCAGTGAGTTGAACCTGGGTCATCAGACAATAAATATTCCCCAGATGGCAGTGGTGACGGCAGTAAGGGTAACAAAAGGTGCCGAGGACCAACGTCCAGCCTTGGGATCTACAAATGTTGGGTTTCTGACAACACAGTCTGCAGATTTTCTACATCGGGTTCCCAGCTGGGCCTCAGCCCCTCTGAGCCAGAATCTCTAGGAGCAGCATTCTGGCCAAGCTGACTCCGCTTTCTCCCAGCAACATTGGGATTTTACATTTCTCAGAACCAATAACCTCGTCTCTCCATGTCGTCTGTAGAGGCACCAGCCCTCTCCTAGTTTAGTAAAATTTCAGTAGTGAGGTAACCTGTAGGGATCCAGTTGTCTGAACCTCTTCTTTCATTTACCTTCTGTTAGGTTTCCTTAGGAATTCTTGGGGTGGAAACTCCAAGCAGGCATGACTGCAACCAGGTGTACATTTTCTCTCCCTTAGGAGTTGGAGAGGAGACTGGGATGTGCTTCTGAGTGAATTAGGAATCTCGTTCATCAATGTGGGTGGGGCTAGTGGGGAAAAAAAGGTTTCAACAGATGGCAAGCTTGACTCAGAACTTTCTGAAATTCTTTTCAAAGCATAGTTGGGCATTCTTGTTTCGCAGGATCTTTGCTATAACATGACTCCCCTTGGCTCAGAAAACAGGGTTACAGAGGCCTTCACTGGGCCCCAGCCAAGGAAGTCAGATTAGCGGAAGTACCAGAAGTACCGCATGAGGACACAGGATCACTGAGAACACGGGCCTAGAAAGCACATCTCAAGGGCAGTCCTAGTGCACGATTCCAAACTACGCCAGATTCGGACGTTTGTGATGAGATGAAATGCTGAGCCTTGAGGGACCAGGTGACCACAAAGTGGGCTGAACGTTCTGGAATACAAAGCAAAGCTCACACTGGCAGAACAGTGGCTGGCCTGGTATCTCCCAGCTGCTTATTGATGCTGCCCAGGAAAACCATGAATCCTTCCTTCTTCTGACGATGTCACCAATTAGGCATTTATGAAGCACGTGGCCCTGTGCAAAGGAACATGCATGGTGCTCCAGGGTGCAGAGTAGGAAATAAGAAAAACAATACTTTCTCTGCCCATGAAAGGTATTTATGTTCAATTAGAGGTCAAAAGTGTGGCTTCAAGGGAGAAAAATAAGTAAACATGAAATTAGCTATTAATGTGGTCCAAATAACATTAGTGTGGTTTAAGGAAAGGGACTCATAAAGGGAAAAAAAAATGTTTTTAATGATGATCATACTTTAAAAGGGGATGGTTAAGATGAGCAATCCAAAAATTAATTCTTGGCTAACTTGCAGGCATAAAGCTGGCAGAGAGGGATGTGTGTGTGCATGTGCATGTGTACACATGTGTACGCACTCGTGCACATGCCCAGAAACCAAGCCACATCCTTCTTCCCCTCTTTCAGGGGAAGTAAGGATCAGTTTCCTTACTACGGGTTTCTTTCTTCCACTTCCACTCTCTTTTTCTCACTCCACCTTCATTCTTCCCTTTCTCACGCCGGCTCAGGGGCTGGTGACTTGACTGGTGATCGAGATGGGAAAACAAAATATCGTTTCTTCATGACTCTGAATTCCTTCCCTGCCCTGCACCCTCTGCTCCTTCTACCCCTTACCTAGCCAAATCTTACTCTCACATTTTGCTCCAATGGTTTGGGATTATTTCCCAGTGTGTGGTAAGGAGAATTCTGGTGCCAGCCATTCCATGCCATTTTTGGATCCGAATACGTTGGCAGCCAAAGAAACGCAGGCCAATACAATCAAACCTGCCAGGGAGCCAGCCACTCTTGGATCACTCTGCGGCTGGCTCCGCCTCACTCTTCACCCCTCACTCTTGTTTCCCTCTTCATTACAACAGCAAGCAAATTACACTCGGATCACAAGCACGGGCCTGGCGAACGGTGTTGAGGCCCCTGTTGCTCTTTCTTCTCTAAAACTTTTGCTTCTCCCCAGGACCTCCTTGGCTGGGATGGATACGGTTGTTCTCCTGCGAATAAGAGTACAAGGCAGGGTCCAGGGTGACCTAGTCTCCACTGTGGGGATGAGAGGGTCTTCTCACCCCTTGGTCCCCTAGCCCAAGACCTCACTTGGAGTCTCTGTTCCTGTCAATTAATGTTTATCTGGCCATTGTTGGGTGTGGGTTCTAATGAGGAGTCACAGGAAAAAGAAGTCCACCTCTCCCAAACCTCGCCAACGTCCCAGAGCATCTGACAAGTTGTGAAATGTCAGTGGTGATTATGTCACTGTTGTTACGGTCCAGGTAGGTAGGTCCATCTGGCCTCGTTCACTGGTATTAACGATGTCAAGGGTTAGTCCCCAAAAGGCCAGCATCCTTTGTATAAAGAAAAATGTTCTGTGCAGCCCAAATTCCCCCTGTCCTCGGTCAAGGGCTGCAGTGTGGCCTCAATCTGATCATAGCAGAGTGTAGACTGGTTTAGGTCACATTCACCCTGGAAGACAGGGAGGTGGGCAACTTCAAAGGGAACATCCCACCAAAGGCTACCAGTGACGGCAGGAGCAAATAAAAGTGAGTATATTAGCATCATAACTCTTTCCTCCTCTTCTCTGTCCAAGCCCCAGCTGGCCTTTTCACCCACAGATGAGACCCATGTCAGTGTTACCCTAATCCCTTGGGCAAATGAGGCTTCGTTAATATTCTTGCCTCCCCCCCTTACTTAAATAGGACTAGAGACAATGAGTTGCTCCCACCCATACCTACACACAAGCTGTGGGATCTTGGGCAGGTTATTCATCTTCTCTGAGCCCCAGGCTCCTCATTTGCAGAGTAACAGAATGAAAATATCTCCCCTGTAGCCCTATAATGTGACAATCAAATTAGATAAAGCACGCAAAAGTGCTACGTCAACTGTAAATTGACATGAAACCGCCCTCGTTGTTTCTCAAGGAAACTCCCGCTCCAGAAGAGAAAAGAAGCTCTTTTCAAATGCTTCTTGCTGGTGGTAAAATCTGCCTTCTGCAATTCATGGAAATCAGACCAGTTGGAAGGAGGGCATAGGTGGTGTTGCTTTCCCAGATGTGTGCATAATAATTATAATTATATGATATGAAACTACTGAATTAGTCATGAGGAGTGGGCTACATGTTTCCCCCACTATTCAAAAGTGGAATGTTCCTATGACATCTCTGGTAAGCCAAGATGGCATAAAATGAAGAAACAATTACTGTTAATTTAGGAGGAAAATTTTTTTAGTGCCAAGATCCAAAACATAACCTCTCTTTCTGACAGCCTTTCTGATATCCTAGGTCAGAGTTTACTAACAGATGCACAAAATAAATAGAGATCAGGCACAGTTCCAAACTTCGGCCTCCTGATGCTGAGACACTAAGTATGTTTCCCAGGGAAGAAGCTTGTCAGAGATATTCTTATTGCTCTGGGGGTGCTACCCCTATAAGGACCCACCGCAAAGCAAATGCTCAATGCTATTTTTGCTTTTCATCACAAAAATTGCAAATCATCTTTGGATTTCTTTCAGTTAACAAAAACAGGTACAGCACTAATGTAGGGCTTTCATGAAAGCAAAGTGGTGTAATGCGAACCTTTGAAAAGTAAGGGATACCTGTACATACCTTCTTAAACTCCTTGGGTAATTCTGAGAAGTAGCCTAGTAGAGAAGCCCTGGGCCAGTCCTCACTCCCCAACATCCCTCAGCCTAGGGCAGGGTTTCTCCAACTTTTCTGATAAGAATTACCTGGCATAGCCACTGAAAATACAAATTGCCATACTCCATTCCAGACGCTCTGGATTAAATCTTGCAGAAAGAAGCCTAAAAAGTAGGTGAATCTAATGAAGTTGGGAAACAGCCTCAGTCTCAGATGTTTAACACATATAAGAACTGACTGGGGACTTGGTTTTTAAGAAATGAAGATGGCCAGGCATGACCACTTGAACTGAAGAAACTCTACTGGGAAAATATGGGATTTTCACTGTTAACTAGCACGCTCAGTTGTTCCTCAAGTCTGCTACTCCATGCAAAATGTTATCCCACATCGGTAGAATGACCTCAGAGCGTGGAGGATAAGTCTTAGGTAATGCCCCTCCATGGTCCTGAAGAAGTCTCTGTCCCACCCTGGCCCAGGTCTCCCTGCTGAAATTGAAGGAAGCCACGTCAGAGTCCTCACCACCTACATGCTAGAAGCCCATTTCTCGTCATTTCTGTTTTACTCTTATCAAGGCTCCCCTTGCCTCGGGTCCATCCAATATCTCTACATTGTCAGAAAACTCATTCTGAATTAGATACACACTCATTCTTTCTAGGCATTTTCCCTCTGCAAATTGGCTTCTTTCTGGCTCTGCCTTGGGCCAGCCTTCGCATAATAGGTCCTGTTTGGGACTCTTCTGCTCCAAAGCTCTCAAGGGTCTCCATTTTCAAGATAATGATCTTGATCAAGATAATAAGGGGCACCTGGGTACTCAGTCAGTTGAGTATCTGACTCTTGATCTCAAGGGTCGTGAGTTCAAGCCCTCTGCTGGGTTCTACACTGGGCATGGAGCCAACTTAAAAAAAAAAAAAAAAAGATGACAATGATTTGGCTCTGGGAATACTGGTGGACTAAAATTATGGCTCTTGATACTCTAAGGATCCTGTCTTGTTTACATTTTGATGCATAAACTTCTGGCAGCCTGCCTGAAGTCACCATCTTTGGGAGAAGAGGAATTTCTAAACAGGTTCTAGAAACACAGTTTTTTGAAATAGGTAGTTTGTGGTCATTTTGCTTAAGGACTTTAATATAATAGGGAAATCCTGGATTTTAGTCTCACACCCAGGACTCTATACTCTTACCAGAGCACCTATAAAAAATATGTTAAAGATCACTAACCTACACCTACTTTTCTTATCCTTAGCCCCAGAGATGGTTTTTTGCAGCATCGTGTGTTTATTAAGACTGAGCTCTGGGGCACTGAATTCTGGCTCAGCTCTGTGACCTTAAGCATATTACTTAACTTCTCAGTTTACTCACTGGGGATATTAATAGTACTTGTGCCGTTTTATATTAGTTAATACATGTATATACTTAGAATGATGCCTGGCGTATACTAAGTGCTCAATAAATGCTGTTATCACCGACCCATCCTGCCCTGCAAGGAAGACAGAGCCCACCCCAAGTTACCCACTCCTTCCTCTGCTGACCCCTACGACTGGTGTCACTGTCAATGTGTTCATCACTCTACAGTGTCCCCTAGTGGTCAATGGCTTCCTGAAGACAGGAGCTGTATCTTAATCTTTATATTCCCCAGTATCCAGTGCAGAGCTCTGCATTTTCTAATTGTGTAAAAAGTGTTTTTAAAATCTTTTTTTAAAAAAGATTTATTTATTTATTCATTTATTTGAGAGAAACCGAGAGCATGAGACTGGGGGAGGGGCAGGGAGAGAATCTTCAAACAAACTCCCCACCGAGCACCAAGCCAGACTCCGGGCTGGATCTCAAGACCGTGAGATCATGACCTGAGCCAAAACCAAGAAGCAGACACTTAACGGCGTGAGCCACCCAGGCGCCCCATGTGCAATGAATATCTTTTAGAGAAGAGAGAAGAGCAGACAGTTCTGAACTACTCAACAGAATGTTTGACTCATTTTCAGAGACTTAAGAGGAGGTTATCCCTCTGCCACACGCTCTGTGGCACCTAGAAAATCTCCTCATATGGTTTTAGCTTCTTTCCCATCTCTATGGAATAGTGAAACATCTGCTGAGAAGAGGCTGGAAGAGGAAAAGAAGGAGGGAACAGAATCAGTGCGACTGCTCCAATCAGCAAGGCAGCCAACTCCATTGCTTTGTGCTCTATGACCTTTCCGAGATGTCATTTTTCAAGACTTTCCCAGCAAGAGTACCCTACCTTCCCCCAAACTTCCCTTAGCATTATTGTACCACCCCAGAGTTTGTTGATCACAGTTTTGTTTACAAATACTATGGCAACCCCAGAAGCTCTGGTAAATCCAAAATATCTTGCCAGCAAATAAAACACAAGGCAGGAGCCATCACAGCCCTCTGGACTCGCAGCCTCACTGATAGGGTTTTTTGTTTTGTTTTGTTTTTGTTTTAAAGATTCCATTTATCCATTTGACAGACAGAGATCACAAGTAGGCAGAGAGGCAGGCAGAGAGAGAGGAGGAAGCAGGCTCCCTGCTGAGCAGAGAGCCCGATGCAGGGCTCAATCCCAGGACCCTGGGACCATTACCCGAGCCGAAGGCAGAGGCTCCAACACACTGAGCCACCCAGGCACCACATCACTGATAGGGTTTTAAAGACATCTGTTTTATGTTCCTGAGTATGCATTGTACCACGACTTTCAGGGCATTTTTCTCCTTCAAAGGGGACATGTCCTATGGGACATTTTAAAAAACCCATTCCTCTTGCCAATAACTGCATTAGAGTTTAGCTTCAGAGCACCACAGAGAGGATTATCAACTTTCTTTTTGATGTTCAAATTAGTAGTGGGACAGTACATCAAATGTGAACTTTTTTTTAATGTGTCCATATCCCTTTCCCTTTACCTGCTTAGTTTGTTTGCAGATCCTGATAAAAGGAGTCAAGTACATGGAGTTTGTTGGGGAGGTGATCCCAGTAACAATGAAAAAAAAAAAAAATGGGAGATGAGACAGGAGAAAGAAGGCAACAAATAAACAGTGCCAGATAGAGCTCCCTTCTGCTGTAAATAACTGGAGCGTAACTCCATTTGGGAACATGAAGAGCCAGTTAGGACATGTGCTTTGAAGTTACCAAACCCAAGAGGGGAGGGAGCTGAAGATTCATTCATACACCAGTTTTCATGGGTCATGGTCATTGACTGCTGTGTGGATAAGATGGAACAAAGCCTCAGGCACATCTCACCTACTGAAAAAAAAGAAGTCTTAGGGTGTTAGAAGTCTGGCACTGCAGTGACAAGGCCAGAGGGGCCAAGGACAGCAGTAACCCCTAGAGGACCCTCCTTAGCCCTATGCCCAAGTTTGGAGATTCTTCCCTTTATATTTGTATATTTTCATCTTTTGTAGCCTAAACAGAATGGCCATTGGTGATATGCACATGAGATTTCTCTTTGGCAGCAGTTCCTTTCCCACTAATTGAGGGTCACATCTGATTATATGTGCAGTACCCACATAAGATTAGAAAGAGGATTAGATCTCACTAACTGTCCACACCACATATTTCCACCCTTCATCTCAAAGCTCTTCCCATAGTTGGTTATGGCTATATTGTCCTGCCAAGTCCTCCCTTCTCAATGCCAAATATCCTCAGATTCCTTAATAAGTATGTTAGAGTAACACCACCTGGTGTTTGAATAATGCTTTACTTACTTATGAGCCACAGAACATGGTCATACCATAGCTGTCATTCTTTCGGAGTCCTCTCATACCTTCCTCATCAACTCCACATCTGCCACTTTCTGTAAGTTTGGATCTTGTTGGTATAAGGAAACATAGTCAAATTGCCTGTAGACTAGGTATAACATGCTCTATATGACTGTCAAAATGATAAAGAATCTGGTATGTATGGAGGTAAGCAAGCAAGCAAACAAACTGGCCTTACACAATTTCATGGATGCTGGCAGAAGATACAAGATTCCAGGGTCAGAGACAAGACTTTACGACTCATGGCACAGCAAACAGCATAAACATCAGAATATTGGTGCCAGTTCCTCAAGCCCAAATTCCCACAAGGCAATGAGAAGAGAACCAAGTGACACCCACACACATAGAGGGTTGTTTTACAGGAAAGTTTATAGAACCTGAATCTTTTATAATGGCCAAAAAGGAAACAAAGCAAAAAGCCTGACCTTGGCTCTAGTGGGAGAAATCTTTTTTATACGAGGTTTATAGGCAATCTTGTCTTTTGTTCTAGAAGATTCTATCTCTATCTTTCAAGACACTTGCTATATAAAAATCTTTGAGAAGATAGTCTAAAACAAAGGTCAGAAATGCAGAAACATGAGAATTGAATAATTGTCTCTCAATATTTACATAATAGGTGGATAAATGTAGACGAGTACATCAATTCTTATAAAGAATATTCTAGTTTCCAACTGACTTCCATTCTCATTTCAGAGGCACTTCATTGGCATTTTGGGAAATGGTATCTTTTATTTTACCTCTCATGTTCTAGCCACCCAATTCTCTGTCAAATCCCTTAATGAAAGAAATACATAAACACTTAAAATATAATAGTGGAGTTCCTACTTAAATAAACACTGAGTTTAAAAAAAAATTAAGTGAAGTGTTGCAGAACTTCTACCATGAACTGAAATGAAATGTCACGAACTAAATTACTGTTCCAGCTGAAACAACTAAAAAGCCAGATAAAATGATGACACAATGGTTTTCAAGACATTGAACAGCAGGTAATAAAACACAGCGAACACTAAAAGAGGAGAAAAAAATAAAATGAATCTGCAATTGTCCCACCTTACTGCTTAGAGAAGTTCTCAGGATGTGGAAGAAGAAGGAAAAATTAGCTGGAACCAGCATCATCCCTGAGTTGAAGAGACATAGCTGAGAGTCTGAGGAGACCAAAATGGGTAGAGTTTGCATAGGAGTGTACTGGAAAGAACAGGGCTTAATGAGGAGCTCTTGAGATCAGCAGATAACCCACCATAAGTCTTCGACTGAGTGCTGAACAACATTTGTGTATCAGGAAATTACCTGAGGCCCACTGAGGTCAGGGTGGTGGGGATACCCAATGAGATTAGACCAAAGGTCATACATTGCCAAAAAACAGTCCCTGGTTCCACAAACCAGAGAAGAAAACCTCACAGTTCAGGGCTATTAGCATATATACAAGTTTTACCTTCATAATGGGTGAAAATTAGTCCTAGACTAAAAGCTTTCTGGTCCTGCCTAACAAAATCTAAAAGCAAGACCCAAAAGAATCATACTGTTAGATGAGTACGCTTAGTGATACCGTAACAAAAGTATTCAAAATGAAAAACAGAAGAGACTGAAGAGAAAGATGAAGAGAGCATCAGTGAGATCCAGGCCAACTTCAAGTGGTCTGTTACATAGGTAATTGGAGTTCCTGAAGTAGGAAAAGGAGATAATAATAATAATAGAAATAATGGTCAGGAATTTAATGAAAACTATAAACTCACAGCTCTAAGACATTCAGCAAAATCCAATATTAGAAACATGAGGAAAACTGAAGTACCTCACAATGAGATTGCATTAATAAAGAGATTCCAGTGATAAAGAGAAAAATCTTAAAAACACACAGGGAGGTCATTATGTGGCCTATTACCAAGGTTATAATATGCAAAAAAAAAAAAAAGAAAAAAAAGAAAGATAATTTACCAGATAATTATAGCACACTCCCAGTGAAAAGAATGCGATTTAGAAGGGACTAGAGCACATATTCCAAGTACTGAAATGGAATTCTATATCCAGCAAAAATATCTTTTTTAAAAAATATGAAATAATTAGGGTACCTGGGTAGCTCAGTCAGTTAAGTGTCTGACTTGTGATTTTGGCTGAGGTCATGATCTCATGGGTAGTGGAACTGAGCCCCCATCTGGACTCCTCACTCAGTGCAGAGTCTGCTTGGGATTCTCTGCCTCTCTCTCCTTGCCCCTCCACCTGCTCTTGAGTAAATAAAATCTTTTTTTAAAAAAATGTGAAATAATTGTTTTTTTAAAGATATAAAAGCTGAAAGAAGACATTACTAGCAGACCACAACTATAAGAAACATCAGGTAAAGTAACTCAGGCAGATAGAAAATTTTATCATTAGAAATCTGGATATAAAGAGCACCAGAAAGTATAACTATGTAAATATAAATCAGATGTTTTCCTTATTGTTTAAATCTTTTGGAATGATAATTGACTTTAAAGAAAAAACATCGTGAAGCTTATAATGTATATAAAAATAGAATGTAAATAATAATAGCACAGAGGTTAAGAGGAAAAAATGAAAGTATATCATAATAAGGTTCTAATATATTTGAAATTATATATCACATGAGCATATATTATGATAAGTTAAAGATGTTTACTATTAAACACAAAGCAACCACTAAAAAATACAACAGCATTACAGCAATTATCCAAAAACAGAGATGAAATGGAATCATCAAAAATACTTAATCCAAAAGAAGCGCATGATATGGTCTGAATTAGCCCTTCATACTTCATATGTTGAAATCCTAACATCCAAGTAATGGCATTGGGAGTTGGGCCTTTGAGATGCGATTAGATCATGGTGACAGAGCCTTCATGAATGGGATTGGTGCCCTTAGAAAAGAGACTTTTGAGATACCCCATCTACTTCTATTGGGTAAGGACACAAACAGAAGTCTGCAACCGAGAAGAGTGCTTTCACCCAATCATGCAAGTACCCTATTTTGGACTTCTAGTCTCCAGAATCACTGGAAGTAAATTTCTATTATTTTTAAGCCACTCAGTCTGTGGCCTTTTTTTTTTAAGATTTTATTTATTTATTTATTTGACAGACAGAGATCACAAGTAGGCAGAGAGGCAGGCAGAGCGAGAAAAGGGGAAGCAAGTCCCCCACCGAGCAGGGAGCCCGATGCGGGGCTCAATCCCAGGACCCGAGCTGAAGGCAGAGGCTTTAGCCCACCGAGCCACCTAGGCACCCCAGTCTGTGGCATTTTATTATAACAGACTAAAGGTACAAAAGAAGAAAAAGAGAACAAAGAACAGATGAGACAAAGAGCAAACACAAAGCAAAGTGAAGATTTAAATTCACCTTTATCAATAGTCATATTAAACATGAATAGCCTAAACACTGTAATTAAGAGGATTTTTGAAAAAGAACTTGCTTCCTACCATAAACACTTTAAATATAAGAAACTAACAGGTTAAAAGGAAAAGAATGGTTTGGTAGGCTAAAAAATAGTGCCCTGAAAAATATCCACATCCTAATCCCTGGAACCTATGAACACATTACCTTATATGGCAAAAGGGATCCCACTCATGTCATTAAGGATCTTGAGATGACAAAATTTCCATGTGGACCTACTGTAATCATGAGAGTCCTTATAAGAGAGAGATAGGAAGGTCAGAACAAGAGAAAGCCATGTGACAGTGGAAACAGAGATGAGTAAGAGGATGTAATGACACTATGCTGTTGGCTATAAAGATGGAGGAAGAAGCCATGAGCCAAGGCTTCTAGAAACTAGAAACGGCAAGGAAATGGATTCTTTCCTACAGCCTCCAGAAGGAACAAACCCTGATGATACCTTGACTTCAACCTAAGGAGACCAATTTCAGGCTTCAAATCCAGAACTATAAAATAACAAATTGGTGTTGTTTAAAGTCACTAAGTTTATAGTCATTTGTTACAGCAGCAATAGGAAACTAATATAGATGGGGAAAGATGTGCCATGTTAACTAACACTAATCAGAATAAAACTAGAGTGACTCTTTTAATATGAGACCGATTTTAGAGTAAAGAATATTGCCAGGGATAGAGAAGCTCATTATGGAATGATAAAGGAATCTGTCAATTCTTCTGGAGGACTTAACAATCCCCAAAAAGTTTTATCTAATAATAGAACTTCAAAAATGCATGAAACACAATTTGATGGAACTTTAGAACAAATTTTTCAAATCTATAGCTATAAATACAGATTTTAATATCTATCTTTCAATAATATCTCTTAATAATTCTACTAGAAAAAGTAGACAGAAAATCAGTTAAGATACGGACATCTTGAACAACAGTCAGCTTGACCTAACATTTCTAGAACATTCCACACAACAGTATACATATTCTTTTCATTTGCACACGGAACATAGACCACATTCTGAGCAATAAAATCTGTGTCAATTTAAGAGGATTCATGTCATATAAAGTATTTCTCTGACCACAGTGAAATTAAATTCTAAACCAATAACAGCAAGATACTTGGAAAATGCCCAAATATTTGGAAACTAAGTAATATAGGTTTTTGACAGTTTTATTTAGGTATAATTGACACAAAACTGTGTATATTTAAGGTATGTAAGTAATAAACTTTTAAATAACTTAATGGATCAAAAAATAAATGAAGGAGAAATTAAAAAGTACTTTAAAATGAAAAAAAAAGAAAGAAAGAAAAACAATATCAAAATATGCAGGATGTAGCTATAGCAGTCCATAGAGATAAATATATAGTTGTAACTACCTATATTAGAAAGAAAAAAGTTCTCAAATCAATGACTTCAACTTCAACTCTAAAAAATTTAAAAAAGACAAGCAAATTATACCAAAGAATTAAAGTAAAGTAGAAAGAAGGAAGGAATAAATATCAGAGCAAAAATTAATGACCAAAAACTGGAAAAATAACAGAGAAATCAATAAACCAAAAGCTGCTTGTTTGAGAATATCAATAAAATTGAAGAACCTTTAAACAGAATCATTAGAGGAAAAAGATAGGGAAAATAAAAATTAATAATATTAGAAATGACAGAGGTGACTACCTCAAATTCTACAGATAGTAAAAGAATCATAAGGAACTATTATGAGCAGCTTTATGCCAATCAATTTAACAATTTTTAAATAGACCAATTCTTTGAAAGTTACAAACTAACAAGGTTCACTCCGCGTGGTTCTTTTTCATGGCGCCTCAGAGGTGGTCGTCTGCTTCAGGGTGAAGCTGAACATCTCTTTCCCAGCTACTGGCTGCCAGAAACTCATTGAAGGGGACAATAAATGCAAATTTATGAGAAGGATATGACCACAGAAGTGGGTGCTGATGCTCTGGGCGAAGAATGGAAGGATTGTGTGGTCCCAGTCAGTGGTGGGAATGACAGACAAGGCTTCCGCGTAAAGCAGGGTGTCTTAACCCATGGCTATGTCTGCCCGCTACCATGTAAGGGACATTCCTATTACGACCAAGGAAGACTGAAGAAAAAAAGCACAAATCTGTTCCAGGTTGCACTGTGGATGTTGATCTTAGTGTTCTCAACTTGGTTATTGTTAATTTAAAAAAAAAGAGAGAGAGAGAGAGAGAGAAGGATATTTCTGGACGCACTGATATTACTGTGCCCTGCCGCCTGTGACTCAAAAGAGCTAGCAGAATCCGCAAACTTTCGAACTTGTCTAAAGAAGATAATGCCCACCAGTAGGTGGTGAGAAAGCCCCTGCACAAAGACAGTAAGAAACCAAGACCCAGAGCAATCAAGATTCAAAATCGTGTTACTCCCGGAGTCACACGACACAAATGTCAGCATATTGCCCAAATGAAATAGCATATTAAGAAAAATAAGGAGCAGCCTGCAAAATATGCTATACTTTTGGCCAAGAGACTGGAGAAAGCCAAAGAAAAACACCAGGAACAGATTGCCCAGAGAAAGAGGCTGTTCATTCTGGGAGCTTCTACCTCGAGGTGTGAATCCAATCAAAAATGAGATTTTCTAATAGTAATAAAAGATTAACATAAGATTAATTAATCTAAGATTAGACGTAAAAAGTCAGTCAGCATAAATAAATCTCAAGATAGAGTGAAAGTAGCCAGACAAAAAAGAGTTTACATGTGTGATTCCATTTATATAAATTTCTAGAAGGTGAAGACAACTCTCATAGGAAAGAAAGCAGATCTGTGGTTGCCTAGTGTGTGGGAGCGGTGTGACCAGGGCCCGGGAAGAGGGGAGAGGGCGGCTTAGGAAGGGGCAAGAGGAAAAGTCTTGGACGTGATGATTATGCCCACTAGCTTGATTATGGTGACGAGTTCAGGGGTATATACATATGTCTAGACTTATCAAATTGTATACTTTAAGTATGTAAGTTTATTTTATGTCAATCAGTAAGCCACATTTATTAACGAAACGGAGTTTTTGGTTTTGGGGTCCCCCCCCCAATTTGAGAGATCGTTTCTATAAATCTCCAGTCAGTCCGCCTGCTTTTAAAGTTTGAATTTGAAGGACCATCCAGCTATGCTCAAAGGGACTCACTTGAGACACGGAGGCATGTGCCTAGTCTACGCACATTTACTGCAACACGCAGAATTCCGCTCTGAAGACAGAGCAGGGAGAGAAGCTGGTGGGGCGGAGGGTATGGGCAGCAAGACTTGCTGGAACTACCGCCAGAGCTACCAACACAAAAAAACTGCTTCATTGGCCCACCGTCTCCGCAGGCAATACACAGGGTACAAAGTTAGAAAAATCCATTTTCCTTACTTCTGGCCTGACGTAAGTATTCTCTGGCCTGAAGCAGGACAGCCTGTTCCAGCTAGCTTGCTAGTTACGCCATCCTGGCAGGCCGCATGCGCAGCAAGTTCTCTTCCAAGTTACTGCCTCCCGGTTAAGCCCTCCAGGGCATTGCTGCGGACCTCGGACCTCGCTATAGGCAAGCCAAAGATTTGCATTTTTTTGCGCTGGGGAACTCCACTGAGGGGGATCAGTTCTGGTGCCTGGAGTACACAGTGCAGTTTTGTTTGATCTATTAAGGCAATTGAGATGTTGTAACTCATTTGCAACTGATTTGATTTTACTCCAAAAGTATTTCCCTCCAGCCTAGACTTGGCTTTGTGTCCTGGAAATCAGGAGAACCGTATGTGGGTAAAAAGTAAAGAGGTCTAATGAGCAAAGAACTCAAGGTCTCTCTGCATAAGAATATTTTAATTACTTTCGAAGCCCTGCCTCCCTCCACCCACGGGCGCGGGCGGCGGGGTTGGTGGGGGGGTGTTTCCTTCCACTGGGGTGGAGAACGGAGCTGCTGGGAATGCTGCTGGGGCTCCCAGAAATGCCACTACAGTTACCCTTGGCAATCTTTTATTGTGCAATGCCCTTTCTCAGGAAGATGAATACAAGCGGTACATACCGAGTGTCAGTCACACACTCAGCTACCACCGGTCTCATTAGGCAGACACTGAAAGGACCTTGAGGAAAAATAATGCCACGGAATCGGAACCCGGAATTCAGGGAAGAAGGGGGCAAGGGAAAGAAACTTCCTGCGACGGGGAAACCACTTCCAGGCAAACAACATGACGCCCAGTACGGTCCATGTCCCTCCCTCTGAGAGCAAAGGCCATTTTAAATTCCATCCCTTTGTCACCCGTTCATCAGTTCAGCCCCGCACGTGGGAGCCACAGGCACAGAGACGCAATAGGGAGAGGTCTCCTGTCCTGGACAGGACACCGCTTGTTTCTCCTAGAAGATCTGTGGAAGGAATGATGCACCAGGGTTGTTTGTTGTTGTTGTTAAGATTTTTATTTATTTGACAGACAGAGATCACAAGTAGGCAGAGAGGCAGGCAGAGAGAGAGGAAGGGAAGCAGGCTTCCCTGCTGAGCAGAGAGACCAATGCAGACTTGATCCCAGGACCCTGGAATCATGACCCTAGCTGAAGGCAGAGGCTTTAACCCACTAAGCCACCCAAGTGCCCCTGTTGTTTTTTTTTTGTTTTGTTTTGTTTTTGTTTTGTTTTTAATCTAGACCATTTAGGAGAGAAAAACATCATTTTCCTTCTACCCTCCTGAGTTCTCAGCTGAGACACCTGTGATGAAAGAGAGATAACAGGAGAAAAACAGAAGATCAGCATCTCTGCCTTATGTAGTCACAGGAGATCCGCAAGGAAAATGAGTAAACCCCAGAGGTGGCTTTAGAATTCAGGATTAATGCCATCTTAATAGGGAAAGAGGGAGGGATGCAGCCCTCTTAGGAGAGAGTAAGTGACTGGAGGGAAAGATGAATGGGTCCTTCGAAGACCAGATGGGAAGGTAGGACAGTTAGTGACAAACTCTGGGCGTGGCATTAACTTATAGTCTCCTCTCCAGTTGTAAGAGTCAATCTTCCTCCCTTGATGACATTCACAGGGAGGGAGGGGCTTGAGGACAACTGAGTTCCTTTTGTACAACGTGTCTCGTGGCAGATAGGGGAAAATCGGGGAAAGACATTTCCTGCCTTTACTGGTTTTCAAGTGCCTACAGCTCAAAATAATCAGTAGAACAAAACATACTGGGATGGCATGTCCTGAACTCCTGTCACATTTCTGCTGCCCTTGGGCCTAGAATTAGCTTTGAAATCTATGTGACTCACTTTACCTCCCTGGAACTCTATCTCTCCATCTGTAAAATGAGATTACACTCTAGTTTTCTAGCTTTAAGGCTGTATAAAAAGGAAACCACAGGTCCAAAATGGTGTCCCTTGGGTTAAGACCCCAAGTCAGTAAGCCAAGACTTCGTATTAACCTAACTCCAGTTAGCTTTAACCAGTCAGCATGGAATTTCCTGGTGAATATCAGAAAATTCACTAATAGACCCCTCTGACTCCTCTTATGAGGACAACCTTGCCAAAGCAATGCATTCCTTGTTAATACACTCCTTTCTTCCTTCTTTTTACCCTTCCTCTGCCTCTGAAGACCTCTCTTTTGCTTTGTTCAGTGGCACTCCCTCTACTTGCTAGATGAGATGCTGCCTGATGCATCAATCATTTAATAAAGCCAAGTAGATCTCAGATTTACTTGGTTGAATTTTGGTTTTTGACAGATTTGGTGTCAGCGATAGGATCCAAAGTGAACTTTTGCCAGCACTCAGGGACAGTAAGAAACAAACATGGTGCCTTGCTAACCCTTTTGAGTTCCCTTTTGCACCATCTCTGCCGGCTGTCGCTGACTCCCTGTTGGTTTGAGCTCTGCTCTTTTTGCTTTCAAGCTACCAACCCAGTTGGCTTCCCAGTCCAAGGTTGATGGGTCAGTGTGGACTGACAGATGGCTCTCACAGAGCACCTGTCCTTAGCCCTTGGTTTAGTCCACAGTTCCACGCTAGAATCCCTCCCCCAGTCCCCAGCTGCCCTCCGCATTTCCTGGCATTTGCTGCTTTACTCTTTCCCCATTTCCAAACCACAGTCTCTGTGTATGGAGTCTGATGACTTTGTCTATGCTGGGAATTGCTGGGGGTGCACACAGCCTTCTCTTGGCCAGTCTTGTTTTGTGTAAATAAAGGCTTAGCTAATGGGATCCTTAAATTCTAAAAGAAACCTTCCAGGATACCTGCTTATCTCATTTCTAAAAACTGATGCAGAGAGCTGTGACTATCTATAAAAATGGCAAAATCTTACTAAAAACAAGCTAAAATTACAGGGACCATTATGGGAAACATTTTAATTAGATAAAATCATTTGAGAAGTACACTTGAAAGAAAGGGTTCCCAAATTACACTGAATGGGATACCTCTTTTAACTGGCAAGTAAGCGCCTCCGAAAGGTTTCAAGATTCCAAAATAGTTCCATTGAAAGGTTTCATCACAAAAGACTAATAAAATTAAAGATGTGGGGGGAACATGAGACTATAAGACTGGCGTAATACCTACTGCTCCCCTCTTTCCTCCTCTGAGTACTCATTCTAATCTAAATTATTTTTCCACTCTGAAAAGAGTACAGAACTGTAAACAAAATTTCTCCAAGTCAATGGCCCTACAGACACCCCCATATCTACCTTCACAGGAAGGGCTCCCAGATGGGCAACCCCAACTTTTCACACACTTTATAGTTCAGATGATATATGTCGTCTTGGTAACTCCTTTGTAAAGGAGTTAATGATTTCTTTGGAGTCTTCCAGGACAATAGATAACATCTAAGGAATGACCAGGCAGAGGCATCATGTACCCCTCCCCAAGACCACTGACTCCAGACACCTTGACATCAAGACCCCTGGCTCCAGGGCATAAGTGACTTATAAAGGACATCTGAGCACTTGTTCTTGTTTTGACCAAATTCCTGGATGCTTGAGAGGACACATAGACCAGACTACTGTCTTCAATAAAACCTTCAGACCCCAAGTAAAAATAAGACTCTCTCGTTCCTTTTGTGAGTCGACCAAAAGCTCCATCTGCTATGCTCTATCACTTACGCTAGTCAGTAAACTCTGCTCTCACTTCCTTTCTGCATGAGTTTGATTTCTGTCCCTCTCGAAACCAAGGACCCTTTTGACTGGTCCTGCAGAACCCCTTCTAGGTCCTTAGACTCAGCCAGCCTGCATCACTTTCTCTCCAAGAGAGAGCTATTGCTTTCTTGCTTGTCTCATTTTGCATATCTGGGCTTTGGCTTTCTGCCTGCCTGGCAAAGCCCTGGTGGTTGGTTCTCTCTTTGGACTGTCTTTCGGAGTGACTTTGGATTTGGGGAACGTAATATCCTCTGCACCCTTGGGGGACCTGTCTTACACCCTAGAGGAAGGGGGGAGGTGATTCAATACTGCCAAAAATATTTAAAATTAAAAGTATGTTCCCAGAGGGAAAGAACCAAGTTGAGGATGATGCAGTAGGATAGGTAGATCAATCTCTGATGTCATTTAAGTTAACAACCCAATTCTCAGAGGAAATGAGAGCAACTGTCCTTATCTTATAAATCTTTTGTAAAAGAAAAGTCAGTTCTAGAGGCAATTTGAAATTCTTCTATTTTCTTACCAATCCCCAAACTTCCCCTGTTCATCAGAAAAGGTTAGTAAATTACAGGCCTTAGGAAACCGCCTTACAGAAACCCACATTCTTTCATTGTTCCTTGAAGCTAAACATCTTATCATGTCTTTGAAATGTAAACACAGCCCACAATCACCTGTGACCAAAAGAAAAAAGGGGAAGAGGCCTTTTTAAAATACAAACTGCTAAAAGGTTACTTGTTCCCAAACTCTAGCAGTTCCCTTAAGATTAATTTCAAGGACAGGGGCGCCTAGGTGACTCAGTCCTTAAGCATCTGCCTTTGGCTCAGGTCCTGATCCCAGGGAGCCTAACATAAGGCTCCCTGCTGGGGGGTGGGGGGTAGCCTGCTTCTCCCTCTCCCACTCCCCTTGCTTGTGCTCCCTCTCTTGCTGTCTCTCTCTCTGTCAAATAAATAAATAAAATCTTAAAAAAAAAAAAAAAAAAGATTAATTTCAAGGACAAATACAAGTCTTAAAAATCTTCTCCACAAATATTATTAACATAAGATCTTTGCATCAGTGTGTTTGTGTATATGTTATAATTGTGAGTTATTGTTCAACCTCCAAATGGTATTGCTAAAATTAATTTGTAAAAGAGCTCTATTTAGTGGGTTTGAAGACAAGTACTTAGAAGGACTGGGCAATTTAAAGTACTTGAAATGGAGTGCCTGGGTGGCCCAGTTGGTTAAGTGGCTGCCTACAGTTCAGATCATGATCTCAGGGTCCTGGGATAGAGCCTGAGTTGGGCTCCATGCTCAGTGGGGAGTCTGCTTCTCCCTCTGCCCTTACCCCACACTTGCAGGAGGGTGATGCATGTGCAAAATACTCAAAAAGATGGAAACTAAACCAAATTTTTTCAAGTTCATGTGATCTGGGAAAATGGTCAATACAAAAGCAAGTTTAAGGCTAATGGTTTTATTAAAACAGATATGTCTTTAGAGTTTTCAGCATTAAATATATAACTTTTTTTCTACCTGATTTCCTAGCCAGTTAAGTTTATATAATCTCTTAAAAGATTTACCACTTAAAAAAATAATAGCTTGCAATAATGGCTGAAGTTATCCAATGTTCAGAGAAGCTTTGTAGGTAATCTAAACATAATTACTGAAAACAAGTGAATTAAATAAAAGTAAGCAAGATAAGTTTATCTGCCCTTTCCCACATCTTTTTGGGTAACCTAAAACCTTAAAGTTTTGCTGAAGGAGGTTTAAACAATATGTTAAATTCTTTAAATATCTAGATGATTTCCAAATAAGATAAAACACTAAAACATTAACTAGTAAACAGAGGTTTATCTACTTTGGGCTTCCTATTACAAAGAAACTAAAAGATATTTGGATGTGTTAGTGCTACACTGGAAAATTGAAAAAAGCAGATGCTTCAAAAAGTTATGAAATATATTCATAAATTTGCAAATCTAAAGAATCCTGGTGTAAAGTTCACAATGGCTTACTGGTAGGCGTTCACTGGAAATTAAGGGTTGTGAGTTACAACTTCTAATTAATATAATTAAGACTATTGGAAATAATAAAGGAAATAATTCTATACACCAGGAAAGTGAGATGTATGTTTTGATAAGAAAAAACATGAAAAGAGAAAACATTTTTGTTGAGAAAAAAGAAAGTAACTTTGTCCTAAAGTAAAACTCGTGTAAAAGGAGAAAATTTAAGGGGCGCTTGGCTGCCTCAGTTGGTGGAGCATGGGATGTGTGATCTCAGGGTTGTAAGTTTGAGGCCCAAGTTGGGTGTAGAAATTACTTAAAAATAAAATATTTCTAAAATATAAATAAATAAATAAAATTAAAAGGGAAAACTGAGGACAAAAATCTAAATTTAAAAAGAAAGTTATAGATGTGTGGAAAAGAAATCCTTGGAAAGAACTTTTAATGTGTGATCCACCTGACTCCAACACAAGGCAGTGACAACGGGTTCTAGAAAGACTGTGACTCAACACAGATGAAGTCCATTCTGCTTCTGCAAAACATGGCCGCATGTTGCCAGACTACTGTTGTCCTCATATCCTTATAACATGGCAACAGCCTGCTCCTACATCGGGAAAATTAAGGTGTTAAACCGGCTGTAAGTTAAATGAATTCAGGGTTATGAGAAAACCAAGAGAGCCGCTTTGCTTTGTTCTTCCCAGTTGCCTGACAAACCCCATTTTTTGGTTTTTGCATTCCTTCACCCAGCCTAGTGTGTTTCAGACGACTCAGATTATAAATAGATGTTAGTGGGGAAACTTCCCTAAAACTGCAAATACCATCTGCCAGCAATGTCTGATTTGTCAGGTCCATCATCCTGGAAAAACTGTTCTGGTCTCCAGAGGCCTCAGACCTCCTCCCTCCAGGCCCTTTGGACACCTAGAGCTGACCTTATTCATACAGCTGCCACTGCAGACGTGTTAGCGGTATGTGCTTGTTACTGTGTGTATATTTTCTGGATGGCCTGAAGCCTTTCCTGATGCTCTCATTGTGGGGAAAAAAACTGTTTAAAAAAATGAGTTTTCCAGGAACACATGGGTGGCTCAGTCGGATGAGCATCTGACTCTTGATTTTGGCTCAGGTCATGATTTAGGGGTCCCAGGATCGAGCTCGGAGTCAGGTGCCACGCTGGGAGGGAATCTGCTTGAGGATTCTTTCTCCCTCTGTCCCCTTTCCCTACTCACACTCTCTTTCTCTTTCCCTCTCAAATAATCAATCCATCAATCAATCAATCTTTTGGAAAAAATGTGTTTCCCACTTGCAATAGACCTTCTGTAATACCAGTGACCAAGGCTCCCACTTCATTGAGCAAATCACATGAGGCTTATCTAAACCTTGTGAACTTCATGATCCCTTGCTGTCTTGTGCTGGTGCAGCCACCTACAACCAGTCTCTAATGCCTTCTGCTCAAGCTTGTGATCAGCAGGCGAAATAAGTCTTCCTGGGTCCCAGTTCAAAGGATTCTGTCGATCAACAGTTTAGAACCTGGGGATTAGGTATTCTAGAACATCATCAGAGAAATCCAGCTCTTGAGCCCCACTGAAAAGGAGCTTAGCAAGTGCTGCTGACCACTGACACTGCAATAGAGCTAGAAGGTAGCAAGCCCTGGCTTCACATTGCAAAGCTAAAGAAGCCTCCATGTGGCATGTGGTTCTGTACAGAGACCTCCAAATCAAACTGACGAGGAAGAGAAGCAATTGACTTTCAGGCAGACTATTTCTGCCCAAGACGGCAGATCAAGACTTCATAGTCTAAGTGAACACGAAACACTTTCTCCATTTTCTCCTTTCCTTTACTCTGGCATGGGCCTGGAAAGATAATACCTCATCTTCCTCTCCCCAGCCATTGCTAAGGATGGGGGTAAGCTCTGGAATTTAGGACATTTTATTTCAGGCTAGGGGGAAAAAATAGAACTGTGCCCCTAACTTTTCATAAGCAAAATAATACATCTCTTTGGTTGACTCCTCTGAATTCACATCGTTGAGTATAAAAGAATGTTCCAGGGGCACCTGCGTGGTTCAGGTGGTTAAGTGTCTGCCTCTGGCTCAGGTCATGATCCTGGGGTCCTGAGATCAAGTTCCGCATTGGCCTCAGTAGGATCCTGCTTTTCCTTTTCCTTCTCTACTTTCCCCTGCCCCTCTTCCCTGCTCATTCTCTCTCTCAAATAAATAAAATCTTAAGAAAAAAAAGAATATTCCAGGAAGCTTTCATGATTCAGGATTTACTCCTTTTGGCAGGTCCCTAGCTTCCCTGGCTAGGGGTAAATGTAAATAAGGCTCTGATCAAGAGCCTCTCCTTAATTCTTAAAGTATAGTACAGAATCTGCTGCTAAAGCAATAGTTGCCCAACAAAGACAGCTCTCTGGCCCAAGTTGTTCTTGATAATGAACAGCTCTTCATTATCTTTGAGCTGAGCAAGGAGGTGTCTGTGCTGTAGCCAACACCCTGTGCTGTACCTAGACTAACACTTGTTAAGAAATTAAAACTCAAATCCATAAAAGCAAAAACAAGTCAGTTGGCTTAAAAAGGTGATTCTTTCCTCAGGACCTTCCTTTGACTTAAGGATCTTGTTTGGTTTGGGTATTGGGAACCATGGTTTCAAAGTATACTCCAAACACTCGGAGTTATCTTGCTTATAGTAATCATAATAATCTCCCTGGCAAAAGCTCTAAATGCATGTTCCCAGCTGCTAATCACCAACCAAATGATCACCCTACAGCTGGAACGTCAGAAAAGGAACACAGAGGGTGACCAGTTTAACGAATGTGAACCTGAAGTTGGAACCTATGAATATTACAGGGGTGAAGCAAAAACCTCATGCCTTGGGAATGCCATGCAGAGGATCAATGAAGGCTTCCAGAACCACAGAGTGGTAGCTGAGAGTGGTGCTAATGTCTTACATTTTGATCAGATCTCTGAGTTAAGCTAAGAATCGGATCAAAAGAAAGGAATCGTTCCCAAAAAAAGAGGGAAGTTTAAAAAAAAAAAAAAAAAAAAAAAAGCACACACACCCAAAATGACGTCACTTAGCTGAAGGCCCGCAAGTCAGTAAACCAAGACTTAATACCTAACTCATCTCCAATTTCAATCCCCTAGGAATGTAACCTTTAACCAATCATCATGGAATTTCCTGGTCAATACCAGAAAATTCTGATAGACCCCTTCAGTTCCCGGCAGGAGGGCAACCTTGCCTAAACATTGCATTCTTTGCTGAGAAATTTCTTTCTTCTTTTTGTTATGCCCCTCTCTGCCTTTAAAAACCTTTTTTTCATTTAGCTCTCCTCTGTAGGCTAGATGGGATATTGCCCTGATATGTGAATCGCTTAATAAAACCAATTCCATCGTCAGATTTATTTGATTGAATTTTTTTCTTTTTTAACAGATTCATGAGCAGAATTAAGAAAATCCGCTTTGGGTTGCCTCTGGAACCCTGAGCTCATAGGACATCAGTCATAATGGCCCAGAAAGTAAAATTTGTCCACAAAAGAGAGCTGTTCTACTTTGTTTTGCTGCATTTTACTTTTTGGGTAGCATTTGTGGCGCTTACTGATAAATAAAACAATTGATCGGAGCTACAAAAAGCCAAAATTGCAAGGGCAGAAATGATTTCATAAGAAAAACGTTTCCCTGGCTCTCTGCGCCTGAAAACCTCCTTTCTGCATACAAAGATCAGGCCACCTTTGAGATTTTAGACTCTTAGTAGAAAGGCACAAAATTCCTATTTTGAATATTTCATGTAGAACTCCGAACCTAAATTAATCTACACAGATTATCTTAAAGTTCATAGTTACTGCTTCAGTTTATCTGGTCTTCATTCCTTTTAATAACATTTCACCAAATTTCCCTCTTTTTTTTTTTTAAAGTCTTTTTTTAATTTTTTTTTTTATTTTTTAAAGATTTTTATTTATTTATTTGACAGAGAGAAATCACAAGTAGTCGGAGAGGCAGGCAGAGAGAGAGAGAGGGAAGCAGGCTCCCCGCTGAGTAGAGAGCCCGATGCGGGACTCGATCCCAGGACCCTGAGATCATGACCTGAGCCGAAGGCAGCGGCTCAACCCACTGAGCCACCCAGGCGCCCCTTTTTCACCAAATTTCCTACGCAGAACGCCCTTTGTCCAACATCATGGAGTTCTATGCATCAGAGTTTTTTATTCCACACCACAGAACCCACTCTAGCTAGTCTGAGCTGGAGATAAAGTTCTTTTCTTTCAGGATATCAGTGTGGGAGGGGTTTTTCACCTGTGACCTTGTAATCAGGGACCCAATCCAAATTACAACTACCTGCTGTTGCTACCTGGGTAAACTAAGTCAGTGGAGCATCAGCTGACCTTTCCCTTCTTCTCTGTGTCTTCCCAGTTTTACTGAGATATAATTGACATATAACATCATCTAAGTTTAAGGTGTGTAGCATAATAATTCGATGCATGTATATAAAGTAAAATGATTATCATGACAAATTTAGTTAAAATCCATCACCTCACATGTTCCAATTTTTTTTCTCTTGTGAGGATGTTTAAGATGTATCCTAGCCATGTTCAAATAAACAATATAGCATTATTAACTCTAGTCAGCATGATACACCTTACCTCCCCACAATTAATTACTCTTAAAACTGGAAGTTTGTCCTTTTCGACCACCTGCACTCGTTCTCCTACCCCCAGCTCCCCATCTCTGACAACCATCGATCTGTTCTCTGTGTCTCTGAGTTTGGTTTTTTTTGCAGATTCCACATGTAAGTGAATATGTATTTGTCTTTGTCTGGCTGGCTTATTTCACTCAGCATAACACCATCAGGGGATCAGGGGGCATCCATGTTCTCACAAATGGTAGAATTTCCTGGGTTCGTTGTTTTTTTTTTTTTTTAATGGCTGAATAATATTTCACTGTATACATTTACCACATTTTCTTTATCCAGTCATCTATCAATAGACTCAGGGGTATATACATATGTCTAGACTTATCAAATTGTATACTTTAAGTATGTAAGTTTATGACAGCTTCCCTTCTCAAGCACCTGCATTTCTCCTCTTTACTGCCAAAGGCCTTCTTCGATAATATGGGAGTTTGCTTTATTGTGTATAAGCACACTTTAGAAGTGTGGGTGGAATTTTTCTTCTGGGGGAAACTTTTAACTGATAGAGGATGGGAATCAGCAGATAAATGGTCATCAAAGAGTATCCACCACAGGGAATACACTGAACGAGTGGACATGATAACTCAGCCCTTCGAGATCAGCCAGCGTGTCCTCAGCCACCATACTGCATACACATGGGCCCATGAAGAGTGTGGCAATAATGTCAAGCATAGATGTCCTGTATGGGTCCAACTATTGTTGTGTTCTCTCTCACTTAGGCCGATCTAGTAATTGCCATTGCTCAACGTCTAACGTGTTAGCCCACGTAATAGTGTTGAGCCCTTGATCTGATAGATACTACCATTCAAGGATACTAACCATCTCGTTGGTGGCAAGTTGATTCCATCGGATCTCTTCTACCATAAGGGAAAGTAATTCTTTCTACTTGATATTGATAAGTATAAGTATTCCAGGTGCAGGTTTGCCATCTCTGCCCACGATGTCTTGGCTAACACCTAACTGAAAGTAGAATTTCTGAATTACTAATGTAAGATCCTGCCTAATGTTGCCTTGGATCAAGCAACCCAGATAGCTACTTTACTTTACCATAAGGAGGTGTGACAGTGGGCTATGACCATGGAATCCATTTGTTGTTTCCATGTCTTAGCTACTGTAAATAATAGCTGCAATGAACAGGGGATGCAGGTATCTTTTCAGAATAGTGATCTTGTTTCCTTCAAATATATACCCAGAAGTAGGATTGCTGGATCACGGGGTAGTTCTTTTTTTTTTTTTTTAAGGAACCTCCATACCATTTTCCATAGTAGCTATACCAATTTACATTCCCATCCACATATATGCTTGGTGATGAGGGCTATCCCTGTGGATAGATTACACTGTGATGTGAAGCAAGGAGAGAGTTTGGAAGTAGTGACAGGCAGTGGGGAGGAAGCAAGCATGTGTAGCAGATGGCTCTGATGTGAGAGTCACCTGTAGCTGCAGAGGCAACTTCTGAAGGGCTCAGACTCGGCTTGCACCGGCAGTGCCCCACCTCACGTGCTGCATAGTTTTCCTGCATTTCAGTCCTTCTGCATTCTGCCGGGCCTTTGTAGGATAGGTTAGTGCAGACTGTGGGAGCAGGAATTTCATGTCCCCAAGGGCAATTCAGCACAAGGTACAGTAGAGTAGGTAAATGCTCCAGCCTCCCCATCTTCAGGTAGACAGTCTGGAGGAGCAATGGTATTGATGAGGTTACTGCTATAGGCAACTGAGATGTAATATTTTGGAACCTCCTGAGAAAGCCTGTTGAATGCACCTCAGAATTATACCACTGAAGGACAAGAACATTAGGGCATTGAGGGTAACGACCGTTTCACACAGTAGCAGGTGAACTCTGGTGGGTTAAAGAGATATAAGAAATGCTATTAGCAGCATCTGCCTTAGTCACCCTTAGTAGTTCCCAGATCTGCTCACGCCCTACCCTCATTTCACTCTCTAAATGATGCTTAAGGGTAAAAGCCGGAGTCCCCACTGCTGCAGCTAAGACAGTTAATGGGAAACCTGAAGTCCCTTTGGCCTCTGCTAGACCCAAAGCAACTGATTTTATTTTCTCCTTCCCTTTGCATCCATTCTAGTTGGATCTCACACTCAGTCAGAACTTTTGCATTCCTAGGTTGCTTTTCCTTGAGACCATGCAAATCTTTGAGATGTCTGACCTTGATCTCCTTAATCCTTTGTTGCCGAAACTGCCCTTCCTTCAGGCACAGAATTATCAGAGGCTCCTTTATGGATCTACTGAGTTCAGACCCTATACAGCCTTACAACAAAAAAATCAGTCTCATGATTGTCAGTATTGATTACCACCACCAGTATACTAACTTTTTTTTTTTAGCCTTGCATAGTCTATTGACACAAGAGTATCAGTCATAACATTACATCCAGTGGAATCCCAGTTGTGTCCCCTAGTAGAAGTGTTATCTCCTTGGAGACCAGGACCTTAATTCTGTAGACCCTAAAGTTGTAGGAATAGGAAATTAAAACTCCCTAATTGGGACAGTGGTGATGAGAGTGAGGGTAGTCAGTTCAACTTCCATCCCTCAGTTCCATCTTGTATTTTAGCTACCAAAGACAAAGTAATCTACCCAATAATCTACCAAGGACAAAGCACCATGTAATACACTTAGATCCTTAAAAGTGTTATTCTCCAAGCTGGAGCCTTGTCTGTGTCTTTAAGAGGACATTCCAACTTTTTATCATGCTGGCAGCTTCTAGGAGATATAATATATAGTAGGACAAATGGATTCCATGGTCATAGCCCACTGTCACACCTCCTTATGGTAAAGTAAAGTAGCTATCTGGGTTGCTTGATCCAAGGCAACATTAGGCAGGATCTTACATCAGTAATTCAGAAATTCTACTTTCAGTTAGGTGTTAGCCAAGACATCGTGGGCAGAGATGGCAAACCTGCACCTGGAATACTTATACTTATCAATATCAAGTAGAAAGAATTACTTTCCCTTATGGTAGAAGAGATCCGATGGAATCAACTTGCCACCAACGAGATGGTTAGTATCCTTGAATGGTAGTATCTATCAGATCAAGGGCTCAACACTATTACGTGGGCTAACACGTTGGACGTTGAGCAATGGCAATTACTAGATCGGCCTAAGTGAGAGAGAACACAACAATAGTTGGACCCATACAGGACATCTATGCTTGACATTATTGCCACACTCTTCATGGGCCCATGTGTATGCAGTATGGTGGCTGAGGACACGCTGGCTGATCTTGAAGGGCTGAGTTATCATGTCCACTCGTTCAGTGTATTCCCTGTGGTGGATACTCTTTGATGACCATTTATCTGCTGATTCCCATCCTCTATCAGTTAAAAGTTTCCCCCAGAAGAAAAATTCCACCCACACTTCTAAAGTGTGCTTATACACAATAAAGCAAACTCCCATATTATCGAAGAAGGCCTTTGGCAGTAAAGAGGAGAAATGCAGGTGCTTGAGAAGGGAAGCTGTCAGCTTGCCAAGAACTGTCTGCAGCTGCTGGTATACTCAGGTGAGAGAAGGTGATACGGGGGGGGGGGGGAGTATCAAAAGCATCTGCTATAAAGAGAATATGTGTCAAGTCTCATGCTATCTTACAGAAGCTAGAGGTTTGAACAAAAGCTTCCCAAGCATAAGCAAGATTAAAAGAAATTAAATAGAAGCTGTATAGAGATACAACAAAAAGAGGATAAAGGAATATACATGCAAAAGACAAGTGAATTACCAAAAGTGGAAACTCAAGAAATAAGCAGATTTTCTTAGAGTATGTCCTATAGAAGAATTTTTTTTAATATTTTATTTATTTATTTGACACACACACAGAGCTCACAAGTAGGCAGAGAGGCAGGCAGAGAGAGAGGGGGAAGCAGGCTCCCTGATGAGCAGAGAGCCTGATGCGGGATCCTGACTGAGATCCTGACCTGAGCTGAAGGCAGAGGCTTAACCCACTGAGCCACCCAGGTGCTCTCTATAGAAGAATTTAATAAGAATACCACTTCAGTAAAGTAAGAGTACAAAGATCATATAACAACATGGCATGGAAAAGGAGATGCAGAATGCTAAGAGCATATTGAAAATATCCCAAAACCCTCCCCACTTATATCAGATAAGTAACCAGCATCCAGCAAAAGATGAAATAGATATGCCTGAATTTTACATTAAGGGTATGAAGGAACATGTTAAGAGAAAAAGAGTGAATATATAAGAAAAACAAAAGAAATGAAATGAATGAAGATAATATGCTAGACAGAGAGAACAAAGACAATTCGTCCTAAATATATATGTGTCCTTGAAGAAAAAAGAGACAATAGTAGGGGGGCAATGTATTCACAGATGTAAGATCATATAAATTCTCCTTGAAGGAAGAAAGAACAGAATCTGTAAACTTGGAAGAGTACATGACATACCAGGTAAAACTGATACAACATGATGTCATGACATAGTTTAGTTCAACTACTAAACTTCAGGAATAAAGGTATCTGTGTGCGTACAATATTTCATAATAAAATATGTAAATCAAAAAATAAATAAAGGGAGACTTCTGGGCAGGTAAAAAAGTCATAAATAAGGGCAAAATTTCAGGATGACCCGAGGCTTATACCTAGAAATTTTAATTACAGAAGTCATTGGAATAATGTGTATCAAGTTCTGAAGAGTAAGTCCATAGATATACTCAAACAAGCCCAAAAAACACAGATAGAAAGCCCTTGCGTCTTCCAACTATGTGAAATATTAGGCTTCTTTAAAATACTGAATTCTAGCTTTTTTGCAACAGGTTTGCCGCCAGAACACAGGTGTCGTGAAAACCACTACTCAACCTAAACCAGAATGGGGAAGGAAAAGACTCATATCAACATTGTCATCAGACACGTAGATTCGGGCAAGTCTACCACTACTGTTCATCTGATCTACAAATGTGGTGGGATCGACAAAAGAACTATTGAAAAATTCAAGAAGGAGGCTGCCGAGATGGGAAAAGGCTCCTTCAAGTATGCCTGGGTCTTGGATAAACTGAAAGCTGAACGTGAACGTGGTATCACCATTGATATCTCCCTGTGGAAATTCGAGACCAGCAAGTATTACGTGACCATCATTGATGCTCCAGGACACAGAGACTTTATCAAAAACGTGATTACAGGCACATCCCAGGCTGACTGTGCTGTCCTGGTTGTTGCTGCTGGTGTTGGTGAATTTGAAGCAGGTATGTCTAAGAACGGGCAGACCTGTGAGCATGCCCTTCTGGCTTACACACTGGGTGTAAAACAACTAATTGTCGGTGTTAACAAAATGGATTCCACTGAGCCACCCTACAGCCAGAAGAGATACAAGGAAATCGTTATGGAAGTCAGCATCTACATTAAGAAAATTGGCTACAACCCCGACACAGTAGCATTTGTGCCAATTTCTGGTTGGAATGGTGACAACATGCTGGAGCCAAGTGCTAACATGCCTTGGTTCAAGGGATGGAAAGTCACCCATAAAGATGGGAATGCCAGTGGAACCACACTGCTTGAAGCTCTGGATTGCATTCTGCCACCAACTCGTCCAACTGACAAGCCCTTGCGTCTGCCTCTCCAGGACGTCTACAAAATTGGTGGTATTGGTACTGTCCCTGTGGGCCGAGTGGAGACTGGTGTTCTTAAGCCTGGCATGGTGGTCACCTTTGCTCCAGTCAATGTTACAACTGAAGTCAAGTCTGTTGAAATGCACCATGAAGCTTTGAGTGAGGCTCTCCCTGGGGACAATGTGGGCTTCAATGTCAAGAACATATCTGTCAAAGATGTTCATCGTGGCAATGTGGCTGGTGACAGCAAAAATGACCCACCAATGGAAGCAGCTGGCTTTACAGCTCAGGTGATTATCCTGAACCATCCAGGCCAAATTAGTGCTGGATATGCACCTGTGCTGGCTGGATTGTCACACAGCTCACATTGCTTGCAAGTTTGCTGAGCTGAAGGAGAAGATAGATCGTCATTCTGGAAAAAAGCTGGAAGATGGTCCCAAGTTCTTGAAATCTGGTGACGCTGCCATTGTTGATACGGTTCCTGGCAAGCCTATGTGTGTTGAGAGCTTCTCTGACTCTCCTCCTCTGGGCCGTTTTGCTGTTCGTGACATGAGACAGACGGTTGCTGTGGGTGTCATCAAAACAGTGGACAAGAAGGCAGCTGGAGCTGGCAAGGTCACCAAGTCTGGCCAGAAAGCTCAGAAGGCTAAATGAATATTATCCCCAATACCTGCCACCCCAGTCTTAATCAGTGGTGGAAGAACGGTCTCAGAAATGTTTGTGTCAATTGGCCATTTCAGTTTAATAGTAAAAGACTGGTTAATGATAACAATGCATCATAAAACCTTCAGAAGGAAAGGAGAATGTTTTGTGGACCATTTGGTTTTTTTTGTGTGTGTGGCAGTTTTAAGTTATTAGTTTTTGAAATCAGTACTTTTTAATGGAAACAAATTGACCAAAAATCTGTCACAGAATTTTGAGACCCATTAAAACAAAAGTTTAATGAGAAAAAAAAAAAAACTGAACTCTAGGAAACAAACTGAGCATTGCTGGAGGGGAGGTACGTTAGGGGAAAATGGTGACTAGGTGACAGGCACTAAGGGGGGCACTTGACGTAATGAGCACTGGGTGTTATACGCAACTGATGAATCTCTAAATTCTACCCCTGGAACTAATACTACAATATATGTTAACTAAATTGAATTTACATAAAGAATTTTTTTAAAAACCGTATCTTCCAAAAAACCTACTTAATGATGAAATCTAGCCCTGGAAGCCAGAGATCAAAATAGTCCAGAGTTCAAGAATCTGAAATGGTAAAAATCAATGTAAAAAGGATTAGTGATGTGCTCCCAATCTATTTAAAGTAGCTCTAAGCAACCGGATAAATGTTTTTTTATTTCAGATAAAAACATAAATATTGATTCAACAATTAAACAGAAGTCATTAATGATATAACATAGCCAAAAATAATACAAACCAAATTGACCTAATATTTATAGAACACTATACCCAACAATTTCAGAATATTCACTCTTTTCAGATCATGTGGAATGTTTATAAAGAAATACCATATACTATGCTATACAATAAATCTCAATAGAATGAAAAGTACTAAGATCATACAGAGTAATATTTGTGACCATAATGGAAATAATTAGAAGCCAATAAAGAAAAAATATATGGAAATACCCAAATGTTTGGAATAAATCACAATAGAAACTAGAAAATATTTTTAACTGAGTGGAAATGAAAAAATAATACAAGAATTTATTGGATGAAGATGAAACAGTCTTACAAGATAACTTAAACAATATTAATTTTTTAAATAATTATTCTTTTAAGAAGCCTCTAAAGTCAATGAGCAAAGCTTTAATTTTAAGCCAAGAAAAAGAAGAACAAATTCAATCCAAAGTAGAAGGAAAGAAATATTAAAGTTAAGAGCAGAAATTAGTGGTACTGCCATTAGAAAAATAACAGGGAGAAATCAATAAAAACAGTCTGTTTCTTTGGTTTTTGTTTGTATGCTTGTTTGTTTGAGAGAGAGAAGAATATGGGAGGGCAGAGAAAGAATCCTAGGCAGGTTCCACACTCATGGCAGAGCCCAACACAGGATTCAATCTTAATATACCTTGAGACTGTGACCCGAGCTGAAATCAAGAGTCAAACATTTCACTGACTCAGCAACCAAGGTGGCCCCAAAGACTGATTCTTTGAAAGAGTAAAATGGATACTCTCTCAGTAGAGACGTTACAGCAATTAAAAAGCTAATAAAAAAATATTACAAATAATTTGGATCCCATAAAATTGACAAAACATATAAAATGAAAAATTCATTGAAATATACAAATTACTTAAACTTAGGACAAAGTAGAAGAATATCAATCAGTGAAGCCACTTTGGCAAATAGTATGGAGGTTCTTCAAAAAATTAAAAATAGAACTACCATATGGTCTACCAATTCTACATCTGGGTATTTACCTAAAGGAAATAAAAACACCAACTGGGGGTACCTGGGTGGATCAGTGGCAGAAGGCAGAAGCCTCTGCCTTTGGCTGAGGTCACGATCTTGGGGTCCTGGGATCGAGCCCCGTTCTCTGCTCAGCGTGAGCTTCTTCCTTTCTTTCTCTGCCTGTCTCTCCACCTACTTGTAATCTCTGTCTGTCAAATAAATAAAATCTTTAAAAACACCAACTGGAAAAGATATTCTCATCCTCTTGTTTATTGCAGCATCATTTATAACAGCCAAGACATGGAAGCCACCTAAGTGTCCAACAATGGATGAATAAAGAAAATGTATATATACTATGGATTATTATTCAGCCATAAAAAAGAAAAAAATCTTCTCATTTGTGACCACATGGATGTACCCCAAGGGAAGTTTGCTAAGTGAAATAAGTCAGAAGAGAAAAACAAACGCTGTATAACTTTCATATGCAGAAACAAAACAAAACAACACTACTCATAGACACAGAGACCTGATAGGTAGTTGCCAGAGGTAGAGGGTAGAGGGGCAGACAAAATGGGTGAAGGTGGTCAAAAGCTACAAATTTCCAGTTGCAAAATAAATAAGTCCTGAGGATGTAAGGTACAACATACTCTCTATAGTTAATAGTACTGTATTGTATATTTGAAATTTATAATCTTGTATTATTTATTTGGAAGAATCAGTCTTAAAAGTTCTCATCACAAGAAAAAATTCATAACTAGACTTATTGTAGTGGTCATTTTTCAATGCACACAAATATCAAATCATCATTTACACTTGAAACTAATAATAAACTCAAATATATCTCAATACTCAATAAATAAATATAAAGATAGATATCATGGAAGGTATATCCTCTGACCACAACAGGATGAATTTAGAAATAAATAAGTAACAGAAGGAAAACTGACAAATTCACAAATTTCTGGAAATTAAAAAACACTCTCTTAAACAACCAGTGGATCAAAGAAGATGTCACAAAGGAAATTCAGTAATGCTTAGAGATGAATGAAAACAAATACCCAAAATCCCCAAATTTATGAGACATAGTGAAAACATTGCTAAGGGGAAAAACTTATAGCTATGACCACTTACATTAAAAAACAAGAGAGTTCTCAAATCAACAGCCTAACTGTAAAAGATGTTATTATACACAATGGAATATTATTCACCCATAAAAAAGAATGACATCTTGCCATCTGCAACAATATGGATGGAGCTAGAGGGTAAAATGCTAACTGAAATAGGTCAGAGAAAGACAAACGCCATAAAATTTCACTCATATGTGTAATTTAAGAAACATAACAAATGATCATGGTGGGAAGAAAGAGGTAAACCAAGAAATAGACTTTTATTTTTTTTAATTTGACAGACAGAAATCACAAGTAAGCAGAGAGGCACAGAGAGAGGTGGAGGCAGGCTCCCCGCTGAGCAGAGAACCCAATGCAGGGCTGGATCCCAGGTCCCTGAGATCATGACCTGAGCTGAAGACAGAGGCCTCAACCCACTGAGCCACCCAGGCACCCCAAGAAACAGACTCTTAACTAGAGAAAAAACTGATGGCTCCCGAGGGAAGGCAAGTGGGGGGATGCGTGAAACAGGTGAAGGGGATTAAGAGTACACTTCCGATGAGCAGTAAGTTGCTGCTGAAACATCATATTGTACACCTGACACTAACATAACGCAGTATGTTCGTTATACTGGAATTAAATAAACAAACGGAGTGTTAAAGAGTTCATCTTTCCTTTCTTCATTGTTTTCACCTTTCCCTTTAAGTCCTCCTCCAATAATAATTTGGCCGGAACTACTTCTAGATATTTCACATGACACTGTGAGTGCTTGGCATCGGTTGTCCTCAGGTGTTAAATGGGTGGTATCTTGCAAGCTAGACAACAGACCAGGGGAAACCTACGTGTGCCCTCAAAAATTAAATTCTGGAATAAAGACACATTTTTTTATGGCTTGAGCCATGCCATGTTTTCTCCTTACCTAGAAATCTGAAGCAAGTATTGTTCAATGTGGCATGAGCATAAAAAGGTCTTTGGAAGAATCACAGCTTCTGTTGGCAAATACCTGACACTCCATTATCTGATTAAAAGCTCCTCTGCTTCCTACAGGTTGCCCAAGTCTTGTTTTTCTCTCCTGTGAAATCACCAGAAATTTCTATTCCTTTGTCAGTCTGGTCAAAACAAGAATGGTACTCCTAGCATCTCTGCACCCTGAGTATAGCTTCTCATCATTGTTTTTTTGTTTTTTGTATTTTTCCTCTGTCGACTCTTTCTTTTGTGTTTCTGGTTGAAGGAAATTTCCAGCACAGCTATGCATAAAGACTCTAGGAGTTAGAGGATTCTCCTCCTCACAAGGCTGGCCAACCTATGGCCATGAAGGAAAATCTTGTTTTATATTTTGTGAAGTAGAAACAGAATAGGATACAATTATTATTACCCTTGTCTGTCAGAGGCAGGCCCCTGGCCAGGGTGACCTCCGCCATTAAAAGATGGCGCCTGGCTAGTTGCCAGGTTAGGATTGCCTCATGAGACTAAGCGGAATGCCCAAAGAGGAAGTAAACAGCATTGGTTGCTAGCGAAGTTGTTCATTTAGGTGCACAGCCTGATTCGCTCCCTCCTGTACCCTGCTTGCTGATTGGTCATGTAAACGTACATAAGTGTGTAGACTTGCGGAAATAAAGAGAGAGAAGATACATCTGAACTGGGGCTTCTTGTCGTCCTTGCTGGTCAAGGGTGATAAATGGTGCCGAAACCCAGGAACTAAATAAAGGAATCTTGCAATGTAATCCGCAGGAAAGCGGGGACATTAGCCATGTTCAAAAGTGGGAATTCCGCGGTAAAGCGGGGAGGAAAGGCCACGTTCAAAAGTGGGAAGTCCGTGGTAAAGCGGGGAGTAAAGGTTGACTGAAGTATATGTGTGTAAAAAGTTAATGTGTTAGTTAGTGTCTTTAACGTCCACGTCTGTTGTCTGTGTGTTCATAATGGGATCTGAAGTATCTAAAGTGTGGTTGGAAGGTCTTTAAAAGACCTGCTGAAAGCCAATGGAACTCCACTAAAAGCAAAAACTGCTCGGGCCTTTTTGAATACAGTGGAAAGGGCGGCTCCATGGTTCCTAGATGAAGGCTTGCTAAACATACCTCAATGGGACCACCTGTGATCCAGGGTTTGGCCCCTGTGAAACCTATTAATGCCTCGGGGCCATATCAACCTTTTAAGTTGCCCAGGTGCACCAATAACAAGGTATGGCCACCGGAGTGGTCTGGATGTCAGAGTACCTTGTGCTCAGTTTAAATCAATGAAATGCATAGCTTTACATTCACTCCACGCTTTCCTACTTATAAAAATAATACCTTTACAGGGTAAAATTATTCCTTTCAAAATCCTAAGCAAGGCAATCCCTCCTCTCCCTTTGATGCATTTCATATACCAACTCCCTGATAACCCCAAATTTTATACAGGTCTGTAACTTGCTAGGAGCATGTATTGATATCTCAGCAGTGTCCATGTTAAATGGTGGCAAATTCCTCAACTATTCTTATAAACAAAATGACTCTAGTACCTTTGAGACAATAGTTAATGTGTCTTGTCCCAATAATATTACTTATCAGTCCACTCCCATATGCGTCTCACCACCGTTCCTTTTCCTCGTAACAAATGCTAGTGAGCTGAATGATACGTTGAATTGCACTAAGAATTGCTATCTTTCCCAGTGCTGGAATGTCATGGCCTTTAAGCTGGCTGTGATTATGCATATCCCTACCCATGTTCCTATCCCAGTTTTCATTCCAGAGGACAAGTTACTGGTGGTGCTATCCAGAAAGAAGAGAGATTTTGGTAACAAAGCCGCTGTTGTGACAGCATTGGCTATATCTACAGCAGCTGCCACGGCAGCAGCAGTCTTGCTTGCTGCAACTATACCCACTGCAGAAGCTGTGAACACCCTTGCAGAAGGAACGGCGGCTGCCCTTCAAACACAGACTCAGATCAATGCACATCTGCAAGCAGGAATCCTGATAGTCAACCAGAGAGTGGATTTGGTTCAAGAACAAGTGGACATATTGGGGGCCCTATTGGGACTGGGATGTATAGCACACTTCCCGGCAATTTGTGTAACTCCCATAGCCTATACTAATATGAGTGACTTACAGAATGTCTCCTGACAGCTCTCCCAATACTTGTGGGGGAATTAGTCTGCAGAATTCCAAAACTACACTCAGCACCTGCTACTAGGCATAACAAGGATAAATAACACCAGAGTTGAGCTTGCAACCCTCCCAGAGATAATCAAAACATTGCAAGACGTGTTAACCTTTACGAAACAATGGGCTAGCCTAATTGGTCTGATGACAATCCTCATAGTGGGCTTGATTCTACTAGTAAGGAAACTGCAAATTTGGAGGCAACAGCAACCTAGGCAACAGCAAGCCATGGTGCAGGCCTTGTTAGCCATCGAGGCTGGAACATCCCCCCAAGTGTGGCTAAGTATGCTGGATCGGTAGTCAAGGACGGGTAAGATTGGTGGGGGAAATATACCAACCTAAGACAGGACGCAGATCATTGATATCTACCGTCTGATGATGGGTAAGGATATTCCCCGCCACTGACAACCTAAGACAGGCACGATCCCTGCCATAAAAGAAAAAAGGGGGAGATGTCGGAGGCAGGCCCCTGGCCAGGGCAGCCTCTGCCATTAAAAGATGGCGCCTGGCTAGTGCCAGGTTAGGATTGTCTCGTGAGACTAAGCGGAACGCCCAAAGAGGAAGTAAACAGCATTGGTTGCTGGCGAAGTTGTTCGTTTAGGTGCACAGCCTGATTCGCTCCCTCCTGTACCCTGCTTGCTGATTGGTCATGTAAACGTATATAAGTGTGTAGACTTGCGGAAATAAAGAGAGAGAAGATACATCTTAACTGGGGCTTCTTGTCATCCTTGCTGGTCGAGGGCGATACTTGTCAAAGAAAAGTGGTAGATTTTCTAAAGGATTTGAAGAAATAAAATCAGTGTGCCAAAACATGCTAATACTTCAGGGGCCTGGCACCATTTGGAAATAAACTAGCTCATCTAAGTAAACTTCCCTGATGACTGAACGTTGCCCCTAACAGTATGATTATTACGTTTTGTGTAATGTAGAGATGATTTCAGTGTTTGTGACGTTTGTAGGGTGAGAGGCCCCTTCAATCAGTAGCCTCACACTCCTCCACTTTGCTAAAATTTGGTCTGCCTTTTATAGTCCTGTTAGAGTCACCTCTCTAGCAGTACTCTAACCTCCCTACTCCAATTTACTTCTATTCTACTATAGCATAGAAATCAAATGACCATATTGTTGACTTGTGACCCACATAAAACCCTAGTGAAATTCTGGCATATGTTTCTTAGTTGTCCCCCTGCTATTGCTTTGGGCGGGTCTGAGGTCTCTTAAAATCTCTTCTTCCTTGGTAGAGCTGCAGAGGCAAAATATAGCATTTTTTCATTCACTCACTCAACAAACCATTACCATGTGCCTCTGTGCCCTATTTCCTATTCCAGCTACTGGACATACAGTAGCCTATGGAGCAGACACCAATTCTTGCATATGTAGAGTTTAAAATCTAGTCAAGCAAAGGGATATTGTGAAGAGAGCCTTCAAAAGGCACTATGAGAACATGAAAGAGGGGAATTAATCTACACGCACAACTCAGAATTCAAATTTCAAAAAGAGAAAAAAAAAACAACCCAGCATTTCGAAAGGACCAGTTTGCAGCCAGGAAACCATAATAGTCCTATTAGAGGCATGAGTCAGAGTCTCTTCAGGGAATGAGTTGTTTCTGGCAGCATGGCAGCAGCAGCGTGTTCTGGAAGCAGGTCTGGTCCCATGCTCAGCCTCATTCTCTGGGGCCCTAACAAGAGACCCGCCCCCAACCCCTTCACACCCTTCCCGTCTATCCCCTCAGCTGCTATTCAAACAAGCTGCACAAGCCATTGAGTTGCTGGGGAAGGATGTGAGTCGTTGAGGGGTTTGGATTGGTATCCACGGCTGGCAGGAGAAAGATGCTCTGGCCATGGTTTCTCCTCCAGGGAGTCGTGGGAGTCAGCCTGGGAACCTTGCTTTCGAGAATAAATTAAATGGGGAGGGGGGTATGGAGCCCTCTGAGAGCAGTTTCAAATTTGAAGCGACAGCTAAGAAAGAGAAATGTGACCATTTCCAGGAGATGAGCCCTATGGTCGCTGGTAGAAACTTCAAGTTCGCAATTTAGTTTAGGAAAATCTGAACCAGTATTTTCTACTCTTCTTTCTCGACAGTTCCAAATTTTCTGCCAGCGAAGTGAAAAGCCCTCCTCTCCCCCACGCTGCACCTCCCCAAACCTCCCAGTTTGTATTTGCTTGTGAAAGGAACATAAGCAGTTGGCTGTCTTTAATGACTCTTGACAATAAGCAGGGCGATGGCTAAATTATTTGAGAATGAAAAAGAAAATCTGGAAAAACATTTAACAAGCTAACTGGTGGTTTCTGATGTGTTCCAAAATGAGAGGCCTTAAAAAGAAAGGCCTCTCTGCTTCCCATTCGAGCAGGGACTCGAGATATCAAGTCCCAAACCAGGGCACCTGGAGCAGTAAGAGGAGGTCACAGCTGACTGCATGAGTGGATTTTATCCAAGAAAAGTCTTTGAAGGTATCCCTTTTGGTGACTGAGCAGATTGTCCTCTGAGGGTGAAGCAAACACAGATAAAAAATCACTTGGGAAAGCTATTGCACATAGTACAGGGATGTAAAATGCCTGCTGGTTTCAGCCACTGCCAGCGGCTTCATGCCAGTTCTCCTCAACTCATTCTTGTGCCTACCAGAACCTTTCATGGTGAAGAAGAGTCCAATGGGTATCAAATGGGTTTGCTTATCACGAAAATCATATGAAGGCTCCTTCCACTTCATAAGAACCCAGGTGTTGAGAGATGCCTGGGTGGCTCAGTTGGTTAAGCCACTGCCTTTGGCTCAGGACATGATCCCAGGGTCCTGGGATCAAGTCCCGTATCGGGCTCCTTGCTTGGTGAGGAGCCTGCTTCTCTCCTTGCCTCTGCCTGCCACTCGGCCTGCTTATGTGTACTCTCTCTCTCACTGACAAACAAATGAATAAATAAAATATTAAAAAAGAAAAAAAAGAACCCAGGTGTTGAAAAAGTACCTATAATCAGAGAAGACTCCCAGCTCTCTGTCCATGAGAATAATCTCCCTAAAAGGTCTCATTCACTACCAAGTGCTCAGAAACCTCCCAGACCCACATATCAGATATAAATATTTTACAAATAGCCTTGCTGACATGAGCCTTGTCTGGACATAATGCTCTGTTCACTGGAGGCCAGCTTCACACGCTCCTTCAACACGTATCTTGCTGACCTCCATAGACCATCACCTCTGCAGGGTGGACCTGCTCATCCTACTTACACCTTAAGGTGAACTCGAGCCCTGTCTTTTTCATGCAGCCTGCTCTCCCACAGTGGATAAACATTTGATTTCTACCCCAATTTTTATAGATCTCTTTACTATAGAGTGTCCCAAATGACACCAAGGTCATGGTGTCTGACCTAACAGCCTATAGAAAACTACTTGCCTGAAACCCTCCTCTTGCTGTAAGGTAAAGAGAAGGGAAGGGTATTCTCTACCAAACTTTTTACTCATGGCCCATCTTCTCATCCCTCCTAGGACCTATGGTCCTAAGAGAGCATTAAGTAATCTAGAATCACAGGTGTTAGCAATCTAACAGATTGCTGATTCTCCCACCAAAAGAGGTGGTCTGTGAGTTCCTCCCTTGCCTATCCTCCCTGGCCCTGCCTTTGAAAAGTTTCCACAGAAAGGTGACAATATGTCCTCCTTTCCTTGTGGGTCTTTTCCATGAGAGGTTCTACCATTGGTAGTATCTTTGACCCAACATATATCCACCCCCATACACCTTTCTACTTCCCAGCTTTTGCCCTTGTTCCCCTGGTACTTAGAACACCCTTGCCCATCTTTCCAATCTGGCAGACATCTTCCCAGCCTTCTCAAGTTTGGGCTCAAATGTAACTCCTTTCTTCACTTTCCCTTTATGGAACTTTTGGGCCATACAAATCACACTGTCTTCCCTTATTCCCAAGGTATACGAGTCTTTATTTTAGAACTTAACAGTTGTATGTTTTCAACTATTTATACAGATATCAATCCCAGCCCCTGGAGGGGAAGAACTATCTTATTTGTTATATCCCCAGTTCCTAATCTTCTGCCAATCACATAGTCAATGTTCCATTAATATGTGGGATTAAATGGGAGTGCCCAGAGGCTCTTGAAATGGACTCAGGTACTACACTGTCCCCCATGGCGAGAAGCCCAGCCCAGGGCCATATTCTGCTACTTCTGATGCTGGCTAGTGACCCCTCCAGTTCTGCGATATCAGCAAACTATTTCTTCTTATCACAACTCTAACACTCACTCTTGGTTATGCTTCCTCTGCAGACCTACAGTAGGCCCACTTCTCCGGCATTATTTCTGTGAACTCCCTCTGCACAAGCCAAGGGCTTGCCTGCCACCTCTGAGTCTCAGTTTCTTTATCTGATAAACCTACTTATAGCACTGCTGCATGGAGGAAAAGAAAATGTAATGTAAAAAGTGTTTGGAACTGTACCATCAAACAATAATGCAAACAAAAGAAACTCTAAGTGCATATTTTATAATAAAATATATTTCTAATAAAAAAATAGTCATGATACAAAAATAATTCACAGAATATGAATTCAAAGAATATATCTATGAGTGACCAAATAGATCAAGAGAATTGTGACAATCCAAGTATGATGGAAAAAAATCACTGGACTGAAAAGTTACTGAATGTTACCAGTTGTCAGAAGAAAAAACAAAAACTTTTCTCCTTTATTCCATGCTTAGACTCCTATTATTATCTCCCTATAGATACCTCAAATCTATGGTGTTCAAAAGTGAACTCAGAATCTCTTTGCCAAACACCCTCAAACTAACTGTTTTCTATTTTTATATTCCTCCTCTTGGCCAGTATCACTACTCTCCATCAGCCTCCCACACCTCATCCTAACTCCTCCCCAGCCCTATTTTGTCTGCCCACCCTTCATCTAAGTCAATCCAAGTCCTATGCAGTCTGTCCCAAAACAGTTTGTGTTCTTTCTCTCCTCTTATACAAATTCATTGCCCTTGCTTTCGGGTCCTTACAATTTGTCACCTGCTCTGCTTCAATTGTGGCCCATTAGATCTTCTGTCTACAATTTAGCCTCCATAATGCTACTAGAGAGAGTTTGCAAAGATATTAATCTTACCTGCCACTTGAAAATATTCTAGGGCTTCTCAAATTCACATTAAAGATTGAATTCCCTAAGATACCATTCAAATTTTTTTTAGTGATTTAGCCCCTATTTCTCTTTCAAGCTATACTTCTGTGCTCCTTTACATATCTTCTAATAGAGAAAAAAACTTCTTGGACCTTCTCAAGGTGAGCTTTGTCCTATATGTAGCCATAACAGCATGTGCTCACTTTAGAGCATCTGTCTTACTCATTACATATCATCTCTCATTAGGTATCTTTCCTGTCAGACTGTATACTCTGCTTGTCACCTAAAATTTTTACATGAAGATATTAAGTGGAAATCTACTTGCCTTCACCTTCAGGCGGGGAGCCCATGAATGGAGGGTTAAGAAGTAGAAGAGAACAGGAATGGGAATGGAGGAAGGAAGAAGAGGTTAGACCTGACTTTGGAGGGAGAAAGAAGAGAGCCTTGTAGCCTCTGTTGCTGGATGAAGAAAGTAAAATACCATACCCAGCATAAACTTGACCACATGACCCCAGCAAGGATCAAGGAATTTAACCCTTCGTATGAGTCATCTTAAAACAAAACAGACAACAAGCCTCCCCATCAGGACCTCTGTGAAAGGCAACTGACCAGACAAGCTTTTGCCTGATGGAGATGGACTAATCCCACAACACAAATGTTTTACTGTTAATTATGTCTTGACCGCATGCCAACAGGTGATTGCATTTAAAGAACTACAGGATTTTTTTAAGAGTTCTTAAAATGTTCTCATCACTGAAATCTCCAAGGGCAGATAAACATTTCAAAATCAACACACTGGCCCAAACAGAGTAAGAACAGATCACAAAAACAATAATGCTTAGTAAATCAAACCAGTTAAATTTAGGTCTCTATGTTCCTCTCTCCACACAAACATCCTCATCATTGGTCTCAACATCTAACCAAGCCCAAGTTTATATCATAAAAAATAGGACATTCTAAAATTCTACTTCTTTAGGAAAGAGACTTATACAAATAAAATGAGGATTTTACCCCCTTAGACAATGCATTCTCAATCAAACTTTCTGCCCTAAAAGCACTAATATTCATAAAGGTCATAACACAAACTATAGTTCTAGCGAACTGTTGACTCTCCTGCTTGTAGTTTAGATATATATCTATTTTTGTGACTGATACATCCCTCTTTACCAATGTGGAGTATTGGTGTGTCCCACTCCTGTACTGTGAAAAAGGATGCCTACCTCTTCATGGTGTCTCACCTCCTGTGCCATGGAAAAAAACCCGAAGGAGTCATTACTGTCTTCATGATGGAAGAAAACTGGAAACCATGAATAGTCCATTCATCGATGGGTGCCAGAATCTGCAGCAGTTGTTGCTAACGGAGGGTCTGCAGAAAGCAGGTGGTTTGATTGTGAGATACAATACTCCGTTATTGCTGCGACTGTGGTGACTTATGATAGCTATGTTGGCCACCAATCCTCCAAAGAAAGAGACCTTGATACCAATGAATAGCTATGCCCTGAGTCTGGCAAGAGTTCTGTCAAGGTGGACTATAGAAGAGTAGAAAGATGGATTAAGATCAGCAGTACTGGGGAGCCTGGGTGGCTCAGTTGGTTGAGCGACTGCCTTCAGCTCAGGTCATAATCCTGGAGTCCCAGGATGGAGTCCCGCATCAGGCTCCTTGCTCAGCAGGGGGTCTGCTTCTCCCTCTGACCTTCCCCCTCTCATACTCTCTCTCTCTCAAATAAATAAATAAAATCTTAAAACCAAAAAAAAAAAAAAAAAAAAAGGAAGAAAGAAAGAAAAAAAAAAGACCAGCAGTACTCACTACATAGTAAGGGTACACTTATTAGTTACCTGGCTTATACTAAATGATCATACATAGCTTTTTTTTTTCAGAGGTTTATTCAAAGACCAAGGAGAATGTCATGTCTATCAGCACTCCTCATCATGCATTTTGCAGATTTGTGCCAATCTGGGAAATGTTTGTGGCTGAACTACCACGAGACAAGTACACACTGGAGTATGCATTTAGAAACTTCGAAAGCAATTTGATGCAGCAATAACACTCAAGTACCTAATTTTAGACTCAGCTCATTAAACAGCAAATGGAGCAGTTCAGGAGCTGTTAATTTGGGTGAACTGTGTGCGGCATGAGCTGCATTCTAGTGGTGAAATAGGCTCAGGTTGACACATGAGATATTTTAAGGTTAAGTTTGCCAAATGTAACCCAACTCATCATACAAGTCTTTTAAAATCTTTAAAATTTTTTATTTTTATAATTTATTGTTCTATTTCAATAGTTAATTATATATACTTATATTCTTTCTTTTATTAGGTAAATTAGGGAATAATATTTGTGTTTCTGCTTCCATATCTGATATTGGAAAGGTTGCTTGTGTTTTCTGCAGATAATTCAGAAAAAAAATTAGTTAAAAACAACCATTTGAAAGCTCTGGAGAGCAGTCAAAAGCAGGAGAAAGTGGATGGTAGTCAATCTTTGAAAGAGAACTGAATTTAATAAAATTTGTGTTTATATAGGTTTTGCCTGCGAGTACTCCCCAGTCCACACAAGCTTAAAGCAACCACTGTGTAAGCAAAAAGCCACGGTCTTACTGGTTGGAGGGATCAGAGTATGGATTTTGAGGAAAGGGTTAATGAATTGAATAAAAGATCAATAGAAATTATCCAATATAAAAAGAGCAAAAGAAGATTGAAGGAAGACAAAACTTCAGAGACCTAGAAGACAATGTTAACAAGACCAATATAATTGTAAATAGGGCTCCCAGAAGAAAAAATAAATAAGGAAGAAAAACTATCTGAAGAAAAAAAGATTCCCAAATTTTTGTGAAAAACAGCATACAGATCCAAAAAGTACAGCAAACTCCCAAGGATAAATACTTAGGCATATTCTAACCAAACAAACAAAAATCAAAGATAAGAAGAAAATCTTGAAAACATTAAGAGAAAAGAAACATATTACTAAAAGGAGAACAATGGTATGGATGACGGTAGACTACACACCAGAAACAATGGAGGTAATAATATCAATCTTCCACAAATTCAATAAAAAAAAGCTATGTAATCATCTGGCCACTGCAATAAGGCCAGTAAAGGGGGCGGGGATCAAAAAAGATTAAAAAAGAAGAAATGAAACTATATCCAATCACAGATGTCAGAAATGTTAAATTGGAAGTTGTTAGGAAGCTACAAACTATAAAACTAATAAATGATTTAATCCAAATCACAGGATAAAAAGTCAACATTAAAAATCTATTTTACAGGATTTCTATTACTAGCAGCAAACAATTGAAAAATAAAATTTAAGAAAATTCAATTTACAATAGCATCAAAAACTATAAAATATTTAGGAATACCTTTAGCAAAAATGTGCAAAACCTCTATATACACTGAGATAAAAATTAAAGACCTAATAAATGGAGAAATATGTTCATAGATTGGAAAACTCAGTATTGTTAAAATATCAATTCTCTACAAATTGATCTATTGATTCACAGCAATCCCAGTTATAATCCCTGCAGGTATTTTTATAGACATTGACAGGATAATTCTAAATGTACACAGAAATGAGAAAAAAACTAGTATAACCAAAATAATCTTAAAAAAAAAAAAACCCACGAAGTTGAAGGACTTTCACTGCTTCATTTTAAGACCTACTATAAAGCTACAATAATCAAGACAATATGATAATAGTATAAAGGTAAATAAATATCAATGAGTCCAGAACTATACTTACAATTAATTGACTTTCAACATGGACAATAAAGTAATGCAATGAAAACAAAAGGAAAGCCTTTTCAATACATGTACTAAAACAGCTAGGTGTATCTATGAATGAGAAATGACCCTTAACCCCTATTATCATTCACAAAAGTTAATTTGATATAGATCATAGACCCAACAATAAAAACTAAAACTATAAAGCTTCTAGGAAGATCTAAGAGAGGTTCTAAAGCAGGTAAACTTAATTAAGATCTTTTTTTTTAATTGGAAAAAAAAAAAAAGGTACCTTTGAGTACATGTTTAGTAAAAGGGACTTACATGCCGTGAAGGAGCAAGAAGAAACTCACTGGAATAATAGAAATACTCTTTTACAATGGATAAAAATTTTATTTGTATGACCTCCAATTCTTACAAAATGTATCTATGCCTTCAGGGGAGAGATCTTGTGGACACCAACTTATCCAAATGATCTAAGTCAGTTTCACTGATATTGGGACAAACTGACAACATGTGCCTTAGGGTGTGATGCACTGAGAAGGACTTATCATGTTATCCCTGCCCAAAAATGCATGGCCTGAAATTAAGCATACCTGAACTGAGGGACATCCTACAAAACAGCTAGCTTCTTCTCTGAAAAAAATGTCAAGGTTAAGTAAGACAAAGAAAAACTGAGGAACTATTTCAGACTGAAGGATACCAAAGAGTCTTGACAACTACTACTAAATGTGATAACTGGATTGAATCCTGGATGGGAAGAAAATAGCAACAAAGGACATTATTGAGATAAGAGATGAACTTCAAATATCAATTACAGCTTATAGTATTGTATTTATATTAGGTTTCCTGAATTCAAAAGCCTTACTTTCAGAAAAACCACAAGAAATGATTTTGTAGAAAACAGGCATGGTGTCTTAAACATACATTCAAATGTTTCAGGAAAAAAAAATAAAGATTTTATGTACATAAATATATTGATAGGGGAGAGAAAGAAAAGGGAAAATGTTAAAGTCAGTAGAGCAAAATGGAAATCTGAAGGAATATTAGAGCTTCTTATAATATTCTTGTAACTTTTCTCTAAGTTTGAAATTGCATTCAAATAAAAACCTAAGACAAATTATTAAGATCATGTAACTATTTTTAAATACTAAGTGACCAACAAACTGGTGTTCTTTTATTGGAGAACTTGTAAATTGTTTTATTAAAAATTATTTTCAAAAATAAAATTCTTTCAGGACTCCAGGGTAGCTCAGTCGATTGAGTGGCTGGCCCTTGCTTTCAGCTCAGGTCATGATCTCAGGGTCCTGGGATCGAATCCCAGGTAGGCTCCACACTCAGAAGGGAGTCTGCTGGAGGATTTTCCCTCCCTTTCCCTTTCCTTCTACCCCTCCCCTCTTGCTTGCACGAGCACACACACACTCTCAGAAAAATGAATACATTTTTAAAAAAATAAATAAATTTTTTTCTAAAAAAGTTAAAATTAATGCGTTTGAGTATATTAGGACAAGCTAAGTCTTTAGGTCAATTATCTGGACATTAAAAATAATAAAAGTGAAATAATTACCCTTGGTACACATACATGTTTTTAATCAATTTTTAGCTTTATCTGCCTATAAGACTCTGTCACTGGTATTTTTATGAAGAGTTTCTTCAAATATGCAATAATTATTTTTATTTTTCTCATAGATTTGCCTTCAGTGATATTCATAGTTGAATTTTATGATTAATAGATTTGAATTTTGTGACAGCTTCCACTGACCCTTTTCTCCTGACCATGTTTTTATCGAAAACATTCTTCGAACGGTGCTGCACACTCTATAGGCAGCTCTGAGAAAAGTCTGCTAAACAGAGCCTATTCTCAGATTTTAATTTTTAAATTAAGATCTGTTCATAGTCAACCCACATATTTTTAGAGGCACTATTGTCTTTTTTACCCTAGAGAACCTCCCTCAGCAAACATTTTTTATAAGATAAATTTCATTTTAAAAGGTGTTTTTTTTTCCCAACAACAATACAGAAGAAAGAGAAATCAAGGAGTCAACCCCATTTACAATTCACCCAAAACTATAAGATACCTAGGAATAAACGTAACCAAAGAGGCTAAGAATCTATACTCAGAAAACTATAAAGTACTCATGAAAGAAATTGAGGAAGACACAAAGAAATGGAAAAATTTTCCATGCTCCTGGATTAGAAGAATAAATATTGTGAAAATGTCTATGCTACCTAAAGCAATCTACACATTAAATGCAATTCCTATCAAAGTACCACCCATTTTTTTTCAAAGAAAAGGAACAAATAATCCTAAAATTTAAATGGAACCAGAAAAGACCTCGAATAGCCAAAGGAATATTGAAAAAGAAAGCCAAAGTTGGTGGCATCACAATTCCGGACTTCAAGCTCTATTACAAAGCTGTCATCATCAAGACAGCATGGTACTGGCACAAAAACAGACACATAGATCAATGGAACAGAATAGAGAGCCCAGAACTAGACCCTCAACTCTATGGTCAACTAATCTTTGACAAAGCAGGAAAGAATGTCCAATGGAAAAAGGACAGCCTCTTCAATAAATGGTATTGGGAAAATTGGACAGCCACATGCAGAAAAATGAAATTGGACCATTTCCTTACACCACACACAAAAATAGACTCAAAATGGATGAAGGACGTCAATGTGAGAAGGGAATCCATCAAAATCCATGAGGAGAACACAGGCAGCAACCTCTTCGACCTCAGCTGCAGCAACATCTTCCTAGGAAAATCGCCAAAGGCAAGGGAAGCAAGGGCAAAAATGAACTATTGGAATTTCATCAAGATCAAAAGCTTTTGCACAGCAAAAGAAACAGTTAACAAAACCAAAAGACATCTGACAGAATGGGAAAAGATATTTGCAAACGACATATCAGATAAAGGGCTAGTGTCCAAAATTTATAAAGAACTTAGCAAACTCAACACCCAAAGAACAAATAATCCAATCAAGAAATGGACAGAAGACATGAACAGACATTTCTGCAAAGAAGACATCCAGATGGCCAACAGGCACATGAAAAAGTGCTTCATATCACTCAGCATCAGGGAAATACAAATCAAAACCACAATGAGATATCACCTCACACCAGTCAGAATGGCTAAAATTAACAAGTCAGGAAATGACAGATGCTGGCGAGGATGCGGAGAAAGGGGAAACCTCCTACACTGTTGGTGGGAATGCAAGCTGATGCAGCCACTCTGGAAAACAGCATGGAGGTTCCTCAAAATGTTGAAAATAGAACTACCCTACAACCCAGCACTACTGGGTTGCACTACTGGGTATTTACCCTAAAGATAAAAACGTAGTAATCCAAAGGGGCACATGCACCCGAATGTTTATAGCAGCAATGTCTACAATAGCCAAACTATGGAAAGAACCTAGATGTCCATCAACAGATGAATGGATCAAGATGATGTGGTATATATACACAATGGAATACTATGCAGCCATCAAAAGAAATGAGATCTTGCCATTTGCACCAATGTGGATGGAACTAGAGGGTACCATACTTAGCAAAATAAGTCAATCAGAGAAAGACAACTATCATATGATCTCCCTGATATGAGGAAGTAGAGATGCAACATGGTGGGTTAAGGGGGTAAGAGAAGAATAAATGAAACAAGATGGGATTGGGAGGGAGACAAACCATAAGTGACTCTTAATCTCACAAAACAAACTGAAGGGTTTTTTTTGTTTGTTTGTTTGTTTGCTGGGGGAAGGGGGTTGGGAGAAGGGGGGTGGGGTTATGGACATTGGGGAGGGTATGTGCTATGGTGAGTGCTGTGATGTGTGTAAACCTGGCGATTCACAGACCTGTACCCTGGGGATAAAAATATATTATATGTTTATAAAAAATAAAAATTAAAAGAAAAAAAATGTGTTTTTTTAATGGTTTTTCTAAATAGCTCATCAATCTGAGATTATGTAAAAATCACAGGTCTTCTCAATTTCAATCCATTCCAGAATAGAACATACACTTACCCAATAAAAATCAAATATTTGCTATTCACATGTTGAGCTATTCCACTATTGGAGTTCTCGTTAAGGTGTTTGCTTTTTTCCTTGCTTTCGAGTGGGTAAGTATCAATGTCCCTCTGTTTGCAAGCTTTGATTTTAATTATTGCAGTTTGCTATATACTTAAAAAGCTAAAGATCTTGGGGCGCCTGGGTGGCTCAGTGGGTTAAGCCTCTGCCTTCGGCTCAGGTCATGATCTCAGGGTCCTGGGATCGAGTCCCGCATCGGGCTCTCTGCTTAACCGGGAGCCTGCTTCCTCCTCTCTCTCTGCCTGCCTCTCTGCCTACTTGTGATCTCTCTCTGTCAAATAAATAAATAAAATCTTAAAAAAAAAAAAAGATCTTGATTGTTCCCTTATTGAATACTTTGATTAAATATTTCCAACTGATTTTGGATAAAATACAATCAGAAATTAGGGAAATTCTTCCCCATGGCTGACACTTAAGTTGATTTTCCAAGTAATTCTTTGAAAAGTTGAAACATTTATAAGACTCACTGATGATGCATGATTGAGAGAAAATACCTACTTCTAAGCTGAAGGTTCTATTTTTTAATGCCAGCTTCACTGCACATACAAAACTTTAATTCAGTCCCTCTGTGTACATACATAAGTATTTGTAAAAGGTAACCACTATCAGTTTCTACTTCAATTGGTAAAATATTGAAATTTGTTTGAATGCCATTAGGAGTTGCGTATGCACCAAAATCAATTCCCATTACATTTCTGCTCCACAGATGTCATAATTAGAACATAATTTTTATCATGGTGCTCTGCTCCGCCACAATATATATTCACAATTTCACCACAGCAACAGATAATTTCACCTTCAATGTTAAATTTTTCTTTTTTTTTTTTTTTAAAGATTTGTTATTTATTTATTTGACAAAGAGAGAGAGAAAGACAGTGAGAGAGGGAACATAAGCAGGGGGAGTGGGAGAGGGAGAACCAGGCTTCCCACTAAGCAGGGAGCCCAATGCGGGGATCCAGCCCAGGACCCTGGGATCATGACTTGAGCCAAAGGCAGACGCTTAATGACTCAGCCACCCAGGCGCCCCTTCAGTGTTAAATTTTTTACTAAATAAATAAATCTGATGATCCTGACAAAAAACCAACATTATTTAACTGTTCAAAAAATTAATTCTATTGCTAATAGAGCCAACACTTTAACGTTGCTCTGTAAATCCTGAAACTGAAAATGATTGAAATTAATTTAGAAGAACAGATAGTTGATCTAAATGAAAAGTCACACTTCAAAGATTGATATGTAAACACACCTTTCCGCAACTGCACATGTTAAATTATTTTCTTTGGACACAATCCTCTTAAAACAAGTTCTAAGTTTGAAGTAAATACTGTTGCTTCTTAAGCAGATGTGTGTCTCTGCTTTTCACGTGTTTAATGATGTCACTGAACCCCTGATGTCAACAAACATTCTGTGCAAGTTTTATATTCATCATCAACAAACTTGAGAAATGAACGTTCACAACCTTCTTTTTCACTAAATATACTCTTTCGGCCTCTTGGGTTTTGTTTGTTTTGTTGTTGCTTTTGTTTTTTAGCTTACTGCTGCTGAATGAACTTATTGCAAGACTTTTAAATAGAGTTACCAAGTAACAATATCAAATTGTTGATAGCAAAAGAGTTTACACTATTTTCTGGATATCTGTCTGTGTCAGGACTGTTCAGTCTTTATAGCACATATCTTGCATATACCTAACTTACAGTTTCCTGTGTTTCCCACTGATGGACAATCTCAGGGCTTTGTGAATCTCCCTGGCCATGACACATACCTGAGCACACGGGCTGGTAGTCGCTGATCAGCAGAGGCAGTCCCTTGTCAAAGAGTAAAAGAAGTTAGCTCATGTTTGAAAGCATTTCTTGCAACTCTCTTGCATGCTATTTCTGAAAAGGAGGGGTTACTTACATTACATCTGGAAAGAGTTGGGAAAAAGAGATATGAGCTTTCATTAGTTCTCTTTCAGATTAACCACATGTTAAAGCAAAAACTCTGTTCACTGCTCTTGCATATTATGTGTGACCATGGCAGAGACTAAAAGCATGAAGCTGGGCAGGGAGAGGGAAGCACACGATGGAAAGCTACTCCATTAGTTTTCTATGATGCATGAAAAAACTTTCCTCATCCATAAAACAAAATCAATAACAAATCTACTCATGAAGTTGTTGTAAGATATAAAAGAATTAATACATATAAATATGCCTGGGTTAAGGAAACTCTTTTATCAGAATTAAGTGTTATTATTATAATTACTACCACTTTCTAGAAAACAAAACAAAACACCACCACTATGATTCCTTCAGTAATTCCTTGTTGTTGAAATTCTTGGAAACCATTAATAAATTGTTAGTATTTTCCAGATCCTTCACTGACATGAATGCTCTCTTAGTGTTCTATTCGCCAGTTCCTCCCTGTTATGGTTGTGTTTCTGTAGATGGTACATTTATGGCCGCAACCACACAGCAGTTGGCTTATATGGGCAGCCGTGTTATATGTTTGTTGGTTCATGTTAAATTTAAATCTAAAAATAGAAAGGAAGGAAGAGGAAGGAAGGAAAGGGGAGGAAGAGAAAGGATAGAAAGAATAGAAAGGATGGACGGATGGACGGAAGGAAGGGAGGGAGGAAGGAAGAAAGAAAGAATGAACGAACAAACAAACCCACATGCACTTCACACAAACTGTTATTAGGTGAATAGTTTCTCCATTTTAAACTCAAACAGCTGGTTTTATAAAGTACATTTAGAAATTCCCATCTATCACCATTTTATCTAGTCTTGTTAGCTCTATGCCTTTTGAGATCTTTCTGATTTCCTAAATTATTAGCTTTGGATTCTTTGTCATTTATATAAGTTTGGACTCAAGTATTCTAGGTTTAAATACCAGCTCTACCCTTCATTAATTATGTGGACTTGGGCAATTTCAACCTAAGTCTCCACTTTCTCATCTGTCAAACAGGGATAATAATAAATATTTGGTATCACAGGATCCTTGAGATGACTTTATAACATAATAGCTGGTGTATCTCTCAATAGTTTACTATAGAAATAAAATACTGCTATAATATTAGGTTATTATGACATTAACACTAATATTTTATTTATCATTTATTATAATAATAAATTATTCTTAAGAAAAACAATTCACCAGGATAAGAATGATCTCCGTGATAGCCCAGTAGAGACCTCTTTCCATGTAGGCAAATGACTATTTAACAGCTGCAAATTGACCTATCAACAACCAATTTTAAATCCCTACAGTAAGAAATGAGATTACTTTGTTAATACAGTAAACACAAATTTGGGCTGGTTTTTTATGCTCACATCTTTGTTTTTTGATGCATTATTTTTGTGCCTTGTTCCCATCTTATTCTTCAATTCTTTGTGTATATCCAAATCAGCATCTCCACCCCAGAAACTAAGTTACCAGGCAGAAAACGTGTTCAGTTGAGGACCATAAAGAAGCATAGAGCATCATGGACACATGGGGGTTCAGGAAGTATTAGTTATGATGATTTTTCTGACAGCAGTTCACATTTATTAAATACCTTTTAAGAACTAGATTCTTAATAATAACAATAGCCAACACTTCCCTGTTCTTACATGCGCCAGGCAAGTCCTCAATGTCTCATGCAGAAGCCCATCCTATCCTATTAATAGCTGATACTACTATTATCCCATTTTACAAATGCAAAAACTGAATCCCAGGAAGGTTAAGTTCTTGTCCAAGTGGTAGAACCAGAACGTGTGGCACCACAGTCCATGTTTTTAACCACCAGCTATGCTGTAGCTCTGCTTGCATGAGATACTACATGACTTAAGCAGTGATCTACCCAGGCACTTCCTGGAGGGAGCTTACTGGGAGAGAAATCTGCCATCACGAAGAGTGTGCATAGGAAACACATTCTAAGATAATACATCCCGAAGGCTTCAAGTCAACCAAATGCTCTTCTGATCAAAAAAGCTGCCTTTTCAACTGCACACATAGAGTGGGCATTCCCCACATGGGGAGGTAATGGTTGGTGCATGGCTTTGTTTGTAGATGTGCTCTCCTGTCCCGGTGCCTTGGGAAGATGCCCTAGGATATCCTGCATTTTTCCTCCCTCTGAGCTCACTTTCTCTCTCTTCTGTGCTTTCAAATCATCCTATACCAAAATAAATCTCCCCCCTCTCTATCTCCCTCCCCCTCTGTCTGGGTGGACTTTGGAGAGTGGCAGGAAGTTCATGGGGAGGGTTCCATTAGACCTTGCACATTACGTCTGAATTCTGAACAAAGCACAGCACTTCTCAGGGCATTTCTCCCTCCCTGTAAGCCACACTCAATCCAGCTGTCTGTTCACTATTGTCCTGGCAACCCCTGCTTGGCTTATCTTCCCCTTGCCCTATTTTTTTTTTTAACCTTTTCATCACAGCTTTTCCTTTGGAATATAACAAAGAGGGACAGAGGCGGAGGAGTGACAAGCACCATTTGTCACATGCTCCACAGGGCTAGGTGACCAGCACTTCATGAGGAGTCACCCACCCCGAGACACCATGCTGCCTGAGTGCCCCTTCCCTACTGGCACCTGGGCCAAGTGGGACTGAGATTTAGTCAGCTGGCCCCGTTCCCCTTCCCCTTTGTTCCATTTTCCTTTCTGTCAGTGCTTTCGCCACCACCGTGCAGCATCAGGCCCTGTTCCAACAACTGCTCCTGGACACTGCCTTCTGCCAGTGAGCACAACTCCCTCGTGAATGCCAAAGTCTTCCTTAAAAAGTCTACTGGAGAAGTCTGTTCCTCCAGATTCCAGCTCATATCCTTCTTCCAGAACCACAGTGATTATTGGGCATGTGCCAAATGCCCCTGTACTCATTACTTCATCTATACTCCTTTGGGGAAAAATACTACTCACACCTTTAGGATGTGTAAACAGAGACTCTAAAAGATTAGTAATTGGAGGCAGGAAGAAAGGACCATCTTCTTCAGTGTCTGATATATGCCCCAGAACTACATGCCTTATCTCCAGGTAAGTGTTCCTAGGTCTCTCTACTGATGCTCACTGCTATCAGGCAACTTGTCCTAGACCCTGGAGCTACCTGGCCACTCCAACCCCAAAGCCCATATTCTTTCCACTAAACCAGAAAGAACACTTACCCCAGATCTCTCAGGAATAAAATCGTTCCATTCATAGCTGATTTTTATTACTTCCACACTTACTTTCCATACTGATTACTTCCATAGCTGCTTTTTCTCATCACTATTTAGGAGAAAAATACAATGTCTTGCTCATCTCTATAGTCAACTTCCTTTCTCTCATCTTGGAGTTTCTCAACAATATTTGCCTTATGGAGATGTTTTAAGACATAGAATTGTCTCATATCAGGAAAGCTTTCATTAATACTCAGAATCATGTTCAGACATAAAAGGGATTAGAAACAGCTTTTGTCCTTCCATGCAATTCGGTAAAGGCCCCAATTAAAGATGTTATCACAGTGTGTCACTATAATTTTTTCCTTGTCCTAGTTCCCTACTAGAGTGGGAGTTTCTCAAGGACTGGAGACCATGTAATTCACCTCTGTGATGGATGAATGGTAGGTGTTGGGTAAAACGCTTCCTGAAAAAAAGAAAAATGAATGAAGATTGCACAAACTAAATTCTCCACTTGAAATAGGAAGTGGGGTAAATTAATATTGGATATGAGGTTGTCATAGTCTAGATTTGAGGATACTAGCATTTTTTTTTCTTTTTTTAGATTTTATTTATTTGACAGAGAGAGACACAGTGAGAGAGGGAATATGAGCAGGGGGAGTGAGAGAGGGAGAAGCAAGCTTCCCACCAAGCAGGGAGCCCAATGCAGGGCTTGATGCAGGGCTCGATCCCAGGACCCCAGGATCATGACCTGAGCCAAAGAAGACGCTTAACGGCTGAGCCACCTAGGTGCCCCTTAAAGGAACTTTAGAAGTGAAGCCCACTTTCTCCATTTTACCTAAGAAGCAGCCCAGGAAAACTGAGTGATTTGCCCAAAGTCACATACTTGGCCAGTGAGCTGGATATAGACTACAGGTGTTTGCAGTTCAGTAAGTCCCAACCCTCTGAGAATTTGAAACAAAAAAAAGAGGAAGACAGAAATTTTCCAAAGGACCTTCCTTTCTCCTTCAGCCCAGGCTCCTCTAGAAGCCATCCTTAAGTTGCTATCCTTTCTCAGAGACTTTATTGAGGAGTCTGAGCTGAGACAAATGAAGGAAACTCTACCAGCACTGATGTTCTGGTTCCTTTCCCCCAACTATTCCTTCCACTTCCAGGGATTTACCTTCACATGAAATGTAGACAGTTTTATATTCAAGGGACTTTCATCACAAAATTATTGAAAAGGCAAAGTTTTACCCAAAATAAATGCCCCAAATAGGGCAACAGTTAAATAAGTCATGATACTGTTATACAATGACATAATACAAACTCACTGAAAAGGCATGCCTTGATAATATAATGAATTCATGCATGTCATGAAAAAGTATTAACAGTTAATGAGTGCTTTGCATAAATCAGGTACTAGCTAAGCATTTGACATATACTATTATATTTAGTTCTGCCAGCAGTCTCTGAAGGAAGTACAACTGTCATATCCATTCTACAAATGAGGAAACTGAGGTTCACAAAGGGTAAGTAACTCACCCAAGCTAACACAACAAGCAAAAGCAGAGCTAGAAATTTTAGAAAAATGATTAGAATGACAGGTTTTAAAGATCAGATGTACAACTTCATGCATTATATTATTCCATCTATTTTATTAAAAGGAAACACCATCTAAGGGAGTTTTCTAAGGATGCTCAGTATTTTTCACGTGTTCTACAAAGAATAAATATTTCTCTTATTTGTCTTCTTCACTTGTTTTAAGACACAATAAAAGTTTTTGTTTTTGTTTTAACTATTGCTCTCAGGGAAATGGCAATACATAATCAGAATTTGATGGAGGGGCAAGAGAGAGAGGAGAGAAAAAAGAAGGGAGATCCCTTTAAAAGAGCAAGGGGGAAATTCAGAGAGGTTGAGCCCCCTTGCTGCCTACACCCTGCTCCCATCAGCTCCAAGCTCACTCCCCAAGCTCTAGCTCAGGTCCTGCCTTTATCAGTGATAGTCTTCCCAATTCAGAAAAGACCAAGAGGAGGGAGATAGTTGCTGCTTGCCTCATGTTACCAACCACCCAAACACCTACGTTATCCAGCTCATAATTTCCCCAGAAGCACTCTGAATGAGAAATGCTGGAGTCTCTTGTTCTATGCTGCATTTTTATTTATTTATTTATTTAAAACAAGTGTCTTCTTTTTTTTCTTTTTTTTAAGATTTTATTTATTTATTTGACAGAGAGAGATCACAAGTAGACAGAGAGGCAGGCAGAGAGAGAGAGGGAAGCAGGCTCCCTGCTGAGCAGAGAGCCTGATGCGGGCCTCGATCCCAGGACCCCGAGATCATGACCTGAGCTGAAGGCAGCGGCTTAACCCACTGAGCCACCCAGGCGCCCTATGCTGCATTTTTAACCAGAGAGTAAGAACCCAGCACCCACCTCAGATCTCTTAACTCCAAGAACTCATTCAATGCCAGTACTCAGAATTTCACATATTGCACAAGAGGTTTTATGGAAGAGGCCAGGAAGGTCAGAGGTAAACACAAGAGTCCCTTTCCTGTTTTCTTCTCTGGGAAATATGTGTGAAACAACTGTTTTTAGACAGTGGACAACCAGCATCAGATAACTGTAACCCCCATGAGAAGGGAAAGAAATGAAATTATTCTGATGATGACCTCTATGATATTTTTCCCTGAAGGCATTTACCAGACTCCAGGTCATGGAAGTGGAAAACAAGCAGAGCACAGTGGTCTCACTTAGTGAAAGAGATCTTCAGTGAAGTTTACGTAAGATGAGGTGACTGAAATTTGCAGGCCAGTGAAAACAGAATTATGTGGAGATATAGCTTTTAGAACTCTGCACACAGACTTCTTTGAGTATTTGACTAAATACCAACTATGCACATGCACCAGGTACTACTAACCTTGTGCATTCTTTTAGGGCAATACTGCATGAGACCAATCAAAGAAAAATAGAAACTTCACTGAATACCCAAGATTTTTTTTTTTCCCACTGAAGATCCCATAAAAGGCAGGCCATAGAGTTAGGGCCAGACTAATCCTAGAGCAATGATATTCAGTATTTGCCCTAACAAAAGCTTAAAAACAATCCTCAAAATGATGAAGCTGATCCACAAGTAAATTAATTACATGACAGAACAAATCCATCCACTCTTCTGTTTAAGGAAGATAAAGAGATCCACAAACTTAAATGCACTGTCCAGCATTGAATCAAAAAACACTAAATATTCAGAGAAACAAGGAAATATGACCCATAATCAGGAGAAAAGTTAATCATAGAAAAACACTCCCCCCCCAAAATGACAGAAATTATGGAATTAGTGGATGATTATGGAATTAGTGGATGATGGATTTAAAACAACTGTTTAAAATATTACAAATATTCTCAAGGATCTAGAGAAAATCATAAACACAATGATTAGAGAAACAGAATATATAAGAACCAAATGGAACTTCTAGAGATTAAAAATACAAAACTGCAATATCCAAAATGAAAAATTTACTGAATGAGATTAATAGCTGGTGAACACTACAGAAGAAAAGGCCAGTAAACATTTTTAAAAGAGTAATAGAAACTACCAAAATAAAGCACAAATTAAAAGGGGCTTAAAAAAATTATTGGAGCATCAGTGATATATGGAACAATATCAAGTGGTCTAATATATGTGTAATTGGAGCCCTGGAGAGAGTATAGAAGCACTATTTAAAGAAATAATGATCAAGATGTTTCAAATTTTGATGAAACTCCAAGAAACCCAACAATTCCCAACAGAATAAACAAAAAGAAAACCATGCCAGGGCACATCATAACAGAATTGCTAAAAGCCAATGATGAAGGAAGATTATAAAAGCAGCAAAAGAAGAGAAAATGTCCATTAAACACAAGAAAATAAAAATTAGCACTTATGTCTCATCATGAACAAAGCAAGCCAGAACACAATGGACCAACATCTTCAAAGGTTTAAAGTGGGCCAGGGGGTGAGGGCAACTAACCAAAAAAAAAAAAAAAAAAAAAAACCTTCAAAAATGAAGTTGAAATGAATATATCTTCAGAGAAACAACAAAAGCTAAGAGAGTTCCTTACCAGAAGAGATACATTTCAAGAAGTGTTTAAAAGTGCTTCAGGCTGGGGGTGCCTGGTGGCTCAGTGGGTTAAAGCCTCTGCCTTTGGCTCAGATCATGATCTCAGGGTCCTGGGATCGAGCCCCACATCAGGCTCTCTGCTCAGCAGGGAGCCTTCTTCTCCCTCTCTCTCTGCCTTTCTCTCTGCCTACCTGTGATCTCCCTCTCTCTGTGTCAAATAAATAAAAATAAAATCTTAAAAAAATAATAAAAATAAATAAATAAAAGTGCTTCAGGCTGAAGGACAATAATGTCAGATGGGAACTTATACCTATACAAAATAATGAGTAATGCCGTAAGTGGTAAATATACAGATAAATATAAAAGACATTTATTTTTCATTTGCTAATGTCTTTAAATGTTAATTGACCTTTAAAATAAATACACAAGTGACACAGGTTGAGATGGTGGAGGAGTAGCAGATAGAGATGACATCAGGTCACAGGAGTTCAGCTAGAGTTATCAAACCATTCCAAACACCTACAAACCCAACAGAAAATTGAAGAGAAGAAAAGCAGCAATTCTAGAAACAGAAAATGGACCACTTTCTGAAAGTTAGGATGTGCAGAGAAGTGAATCCAAAGCAACAGGAAGATAGACTGCAGAGAAAGGGGCCAGCTCCCAGCAAGCAGTGGAGCAACAAAGCACAAAATCCAAAATTTAAAGTCTGCTCCACTGAAGGGCATTTCTCCAGAGGCTAAACAGAGATGGAGCCCTCACGGGGACAGTGGTCTCAGGTCCCGCGGGGTCACAGAAAGACCGGGGGTGTCTGAGTGTAGCAGAGCTCACAGGTATCAGAGCAGGGAAGCCAGCTACAGAGATGGAGCTGAGGAGTGAGATCTCAGCTTGGGGTTACCTTAAACTGTGATCCATGGCACATTCAGGCCACTGCTCTTTGAGCAGGGACCTCAAAAGTGGCAGATCTGGGGAGACCCACCTTCCTTCTCTGGAGGCAGGAATCTGCTGGGTTTGGAGACTCCAAATGGGGCTGTGTGCTAGAGACAGAAACACTTGGTCACAGGCAGAGTGAGATCAGAGCATGGCTGGAGACCAGGGAGATGGGAGTGACTGAGCGCTTTTCTCCAAGGGCACACTGAGGAGTGGGGCCTGGAGCTCCCGGCTCCTCCAGGCCAGAGACTGTGAGGCCACCATTTTCATTCCCATCCTCCAGAGCTCTATGGAAAGCATTCAGGGAAACAAATCTCCTGAGTGAACCCAAGCAGATTACTTAGCCCATCCCCTGGCAAGGGCAGCCCAATTCTGCCTCAGGCAAAGACATTTGAGAATCACTACAACAGCCTCCTCCCCAAGAAGATCAGCAAGAACATCCAACCAAGACCAAGCTCACTAATCAAGGAAAACAGCACAATTCCAGAGGAGGGGAAAGCAAAGCATGGAATTCATGGCTTTCTCCCCATGATTCTTTAGTCTTACAAAGTTAACTAAATTTTCTTAATTTTATTTTTTTCTTATTCTAATTTTTAAAAACTTTTCCTCTTTCTTCTTTTTATGTTTTTAACTAGTTTATCTTAACAATAAATTCTTTTTAAAAAATCTTTTAAAACTTTTTTATTATAGTCATATGTTATCCTCCATCATATCTAACTTTATTTTTTATATACATATAGATTTTTTTCTTCTAAAATATTTTGGGATACAATTTCTTCTAATAGATCAAAATATACCCTAATTCTAGCACCAGGTTTTGTTCTAGTTTCTGGCCTGAACAAATTCTCTCCACTTTCTTTTTCTTTTTTCTTTTTCCAACCAATAGATCAATTACTTTTTTAGAATTTTTTTTAAATTTTCATGTTTATAGTCATATTCCATCCCTTGTGTTTACCCTTATTTTTGTATATATATATAAGTTTTTCTTTCTTTTAAAATTTGGGAGATAGTTTCCTCTAAGACACCAAAGTACACCAAAAATCAAGTGGGTGGCTCTGCTCCATTCGCCAGTGTAATATATATATATAGCTTTATATATATTTTATATTATTATATATATATATATTTTTAAATCTTTAAAAAAATTTTTAAATCTTCTTTTTACCCCTTTCTCCTCCCCCCAATTTGGGGCCTTTTCTGATTTGGTTAGCATACATTTTTCTGGGGTCTTTGCCACCCTTTTCATATTTTATTCTCTCATTCATATATTCTTTTTTTTTAATTTGTTTATTTTTTATAAACATATATTTTTATCCCCAGGGGTACAGGTCTGTGAATCGCCAGGTTTACACACTTCACAGCACTCACCAAAGTGCTGTGGGGACCCTCCCCAATGTCCATAACCCCACCCCCCTTCTTCCAACCCCCCTCCCCCCAGCAACCCTCAGTTTGTTTTGTGAGATTAAGAGTCACTTATGGTTTGTCTCCCTCCCAATCCCATCTTGTTTCATTTATTCTTCTCTCATTCATATATTCTTATCTGGATAAAATGACAAAGCAGAAAAACTCACCACAAAAAAAACAAAACAAAACAAACAAACAAAAAACAAGAGGCAGTATCAAAAGCTAGGGACCTAATCAATATGGACATTGGTAATATGTCAGATCTAGAGTTCAGAATGGTGATTTTCAACGTGCTAGCTGGGTTTGAAAAAGGCAGGAAGATTTTAGAGAAACCCTGTCTGGAGAAATAAAAGTCCTTTCTGGAGAAATAAAAGAACTAAAATTAAGCCAAGCTGAAAGCAAAAAAAAGCTATTCATGAGTTGCAACCAAAAATGGAGGCTCTGGGGCACCCGGGTGGCTCAGTTGGTTAAGCAGCTGCCTTCAGCTCAGGTCATGATTCCAGGTTCCTGGGATCGAGGCCCACATCAGGCTCCCTGCTCAGCAGAGAGTCTGCTTCTCTCTCTCCCCTTCTCCCTGCGGCTCTGCTTACTTTTGCTCTCTCTCTAGCTCTCTGTCAAACAAATAAAATTTTTTTTAAAATGGAGGCTTTTATTGCTAGGATAAGTAAGGCAGAAGAGAGAATTAGTGATATAGAAGACCAAATGATGGAGAATAAAGAAGCTGAGCAAAAGAGAGACAAACAACTACTGGACCACAAGGGGAGAATTCAAGAGATAAGTGATACCATAATATGAAACAATATTAGAATAGTTGGGGTTCCAGAAGAAGAAGAAAGAGAAAGGGGGGCAGAAGGTATATTGGAGAGAATTATTGTAGAGAATTTCCCTAATCGCAAAGGGAACAAGCATCAAAATCCAGAAGGCAGAGAGAATCCCCCTCGAAATCAATAAAAATAGATCCACACCCCGTCATCTAATAATAAAACTTACAAGTCTTGGTGACAAAGAGAAAATCCTAAAAGCGGCCTGGAACAAGAAGTCTATAACATAAAATGGTAAAAGTATTAGATTGGCAGCAGACTTATTCACAGAGACCTGGCAGGCCAGAAAGAACTGGCATGATATAGTCAGAGAACTAAATGAGAAAAACATGCAGCCAAGAATACTATATCCAGTTAGGCTATCTTTGAAAATAGGAGAGATAAAAAGCTTCCGGGACAAACAAAAACTAAAAGAATCTGCAAACACTAAACCAGCCCTACAGAAAATATTAAAAGGGGTCCTCTAAGAAAAGAGAGAACCTAAAAGTAGTAGGCAGAAAGGAACAGAGACAATATACAGTAACAGTCACCTTACAAGCAATACAATGGCACTAAAGTCATATCTTTCAATAGTTACCCTGAGTGTGAATGGGCTAAATGCACTAATCAAAAGACACAGGGTATCAGAATGGATAAAAGAACAAAACCCATCAATATGCTGTCTACAAGAAACTCATTTTAGACCCAAAGACATTTCCAGATTTAAAGTAAGGGGGTGGAAAACAATTTACCATGCTAATGGACATCAAAAGAAAGCTGGGATGGCAATCCTTATATTAGATAAATTACATTTTAAACCAAAGACTATAATAAGAGATGAAGGACACTATATCATACTCAAAGGGTCTGTCCAACAAGATCTAACAATTTTAAATATCTGTGCCCCTAACATGGGAACAGCCAACTATACAAACCAATTAATAACAAAATCAAAGAAACACATCGACAATAATACAATAATAGTAGGGGACTTTAACACCCCCCCTCTGAAATGGGCAGATCATCCAAGCAAAAGATCAATAAGGAAATAAAGGCCTTAAATGACACACTGTACCAGAAGGACATCACAGATATATTCAGAACATTCCATCCTAAAGCAACAGAATACACATTTTTCTCTAGTGCACATGGAACATTCTCCAGAATATATCACATCCCGGGTCACAAATCAGGTCTCAACTGGTACCAAAATATTGGGGTCATTCCCTATTCCATATTGTCAGACCACAATGCTCTGAAGCTAGAACTCAATCACAAGAGGAAAGTTGGAAAGAATCAAAATACATGGAGGCTAAAGAGCATCCTACTGAAGAATGAATGGGTCAACCAGGAAATTAAAGAAGAATTGAAAAAATTCATGGAAACAAATGATAATGAAAACACAACTATTCAAAATCTATGGGACACAGAAAAGGCAGTACTGAGAGGAAAATATATAGCAATAAAGCCTTTCTCAATAAACAAGAAAGGTCTCAAATACATAATCCAACCCTATACCTAAAGGAGCTGGAGAAAGGCAAAGAAAGCCTAAACTCAGCAGAAGAGGAAATAATACAGATCAGAGAAGAAATCAATTAAATAGAAACCAAAAAAACAGTAGAACAAATCAATGCAACTAGGACCTGGTTCTTTGAAAGAATTAATAAGATCGCTAAACCCCTGGCCAGATTTATCAAAAAGAAAGGAAGGACCCAAATAAATAAAATCATGAATGAAAGAGGAGAGATAACAACCAACACCAACAAAATACAAACAATTATAAGAACATATTATGAGCAACTATATGCCAGCAAATGTGCAATCTGGAAAAAATGTATCCATTCCTAGAGATACATAAACTACCAAAACTGAACCAGGAAGAAATAGAAAACCTGAACAGATCCATATCCAGTAAGGAGATTGAAGCAGTCATCAAAAATATCCCAACAAACAAGAGCTCAGGGTCAGATGGCTTTCCTTGATCCCCAAACCAGACAAAGACCTCATCAAAAAAGAGAATTACAAACCAATATCCTTGATGACCAGAGATGCAAAAACTCTCACCAAAATACTCGTCAAAATATCCAATAGTACATTAAAAGGATTATCCACCACGACCAAGTGGGATTTATTCCAGGGCTGCAAGGTTGGTTCAACATCCACAAATCAATCAATGTGATATAATACATTAATAAAAGAAAGGACAAGAACCATATGATACTCTCAATAGATGCTGAAAAAACATTTGACAAAGTACAGCCTCCTTTCTTGATCAAAACTCTTCACATTTTAGGGATAGAGTACACATATCTCAATATCATCAAAGCCATCTTTGAAAAACCCCAGCAAATATCATTCTCAATGGAGAAAAACTGAGAGCTTTTCCACTAAGGTCAGGAACACAGCAGGGATGTCCATTATCACTACTGCTATTCAACATAGTACTAGAAGTCCTAGCCTCAGCAATCAGACAACAAAAAGAAATTAAAGGCATCCAAATCAACAAAGAAGAAGTTAAACTATCACTCTTTGCAGATGATATGATACTTTTTGTGGAAAAGTAAAGACTCCACTCCAAAATTGCTGGAACTCATATAGGAATTCAGCAAAGTGTCAGGATATAAAATCAATGCACAGAAATAAGTTGCATTTCTATACCAACAACAGGACAGAAGAAAGAGAAATTAAGGAGTCAATCCCACTTACAATTGCACCAAAACCATAAGATATCTAGCAATAAACCTAACTAAACAGGCTAAGAATCTATACTCAGAAAACTATAAAGTACTCATGAAAGAAATTGAGGAAGACACAAAGAAATGGAAAAAATGTCCCATACTCATGGATTAGAAGAACAAATACTATGAAAATGTCTATGCTACCTAAAGCAATCTACATGTTTAATGTAATCCCTATCAAAATACCATCCATTTTTTTTCAAAGAAATGGAATAAATAATCCTAAAATTTATATAGAACCAGAAAATACCTCGAATGGACAGAGGAATGTTGAAGAAGAAAGCCAAAGCTGGTGGCATCACAATTCCAGACTTCAAGCTCTGTTTCAAACTGTCATCACCAAGATAATATGGTACTGGCACAAAAACAAACACATAAATCAATGGAACAGAATAGAGAGCCCAGAAATAGACCCTCAACTCTATGGTCAACTAATCTTTGACAAAGCAGGAAAGAATGTCCAATGGAAAGAAGACAGTCTCTTCAACAAATGGTGCTGGGAAAATTGGACAGCCATATGCAGAAAAATGAAACTGGACCATTTCTTTATAACACACAAAAATAGACTCAAAATGGATGAAAGACTTCAATGTGAGAAAGGAATCCATCAAAATCCTTGAGAAGAACACAGGCAGCAACCTCTTCAACCTCAGTGGCAGCAACTTCTTCCTAGAAACATTGCAGAAGGCAAGGGAAGCAAGGGCAAAAATGAACTATTGGGACTTCATCAAGATCAAAAGCTTTTGCACAGCATAGGAAATTTTTAAATAATACTATACAGAGAAGTGAAATCTATCACAATAATAAATCAAAGAAACAGTTAACAAAACCAAAAGACAACTGACAGAATGGGAGAAGAGATTTGCAAATGACATATCAAATAAAGGACTAGCATCCAAAATCTATAAAGAACTGATCAAACTCAAAACACAAAGAACAAATAATCTAATCAAGAAATGGGCAGAGGACTTGAACAGACATTTTTGCAAAGAAGACATCCAGTTGGCCAACAGACATAAAAAAGCGCTCCACATCACTCAATACCAGGGAAAAACAAATCAAAACCACAATGAGATATCACCTCACACCACTCAGAATGGCTAAAACCAACAAGTCAGAAAATGACAGATGCTGGTGAGGATGTGGAGAAAGGGGAACCCTCCTGCACTTTGGTGGAAATGCAAGCTGGTGCAGCCACTCTGGAAAACAGCATGGAGGTTCCTCAAAAAGTTGCAAATAGAGCTACCCTATGACCCAGCAAATCACACTACTGGGCATTTACCCTAAAGTTACAAATGTAGTAACCCAAAGGGGAATATGCACCAGAATGTATATAGCAGCAATGTCCACAATAGCCAAGCTATGGAAAGAACCTAGATGCCCATCAACCAATGAATGGATAAAGAAGATGTGGCGTATATATATATATATATATATATATATATATATGGGAATACTATATATATATGGGAATACTATGTAGCCATCAAAAGAAATGAAATCTTGCCATTTGCAATGACATGGATGGAACTAGAGGGTATTATGCTTAGCGAAATAAGTCAATCAGAGAAAGAAAATTATCATATGATCTCCCTGATATGAGGAATTTGAGAGGCAAAGTAGGGGGTTTGGGGCTAGGGAAGGAAAAAATGAAACAAGATGGGATCAGGAGAAAGACAAACCATAAGAGACTCTTAATCTCACAAAACAAACTGAAGGTTGCTGGGAGAGGGTAGTTAGGTTATGAACATTGGGGAGGGTATGTGCTCTGGTGATTGCTGTGAAAAGTGTAAGCCTGAAGATTCACAGACCTGTACCTCTGGGGCTAATAATACATTATATGTTAATAGAAAAAAAATTTTAAATAAAATAAATACACAAACAGAAAAAGTACTGTGAATATTATACTATACAGAGAAGTGAAATCTATCACAATAATAAATCAAAGAAAGGTTCAGGGAAAAGACATATATTGCCATAAATTTTTAAAATTTTATGGGAAGTTGCATAAAATCAACTTTATACCTCCCTATCTTACCCTTAAACTTTCTTATTCTATTAAATCCCAACAACCTTAATCTTTGTCCTCATCATGACTTCCAATCCCTATTCTTTATCTGTACTAGCATTATTTCCTTTCTTTCCCACTCAGTAGGACCCTGTGGCCACATCATAGAACCACAGATGCTACAGTGCCAGGGGTAGAACATTATCCCCTACAAAACCTTCACCTGTTTTTTTTTCTAGTTGAATTACTTGTACTTTTTAAATTTAAATTCAATTTAGTTAACATATAGTGTATTATTAGTTTCAGATGTAGAACTGAGTGATTCATCAGTTGCATATAACACCAGTGCTCCTTGCATCAAGTGCCCTCCTTAATGCCCATCACAGTTACTCCATTCCCCCCACCTACTTGCCTCCAGCAACCCTCAGTTTGTTTCCTAGAGTTAAGAGTCTCTTGTGGTTTCCCTCCTTCTCTGTTTTTATCTTATTTTATTTTTTCTTTCCCTTCCCCTAGGATCATCTCTTTTGTCTCTTAAACTCGACATATGAGTGAAATTATATGGTATTTGTCTTTCTCTGACTTATTTTCCTTAGCATAAGACCCTCTAGTTCCATCCATGTTGCTGCAAATGGGAAAATTTTATTCTTTTTGATGCCATAATAATATTCCATTGTGTTTATATCTATAGATACCTACAGATATGTATATATATCTATAGGTATCTATATATGTCTATATATAGATACATATATCTATATATAGATAGATCTATCTATATATGGATGCTTATCTATATATGTTTATATATCTATACATCTTTTATCCATATCTATATATAACACATCTTCCTTAGCCATTCGTCTCTCAAAGGACATCAGAGCTCTTTCCACAGTTTGGCTATTATGGACATTGCTGTATAAACATTGCGGTGCAGGTGCCCCTTCAAATCACTATTTTGTACCCTTTGGATAAATTAGTGTAATTGCTGGGTTATTGAGCAAAACCCTTATACAGAAGGAGAATTCAGACCTCCAACTTATTTTCCTAAAATAGTCCTCTTACCATGATCCTCTATTTCCATGACTGATGCTGTTTGCCTCACTGAGCTTCATACTATGTGAACACCTGCATTCAATTTCTCCAGCTTCATCTTTTTTCACTTATTGCTGCAACTAATTGCTTAAGAAATTCATTAAGAACATCAAGGGCCTCTAGTGCCATTTTCTGCATCCAACTTAGCCTGGCTGCCAGCATGGCTCCTCACTCCTTTGTTCATATGTGTAATTCCTTGGTAGGATTCATAACTTCAATCTCAGAGACTTACGTTTTAGTTTTCTTATGTCTTCATTTGTCCATGGTAGACATTTGTAAAGTTTTTTTTGTTTTTTTTTTTTTCTAATATTGGAACATCCATACACCTTCCTATGTTTGGGGAATTTCCCATTGTGGTAACAGACTTCTAAAATAGCCTTCAATATTCCTAGCCCCTGGTGTACACATACCTCCCAGTTTTTCAGATACTAATACCGCAAACTCCTAGTTATTTGAATACTGATTTCAGATGTAATTAAGTCCCCAAATCAGCTGACTTTAAAATAGTGAGATTATCCAGGTGAGCCTGACCTAATTACACCAGCCCCTTAAATCTGGGTCTGGAGATCAGAGACAGAATGTCAGAGAGATTTGAAACATAAAAGAGGGATTCAATGAGAGAGAAATTCTCCATTGCTGGCTTTGAAGATGTGGGAAGGGTCATAGGGCAAGGAATGCAGATAGTCTCGTATCCCTGAGAGTGACCCTTGGCTGACAGCAAGGAAACAGAGACCTTGGTACGACAACCACAAGGAACTAGATTTTTCTACAACCTCATGAGTTTAGAGGAGGATCCTAAGCTTTAGATGAGAATGAAGTCTGACCAACACCTTGATTTGAGTTTAAGAAGACCCTAAGCAGAGAACTCAAGGCTTCTCACTTACAGAAATATGAGCTAATAAATGAGTGTTGTTTGTGATCATTTTTAATGCATAACAAATTTGTGTTATGCATCAGGAAAAAAAAAAAACTTCTACGTCAATAAATGCAGGCATTTGGTTAAGGTTTTTTTAAAAAAAACAAGACAAGAGGCCCAAAATGAAATAACCTGTGCTAAACCTCAGGTCACCCAACTGAGACTTCACTTATTACAGTTTGGGTTCTCCTAGAAATGCAGTCTAACTCAGTCGGTCAGGAATCACCTGATGAGCCCTCCTTAGGTAATCCGCCTGACAGAATCCTGTTGCTCCTTAAAGAAAGTAACTTTGCAATAACCAGCCTGCTTTCTGGCTTCATATAACAGTAAGTTTGCAATAACCAGCCTGCTTTCTGGTTTCATGTAACTTCTTTTTTCCTGCTTCTTTGTGCCTCTAAAAGTCTTTCATTTTATACTGCTCCCCAAAACTCTTTTCTATCTCCTGGACGGGAGGCTGCCCAATTTAAATCAGTTTTTGTTCAAACTCTTAAAATGTTTAATATGCCTCGGTTTATCTTTCAACAGTTTTAGTATCAGAAGAGGGAACAGAGTAGACCCCAAGGGTCCCCGGGAGCCACCGAGCGACCAAACAGACATACCTGTAGGAGCTCTTGCTTCCTCCCTGCATCCGGAGGTGGGCTGGCTGGGACACCGGCCAGAGTCAGACTGGGTCCGACTTAGAAACTGGTCCAGGTCAAGCTGGGTCCAACTTGGGATCCAGACTGGGTTTGGGGTGAAACCGGGTCTGACTTAGAAACCAGACTGAGGGGGCGCCTGGGTGGCTCAGTGGGTTTAAGCCTCTGCCTTCGGCTCCGGTCGTGATCCCAGGGTCCTGGGATCGAGCCCTACGTTGGGCTCTCTGCTCCGCAGGGAGCCTGCTTCCTCCCCTCTCTCTCTCTGCCAGCCTCTCTGCCTACTTGTGATCTCTCTCTCTCTGTCAAATAAATTTAAAAAGAAAGAAAGAAAGAAAGAAACCAGACTGAGAAGCTTAGGCTAAGCCCCATGCCTTCGAACGGAGATTTCTAGTTTGTGCTCTCCGACAAGTGGAATCTTAACTCCGTCAGTCAGAAATCACCTGATGAGGGCTAGTTGGGTAATCCGCCTGACAGAACCCTGCCGCTCCCGACAGGAAAGTCGCTTTGTAATAACCAACCCACTTTCTGGCTTCATACAACTTCTTTGTTCCTGCTCCCTTCTGCCTCTAAAAGGCTTTGGTTTAGTACAGCTCCTCAGAGCTCCTTTCTGTCTGCTAGATGGGCTGCTGCCCATTCGAGCAGATTTTTGCTCAAATCTACTCTTAACATTTTTAATATGCCTCAGTTTATCTTTTAACCACCTTTCAGAGGCACTTGTGCCGTACCGTTCTGGCTCCCCCAGTGGTGTTAGTGGCTGCTGCTAAAAATCCAGTCCCCCGTGTAGACATGGTGGCTATTCGGCCGGCCCGCTGATAACGAACACTGAGAGCCAGCGTTCCCTAAGTCTTCATCGTGCACAATCTGTGGCACTGAAACACATGGATCCTTCTCTTCATTCAGTTGCTCAACAAATTTTCACGGACCACACCAAATACTACTTTTTCCTAAGCATTGATAATATAGTGGTTTAAAAACCGGCAGGCTCTGGGTCGTGTCCTCACAGACTGTGGGAGCTTAAAACATGTCCTCAAATTGTTCACATTTCTCCCATCCAGCCCTAGAATATGAGTGGCCTTAGTAATTCACTTCTAATGAACGGAATGCTGTCAAAATGCCCCCCGAACAAGGCAGTGAAAAACAGCCATACAGCTCCTCCATGGCTTGCTCTGGGACCCGTGCTCTCAGAGCCCAGTCCCCGTGCTGTGAGGAAACCCAGGCCACAGGGAGAATCTCATATAGATGTTCTGGCCGACAGCCCCAGCTGAGACTGATAGCCGCTATCAACCACCAGACACCGGGGTTTTTGAGATGATTCCAACTCCCGTCCTTGTCTGCCTACAACTGTATGAGAGACTCGGCGATAACCACCCAGCTGAGTCTAGTCAACCCTCAGAACCGCGAAAGATAATAACAACAAAAGACCTTTCTTGCTTGTCTCATGCCACAGAGGTTGAGAAGGTTTGTTTTCCAGCTATAGGTGAGTTTACGGACTAGTGAAGGAATAAGCAGATATTAAACAATTGTCAAAAAATAAATAAAATTTAATTATAAGGGTACCATGAAACCCTTTCACTTGCTCACGAAAACCTTACCTTACTCTAGCTCTTCTCTTCGCTCTTCCTGGCTTCCCTTTCCTTCTGAATGGCATCACTGTCCCGACGAAAACCAAGGCTAAAAATCTGGGGGGCAGTCCTGACCCATTTTCTTCACACCCATACTCAGTCAGGTCTCCTATCCTGTTGATTCTATTTCCAAAAATGCCTCCTAGCTGGCTCTGTCTTTGCAATCTCACCACCACCAGGGCCCAGGGTAGGCCCTCAAAATCTTATCCCTGGTTTACTAACATGACTTCTCCAGTTCCTCATTCACCTCCTCCCTAGTCACTGCTGTCCCATCTGTTCTTAAAGTGCATCCCCTGTTTTTCTCCATAGTGAAATCTCTACTATCTCTTCACTGCTGGAAAAATACAGTACAAATGTCTCAGGCCCTTCGTGAGCTGCTGCTATCTATCCTTTGCTCTGGCTTGGTTCCCCACACAGTTCTGTTACTGCACACTATACTCCAGATAATCTAGACTTCTCAATATACTCCCACCAAACCCCCTCTTTGATGTCACTGAACTCTCTATCCCTTCACTGGATTTGTTTTTTTGTTTTGTTTTGGTTTTGGTTTTTGGTTTTGGGGGTTTTTTCCCCTAACCCGTATGTCCAGAGTCTACCTCCTATGATCTTCCCAGGCTCCTACAGCAGGGATTGTCACTAGTCCTATGGCCATCTAACCATGACAGCGGTATCTAGAATGGTTTGCAGCCCACCGTCTCACACAACCGCAATGAGGAGTTATAACTGAACACAAGGCTAGCTAAACACTATTGTTCCCAGCCTTCTAATGCAGCTTGACCCAATCCCATGACTAAGTACTGGCAAATGGAATGTAACAAGAAACAGCATGTGCCACGTCTGGGTTATACCTTCAAAAGGAATATGCATGCACTCCTCAGGCCCCCTCTTCCTCTTGCTGGCAGGGATGTGGTAAGAGCAGGAGCCATGTCTTGGCCTTAGAGATGAAGTCACATGTTGAAAATGACAGAGATAGCCCTGCAGCCCCAGACCTCCAGGCTCTAAATAGAGAAATAAGCCTCTATTTTGCTATGCTGTTGAATATTTGCGGTTGTGTTCCTTGTGTTTGTTGTGTTTGTTGTTGTTGTTCTAACATCAGCTTAATCTACGCCCTATCTATAGGATAGCTAATCTTTAGATTGAAGGTTTATTGTGGGGTAGGCACAGTGCGTTACATCATTTAATCCTCACAATGATAATATGTGGGAAATAATATTAGAGATAAGGAAATTAAAGCTCAGAAAGGGTTTACCAGTTGCCCAAGGCCACCTGGTGAGTAGGTGATGGAGTTAGAACTCAAGCCTCAGTCAGCTGACTTCAGAAACGGACACTTTTAATCACTACTTATCCCTTGGCTCTGATCCACAGGGTTAAGGGCACAGACAGACCCCACTGAGGTTTTCCAAGTGTCCCCATAAGCACTTAGCAACATGCTTTGCGTATAATAGGTACTCAACAAATGTTTGCTGGATGAATGATGGATTGGTTTTAGGAAAACGGGCTTTTTGAAAAGTTCCTAACTACAATAATAGGATTCAGTTAACTGTTTCTGGTTACTGGGCAGCCCAGCATATCCCTTTTTCATACAGAACACTCTCCCAGATGCTTAACACCAGAGAATTTCCTCGCTGAAGAATACCATATATCGAGGCACTTTGGGTCCATGCCTTTACCCGTCCTACGCAGTCAGGGGAGAGCCTGTAAGAGTATAACAGGCAGCTGGGGCAGCGTTCAGCTTGTGGCAGTCCTCTGTATTTATTTACACAGCTGTTCTCCCCCTCGTTCGAGCTGAAGACTCTGGCCCAGAAATCAGAGATGGAAATAAAATTAGGGGGCTTTTTGAAGACTGCTGTGCAGTATCCTGCATCGTAGGCTCTCAGCAGGGATCTGGGGTCCAGGGACTTTCAAAGTCTTCCTTTGTGCTGGGTTAAGGGTACTAGTACAAAGTGAATAGTGCTGGGAGCTTCAGGCTGTGGGAGAGGTTATTAGAAAGTACTGACATCCTGCTGTGAGGCCTGAATGTGTCCCCTTCCTCGGAGCTGTTATCTGGAGCTCTTCGGTAGAAAAGGAATAGAACAGAATGCCTGAACTGTCCTAGAGTTGCCTCCAGCCCTCCCCTGGGAAGACTTTGAGCGATGAACACAAATCAAGAGGAAACTGAAGAATAATTTTTTAAAGGATCTTCAAACAGCCAGTCTTTATTTTTTCAAGTGGGGGTACTAAAAGACGAAATTAGAGCCAACTTTCTTTCTAATTAAGTTCCATGGACCTCCCAAAAGACAACACAGATGCTCTGATCAACATTAACAAGCTCTTATATGGAGTGTGTTTGAACTTGGTAGCACAAAGATAGAGAATAATTTTTAAAACTAAAAAGAAGGAAAGAAAGACATGGAAAGAAAATCACACACACACACAAAGACCATAAAAGCCTGCTGTAATCATGACTTGCATTAGTTCTTTAGGAGGTTATGCAATAAAGCTGAATTCCTTTTCATCAGCACATTCAAAAATAAATTCACTCTTCTCTTCTGATTCCAGTAATAACCTACACTTAACAATTATTCTTTCTCTTCCTGGGGGTACCTGCCGTATTAAGATAGCAATACAAAAGTAAGTATTATTTTGTTTCAGAGCATATGTTTGGGAATAAAGCCCCTGACCTGGAATTCCAGAGTCGTGTGTGCCAGGGTGGAGCGCACGAGCTGGAGGGCTAAGGGGAATCTACCATAGAGGAACATGTGGATTAGGAGGAGCTCCGTGTCCTTGAAGAGATAGGTTCCTCCGAGAGATGGGTCCATTTTAGCACAGCCAGATCTCATGGGGTAGTAGAACAGGTATAGGGTAAATAATTAGCCCTAGATCATTCTAACTTCAAGTTTAGCAAATCAGAAAAGTTGCTGGGTCTTCCTCCCCCAGTTTTAGGATCTATACCAATAATCCCATAGACACTGTCAAGGTCTGGAAAACAGCCCATGTAAAGGGAACTAGGTGCGCAGGTTGGCATCACTTTGGGGTTACTTAATTAGAGGTAAGAGAGTCAGACAGAGCCTAACTGGGTGCCAAGAAAGGTAGATGATGCTGACCTAGAACAAGTCCCACTGGAGAAAACTGAGCTCGGTGTAAAATGGCAGCAGGAAGCTGTTGAAGTTTGAATTGAGGATTATTTGTCTGTGAGATGATATTAAAGATCATTTCTAAATCATTTCAATGAAGGAAAAAAAAAATCAATGGAGAAATTTATCTTTATAATTTCTCTCATGTTTATGTAGGAGTTAGAGAATATTCCAAAATAAATAATGTAGGGGATCTGTCAAAGGCAAGAGAGGCTTTGCCTATGTCATCAGCCAAGCTAGAAGATGAACGTGTCTGTATCACTTCTTAACATCTCTCTCATCTTAAAAAGGGGGATAATAATTTACTCCTACCAGCATCAAATTATTAGAAGGGAAATCTTCAGTTTCCTTTCCTATGGGGGGGGGGGTAACTTTTAAGGCCTCTTTCTAACCCCTTAATGACTCCTTCTTGTCCTCTGACAAATTTGGGAATAATAAAATTGATCTTTTTGATTCATTCCTTCCTTTGTTCCCTTTTTTTTTTTTTTTTTTTTTTGGAAGTCAGCAGACTATAAAGGGTTATTGGTTCCAAAATCTTGCCTGGATGGCTCCCACCTCAAAACATTACCTCTGACGCAAGCTATCTGCCTAGCTCTGAGGTTCAGCTCACAAGCGTATTTGGAAGTATACTTAGCTATCCAACTCAGCCTTTGTCTCTTTATTTCTCATCTGCCTAACTCTTTATGTCTTTTCTCAATTTGTTCAAAACGTGGATAGTGAACAGTAATGCTACATAATAGCTCCTGGGAAATCCCAACAAAATAATTAGATATTAGAATATTTAAGTTAATTTTAAAGTGTGCTTAGAAAGAAGCAAAAATAACTGAGACAATTATGAAAAACAAACATAGTAAAAATGAAAAGGGTTTTATATTATAAAGCTACCATAATTAAAACTGTGGTGTTGGCACATTGACTATGCAGACAGATCAATGGATCAGACCAGAAAGGCAAGAAATATGTGTGGAAATTTAGTAGTTATAAAGATGACATTTTAAATCAATGAAGAAAAAGATCATTTAATAAGTTGTGTTGGGATAGCCATATGGAAAAAAAATTAAGCTGGATCCTTTATGGAAGATAATTTCAGGTAGATTAAATATTTAAATTCAAAGAATGAAATAATAAAAATACAAGAAGAAATCATTACAGTCTTCTATAATCCTGCAGTGGGGAAAAATTTTCTAAGTACCATAAAAACCTCCTGTAAGCCACAAAAAGAAAGACTGATCATTACAATTTTATAAAGATCAGAATTTATGTATAACAAAATCCATAATAACCATAATCAAGAGATAAGTGACAAACTAGCCAAAATATTAGAAATTTAAGTCACAGAAGAAAAGCCAAAATTTCCTAACACATGCCTTTTATAAATCAACAAGAAAAGACTAACAAATCTAATGATTCTTAAATATATGAAAAAATGCCCAGTATCATTAATTAAAAGAAAAATATAATAATTCTACAATGACTTATCATTGTTTTACCCATTAACTTGGCATAATTAAAAATCTGCATAGAACAATGCCTGGAGAACAAGCACTATCAATACAATATTGGTAGGAGGTAAGAACTACCTCTTACCAAGAATAATTTGATCATATCAGTTACAAATGTATATACACCTTTACCAAGAAATTCCTCTTCTAGAATTGTATTCTTTCAATATATTGCATATGTGTAAAATGACATATGCAAGGAATTCACTGCAACACTGTTTATGGGAGCAAAAGATCGAAAACCATCTAATTATCCACTATTGGGGAACTGATTATGTAAATTATGATAGATCTCATTATAACATAACCTCTGTGAGGGAAAGAATTTGTTTTGTTCATTAATATATCAGAGTTTAGAAAAGTGCTTCACATATGTTTTCAATAAATATTTGTTGAGTATATACATACAATAGAATTCTAAGAAGTAAAGGAGAATGAAGAATTTTTTTAAATGTAGGTATTGAATGATGCCCAAAGTAAGAGAAAAATAGGAAGGGGGGAAGCAATGTGTATTATATACTATTTTGTGTGTGTTTAGTACATGCATTTGTTTATATGTGCACAAATATTTCTATTTTGGCGTAGTCGATCTTTTCCTCATTTACCATGGTTTCAGCAACTTTACTGAGATATAATTGCTATATAATAATAAATATGTGGGGCTGTTGGGGTGGCTCAGTCATCAGAACATGTCAGTCTTGATCTCAGGGTGGTGAGTTCAAGCCCCATGTTGGCGGTAGGGTGGGGGTAGGGGTAGGGTTTACTCAAAAAATAAATTAAATTAAAAAAATAAATATGTGTACAAATAAACATCTCTATAAGGATACAAAGGAAACTAATGACATTGAATGCCTCTAGAGAGGGAAATGAACAATCAAGACTGAGTATGAGCAATGAAACTTTTTAAAATAAAAAGTTTTATGTCTTTATATTTTCAACCATATGAATGTGTTGACTATTCAAAAGATTAAGTAAAATTGAAGATATGAAGACATAAGGGGTAGTTCACTATCTTGGTTGTGGTAATGGTTTCATGGGTGAATACATATGTCAAAATGTATCCAACTATACATTCTTAATATTTAGAGTTTATTTTGTATCAATTGCTAACTCAGAAAACCTTCTAAAAATGGTACATGAAGAAAAGATTGACTCTTCAGTAAATGGTTTTGGAATATTTGGCTGCCATTTTAGGAAAACAGATTAAAAAGTTAGGTTCTTATATCTATTGACCTTAAAGGTAAAATAGCCAGTTATTTTACCAGCAAAATGGATTTATTTGGGAAGAGCAGAGGAATTACAATCCAAGACCTATAAGCAATGGCAAACCACAGGCAAGTCCAGAAGAAAGTTACTTTACAGAGAAAAGGCAAAGACAGGGAGGGGATGTGTTGAATGGAAGCCCATTAGAAGAAAGCCAAATCTAGGGTGGTGACAGTTTCTCATTGGCCGAACTGTGGTATTTTCTTTTTTTTTTGAACTTTAATTTATTTTTTATTTATTTTCAGCCTAAAAGTATTCATTATTTTTGCACCACACCCAGTGCTCCATGCAATCCGTGCCCTCTATAATACGTACCACCTGATACCCCAACCTCCCACCCCACACCCCTTCAAAACCCTCAAATTGTTTTTCAGAGTCCATAGTCTCTCATGGTTCACCTCCCCTTCCAAAATCCTTCAACTCCCTTCTCCTCTCTAACTCCCCTTATCCTCCATGCTATTTGTTATGCTCCACAAATAAGTGAAACCATATGATAATTGACTCTCTCTGCTTGACTTACTTCACTCAGCATAATCTCTTCCAGTCCCGTCCATGTTGCTACAAAAGTTGGGTATTCGTCTTTTCTGATGGAGGCACAATACTCCATAGTGTATATGGACCACATCTTCCTTGTCCATTCGTCCGCTGAAGGACATCTTGGTTCTTTCCACAGTTTGGCGACCGTGGCCATTGCTGCTATAAACATTGGGGTACAGATGGCCCTTCTTTTCACTACATCTGTATCTTTGGGGTAAATACCCAGTAGTGCAATGGCAGGGTCATAGGGAAGTTCTATTTTTAATTTCTTGAGGAATCTCCACACTGTTCTCCAAAGAGGCTGCACCAACTTGCATTCCCACTGTGATCACCAAGACAGCATGGTACTGCCATAAAAACAGACACATAGACCAGTGGAACAGAGTAGAGAACCCATATATGGACCCCCAACTGTATGGGCAAATAATCTTTGACAAAACGGGAAAAATATACAGTGGGAAAAAGACAGTCTCCTCAAAAAATGGTGTTGGGAAAACTGGACAGCTATATGTAGAATGAAACTCAACCATTCTCTTACATTGTACACAAAGATAAACTCAAAATGGATAAAAGACCTCAATGTGAGACAGGAATCCATCAGAATCCTAGAGGAGAACATAGGCAGTAATCTCTTCAATATCAGCCATAGCAACTTCTTTCAAGATATGTCTCCAAAGGCAAAGGAAACAAAAGCCAAAATAAACTTTTGGGACTTCATCAAAATCAAAAGCTTCTACACAGCAAAGGAAACAGTCAAGAAAACAAAGAGGCAACCCATGGAATGGGAGAAGATATTTGCAAATGACAGTACAGACAAAAGGTTGATATCCAGGATCTATAAAGAACTCCTCAAACTCAACACACACAAAACAGACAATCATATCAAAAAATGGGCAGAAGATATGAACAGACACTTCTCCAATGAAGACATACAAATGGCTATCAGACACATGAAAAAATGTTCATCATCACTAGCCCTCAGGGAGATTCAAATTAAAACCACATTGAGATATCACCTTACACCAGTTAGAATGGCCAAAATTAGCAAGACAGGAATCAACATGTGTTGGAGGGGATGTGGTGAAAGGGGAACCCTCTTCCACTGTTGGTGGGAATGCAAGTTGGTGCAGCCTCTTTGGAGAACAGTGTGGAGATTCCGTGGTATTTTCTTATTGGTTGAGCTTGTTGCTGGGGGATTTTTTTTTTTTTTTTTTTTTTTTTTTTTTTTACTCCTGCTGGAGTAGGAAGGAAAGTAAGCCTCTTCTTGTTGGGGTCTGCAACTGATAGCAAGTGATAGAGTATGAGAGCTCCCTTTCTGGGCCTCCCAACTTTATATGAGGTTTCCTTTATTCCATTTCACACATCATACCAGGCATAAAAACAAATTCCAATTGATTAAAGTGCTAGATTAAAAAAGCAAAACAAAAACCATATAAAAATGTTAGAAAACATTGGAGAGTGAAGTACAGTACTTTTATAAAACTCTGGAGTGGGGGAGGTCTTTCCAAGAAATACTCAGAAACTGGAAGGCATGACAAAAAAAAGTAACAATAGCAGACTGTACTATCTAAAATTTAAAACCTCAGAGGAGACAAGATGTTGTGAACAAAAATAATGTCATTGACAAAATCCCCAAGGCATCCAGTAGAAGATGATTACTCTTTCTCTTAAGTCATGTGGTGCTAAGAAGTGAGAGGTGTATGGAATGAATGCTAAGACACAGGTTCAGAGACATCAGAGGTCCTCCACCTTTCTGTGCCATTGTCCCCTTTGGAGTCTGATAATGTCCTTCCTCAAAATAAAGTGAAGAGTATAAGAACCTAAATAAAATGCAAAAGATTACAAAGGGAACCAATTACATTGAAATACAATTATATGTATTTGTGCTTCTTTATCAACAATAAAAAAGACATAGTGTCAGGTCTAATAACTATACAATTTTGAAATCGTGAGAAGCATAGATAACATTTTAAGATATCTGAAATCATTGATATTGTAGGGCAATGTGATATTATCTGTGATTACTATTGGTATCAAATAGGGTACAGGGTACAGTTGGATTTTTTGGCCCACATTCATAATTGAAGAAACTGCTGAATTTCAATTCAAAGTTAATGAAAATAAAGATGTAATTTTTTCCCCATCCAAGTTCTCAGATCCCTTGTTCTATCCCCAGAAGACCCTTTAGAAGGCTCTTCAAACCCTAGGTTCAGAATTCCAGCGAAAGACCTTGACATAACTGCAAAAGATAAAGAAATGCAAAGTCTTGGTCAAGTGGTCTAGCTCCCCTGTGGCCACTGAAAGACTCCAGCTTGACTTGAATATTAGATAAAGAAACTCAGCCCCTGGGAATTGAGTCATGTGATCACCCTACACTCTACCTTATAAATTCATGAGGGAGAGACTCTAAAGAGTACCTTGGAATGGCAGTCAAGGGTTGAGAAGCCACGCTGTGATGTCTGCCGTTTCAATATCCTACTTGGCCAAAATTTCTGGTCAACGTGCAACAGTGATTAGCTGGAAATGTATAGTGGCAAACATAATTCCAAAATATTCCTTTGGGAAAGCAACCTTGAAATTATTTGGAGGACAAATTATTTGGATTCTATACTTGTGTTAAGTTGGTTTGTTGTTGCTGTTGTTGTTGTTGTTGTTGTTGTTTTGGGGGCAGGGGCAGGGGGGAAAGAGGACAGAATCTCAAGCAGACTCTATGCCCAGCACAGAGGCTGGACACAGGGCTCTATCTCGCCACCCTGAGATCATGACCTGGGCTGAAATCAAGAGTCACACACTTACAGACCGAGCCATTTAAGTGCCCTGATACACTCATGTTAAGTTGTTGGTTTTTTTTTTTTTTAAGGTTTTATCTATTTGTCAGAGAGAGAGCACAACCCAGGGGGGAGCGGCAGGAAGAGCAGGCAGAGAGAGAAGCAGGCTCCCTGCTGAGCAGGGAGCCCCATTCAAGACTCAATTCCAGGATGCTGGGATCATGACCTGAGCCAAAGGCTGATGCTAACGACTGAACCACCTAGGCATCCCTACTTGTGTTAAATTTTAAAAGAATTTGTGACTATGTGATCCTGTAAGTATATGTGATGTTTAGTATATTTAATATATATGTAATATTTAGTATATTTGACAACACTTCTGTTTTTTCCTCTCTTACCTTGCTGTCTCTCTTCCAATTCCTCCATTTATTTTCTATCTCTAGACATTGGAGAGCCCTCAGGGCCAGTCCTTGATTATTTTTTCTCTAGTTACAGTCATACCCTTGGAGCTGACATCCATTCCTTTACTGTTGAAATGTACAATAGCTTTATACCATAGCTAGATGTTGATAATACCAAATTTAATCTCAAACCAGATCTTTCCCCTGAATTCCTTCTTTTATATCTAACAGCCTATTCAACATCTCCATTTGATTATCTCAAGTTTTGATTACTTGCCCTGACCACACCCCACACAAATCTATTTCGGAACTTCCCCAAATCAGTAAATTACAACTACAGTCTTCCAGCTTCTCAGGACAAAAACCTTGGTGTCATCCTTTTTGAAGCAATAAATGCTTATAAAATTTTGGCTAAAAATATGAGGCAGAATAATAGAGATTCCATTAGATATAATTCTAGCCTTTGCAATAGTGTTTGGTGTACTAGCACATAAAATGCTAAACAAAATAACCTCAACTATTCAATTTCTAGTTATTCCATTCCATTTCAGTTATGAAACTTCTCTGTCTTCCTGTGCTCTCACGCACTCCCTTGGCATGTTTATACAGAGCTGAAGCTCTTAATTCCATGTGTGTGACAAGTTTGAAATGTGGAGTTCCAACTTTCTCTCTCTCTTAGATGCCACTGCCACCTGGACAGCTCCATTTGGAGATCTGAGAGGATCCAAAACAGGACTCTTCAGTCACTTACACCTGCCCTGAATCTTGGGCTCTCCACCCCATTTTAGTTAAATTCTAATTACCTGCTTCCTCATGCCTAAAACCTTAGTTCCATCCTTCACTACTCTCTTTCTTTCATACCCTTAGTCCAATTTGTCATTAAATCCTGACAGTTCTTCTGTCAAAAATGCATCTTACCACCTTTCTGGTCAGTGACCTTAATCTAAGCCACAATCATCTCTCATTGGGCTATTCCAATAGCTTTCTAACTAGTCTCCACACTGCTAAACACTCTTCATGCAGCAGCCAGATTCAGCCTTTTTAAAGGCCATTAGACTCCTCTTCATGGAGCTACACCATACAATGGCTTCCTGTCCCACTTGGCGTGAGGTCCAAAGCCCTTTCCATAAGCAATGAGCATTTATTTGCACAGGGTCTGTCTCCTCCCAACCAGAATGTAAGCTCATGAGGTCAAAACTCCTCTCCTCTTTTTTACAACTTTATAGTGCTGGGCACCAAGTAGGGACTCAATTAATGTCTGCTGCATTACATTGAAATACAATTATATGTATTTGTGCTTCTTTACCAACAATAAAAAAGACATAGTGTCAGGTCTAATAACTATACAATTTTGAGGGAGAGACTCTAAAGAGTACCTTGGGAATGGCAGTCAAGGGTTGAGAAGCCACGCTGTGATGTCTGCCGTTTCAATATCCTACTTGGCCAAACCTGTGTCTTAGCATTCATTCCATACACAGTGGTTGGAAACACGCTTCTGAATGGGAGTGAAGGATGAGAGCGTGAGGCAGTATAGAGAAGCAACCCTAAGAACTCTGTATATTTTACTCTTTTGTGAAGAGAAGCTATTTTGAAGACCCAAGTCTTTAAACATTTCAAAGAGAAAAAAATTTATTTAAATGTGTCAAAAAGATCAAGCTAAATAGAAGACTGAAGGGGCACTAGAATGTTGGAGTCACGCCCCCAAGATGGCGCCAGTCGCACCCCCAAGATGGCGCCGGAGCAGTAGAGACAGCCTAAAAAACATCCGCCCTGGCCACACGTGACCTCGTGCTCGTCACATGAACACCGCATGCCACCACTGCCTACGAGCCCCAGATACCTCCTGTTCACGTGAACACCTCTGTGATTGGCTGTTATGCCCTATATAAGGCAAGGGAACTTCACCGCAGGGGTAGGAGAAAGATCCACCAGGGAATAAACAAGAGCTTGTGCATCGACCTGTGTGTGTGTTGCGTCATCTCTGCGGGCAGGGAGAGTGCGACACTAGAATAAGAGGAAAATCTGTAGGGCCCATGCTGGTGGAGCTGAGGAATCTGAAAATGTTAAGTCAACCTCAAGAGAAAGATCGCAAAAAAAAAAAAAAAAAAAACCCTCTGGTCCACACTGCCTTTATAATGAGAAACAAAATCTCAGCTTTGGCGTGGCCTGTCTCTATCCTCTTGAAAATTATCTGTGCCCTTGTCCACTCTCTCATTTGTTCTTTTCCTCTTTCTCGCCCTAATCACACAAATCACATCATGCAGTCAATGTGCATTTTTAAATCTCTAGACAGCTCTCAGCAGCTCAAGACAAGCTTATAGGAAGGACCTTCTTCCATAAAGCCCAATATCTCAAAGATTGCGATCTCATCAGGAAGACCCAAGAAAACAGTTCTAAAAGGCCAGCAAGGAAGCAATGAATTCTCTGTGATAAGAAGTTGGAAAAACCAGATGCTCCTGATGGGTAAAAGGAATGCCAGAAGGGTAGCGCCAGGATTGACAACAAATGCCTCATGGAGTAGGGCTAGTCCCAGGAGTGGGATTTGCTAGTGCTGGGCTAGGGTGAGGAACCTGAAGTAAAAAGTGCAAACAGTTGTTATCCCGGGGTAAATTTACCCCTCAACATGCCTCCTTCCCCTAATCCCATCCCCACATATTTTAATCATGAGGCTGGAATTAGATTAGGACCACATTTTAGTCACTAAACTACTCCAGAACAACAGGCTTCACCTGGTGGCTCCAATGTTCTAGAATAATTTGAACACAGAACCAACAGTAAAAATTCTGAGTCCTGTTGGATTTAATGGAGGAAAGATGCAAGTATACATAGCCCTAGAGGAAGGGGAAACGCCAGCCACCCTGTCAAGGGCATGAGGAGTGAATGCTCTCTTAAATATTACATTTGAAAAACATAGCAGACATCTAAAAAGGGACTCCCAAAGATTACCTGATAAAATTATTCGTTCTCTTCTACATCTGGTGAAAGCTGCTTTTTTCTAATCTTTTCTGTCTGCCACGTAAATGGTAGCAATGGTTATTCCCGGGTGAATCCACTGCCACCAAGACACATCTTCCTCTAATGGAATAGAAAACCAAGATTTTGACCAGATGCGGACTGTAGGGAGAGTGGGGGATTAGAAGGCATTCTGTTTCTGCTGATGGAGATCCTGGAATATGGAAGAATGTTGGCCACCAGGGGGTCACTCACATGGTGTCTTCGTTACATATGGTTATATTCTTTTTGGCCCATGAAGATTGGGTAGTTCTTGGAAGGTCTTAGGGACCGATTTTATTGGTCGTATTGGTATTGCTTGTTATGCCAGATTCTAGAAAAAAAGGACTTAGCATTCTATAAAGTGTATTAGTACAGAACTATCTTTGATTTTGCAAAAGTCACACCTAAGTCTCCTTTTCAACCCAAGAAATGCTCCGACTGCATCCGTCAAGAACACCCAGTATGCAAGTTGTCTCTACTTTCAACCCACCTTTCTGCTTCTCCAAAACATGGTAATTCCTATCTTTTGGTCTTTTCTTTGTCCTTTAACCATGTATTAAGAGCCCATCTGGAGTCGTTGCTGGTCCCCTCACACCACTGTGCGTCTTTGTTCCTGCCCATTCCTCCACCTGGAATGACTCTCCCGAACTATTCCTACCTGTGGGAGAAACTTCCTCATCTTCACAGTCTCTTCTGAAATGCTGTCTCTTCCATGAAACTCTTTTTCCCCACAACTGGAATTAATCCCCCTTCTGTCTAAAGAATTTCATTTTAAATCTCTCATCAGGTTTTATTTTGTCATGTATTTCATCACGCATTTGTTTTCCCCTCCTGTATTGTAATATCCTTGAGGACTGCAACCATTTTGGCCCTCTCTGTGTGTTCCACCTTCCCTCCAGTGCCTTTAAACCTGGTGGGAATTTGTAGAATTCTGAGGGCATTATTTTCATTGGGAGTGTTAGTTCCTGCAAAAAGGAGTTGTGTGGCCTTCAAGTGCCTGAGCTTTGAACATGAGTGGCCTGGGGTGGAATCCCAGTCCAACCACTTAACTAGCTTGTGACCTTGGTTGGTTGCTAATTCTCTCTGAACCTCAATTTCTTCATTGGTAATGTGGGAATAATAAAACAGCAACACTAGGGTTGTTGTGACAAGTAAATAAAGCAAATGTAAAGCATCTGGCACAGTGCATGGCACATAGAAAAGACTCAACTAATGGTAGCTGTTTTTATTAGTAGTAGTATTACCACTAGCAGAGACCAAATATTCTCACCTTACACTAATCTATTTAAATAAACTGGGAGAGAATGGGCTAGCAAAGAGATTCTGCCGGCTCTGCCAATTCCAAGGACTCCTCTACAAAGAACAAGAACTCCTCTATAAAGAATAACCATTTTAGGGGTGCCTGCATGGCTCAGTGGGTTAAAGCCTCTCTCTGCCTTCGGCTCAGGTTATGATCCTGAGGTCCTAGGATTGAGCCCCGCATCAGGCTCTCTGCTCGGCAGGGAGCCTGCTTCCCTCTCTCTCTCAATCTCTCTCTACCTGCTTCTCTGCCTACTTGTGATCTATGTCTGTCAAATAAATAAATAAAATCTTAAAAAAAAAAATAACCATTTTACAACAATGCTGCCTAATAGACATAGAATGTGAGTCACATATGTAATTTAAAATTTCGTATTAGTCACATTAAGAGGAAAAAAACAGATAAATTGATTTTAATGTTTAATATAATTATTTAGCTGAATACCTAAAATATTATCATTACAGTATATAATCAATATAATTATTAATGAGATACTTTACTATTTTTTGGATCAAGTTTTCAAAACTCAGTGTATCGTTTATCCTCATAGCACATCTCAATTTGCTCCAGCTGCATTCAAGTCCTCAACAGCTATATGTCGCTGGTGGCTACCATATTGGAAAACACAGACTTAGAATATTCGATTTTAAAACAGTGGCCTCATGAATGAATCAAATCACACAAAGCTTTCACTGAATGTAATTGGGATTATAGGACAACATGTTTCTCTGAAAATAATTAGAACCCAGTGAACACTGGGTTCTGGTCTTGGCTCTGATATTCATTTGGTTGATATGGGGCAAACCATTGGTTTTGCTGTGCTTCATTTCTCACATCTGTCTCAGGGCTTAGCTAGGTCACAAGGCCATAAAAAATATGACCAGTCCCTCAGTGCAGTCTGTCTCATCACCACCCAACTCCCTAGACCTAAGCCTGAGACCTGAAACACGTATGCCCACACATCTTACCTATCATGGAATTTACTAGAATGAGTCAGCCTCTGTAAGATTTATTAATTGAGGCATCACTAAAACTTGGGTTCTTAGAGTTTACTTTATGCATTTTGTCTTTTCCTCAGAGGTTATGCCAGCTTATGAGAGTGTTTTTCTTAGAATTTGAGTACTTTGAGTTACCTGATTCGGTTGTTTTCCTATCTGACCCTGGGAACCCACTCGGGGTCCAGATACTGGCAGTGGAGACAATGAAAGGGAAAGGCAAAGGGGAAGCCAGAGGAAGGGCAAACCTAGTGGCTTATCCTTGATGTGCCCCACTGCTGTTGGTTTCGTCACTGAGATTTTATTCAAAAAAAAAGGGTTAAAAAAATTGAAACCCAGCCCTTATCTGACCTTTCATTTGGAGGGGAGGGCCACAATATTTGCCAAGGTTCACACACTCCCACCCCAGTTTTAGTGTATTTTTCTCCAATGTCATATTATCTCCCTTCATTTCACCTATTGATATTAAGGGTTTTTTGTTTTGGTTTGGTTTTTTTGTTTTTCAGGGTTTTTTTTTAAAGAATTGACCAGACCTAATGCAGTTCTAATAGAAACACCTTTCCACAACTGAGACCTGATGACAAGAACAAACTCAGTTTGACATGAACACCCTCAGTTCATTTCACTTCAGCATGTGTGATCTTGTGTGGGGAAGCAGCTGGGGGAAGAAGGAGACTTGCCTTTGCCTCTTCTGCGACCCACAGGTGGACCCCTCACCAGGCGACAACAGTTCCCCTGCCCGGCCGTGGAACACAGGATCCATGAACATTCTGGTGGCTTTCTTCCCTGGTCTTTCTACTAAGAATCAATTCATTGACACGACATTAGCAGAAGATAGACGTTGACCCAGGCACACAGCACTAATTTTGAATGTATGTTTTAAAGCATAAAACAACTTTACTCTGACCTTACC